>NC_064257.1:7097291-7742500 GCF_003254725.2 Canis lupus dingo | reverse complement strand
CTATGTTAGATGAGGGATAGGGCCCTCCAAGAGGAAGCTGGTTTTGGCCCGTGAAGGTCTTAACAGAGCACAGGCTGCACCCACCACCTGGACGTGTTCCCCACCCTGGCCGGCAGGTGACAGCGACCAAGGCCCTGTGAGTGAGTGGAGGCTTCGGCTGGGGAGTAGGGAAGGAGAGTTGCTTCTTCCTGAGGTTTTCCTGCTTCCAGACTGAAAACCGAGGCTCTCGGAATCCTAGATAATGGTAGCTAACATTCACTGGCCCCTGTCCTGAGCTCTGTACCTGTCACAGAGCAGCTCCACGAGGTCAGCATTTTATTGTCCCCGTTTCACCAGATGAGCAAATGGGGGTATACCGGGGGCAAGCAATCTGCCCAGCATCATGAGGGCAGTAACAGGCAGTTTAAGAATTTGTTCAAACCAATCGAACCCACCGTTCAAGGTGCCAATGGCGGCCTGGTCCCCGCATTCAACGGTCGCCCATTCCACGGACACCACTCCATGTGCTGGGCACCGAGACGCCTGCGTGCTGCAGGGGCACCACGACATACATTGAGCAGGACCCCAACAGGCTCTGATGTCCCCAAATCTGCTGTGTGCCAGGGACTTCTGGAAAGCTTCGCTCCCTTCGCGCGCCTATGACGACGTCTAAGTTAGAGGTTTTATTCATCTCTTCACCCTGTGTCTTGCACAATCTTGGCCCGTGGCAGGCGCTCAAAAATGAACAAAGCCTGGAAGGGCTTAGTTGATGACTTGAGTCTGTCCCTTCCTCACAGAGCAATTTCCCCAGTGCAGCTCAAGTCCTCCCCTCCCTACGCGTTGCACAAAAGCTGTTATTTAGAAACCCCGGTAGCACACATTTCAGCGTAATCAACAAAGGGACGGATATACGGCACTGCTGTGCGTCTCTTACGGGCCACGCGTCCCGTGTGTTAAGTCGTGACTCAGGAATAGCACGTCCACCACGATTCTGCAAAGCAGGTGTTCTTTGTTATCATCCTGTTTTATAGATACGACCAAGTGTTAGGAGCTAAATAGTGTCCCTCCAAATTCATATGTTGAAGCCCTAACGACCCCCCCAAAAAAACTCAAAATATGGCTCTAGGTGGAGATGGAACCTTTAAAGAGTGATTAAGGTAAAATGAGACTCTGGATTGGCTCCTAATCTGGGATGACTGGGGTCCTGATAAGAGGAGGACAGGTGCACCGAGCGAAGACCATATGAAGGTACAGGGAGAAGCCAGCCAGCCAGGAGCCCACGAGACGCCCTGCCGACACCCTGGTCTTGGAATTCCAAGCTTCCGGAACCGGGAAGAAATGCATTTCTCGGGTTTAGCCTCCCTTCCTGCAGCATCCCTAGAGAACCAACAGGCCAAGGCACAGGGTAATCTGTCGCCAGAACCCATGAACTCAGAAGTCGAGTCCGGGTAGTCTGGCTCTAGAGCCCATGTGTCTCATGACCACGCAGATGCCCCCCACGCAGTCCAAAATGGCAGCCGCGAGCCACATGCGGCATTTGAAATGTGGCCGATGTAACTAAGGAACTCAGATTTTAACTTAATTTACATTAAAATAGGATTAAAATGAAAATAGCCATATGTGGCTAGCAGCTACCATATCAGACATAGTTTTATACTATTTCGAATTACTTCGCTTATGTTTTCTGCAGAATCTTCTGGAAACCTCAGCTGTGTGCTCCAAGAAACATTCCCTATCCCTGCTGAATTTTATTTTATTTTATTTTTTTTTCAATCCCTTCCAATTTAGCCCCTGTTGCCTAGCCTCCTGCTGTGGGGGGAGAAGGAACAGGAGCGAGTGAGCTGGCTAACTTTCCAGAATCCTGTGGCCGGGGCAGGGCCGGGCTGTTGGCCTTCTGCTCTAAGCATGGGTGTTAGCCAACCAAATGCCAAGCAGCACAAACACTGAGTGACATTTTCAGAACTATTAATATTTCATCAGAAATGATCACTTTTCCTTTAAATACACTATCTTAAAAGGTTTTCTACATTCTTAACTATAATTTTATTCAGTCTAGGTCCTCAGAATTTTCCCCAAAGGAGCACATCTTCAATTTTATAATGAAAATCAAAGGCGAATGAAGCTCGGATTTCAAAATTGAGAGTCAACATTCCCAGGAACTCAGGCCTTCTTTAAAGAGCAAAGCTGTGTATTGGGCGCCGACTGTATGCCAGGTACTTTACAAATGATATAGCATTAATTCATCCAACATGTATTTGTTGAGTGCCTACTATGTGCCAGAAATGTGGTTTTCATAAGAATTTTCAACACCATTTTATAAAAAAAAAAAAAAAGGATTCTCCTTCTGTCTCATCTCCAATGTTACACCTGAGCTCCTCAAGGAGGCCTACCTGGCCATCCATCTGATGCTGCCACCTTTCCCCTCCCCCTGTCCTCCCCTATGCCTTCCCTCTACCTGTTGGGGTCCTTTGTCCAGTCTTTATAGGACAGGTGACCAGGGTCCTAAGGTTCCCCGGGTGAAGAGCCAGACCAGGGCTGTATTTCTGCTGCCTCTTTACTGGCCCACGAAGGGGACATTTTTCATTCTGCATGGACCACCCAGTTGTCAATCCAAGGCCCTTGAAAACCCACACTGGCCTAGGCTGAGGGTCGGATGCCCGTGGCTTTCCCTGGAGGCCACTCCGTGATACTTTCCCTTTTCTATGCCCAATTCGAGGCACTGGCACACGTGGTGATGGTTAGTTTCCGTCAGAGCCCTCGTTTCGTCTGTAATTAGTGCTTATTTACTTCGCTAGTGTGCGATCTTTCTCCTTACACTAGAATACAGGCCTCAGGAGAGCAGGGACCGTGCCAGTTTGCTCACCTGCATGCGTCCTCGGTGCCCGCATCTCACCTGGGGTGCTCAGCCAATCCTGGGGAATGAAGGAAGGAAGGCGCATAGGGGAGGTTAAAAGAGGGGTTGGGCCCCCCCAGCCAGGAGGTGGCCGTGGCTGGTCTCTTCCCATCCACTCTTCTCCCAGTCATCTGGCTCGCTCTCCCTTTCCTGGGTGGACCCCTGACCCCCGGGGCCGTGGAGCCCTGGGCAGGCAAAGTGCCGCATCAGTTCTGAGTTTAATGAAGCCCATCCAGGGAGAGAGGTGAGCTCACTGGGCCGCAAACTGCTAACCTAGCCCTTCTCTCTGGCCAGGAGCCCCTGACCCCACTGCCCCCCGCTCCCCCTCCACCCTGGGGACCTGCTGAACCCAGCTCAGGAGGGATCCCTAAGGCCGTGACGGTTGGGTGGGGCCTGGAGGGTGGGGGCCTGGGTGTGAATCCCAGCTCCTGTCTTCCTGGTGGGCTCTGGACCGACCCCCTCTGACCCGCAGACTGCGTTTCCTCCAGGCCCCACCGGTAACAAAGGTACTAACTTCACGAGCTTGGTGGGTTGGCTAGGACACGGGAAGCCCAGAGCTTGGCACACGGTAAGCGCCCCCCAAAAATGTCAGTTTGGGTCCACATCGGCGGTTCCGGGCAGGGCCCCCGGCAGGTGCAGAGCTTGTGCATGAGCGGCGGGCGCGACGGGGCAGGTGCAGGTGCAGGTGCCCCCGGGTCGTCCCGGCCCCGCCCCCACCTGCCCGGGGGCCTTGGGCGCCGAACCCCGAACCCAGCGCCCGCGCTCCGCTCCGAGCCGTTGCGCTTGGGCCGCAGAGGAACCCGGCGCTGGGCCCAGGGTGTGGGCGCCGGCAAAGTCGGCCCAGGCAGCGGGCCTGCGGGCAGGTGTCTGCTGGGGTAACGGGGGGGGGGGGGGGGGGGCACCCCGGGGTCTGCCGTCCGGAGCCCCAGGGCGTGGGGGCGGGGTCCCTGGGAGGCCCCGGGACGGTGGGCGGGACCCCGAGGGCTGACCCCGCCCCTGCCGCGCCTAGCACCTGCCCCCGGCCCTGACCCAGCACCTGCCCCAGGCCCTGACGTAGCACCTACCCTAGGCCCTGACCTAGCACCTGCCCTGCACCCTGCCCCAGCACCTGCCCCAGGCCCTGACCCAGCACCTGCCCTGCACCCTGACCCAGCACCTGCCCCGGGCCCTGACCCAGCACCTGCCCTGCACCCTGACCCAGCACCTGCCCTGGGCCCTGACCTAGCACCTACCCTAGGCCCTGACCTAGCACCTGCCCTAGGCCCTGACCCAGCACCTGCCCTGCACCCTGACCCAGCACCTGCCCCAGGCCCTGACCCAGCACCTGCCCTGGGCCTTGGCCTAGCACCTGCCCTGGGCCCTGACCTAGCACTTGCCTGCCAGGTCATGACCTAGCACCTGCCTGCCGGTTCCTGACCTAGCACCTGCACCAGGCCTTGACCCAGCACCTGCACCAGGCCCTGACTCAGCACCTACCTGCCAGGCCGTGACCTAGCACCTGCACCGGGCCTTGACCCAGCAACTGCCCGCCGGGCCCTGGCCTAGCACCTGCGCCAGGCCCTGACCCAGCACCTGCCCACCGGGCCCTGACTTAGCACCTGCGCCGGGCCCTGGCCTAGCACCTGCCCACCAGCCCTGGACTGGGCTGAGGGCTGCAGGTGTCACGGGGGCGTGGCGACGGGACGGCGGGGGCTGCGGGGAGAGCCCGCCCTCCCCCTCCAGCTGTTCCCAGATGTCATTCTGCCCGCCCAGGCACCCGGTTCCTGAGCTCAGGGGGGTTCCACGGTTACTAAGCTACTGGTTTTTGTTGACTTTCAAATATTTTCTTCTACGGGAGAGGGGGAGGGGGGCAAAAGTCAGAAGAGAGCAAATAAAAGCAAATCAAAATAAGCTCCCCCTCCCCAAAAGAGAGCGGTGCTCCATCCTCCCCTCACACCCACCGCGAAGGCCTCTGAGCACAGCCACCTTGCTGAAGCAACAGCCACGCAGAACTGACCTGCGTCTGCCCATCCTCATCTCCCTCTCCGGTGAATGAGGGGTGGTGGTGGATGGTCCCCCTGTCTTCAAGCCCTGGGCGGACGAAGGGGCCTCCGGAAAGACAGGAGGAGGATGGCCAGTGGAAATGGGCTCCCTTCATCCTCAGCCCTGGTGGCCAAGCGCCCCTCCGCCCTGGGCCCATTCCCCAGATACATCTGGATCCACCAGGACACACCCCAAGACAGCTTAGACAAGACTTGCCACGAAATCTGGAAAAGAGTTCAAGGCCTGCCCGAGGCCTTGCAGCCCAGGACCGTGAAGGAACAGCTCTCTGCCCCGGTGGCTGGGACTCCGAGAGACAACGGGCTCAGCTTCCAAGAAGGGTGAGTGTCCCCGTCTGTGGCTGGCACCAAGGGAGGAGGGAGGAGCCGAGGTCCGACCTTCTGGGGGAATGTTCTGGCCCGTTGTTGAGTCTGGTTAAACCCTTAGGCTGTATATGCCTTCTCTCCACCTGTTGGGGTCCTTTGTCCAATCTTTATAGGGTGGGTGACCAGGATCCTGAGCTTCCCCGGTGAAGAGCCAGACCAGGGCTGTATTTCTGCTGCCTCTTGACCAGCCCACAAAGGGCTGGTGTTTTTCCCTTTGCCCAGGCCACCTAGGTGTAGATCCGAGGCCCTCGAAAACCCTCACCGGCCTAGGCTGAGGGTCGGATGCCCGTGGCTCTCCCTCCAGGCAGCTCTGCGATACGTTCCCTTTCCCGCTCCCAGAGGCTAGGCACTGTCACAGATGAGTCTGGTGGTTTTAAACCACATCTGGAATTCCCTAATACAGGGAGCAGCTGTCCCATTCAGCCTCCACAGAAGCCGCTGCAAGAGCGCACATCAAAATATTTACTGGGAAGGCATTGACATATTCAGAGGGCACAATAGAAAATTAAAGTGCGGGAGGATGGCTGTAAATAGCCCTTTTCCTAGTTGGGGAATCCTGTGCCTGGGAAACACAGAGCTCAATGTTGGGCAGATATGATTGGGGCTGGAAATTCGCAGGGAAAGGAAGGAGAGAGCGCGTCAGGAAAAGCGAGCGAAGCGCCACGGCCGTCAGTGCCACTGTGAGCCCCCAGTCATGTCTGGCATCCTCAGAGTGGGCTGCAGACGTTAATTAATCCTCCCAGGGTCCCTAGGAGGCAGGTATTGGTGTCCCCATTTTACAGATGGATTAAGTGTTAATAATTAAGTGCTAATTGAAGACTAAGTGATAATTAAGTGTTGCCTGCTCCAACACATGCTCCAGTTCAAGTCGGAGATGCCGGATGTGGGGTGGGGGGGCATCCAGGCAATCACCAACGATGTCTGGTTTCGGGGATTTCTAGAAAAGAGCTGGGAAGAAAGGCGAAGTGTGTGCAGGTGCCCCAGGTGCACTCCCTGCTGTCCCCTCTCGGGCTGCCGACAAAGGTGGAAGGCACCCGGCTGTCACTGCTCACCCTGCCCTGTGCCCAGCACCATGCGGCTGGAATGGGAATGGCCCGTCTACTGGCCGAATCCTGCCGCCAGCCCCCCAGTGGCGCTGAGCCCCCCCTCTGCTGCCCATTGCCATCTGCTCCGGGATGGAGCCCTGGCAGGGGGCCTCGGGGCTGTGCTCAGCACTCGGTGGCCAAGACGCTGATCGTTCACTTTGTGGACCAAGGGTCAGTGGCAATTTCCAGTAGATGGCACCCTCTCTGCCAGGTCACACTGAGCTAATGGACACAGGTCTGCTTCCAGTCTGCGCTTGGCCCCAAAGTGAACTGGTGCACCTTTGCCCAGTGGCTCAACTCCATCTGGCCTTGATGTCTTTTCATCTGCAAATTGAGGGTCATCTGCCCTGCCTGGTCCACCTCAGAGCTGATAATGAGGATCACAGGCCTCGGAGACAGGAGCCCCCCCCACCCCCCCACCTCCAAAGCTGCATTATGCAAAGGAGGCTGTCCTCACACGGAATTCTCAGAGCTTAGGGTTTTTTTGTTGTTGTTGTCGCTGCTGGCTTCAGTCGGGGGTTGTCACACTCTGCTCTTGGACCCTAAGGGGCTTCAGGGGCCACCCTAGAATCAAGGGGCTAGGTTGCTGGGGCACCATACCCACTTTGGCCAGAGGGCTTGCTTGGCTTTTTGGGGTTTTGTTCCCTGGAGTTTGCAGGAAAAGCAGCATTTGGAAAAACAACAACAACAAAAAAACAATGGTTTTGCCACTGAGAAAGCTCAGAAACCCCCGCCTGAGATGAACACCCCATGTCAGAAGTGTGTGGCCATCACCCAAGTAGAACACGAGGGGCTCTTGTTGAAACCCAGGCAGCCGTGACGGCGGAGCCCCGTAGCTGCTTCAGATCGTGCTGTGGGATTTAACCTCTGCGAGCTTCAGTTTCCTTATCTGCCACGTGGAGACCATCTCCACCACCGCAGTGGCCTGTTGGGATGATTCAGCGGGATATTTAAACGTCCCTGGCAATAATGGTAATAACTAGGATCCGTATAAACTCCTTGGGACAATAACGATGACGACGATGACTTTAAATTATTATGTGAATTATTATGCAATTATTATGTGAGGTTGGTACTATTTTAAACTCTCCCTCTTTTTTTTTTTTTTTACTTTTTATTATGCAGATGTTCCCATGTATACAATAGAATAAGGTCTGTCTCCGAGGTTCATGAAGTGTCACATTTGTGCCATTCTCGGTCCGATTCCTCCCCTCCCCGGGGTTTTAATGAAACCCGTTTTGCAGAGGAGGTCATAGGCTGGGGGGTTGGGGTCTCTGCCCGGGGCCCCGGTGGTTACAGGGTGCTGGGGTTTCAGAAAGCACACCCAGGTTCACCTGAGCGACCGTGCTGTAGGGAGTGCGGGCTGTTCCCCGGAAAGTGGAAGCGGCGTTTGGGTCCTCACGCCACCCGACAGCCTCGTGGGCTGGATGGTCACACACAGATGGCGGGCTTCGAACCCAGTGAGCTGCCCGGTGTGTCTGCGGGATGGCTGCAAGCCCCTGAGATACCCCTCAGCACGTCTTCCCACTGCTTAACGTGCAGACCCGGTTTGGGTGATGTTTTCTGCTAGATAAGTAAGTTTCAGAACCCCTGTTGGCCAGAAACGTCTTGTGGACTCAATCCCTGTATATCACAAAATCCCAGATGTGTCAGGGTTGAAAGGGGTATCGGAGGCCGTCTTCTGCTGCTTGAATCCCTCAACATCCTCGCCAAGGCGTTACCCGCCCGTACATTTTCTTAGATGACAAGCTCACCACCTCCCGAGATGCGAATGCAGGCTGTCAAGGGACCGTTTCCTTCCTACATGGCATCTGTCTCTATCAAACGAACACCCATGGATCTGGATTCAGATCCACGGGCTTAGGGCTGCAAGCTACGTCAACCCCCTCGTTCTTCCAGCCGCTCTTGAGCTATTAAAGGATGGCGCCGGCGTCCTTCCTGGGATTTCTGGTTTCCGTAGCTGATCGTTGCTGGTTTCCTAAGTTTCCCTTCCCGCGCCAACCCGGTCAGCTTTCTACGCTCACTGTGGTCCCCGTGACAGTGCAGTGACCGGGACCGAGCACGGTAACCCAGGGGTGACCCCAGTCTGTGCAAACTGGATCGTCTCCGTATTCTGTGTTCATGCTAAAGCCGATGAATAGGACGCATTCGCTCTCCTCCACGAGCCAGCTTCATAGTGTGCGCACATTCTGAGCTCGTCCATTCATCCATTCATTCAGCTATTAACTCAGCAAATCCTCAATAAGCGTCAACTGTGTGCCCGGCAACGCGCTGAGAAGGAGTGGGATGGAGCCCCGGGCTGGGTGGGGCTTTCCGTCTGGGAGCTTCCTCTCAAGCTGGAGACAGAAGCAGAAAGCAAGTGAACAAGATGCTGGTGGTTCTGGAACGCGAGAAGCACTGGCGTGCTAGTTGGAGGGAACCAAACACGTGAAAAGAGACCGAATCACTTGAGGTGGCAACGAGTGCTCTGATGGAAAGAACGCGGGTCCCAGCACAGCACCCTGAGGCAGCGGCGGGGAGGGGGTCAGGGCAGGGCCCTCTGGGGAGACGTGGTCATGTGACCTGAAATTGGGGCCGGTCGGGAGAAATCCGGGGAAGGGCGACTACGAGGAGCCCGAGATCGAGGTGAGCCCGGGGAGGGAGCGCGGGACCCGGGCAGGTACCGGGGGTCGGGGGGACATGGGACAGAGCGATGGGAAGCAGGCTGGCAAGGTGGAGGCGGCCCGGGGGGTGACCATCAGAGCCCGGATGGGAATCTCCGTGGGGCGGGACCCGAGCAGAGGCCTTGGGGACGGGGCTGTAGCATGAGTGAATTGACTGGTCTTCAAAGGCCTCTCGAGCTGCGGTGTGGACAGGGCGTGCGGGCCTGCGTGAGGACGCGGGAAGACCACTGGGAGAGCAGCCAGCGCGGAGGCAGCAGGGCTCCTCCGAGGCCGTCGGCCTGCGCTGCGGGTTGGACCGTGGGCCGTTCCCTGAGATGGGGAAGAAATGGGACAAATGGGCTTTTGGGGAGAAACCGATGACTCTATCTAGTGTTCATCAAACTCCAGACTCTTACTGAGCTATGTTTTAATTAGACTTAAATTTGGGCTTAGAGAATCGTGGGAAGCCACCGCCTGACTCCTAGTCTAGGACCGAGGCCCTCTCAGACCCCCACCCTCACCCCACTGCTGACAATCCACAGCCTCGGAACAGGGCTTTGGGTCTGCAGTGACCCCCTTGCCCTGACCGGGAAGTGGCATTTGTCCATTCCTGTGTTTGCAGATTCATTCAACAAACACTCCTGGCTGCCCTCTGGGCTGCCAGGCCCTGTGCTGGGTCCCACGACACAGAGATGAGCAGTGCAGGAGCCCTTCTCTCTAAGAGCTTCACCTTAGTGGCCGGGATCGACCCAGACACAGCGGCAACGACCTTCGCCATATTGATCGTGCGCCCACTGCTTGGATGCCACAGTGGGAACGATGGGGACGGTCTCTGACCTCCGCCAACTTCCACCATGTCGAGGAAGGCAGGCCACAACATGTTACCGCGGGTGCAAGGGGGGACGCAAAGGGAGACTCGAGGTCTGGGCTTGGGGCGCAGGGAGGGCTTCCTGGAGGAGGCTGCGGGAGACCAGCTTGAAGGTGGAACGATGAGACCCCTGCCATATATGCATGCAATGAAGGGCACAGGGAGGGCCCCTTGGGCCCCAGGGTGGTGGGATTGTCACTGTGAGGGGCTGTGTTGTGGCATCTCCTGAGCTAGGTCTTGAGAAGAGAGAGAGCATCCTGCAGGTGCAGGAAAAGCCAGGCAGCTCCCCGGAGACGGCGTGTCCTGAGTGGGGGTGGACGGGGTGGAGAGGTGGCTGGGAGCTCACCGGGTGCTTCTGGGCTCTCGGGCTGCACCCTGGGGACCTCCCATTCCCGAAAGTCAGACAGGACTTGGTCTGCGGAGTCCAAAGGCTTCGGTGGGCGTCACCCCAAGCCGGACCTGAGAGGGAAGAGGAGTCTACACGAATGCATTTAAGGATTTAAGAAAAAAACGACTTCCTGAGTCACCTATTGGGTACCGGCTTTAGTAAATCCTCACCGTTCGCCCCCCTGACCAGTCCTCCAGGCCCCCGGGGCCCCCGGGGCCTGGAACCCAACGTGCCACCTGGTTTGAGCTGCTCCCCCAACAAACCAGTCTTTTGCACCACAGTTAGGTGAACAGCTGGGTGAACCCTCTTTCCCGGGAGAGCTGCTTGGAATATGTGCTCACTTTTGCGTACTAGTAGGATTCTTGCAAAAAGCCTGGAACCTGGCGATGGGGGTGATGGGGACGAGGCTCACACGCGGACATGCGGACACGCAGACACGCAGACGGGTGTCTTGGAGCAGAAGCCGGCTCTGGAGAGGCTCAGACTCTGAGGAAAGCTGCTGTGCGCCCTTGGGCTTCACGCACATGTGTCTATCCCTTCACGTTTTGTGGGCGTCAGGCTCCCCCACACCCCGCGTAGGCCCCCGGTTGAAACCCTGTGCTCCTGGACACTTAAGATTTTTTTTTTTAATTTATTTCCTTTCCTTCCCGGACGCGCTCCACCCTCCGCCCGCGTCCCTCGCCTGCCGCCTGTGCACCGTGCTGCTCAGGAATGTCTCCGCAGCTCCCCTTCGTCGTCTGAACCCCCGGACCTGAGCTCAGGAGCCTTGCGTTGGCCCTGCCTGCGCCCCAGCTGCCCTTCTCCACACTCTGTAAGCCCACATGAACCCCCAGCAGGTGCACGTCTCCCTGCTATTGCTTGCGTCGGTCCACTGCCTCTCCTTCACACATACCTCCGTCCTTCAAAAGCCCATCGATCCTTAAAAACCTAGAGTAAGCGTCTCCTCCTTTGGATATTTTGCTGCTCACTCACTCATTCAGCAATTTATTTTTCCTTCCTCCCTCTTCTGTGTTCTTCCTTTTAATATAAGCAAGCACGTACAGCTTCTCTTTCTTCCTAAGAGTCTCAGGGTGGCTAGAAAAACAATAAAATGAGGAAGCAGGTGGGTTAGAATCCCAGTGCACTCCCCAGCTCTAACCACGTTGCTCGGACTTTTCCGGGCCCCATTTTCCCCACCTGAAAAATGCAAAAAAAAAAAAAAAAAAAAAAAATCGTAGCGACCCAGCACCCGAAAGGACTGCTGTGGAGGTTAATGAAAGAATGCGTGCACAAAAACAAAACAAAAAAAAAACAAAAAAACAAACAGAAAACAAAACAAAACAAAAAAACACAAAAAACCGAAAAAAAAACAAAAAAAAACCCCCCAAAACAGAAAACAAAACAAAAACACACACACACACAAAAACACACAAAACAACAACAACAACAAAAAGAATGTGTGCACAGCTCCCACAGCACCTAGCATGAGATGAGGACGCCAGGTTATTCTCCATCGTCGTCGTCGTCGTCATCATCATCATCATCATCATCACCATTATTGTTTTGATCAAGGATAAAATAACAAGGTGTAGGTGATTAAGAACAATCCGGGAGGGAGCGGGAAGGAGACGCTACACCGGAAAACCTAAGCTAATGGAAACCAACTCAACCAAGGCTGGCATTTCGCTTCGAGGCTCTCGGCCGCCGGGGCCCCTGCGGGAACACAGCGGTTGGTTTCTAGGACTTACGGCGTCTGACGGGAGAACACTGGAGGGATCGTCAGGAGACACGGACGCTCCCCAGCTTCCAGGCCTGATCACGATGGGACGGAGGAGTCGGTTGAGGCTCAACTGCTGGGTTGACCGTGGGCCAACGGGGAAGACACGGCATCCCCAGGTTGTGTCGTCGCCATCCTGGCGGGAGATTTCCGACCATCGGGCGTGTACTGGACGATGCCTCGTGGCCTCGGTCCCTCCTCCCCCACTTGACCACGGCTCCCGAGGGGCAAGGACTGTCTTACTCATCGTTTCCTCTCCGGTGCCCAGCGGAGTTCCTGGCACCCGGTGGCCGCTGGGCAGCGTGTATGAATGAATGAGGAAGGGAGTGATGGATGGGCCATAAAAACGCCACTGCCAGGAGGGTGAGGCCCGGAGGTGGCCGGGATCCGAGCGAGGGGTCACCGTCCTCAGACGAAGCGTCGAGTGACCCAAGGACGGAATAGCAATAAGGCAAGATGTCGCAGGGGTTTTTCTTCCTTCTGCTTAAGCTGCGGAGAGGGGAACTGGCATTTTCTCGTACATCCGACACATGCCAGGCTCTGAGTTTTATTTAATTAATTAATTTATTAATCATATTTATTTATTTATTTATTTATTTAACTTTTTTTTTTTAATTTAAATTCAGTTTGCCAGCATATAGTTAAAAACACCCAGTGCTCCTCCCGGCAGGCTCTATATTTTAATTTTTGGTTTAGCTCCCTGTCTTAGCAGCTCTTCCCCGTAGAGGGTCGATGTCGCTCCCGTTTCACAGGTGAGGAAACTGAGGCTCAGGCTTGAGGCGGCTCGCCCAGCAGGGCGGAGCAGGGATAGGAGGTCTGTGGGGCGGCAAGGAGCCACCCTCCCTCCCCCCCCCGCCGGGTGGCCCTTCTGTGTCTGCTCAGCGCCGGGAGCCGGGAGTGGCAGAGGGGAGGCGACTCCTGATTAACGTCCCACGTCCCGTGTACCCCTTTTCTAATTTAATTTCATGGTTTCGGGAGCTGCGTTGCAGGTTGTGGGAGCCTGTGGAGATGGGCCACCGGTGGTTTGGTTTAATCCCCTTTTTAATATCTTTGTTGCAACGTTCTTTCCAATTCAGCTCCCAAGTCACATTAACAAAAAAAAAAAAAAATATATATATATATATATATATATATATATATATATATATATATATCTTCCTAAGGGTAAGCCTTCTCTTATTAAACAGATTCAAATGAAAAGTTTTAAAGATAATTTGAACAATACAAATCACTCCATCGCTGCGCCGCTGCCGCCGAAGCTCCCTTCCTGCCAAGTTCTCGCCCTGGCACCTGCAGTCGCAGCGCAAGGCGTCGCCCCGAAACCCTGCAGCGAGGGGGCGCAGGACGAGGGGCGGGTGGCGGTGGCAGGTGTGGCTCCCCTCTGCACCCCCCCCCCGACCTTGGGGCAATACGCACCTGTCTGGGTGTCTCACCTGCCTCAAGGCCGCGAGGGATGGGGGTGGAGGAGGGTCACCTGCTCAAAAGGGCAAAAGGGGACTGGGCCTCCCAGGAAGGCCCAGGGTCTGCGTTTGGAACAGTCCCCCCAAGAGACTCCTGTGCACGTGCACGCAAGTCCCCCGGGACTTTGGGGTCAAAGAGGACAGAAGCTCAGGTTTAAAAGGGACACAGCTTTCCGAGGAGCCCGAGGCAGGAGCCTGAAAGTCCCTGAGCAAGCTGCCGGCTGTGCCAAGGACATGGTGCAGCGCAGGGTCTACGCAGGGCACGGGCCTTTGCTCAGGCGGGAGCGGGACGCGGGCCTCGGCCTGGGGTAGCTGGGGGAGGTCGCAGGGTGGCCTCCTCCACCAGGCGTGTGACAAGACCGAGGTCCCAAGGCCTTCCCTGCCCCCGTGCACCCCGATGTGCCCGGGCGGGGGGTGGGGCTGGGCAGTGGAGGGTAGGCAGGGCTCCAGGCCTGCAGCCGCTCCCCACAGCTCCCCCCACACGCTCTCCTCGAGCTGCTAACATTTGCATAGCGCTCCTCACAGTTTACCCACTGCCTCGGTGGCGCCTCACTTAATCCTCTCCAGTCCGAGGTCGGAGGCACGGAGGCGGGCAGCAGGTCAAGCCTCTGAAGGCCCCTCTGCCGCCAGAGCCAGGCGGGTCCCCAGGTGCTCGGGCCCCAAACCTGAATGCGCTCGGAGCCCAGGCCCAGCGTGCGCGGTGAATCCACCCTTGTCCCTTCCTTCCTGCGGGTTGTGCATGAGGCTGTGGCGGTGTGTGTGCACGGGGCACAGGGGGGTGCTGTGCCGTGTGTGCAGGGAGGGATGCCTGGGGCAGCTGGGTGAGTCCCACAGGAGGAGGAGAGGACAGGCGAGGCTGAGGAGGACACAGGCAGCGTGCACGGACACGCCGTCCCTTCCGGCCGGGCGCCCTGAGTGGGTGATGGCGCCAGGAAGACCCCGAGTGTCCAGCACCCTCGGCCAAGCCCGAGCCTCCGCCCCCGCGATGAGGGCCTCCCCTGGAGGCCCCCCAGCCCCCTGCACCCCCCCCAGGTCCTACCTCGTGCCCACGCTCCTATGTCCTGCCTGGCTCCCGCCCGGGGCATGGGCCTGACTGCAAAGGCCCAGCCGCCGCGCCCACGTCTCCGGCCCTTGTAGGGTCATAGCTATGGGTGAGGCCTGCCGCCATGGGGCCTCGGGTCCCTCCCTGCTGCAACACCAGATGCGCTTGGGAGACCTTGACTCTACCCCCGGACTTCCCGAGCCTTGGTTTCCTTGTCCTAAGCCGGGAACAAAGACGCTACCCGCGCGTCACAGTGGTTGTGAGGACAAGTGCGGCACCTCGAAGACCCGCGCCAGTCGTGGCTCAGGCCCCAGGGGCTGCTCCCTGGAGGAAGGTCCCTCTTCCCAGAGCCTGGGGCTTCCCTGCTGACATGTCTGCGCCTTTAGAGTCCAGTCCTGGAGCATCACCCCGGCGCCCCTGCCCCCACCTGCAAGGTCGCCCCACGCCCCACGTGCTTGAGCAGCAGGCCCGCCCATGCAGCAGAGCCCTGGCCACATCTGTGTGTCTGGAGAGCTGCTCCCCGCCTGCCCCCGGGGCTCCTTCTGCGCCTTCCCCCACAGCTTTCCCTACGCTTGTCATTTGTCGGAGGCTTTTTCCACTCCCTTGAGGCTCCCGTGCGCTCTCCTCTGGCAGCCTCTGCTTGCTCCTTCCCACGGACCAGACGTGCCTACCAGGACACACCAGCCAGGAAGCCCCACCGTCCACGCGCTTTATGAGTCTCTGCTCGTTGCTTTTTCTTTGATGTATTTAATGTATTTTTGGATGTGGATTATATTCCCATTGTGATGTAGTCGACGCGCCATGCCACCCGAGCCTCGGCTGGTATGACCTAGGGACTTCCACACCCACGGACGCCACAAAACGGCAGCCCAGAGTCCCATCACCACCTGTCGCCGCGCCAGGTCACTGCGCACAGCATGGCCAGCGTTCCCCACGCTGCACTTTGCACCCCTGTGACTCGTGTATTTCATGACGGAGACTTCGTGACTCTTAATCCCCCCTCCACGATGTTGCCCCTTGCCTCCCCACCTCTGGCAGCCTCCGAGCGTCTGAGCCCGTTTCCACGTTGTCTGGTTTGTTCCTTCATTTTGTTTTTCGTATTTTGTGTGCGCGTGAAATCAGACAGGCGTTGGTGTTTGTCTCCCCGACGTGCCTTAGTGGAAGGCTCTGGAGTCCCACCCGTGGGGCCACAGATGGCAAGATCCCATTCTCTTTCACGGCCGATCGATAGCCTGTGCGTGGCCCACATCTTTATCCATCTGCTGGTGCACACCTGTGCGGCGTCCCTATCTTGGGGTCGTAAAGAATGCTGCAGTCAACACGGGGATGCGCACATCTTTCTAAATCAGCGTCCTCACTTTCTTCCAGTAGGTGCCCGGTACTAGCATTGCCAGGCGCCAGCTATTTGGTCTGCTTCTCAAGGAGCCTGTGCACCGTTCTCCAAAGCAGCCTCACCCCTTTGTGTTCCAGCAGCCGTGTGCAGGGCCCCCCCGTCCCCGGGTCCTCCCCAGCACTTGGTATTTTTTTTTAAGATTTTATTTATTTATTCATGATAGAGGCAGAGACACAGGTAGAGGGAGAAGCAGGCTCCCTGCAGGGAACCCGACGCAAGACTCAATCCCGGGACCCCAGGGTCACGCCCTGGGCCGAAGGCAGGTGTTCAACCGCTGAGCCATGCAGGCGTCCCCATGAGGGTCTTTAATTCATCTCGAGCCTATTCTTGCAGACAGCATAAGAACGTGGTCCGGTTTCACCCTTCCGCACGTATCCGTCCAGTTTTCCCACCAACATTTATAGAAAAGACGGTCTTTTCTCCGTTGTCCACTGTCGCCTCCTTTCTGCAGATTGATGGACCACGCAAGCGTGACTTTATCTCTGGGCTCTCCATCCTGTTCCACTGGCCCATGTGTCCGTAGCGTTTTGGTCACGATGGCTCGGGGCTGTATGGTCTGAAATTTGGGAGCATGATACCCCCAGCTTCCTCCTTTTTTAATTTTTTTTCTCAAGATTGCTCCGGCTATTTGGGGTCTTCCATGGTTCCATACGGATTTTTTTTTCATAAATTTATTTTTTATTGGTGTTCAATTTGCCAACATACAGAATAACACCCAGCGCTCATCCCGTCCCATTCGGACTTTTTTGTTGTCTCCGTGTTATAGTATTTCGGCAGAAGTCACACTGGCCGCCGGCTGCTCTGGGCCCTACGGACGTTTTAACGACATTAATTCCTCCAATCCACGAGCACGGCGTATCTTTCCGTTTGTTCGTGTCACCTGCAATCTGTTTCAACAGCGTCTTATGGTTTTCAGAGCACAGGTCTTCCACCTCCTTGATTACGTTTATCCCTCGGTATCTCTGCTTATTCCTGGGTCAAGGCGGGTGAAAGCTGCCAAAGGGCCCGGGCACAGGAGGGCGTGATAAGACGGGGGCTGTTAGTACGATCGATCGGCCTCACTGGGGCTGTTGTGGGGATTACAAGGAGACTTTGGTGTGGACAGCACGTAGCGTGGGGCCGGGCCGGTGAGTTACCTTGTGGAGAGCTAACTGATAATCAGCCTTATTATTTGGTGACCCGGGACCTGCAGCTTGGACCTGTCAGCCAACGTGCGTGATGAGTCGTCCCCGTTAACCCTGCGGGGGTGTCCTTCTGCCTCTGCCCCCTGCCAGGGACTGAGCTCTTGGCAGCTACCCTCTGCCGCTCCGGCCGCGCGGGTCGGGAGCTCAGCCTCGGCCAGGAGGTCCGTCTGCAGAGCGCCCGCCACTCAGGCCCGGTCTGTGCAGGGCCCGGGGACCTTCACATTGAGCCACGTTGCACGGACACCCGGCCCGGGTACCACGTTTGCCGTCGGTCTGGAATGCCACGGCGGGGAGAAAACTATTTGTTTTGGGTGTCCTCTTGCGGCGCTGACAATTCTCCACCCGCATCTTTCCGTTGTCTGGCTCTGATGAATAGCAGTTTTCATCTTTGCTCTGCGTTATCGTGTACACAGAACCGCTGCTGGGAGCTCGCAGTGCGCTTGCTTAGTCATTATTTCTGGGAAGGGGTGCCAACCAGTCAATAGCCTTTATTTTTATACGACCTCGTCCGCAGCAAATGCAGAAACCACGCGCAGCACTCGCGTCCAGAGCGGCCGTGGGGCACCTGTCACTCCTGGAGGTGGGGGCAGCCGCTGCAGTCACAGCACCCATCCCGGCCTCTTCCTTTGTCCGCGTCTGGGAGCTGGGGTAAACCTCCTGAATGATTCACTGTGGCAGATTTTACGGTGGTTTTTTTTTTTTTTTTTTTTGTTCTTTTTTTTAACCAACTCAAAGGAGAAAGCAAATAGCATGGGAGAGGCGCCAGGATCGGCAAAACTTCTTAGGAAGAGAGAAGAAAAGGCAGATTCCAGGAAACACAGAGGAGCAGACATGGAACCAGGTGAAGTCGTAGGAAGAACAAAAGCGTCTTGCTGGGAGCCCCCCGGGGTGGGGGGGTTGCGAAGTTCGGGTGGGCTCCACATGGAGCCCGCTGTGCAGAGCTGGGGAGCTCCCTGGGCGGGCGACGCAGGTGTCGTCTGACCCAGGCAGTGCCAGGCCTCAGGCGGGAGCCGGGAAGCGGAAGCGGGGCCAGTTTGCAGCCTGGGCAAGGAGCGGAGCTGAGCAGCCTCAGGCAACAGAGCCCTCGATGCCACGACGCGACAGACGGACCACGCAGGGAAGACGGCTTCGTGAGCCTCTGCGCTCATGGACTCGACGGGCCCACCTGGGCTGGAGCCACACGCTGGGCCCTGCCCTGGACCCTGGGCTCTGTGCTGAGCAGTAGAGCCCCGGCCGTCAGGGAGGCGCTGCTGTCATGGGGAGAAAGGTGCTGCGATGGCTCACGGCCGAGGAGGGGAAGCAGACTTGTGGGGCTCGGCATGCCTAGCAGGGGCGGGGGGGGGTGCACGTCAAAAACAGGTAGAAAAGGCTACTTTGGGAGTCGGACACGTGAACTTAGGCCCGAATGATGAGGAGAAGCAGTCAGGGGACCATCTCGCATTCTGTAGGAGACGCAAAGCCCCTGGGGCGGGAATGACCCTGGCCTACTACGCCAAGGAGTATTTTTCAGGCCTACATGGCTTGGATGACCGACGGGGTCAAAGCAGGAGGGGCGACGGGGCCACTTTGCCTACCGCCCTGATGGTCAGAACGGAGCCTGGATTTGTACCCTGCACGTAGTCAGAGTCCACCTGAGGGCTTCAGCAGAGCAATGGATGGATTGATGTGAGTCCTGAGGACGCCCTGACTCTGCAGGCGTGTGGTTCTCTAGAATAGACAAGGACGAAGGAATCTGGTTGTTTGGTGGGTGGGGCAGCCGCAGGCAGGATAGGGACACCCTTCATGAGGGACCCGTGCCCGGGAGAGGAGTCTTGACCACGGCGAGGTGCTTGATGGAGGCTGTCATTGGACAAGAGGGCATGGGCTGATAGCGACTGGACTGATTCATTCCCCCGGAGCATGGATGTAGGATGACGGCCAGGCCGACTCCGTGTGTGTGTGTGTGTGTGTGTGTGTGTGTGTGTGTTTGGGGGGGGGGCTCTGGCAGCATCTCCAAAGCTCGGGCCTGGGCTCGTTCCTTTCAACATTTCTGTCTGTAAATTGGAGGATGATCCAGAAGATGCGCTCATGGGATGTGCAGCCGATGCGGAGCTGATGCTGCGGATGACGGCTCGGGATTCACCGGGACGGGCCTCCAGAGCCTGGGGTGATGGATGGGGTGATGGATGGGCCAGCAACGGCCCGCCTGCATTCAAATTGCAGAACGGAGCTCAGCCAGGGGCCAGGGAGCGGTTAGTCCTGGAAAGGAAGCCGGGTGGGGTCGGAGGAGGTGGTGAAGGCAGCTGGGCCCACCCGCCTCCTCCCCGCTCTCTAGGCGACAGGCTCTCGGGCCTCCTCCAGGCTCGTGTTGCCCGCCTGTACCTGGGGATGAGGGCGTCCACTGCCCGGGGGTGTGGAGAGGACGAGGAGCCGGCGTGTGCGGGGGTACCTGGACTCTTCCCCTTGCATCGTGAGCGATGCGAGGGCAAGAGGGGGCTGCAGAGGCTGGCCGGAGGGAGGGCCGGGCGCGCTGGGCCCCGGGGACCCTCTGTCCTTGCCGCTTCACCTACCTCTCTGGGAACGGCAGTCTCTGGGACGCAGGGGCACGTCCAGAGCAGTAAGAACAGGGAATCCCGCTCAGTGTCTGCTGCGCCCTGGGTCAGGGATGGGGTTGGACGGTCTCCCACGCTGACTAGGAACCGCCCATGGGTGGTTTTGGATACAGGGACCCCGGGGTCCTGAGGGTCTTTTAGAATCCACCTGGACCTGTCCTTGCAGTTTCCGCGGCGACACGGTTTCCGTGCGCAGCTACCGCGTAACGTCTGTATTTAAAAAAAAGAACAAAACAAACACACACACAAAAATGCAAAACCATAGCCTGAAGTAGAGCGAACTGTCGGCGATGAGCCCGCGTACCTGCCAACACGCAGTCCCAGTGGTGGTCTGCGTCCGGCCTATTGCCCCATCCGCGCCCCACGTCTTCCCCCTGCAGCGACTCTCAGGCACACTCGCATGTACGTCCAAGAGATAAGGATTCATCTTGCTGTTGCTGTTATCTGCGTATAAACCACAATACCGCGACCACGATGTCCTGAGGTGGATGTAATTGTAGTGGGTCTCCCTAAAAAAAAAAACAAAACCTATTGGTACACAGTTCGCTTTGCACGTGTTTTTGTAGAGGGACGAGTCCAAACCTGGTGCTTCCCGTGCCGGCGTCTGTGGCCTGAGCCTCACCTGCTCCCTTGGAGGAGGAGGAGGAGGAGGAGGAGGAGGAGGAGGAGGAGGACGAGCAACAGGGGGGGCTCCCCTTTATTCTGACTGTCGGCAGGGACAGCGCGTGAGAGTGGGTCCTATTTATAGCTGCCGTCTAGACGTGGGACGGAGAGGGCCGGGAGCAGGGGAGGCGGGAGGAGAGGGCGAAAGGACCCGGGAGCCGGGCCCGGAGCTCACCCCCGGGGAGCCTCCCCGCAGCCTCACACCGGATCACATGGCGCTTCCAGTGCCTTCCTGTGGTCCCAGACATGAAGTGGGTGCTGGGGCCCCGGGGCCCTGGTCCGGTTAGCTGGGGTCTGCTTCTTCCCGACCCTGCAGCTGCAATGCGGGGCCCGTAATGAGGGGGCACGGGCGGCTTAGGCGTGAGGCCAGTGCCAGGCCTGTCCCCGTGTTTCCCGGGAGCCCTGGCCTCCCAGCTGCTTTCCCAGGACCCCGGGCCTCTGAGGACCCTGCAGCTGGGGGGAGCCCGGCGCCACTGGAAGCCCCTGGGACGGGGCCTGTGCCTTCTCCCCGCGTCTGGGATGGCCCCAGACCCATCCCTGCGTGTGCATGCTTGTTCACGTGCGCAGGGGGTGGGTGTGGGCTTCCACACGGGGGGCGGCATGGGGAAGGACTGAGGTGGGAGTGCACCCTGGGCCTCCCCATGGGCACCTCCATTCTCGCCCAACCCCTTCTCCATGGGCCTCGGCGCCCCCCCCCTGGGGGGGCATGGAGTAGCTTCCAGAAGGTTCCTTGTAGACCGCCTCGTCTACACGGACAGCAGAGAGGATGGGGCCAGCTCCTCGAGGCAGTGCCGGGCTGCCTTCCTCTCTCACACCTGGCGGGAGCCAGACAGCAGGAGCCCGGGCTTCGTGGGTCCAACAGCTCCACCAGGCTGGTGTTGACCATCAGGGGTCCAACGGGGGCCTGGGGCTTGGGGTGCAGGTGGAAGCTGGCCGTGGGCCGGGGAGATGCTGGGGCTCCGCCAGAGGCTGAGGTCTGGTCAGGGGCCGCACTGGGCGGGGGCGGGGCCACGATGCGAACTCCAGGCTGTAGCCCGGCTGACACAGGTGTAGACACCCGGGATCTCTGACTCCGTGCTGACCCCGCCCCACGTGCTGGGCGCACCTGCACCTGCCCAGGGGCGTGCGGGGCCCTCCCCGAGTCTCCCAGCCTCAGCCGTGGGCCTGGGGCTCCCCGGGCTCGGCCTCCGTGCTCAGAGCTGCAGGCTCCCTCCTGACCCCTGTGGGGCTGCCCTTCCACATGGTGGGGGGGGGCGGTGAGCTGAAAGGAAGGCTCCCTGGGGGGGACCCCGAAGTCCTGCTTCCTGGATCGGGGCTCCCGCGGCGGGCTTGGCGTTTGCGGGCCTTGGGAACCCACTGCCCAGCTGGCTCCTCCCTGAGAAAGCACTAGGCCTCTGTCCCCGGGCGGCGATGTGCCTTCCCCGTCACCTTCTGGGAGCCACCCCAGTGAGCCCGCACTCCAGCCGCCCCTCTCTGACCTGTTTGCAGAGCCCCGGAGCCCCGCCGTGGCAAGGACGAGATCTCCCTGTTGGTGGAGCAGGAGTTCTTGAGCCTGACCCAGGAGCACCTCATCCTCGTCACAGAGAGCCCGCCGCCTGCGGGGCCCCGACTGCCGGCTCCCCGCCTGCCCGCGCCTCCCCGGGGGGCAGGCAGCACCGAGGGCCCGGGAGCCCCCATCGCAGCCGGCGACACGCTCCGGGAGCCGAAGGTGGCCATGTCTGTCCTCAGCGGCGGGCCGGACTGTGACTCGGTCGTGTCCACGGTGACGGGCATTCTGCGCGCTGCCAAGGTCAAGAGCGTCAAGGGGGCGGATGCGGGGGGCCGCGCGCCGGGGGCCCCCAACTCGGAGGTCGGCAGGCTCCTGGCGCAGATCCCGCTGAAGCCGTCGGCCACCAGCCAGGCCCCTGACACCGGAGCGGTGCAGGAGCACACGAGGGCCATCAAGGAAGGCTTCCTGCAGAACGGCACGCTCGGCGGCCCGGGGCCCAGGGACGCCCTGGAGCTCGGCTCGCTCCTGCTGCTTCCGCCCCTGCCGGCCCCCCTGTCCGCGCCCCCTGACAAGCTCCCCGAGCTCCCCGCTCAGAAGAGGCAGCTCCCGGTGTTTGCCAAGATCTGCTCCCAGCCCGAGGCTGACGCGGCCACGGAGGGGCGTCCGCTCGTGGGTGAGTGGGGCCCGCGGGGAGGCACCGGTGGACAGCCGGTCGGGGCAGCACAGGTGCACAGCGTCTGTGTGCCGACGGGAGCGCTGGCCCCGCGATGGGTGCCGGGGGGGCAGCCTGGGGAGCAAACACAGGGGCCTTGAGCCCCGCCCGTTGGACAGGGGACGTGTCCTCCATCCGGGCTCCGGGAGTGAAGGTGCCAGGCCCTGGCGTGCAGCCCAGGACGGGCTCCCCGGGGCTCCCGAGAGCCCACACCCCACACCAGGGTGCCCCAGGAACCCCGCTCCTAGGCTCCGCGTGTTGGGCGCCCGTCCTGACCCAGCCGCTCAGACTGGACGGCCCCAGGGCAGACGGATGGAGGAGCGTGGATGGATGATGCAGCGCCGGGTGGGGAGGGCCTGACCCATGACCTTGAGGGGACAGCAGAACGTGGTGGGGAGGCAGAGGCGTCAGAGCTCGGGGACGCTGGCCCGACTCCAGGTCCCGGGATGGCCTCTGGCACCCAGCAGGCTCTTGGGAGCTGTGCCCACGAGGGTCGTTCCTGCCACCTCCTCCTCCAGGAAGGATGCACGGATAGCTCTCTGACGGGGCAGGGTGGGGGGCTGCTGGGCTGGAGGTGGCCCCATCGTCCCCCGACCCACCCCGTGTGTGTGTCTGCATAGACGTGCGGCCGAGGGAGCTTTCCAGGTGTGAGTGTTTGTAAGAGGCAATGTGGGCGTGGGGGTGTCCGTCCCGTGAGGCGGGGCGGCGACAGGCGGGAGCGCGTGCGCGCGTCTGTGTGTCCGTCTGCGTCACGGGCGCCAGGAAAGGGAGCTTTGGGGTGCGTGAGTGGCAGGAGTGTTCCGGGCGGCAGGAGGTGTGCGAGCGCCTGCAGGTGTGTGGGTCCCAGGGGAAGGGCTATAATTAGCGGCCACCGTCGTTCCAGCGCCCCGGCCGCGGGCTAAACTCGGCAACCAGAGATGCTCTTGCAAGGGACTCTCGGGACATGTTTTGCTAAAAATGTCGTTGTCGTCTGAACTGGCGGGGGCTGGCGCAGTCGGTCCTGTGCTGCTGGTGCGAGGAGGCCCAGCCCAGTCCCGTCCAGACCCAGCGGTGGGACCCCTGGGCTTCGCTGGGGCAACAGCGGGTGGGAGCAGACCCACGCCCAGCAGGGTCCAGCCGCCACGGAGTGACCCGGGGCGCTTCCCAGCCAAGGCCCGAGGACACCTGCAAAGCCTCCAGGCTGAGAGGGGGCGAGGGGTCCTTCCTCGAAACAGACCCACATGAACACAATCCCACCCATAGTTCATTCAGTTTGAAGAATGAGTCCCTTTGCTCAAAGGGAAATCGAGGTAAAAAATCACGGCTGAGGGGGACTCTGGGGGGTCCAGGCGGTGCCCTCGCACCCGGGGCCACTCTGTCTGTCTGGAGAGAGCCCCGGGCCTGGCCCGACCACGCACACCGTGAGCACAGGCCCTCGCTGTGCCTGCGACGCCAGCGCCCCCGCGCCGTCTCTCCGTACTCCCGGATATAGGGCCTCGCTGTAGGCCCACTTCCTTCTGGAAACCCTCTGACCCTCTCAGATAGAAGCTGCCCCAGCCACCTTCTTCTCCCACTGTGTCCCTCTGTCACCTCGCGGTCCCCATCTGCCTTGTCCTGGAGCTATTTCTGGGTCTGTCTCTCTCTCCCTTCTTGTTGTGAGCTCCTGCAGGGCTGAGTCTGGCTCTGACTCATCACAGTGTCCTCAGGACTCAGGTCAGGGCCTGGCACTGGCGACTGGGCTGGATCCCCTGTAAGCGACGAAGCAGGAGTCCTGTCCGTGGTGCAGGGCCGGACCTCAGTGAGGCCACATGCTCTATAGGCGCACAGGTCCCCCCACGGAGGAGTGGGGAGGGGTGCCCTGGAGGCAGCTCTGCGTTCCCAAGCTTGGCCCTGTGGATGGACAGGGGGAAAGGTAGCAAGGAAAGAAAGCAGGGCAAAGGGGAAGGAGGAAGAGGGAAGGAAGGAAGGAAGAAAGAGGGACAAAAACAAAGGTAATTGGGAGGAAAGAAGTTTGGATGGAAGGAAGGGAGGATGGATGGATGAATGGGGGGATATGGATGGGTGGGTCCAGGTACGATGGGTGGGTGGATGGGTGGGTGGGTCCAGGTATGATGGATGGGTCATGGGTCCAGGTACGATGGACAGGTGGGTGGGTCCAGGTATGATGGATGGGTCATGGGTCCAGGTACGATGGACAGATGGGTGGGTCCAACCAAGTGCAATGGATGAGTGGTGGGTCCGGGTATGATGGGTGGGTGGGTCCAGGTATGATGGATGGGTCATGGGTCCAGGTATGATGGACAGGTGGGTGGGTCCAGGTATGATGGATGGATGGATGGATGGGTGGGTGGGTGGGTCCAGGTATGATGGATGGATGGGTGGGTGGGTGGGTCCAGGTATGATGGATGGGTCATGGGTCCAGGTACGATGGACAGGTGGGTGGGTCCAGATATGATGGATGGGTCGTGGGTCCAGGTATGATGGACAGGTGGGTGGGTCCAGGTATGATGCATGGGTCATGGGTCCAGGTACGATGGACATGTGGGTGGGTCCAGGTACAATGGATGAGTGGTGGGTCCAGGTATGATGGATGGATGGATGGGTGGGTGGGTCCAGGTATGATGGATGGGTCGTGGGTCCAGGTACGATGGACAGGTGGGTGGGTCCAGGTACGATGGATGAGTGGTGGGTCCAGGTATGATGGGTGGATGGGTGGGTGAGTGGGTTCATGTGGGTGGGAGGGGAAGACTGCAATGGGCAGTGGTCTACAAAGAGCTTTAGCGAGGACACTAGGCCTGGCTTGGACTGGGAGGGAGACCCCAGAGTGGTTGGAGCCCCAGGCGTGTTCCAGGGAGGACCTATCACTTTGTCTACAAGAAAGTGCTCCCCACATTTAGCAGGTGGCCTCCCGGAGCCGTTGACTCAGTTTCCCCCTGATGTAGAATGGAACCCTGGCACCAAGGAGCCGACGAAGGGTCGAGAGAGCCTCTTTCTCAGTCAGTGGCCCCAGACCCAGAAGGACACCTGCGGTGAGGAGGGCTGCAGTGACCCCGGGGGCTCCGTGTCCGTGGCCCTGTCAGCCAAGAAGTCCATGTGGCCTGCCGAGAAGAACCTGCTCTATGAGTTTCTTGGGGTCGCCAAGAACCCAAGTGGGCCGCTAAAGCTTCGCAGCAAAGTGGAGGTGGACGGACTGGAGCTGAAACGTAAGCTGACCCTGCCCGGGGGGAGAGTCTGTAGGGGAAGGGATTCCAGAAACTCTTATGGGCCCGTGATGGCTTTGCCTCCAAACGGCTGCCTCAGCCACGGGAAGCTCGCGGGGTTTCCCCAGTGACATCGTCCGACTCACGAAATCAGGGAAATGACTATCCCACGTCCCGTATCAGGAATGCAAGTGCTAGAGAGATGCAGGTGGCTTTCGGGGCCCCGTGGGCGTCCTCGGCGGTCAGTTTGAGTACGGCCCTGAGCCAGGTCCACGGCAGCGCCCCAGATTGCTCGAACAACAGGGAAATCCACGCTTCACATGACTTCTACCCTAAGATGATTCAATGGCCCTGCTTTCTCTCCCTACGAGTGTTCCGTTCAAACGTCCTTCCCCCACCACCCAAAAAAAAAAGGGGAAATTGAGGTCCCATCTCTGACTCCATGAGCCCACGGGGCGTACTACATGGGGAGAGCATCTAGGATTCATCTCCCAGGACAACTCAGCCAAACCTCCTTCATTCAGACTAATTTATATATTATATATAAATATATATATATGTGCAGCCAGTATAGACACACTAGCCGGTGCAAGAGCCTCAGTGTTGCCGCGTAAATGTCCGCAGGGGGTGCTTTAATAATTTGGTAGGAGTGGATCCCAAAGGCACAGAAGTTATTGCTAAAGAACTGGATTTTCGTAAAGCACAGAGAAGAATCTGGTTTTCCACGTAGGTCAGCTGTGGCCCTGGCCGCCTGGTTTATGGTTGTCCCTTGCTAAGCCGCCTCCTGTCCTAGTGAGGGATGGAGAAAGCGCTCCCAGCCAGGCCACGCAGGGACTCGCACCTCTTCCCAATTGGCCAGGTGTGTGCTAACGATGTTTTCCCGTAGTTGGAAAGCCACCCAAACTTTGAAGAACCCTTTGGGAGCTCAAAGACCTGACACCTGAGAACATGAATCCTGGGGTAGTCACGGTGCAGGGGGCGGGGTGGGGGGGCGCTGGCCTCTCCCTTCCACAGTCCCTGAAACACTCTACCCCTCCTGTGACTCACAGTTAACCCGCCGGGGACCGTGGCCGACAAGAGCAACCTCAAGTATACAGGGAACGTTTTCACCCCACGCTTTGCCACGGCCCTGACCTCAGCCACCCTGAACCAGCCGCTCTGGCTCAACCTGAGCTACCCGCCTCCGCCCGTGTTCACAAATCACTCCGCCTTCCCACAGTATCAGGTGAGCGAGTGGGTCCCGGGCCTGGATCCCAGCTCCCAGCTCCCAGCCACCCAGGAGTGTGCCCTGCAGGGCGCCGAAATCACAAAGAGGCTCAGACTGCCTGTTTTCTTCACCGTGGCCTGCTTTACACATGGGCACGTGGGCATGCACACACACACACACGCACTCTTGAATTTTCCGTTGTCTGAAAGCCAGCTCAACTATGCTGTGTATTCCAGATCTGCTCCCGGCACAGGGCGATGGCTGGTCCTTGGGCTCCGGTGATGGGTGGTCCTTGGGCTCCAGGAACAGGGTGATAGGTGGTCCTTGGGCTCCCTGGGCTCCTGGCACAGAGTGATGGCTGCTCCTTGGGCTCCCAGCACAGGGCAATGGCTGGTCCTTGGGCTCCGGTGATGGGTGGTCCTTGGGCTCTGGGAACAGGGTGATGGTGGTCCTTGGGCTCCCTGGGCTCCCGGCACAGGGCGATGGCTGCTCCTTGGGGTCCCAGCACAGGGCAATGCTGGTCCTTGGGCTCTGGGCATAGGGTGACAGGTGGTCCTTGGGCTCCAGGAACAGGGTGATGGTGGTCCTTGGGCTCCCTGGGCTCCCAGCACAAGGCGATGGCTGTTCCTTGGGGTCCCAGCACAGGGCAATGCTGGTCCTTGGGCTCTGGGCATAGGGTGACAGGTGGTCCTTGGGCTCCAGGAACAGAGTGATGGCTGCTCCTTGGGCTCCCAGTATAGGGTGATGGCTGTTCCTTGGGCTCCTGGCGCAGGGCAATGGCTGGTCCTTGGGTTCTGGGCATAGGGTGATGGGTGGTCCTTGGGCTCCAGGAACAGGGTGATGGTGGTTCTTGGGCTCCTTGGGTTCCTGGCACAGGGTGATGGCAGGTCCTTGGGCTCTGGGCATAGGGTGATGGGTGGTCCTTGGGCTCCGGGAACAGGGTGATGGGTGGTCCTTGGGCTCTAGGAACAGAGCAAGGGTTGGTTCTTGGGCTGCCTGGGCTCCTGGCACAGGGTGATGGCTGCTCCTTGGGCTCCCGGCATAGGGTGATGGGTGGTCCTTGGGCTCCAGGAACAGAGCAAGGGCTGGTTCTTGGGCTGCTTAGGCTCTGGGAACAGGGTGATGGTGGTCCTTGGGCTCCCTGGGCTCCCAGCACAGGGAGATGGCTGCTCTTTGGGCTCCTGGCACAGGGTGATAGCTGGCCCTTAGGCTCCCTGGGCTCCTGGCACAGGGTGATGGCTTGTTTGGGCTCCTGGTACAGGGCAATGGCTGGTCTTGGGCCCCCGGCACAGGGTGATGGCTGGCCCTTGGGCTCCCTGGGCTCCCAGCACAGGGTGGCGTCTGCTCCTTGGACTCCCGGCGCAGGGCGACAGCTGGTCCTTGGGCTCCCAGCGTAGGCTGATGGCCTTGTCCTCATTTCTGATCCACCTGCTAGGACTTCCTTTAGAGTTGGATGACGTGTGTCCTAGAGCAGTCAGGACAGTCCCAGTTTAGTTTTTATCCCAGCATAATTATCAAAAGCACCCCCCTTTCACCGTCCGGCGTCCTGGTGTGGATGCCAAACTACGTGGCCACCTTATTTCAGATGTAATAGCATCTGAGGAGCCTTAGCTGGTCTCAGTGCACATTCTCAGCCTTGGGCTCTACACTCCGGGGGCATCCGTGATCAGACACAGAGGGACGGTGAAACACGAGTAGCAGGGCTGGAAATTCTACTCACGGAGCTTCCTTATGCAGGAAAACAGAGTTTCTTTAGTTTGTCTATTTAAAGTCGGTCTCCCTTACGAGCTGCCTCCTGCTGGGCGGAAGGAGGGGAAAAAATCAAATCAACCTCCATTCTGGTTTAAGCCTTAGTTCAACTCAATGGCTTCAACAGGCCCTTCGGGTGGTGTTCTGTTTCTCCAGGAGAGGGGGGCTCAGCATCTGGGGTCCCCTGGCCTCTGCCCCGGCTCCTCTCCAGAATGGCACACAGGTGTGTGGGCCGGACACCCCAACCTGTACAGCCGGGTCCTCGGGAGCCTGCTGCCTGGCTGGCCCGGCAAGGCCTGGAGAGGACAATATACCTGCAATCCGCAGTCGCTCCTCTGTGCTCCTGCCCCTGCCGCTGTTCTGGGGGACCTGGGTCACCTCCTCTTCTACAACCAAGCGGCAAAGCCTGCGGCCCAGAAGCCCCGTGTGCAGAGGGTGGATCTTCTCAACCCCATACAGAGCCTCTCTGAGCTGATCCACCAGACTTAGCCATCCGGGAGCGTAAACAGAAGCTAAGGGAGTTGAGCAGAGCCTCCCTCTCTCTCCCTCTCATGTTTTGTTCCAAGCCTTTTTGTTAGTTTGTTTGCTAAAAAGGACGAGCGCCCTCCCTCACCTCCTGCAGGACGGAAAGCCTCCCCGTGGGGCTGTAAGGAAGCCCAACGGACGGACGGGGAGGCCGGAGCGCGTCCGTCCCGAATCTGTCCCGCACTTAGCCGGGTCCTCAGAGAAGTGCCCTTGTCCATCCGCCGCCCTCTCCTCTCGCACTCCTCGCTCCTGCGTTTCTGCGTCTGCCCCTTTGCTCTTTGGTCCTTTATTCACCTCCTCGCCGCCGACACGTTCCCTTCTTCTTATGCACGTGTTGACTCATTCGCTTAAGCAATTTTAAGAACCTTGGTTCCGCCCTGACCACAGGCCGGGCACTGGCCAGGTGAGGGGGTTCGGAGAGGACGCTTAGCGCCCGGTGCACGTCGGGTGCAGATCAGAGCCGGGCGCTGAGTGCACCCCACCTCTGGAAGAGAAGTGAGCGTAGGATTTTGTGCAGTGTGAACCGATCCACTCGGTGCGCTCAAGGGCTCAGCGTGTGAAGCCGTTCACGATGGCTCTGTCCACTGCTTGTGACTCGGCTTTGCAGAGGGAGTGAGGCTCTAACGTATCTGGGCACGAAGGCTGCCCCCTGACGCCTCCCGGGCTGTGATGAAGACCAGGGCAGTTTACCTCCTCCCAGCGTCTAGTGATTTCATCATCCAGCTTCGGGATGGCTCATCGGGAGGCCTGACACAATAAGAAGAAGGCAGGTTTTGGAATTGGCAGACCTGGCCTTACAGAAATCCACTGCTTTCAAGCTGTGTGGCCGTGGGCAAGCCGAAGTCTGCTAAATGCCCTGAGCCCTGGTTTCCTCACCTGTGAAATGGGCTCATAACAATCAGCAGCAGCCTCTACCTGACTTGGCTGTAAGGCTAATGGAGTCCGTGGGTGAGAAAGGCCTTTGAGAAACCTAAAGTAGGATGCAGACGTTGGTTTTTATTATCATTCAACCCTGATCTTCCTAGGAAACGGGGTCAGGGAGCTCTGCAGACCTTGAGCAGACAGAGAGGAGAAACAGGGAGCAGTCGCTCCTCGCCCCTTTTCAGTGCGTGGCATCAGGAATAGAGATGAGGGCCCAAATCCAATTTACTCAGAGCTCCCCTGTGGAGTGACGTGGAGCCACGGAAGACTAAGTCTGCAGCGCCAAGGAGCCCCTGAGGCGGCCGGGCCGCTGGGCCTGGAGGAGCGCAGTGCCCGGCCAAGGAGGAGGCTGGAAAGAGGCGCTGACCTCAGGCAAAAAAAAAAAAAGAAGAATGTTTACCTGCCCATGCCTATGATTTTACAGAATCACAGAATTGCAATTTGAGCAACCGGAAATGTCCTGAGCGTCAGTGTGCTGCGCGTGTGACAGTCGGCCCCGGAGGGAGCAAGGGTGGCGGCTGTTTGTGTCCCACGGAGGCCGGGGGCCTGGGGAGCTGGCCTCGCAGCGCAGCCCCGGCTGATGGGCAGGGAGACGGGCACGGGGACCCCACGTGGGAGCAGGCCGTGTCCCGGGCCAGCCAGGACCGAGCCCTGTGTCCCACTTCGATGTCCAGGCTCTGGCCGAGGCATGGGGAGGGGCGTGCAGGGGCCAGGCTGCGGGTGTTGCGGGGGGTGCCCTGGCCGCAGGTGCTCTGGCTGCCGGATGGACGTAGGAGCCGCCCGACCGCGGGCCGTGTGAGCGGCCTGGGTGCAGCGAGCAAGGGGAGGTTCTGGGATGGAGGGGGGAGGGGGGCACCCTGCAGGGAAGCTGTGGCTTCTCCAAGGAGCCCGTGGGCCCTGAGGAAGCCCCAGGGGCACAGTGTCCGCCGTCAGCACTTTGGTGAGTGGTATGAGCTGAGCCCAGCATCTTGGGGGCAGCGTCTCTGGATTCAGAATCTTCCGGAAACACACACAGGCCCGAGGGGAGCTTTGGGCTGCATCCTCAGAGGTAACTGTGGGTTGGCAGGTGGAGGCCGCCCCAGCCGGCAGGGCTGTGATCTGTCCCCAGCCCCCGGAGCGGGTGTGTGTGCACACGGGGGTCCGCGGCCACCCTGCATGGAGCGCTGACCAGAAGCGCGACTTCCCATTTGGCTGCGCGGCGGCTGGCGCCTAGAGTGGGGGAGCAGTGGGATCATTAGCAGGATCCTGACTCCACGCCAGGCGCTGCTTGGGGCCGTGGGGACACGCGGACTTGTCTACCTTCCTGCCTGGGCTCGTCAGGAGGTACAGCCCAGGGTGGGTGTGCACACCTGGACATGGAGCCGCGGGTACAGCTGGGGTGGGTGCACACACCTGGACACAGAGCTGCGGGTACAGCCTGGGGTCGGTGTGCACACCTGGACACGGAGCTGCGGGTACAGCCTGGGGTGGGTGCGCACACGAGGACAGGGAGCCGCGAACACCTGAGAGCGCCCGTGCCGACGTGCTTACAAGCACGTGGATGGCGACCCACACTCCCGTGCACACACACAGACGTGCATTGATGCCCACGTCGCGGGGCAGGATGGAGTTTGGGGCAAGGCCCTTAGGTCTAGGCAGCGGCCGAGAGAACTCACCCCTTCGCGGGCCTCACGGTGGGGACGCAGGTAAATCTGTAGCCGTGGGGAGAGAAGCGCAGAGATGCGAGGGGGCCTTCCCGAGGTGACGGGCCGCCCGGAGGGCAGAGCTGGGACTCTCGAGGTGGGGGGGGCCACCGAGAAGGCTCCGCCTGGCGGCTGGGGGAGCTGCTCCGTGGGCCTCGGGGCCCGGGCCGTGCTTGCCCAGAGTGCGGCCGCCCCCCTGCCTGGCCGCGGGCCCTGGAGCGGCGTGGGGCCGGCCGTGCTGAGCGCGCCTCTCTCCGCAGGGCCTGTACCCGCCGCGCGCAGCCAGGATGCCCTGTCAGCAGCCCCCGCAGCCCCCGCTGGGCTGCTCCTCCCGGCAGGTGAGTAGGCCGCGTCCCCAGCCCTGCCCGGCTCCACACGGCCTTGCGCCCGGAGGACACTGTGTCCTGCGACGGGCCTGCGGGCCACTCTCTGTGCTCGTCGCCTGCCCTGGGCCCCCCATCGACCCACCCGTATCGGGGCTCCACCCATGCGAACGTCCCAGCCCCCCAGGGGGCGGCTCGGCACTCACAGCACGGGGCCCAGGGAGACAGAGGCCTTGTCAGGGTCACCGAGTCACCGTAGGAGCCAGCTTGTGCGGTGGCCACCGGCGGCCTCGGCATCTCAGGGACTTCCAACAATAAATGAGAGGTTTTCAGCCACAGCTCCCTGGGCTGGTTGCGCTGGGCTGGGATTGGGTTCGAGGCTGTGTCATGTGCTCCCCCTTGGGGAGCTTGCTGGACCCATGGCAGCTGTTGCTCCTGCCATGTAGACAGGAGTGGGGGGGGGGGAGCAGAGCCCCTGCTGCTGGGGCCTGGGCTTGGTGCTAGCGCCTGGCAACCCGCACCCGCCTTCCGTGGCCCAGGAAAGCCGCACGGTGTGGCCCAGCTGCGGCCAGCTGCAGAGTCACCCCCTTTCCCGTCAGTGTGTTTTTCAAATACAAGCCGTCTGGTCACACCGAAGTCACAGGCAGGCCGTGGAGGCAGTCCCGGTGCATGTGGGCCCCAAGCAGCGCCCGGGCCGGAAGCGCAGTAAAAATCAAATTACTGGCTGGTTCATCTGCAACTGAGACTTGATCGCACGCGCGTCTTGTCTGTGGGCTGCTCGGCCGAGTGCCCCACCCCCCCCACGTCCAGGAGTGGACTCCAGCACGGAAACTGCAGGATGGGGGCGGCCTCGGCCTCGGGTCCGGCTGCAGGGCCCCAGCCAGCGTGGCTCCACCGCGGGTGGACAGACCCCCACACTCAGACTCACCGTCTGGGGGCTTCCTCCTGCCCGGCAGGGAGCAAACCGCACCTCTGACCTGAGCTGTGTTGGAATGTTCCAGAAAGCAGAGAAGAGCCCGGAGGCCCGGGGCTGCTCGTGTCGCAGTGAGGGCTCTGCGTCCTCGGGGAGTGCGGAGCTGAGGCCCAGCCTGGCCCTGGGAGCCTCAGCAGTCACCCCTACCCGGCCCACAGAGAGTGACCCCGGCTCGGGGAGAGGGGGGCCCGACGGCCCCATGCAAGTGCCCGCGTCTGTCTGAGAAAGCGCTGGAGGCCCTTGGTTCCAAACAGAGACAAACCACCCTGGAGAGGCGGCCCTGTCGCCGGTTCCCGCAGGGTCCTTCCGGCCGAATCTATCTACACACACTTTACACGAATGTAGCTTTCAGGGCATGTGGCTCTGTCACTGCCGTTGCCGGCGAAGCGCATCCTGGAGACGATTCCAGAGCCGTGCATGCTGCATCACGGGGTTCACCCGCTGTGTGCGGTTGGGGACACGTCCCCCAGGATGCCCGCGGGAGCCCCCGGGCATCCCCCTGCGCGGTCCTCGGACCATCCCACCTCCCAGGAGACCCGGGGGGGCCTCCCTGCCCGTCCGCCAAGGCACCCGTCCCCGGGGGGGGCCCGTCCTGGCCTCTCTCTGTGAGCTCTTGGCTCTTTGTCATGGTCCGCGCGTCATCTTGGGCGTTTGGGGGCCCACGTCCAGCATCCGAGAGTCCTACCTGCAGCCTGGGGTAGGAGGGGGCTCAGCGGGAGCAATCGCACGGGCCCCGGGCCCGCGTGGGCCTTAGGGGTCTGACTGCAAGTCACGCCCGTGGAGCCCATGGAGCCCGTGGAGCGCTTACCTGCAAGGTCCGAGCTCCTGAGCCGCCTCCTCCGTCTCTGGCTCGTGCTCCCGCCGCCCAAGCTCCGGGGCTGGAAGGAGAGAAGCCGCACGGGCCTGGCACGGCCTGAGCCCTCCAGAAGCCCCAGCCTTTGCGATCTTTTTTTTTTTTTTTTTTAAATTAGAGAAGGATCCGCAGGGTGAGAGAGGGCTGTCACTGTGCTGGGTCCCCGGGCGGCTTGGACACCGGACTCTTGCTTTTAAAGACGACGTCCAGAAGTTTCCCTCGCTTTGACTGCAGCTCCCTTCAGCGTGCGGGAGGACGGATGTCACCCCGTACAGGAGAGGGTCTTCTGACGTTTGTAGAATACAGTGCCTGCAACGTAACGAGCTCCCCATCATTGCAGGGATTCAAGCGGACCCTGAGTGGCCTCTTCTTTGCCCTCTCCCCTCCTTTTTTCTCGTGCTCCTTCATTTAACGCATGTTTATGGAGCAGCTTATTTGGCCCAGCCCCGTCCCAGGGCCGAGAAGACGACGCTCGATGAGACCGCCGGGGCCCCGGCTCTTGGTGGAGGTCGGATCCGGGGGGCGGGGGGCGGGGGCTGAGCTCTATGGAGCCTGGATCCCGCTGTACGACGCTGCCGCTGGCCCCAGGCGGCCACCTCAACCCACACCGGTTACCGTGAGCGTGCACCTTCAGCTCCTCGCCCTTTGCGGCAGCCGCAGCTCAAGTGGCCGAAAGTCTCCGCTGGTGGGTGGTGGCCCAAGTACCGGGGGGCTGGGTCGAAGCCGGGGCTGTAGAAATCTCAACAGACCTTTTTTTTTTTTTTTTTTTTTTTAGGTAAAAATGAATGAGGGCTCTCAGGGGCAGCTATTGGCAGGGGATGGGGTGGGGAGGGCAGCGCAGAGAACGGAAATAAAGTCCATTTGCTGTTCATCAGGCTGCTGTCGGCCGACTCGGTGTCCGTGCCGCGGAGGGAGCGTTCGCCCTCCTGCCAACGGGGAAACTGAGGCCCGGGTGACCTGGGCACCTTGGCAGCCAGGCGCAGGGGGGAGGCTCGGGCTTCGCCACAGTCCTCGCAGGGCCTCCCGCACGCCCGCCGCTCCGGGGTTAAGGCTGGGGGGTCCGAGCGAGGCCCCGGAGGTTCGGAAGCAGCGGGCTCTGGTGGACGCGGCCCCTCTCGTCTGTGACCTGCAGGTGACGCCGTACAGCCCACAGCAGGTGGGACAGCAGGTGTTCCGCTCTTCCTACGCCCCCCTGCTGAGCTACATCCCCTTCGTCCAGCCCGGCTACCCGCACCCTCAGAGGACACCTCCAAAGCTGTGCAGCCATCCCCGCGACCCTTCCCCGATGGCGGGAGACGGGCCACAGTACGTGGTCCCCCAGGCGTACGGGTGAGTCCTCAGCCCCCTCCTCGGGTGCACCTCGCTCGCGGGAAGCTACAGGGCCGGGAGGGGAGCTGGTTCTCGCGTTGCAGGGTCCTGGGGAGGGAGGGGCCCTGGCCTGTCCCCAGCCATGGGTGCCGGAGGGAGCTGGTGCGCAGGCCAGGCTGCTCAGGGCCACGGGCCCACGGGATCCTAGCCACGCGGCCGTGGACGTGGGCACTCGGCCTGCAGCGGGGCCGGCAGTGGAGCAGGACCCATCTGCTGAGGCCCCGAGGCCCGTTTGCTGGGCTCCCTGCGTCGCGGGGGACCCTGAGCTCCCTCGCAGGCCAGTCGCCCCCACATCCTGCGGAGGGTGTAGCAGGCCCAGCAGCAGGGGCAGGGCTTCGCGGGTGATGCAAACCTCGACACACACTTTCCACGACGGCTGTTGTCCTAAATGAAAGGCCGGCGGTCGCCCACTCGCACCTGCAAACCTTCAGCTCATATTTGAGGCCGGGAGGAGGGCGGGACCTGGGGTCCCCCTGGGGACCCCAGTCCCCACACACCCTGGGGAGGCGTGTCTAATCTTGGGAAACTCCGCTGCCGGGATTAGGGCCGTTGGTCCCCAGCCTTCCACGTCCCCGCACAGACCCCCGCTGTGGTGCCCCCCAGGCACCCCCAGACCCTCACCCTCTCAGTCCTGCGTCTTGTAAAAGGACGATACGTTAGCGAGAGGTTTCTGTGGTCAGGATGCTTGGGAAGAGCTGAGGGAAACACAGGTGAATGGGTTTCTTACCCATCGGGGCCCTCAGATGGCTTCATTGCTGAAGTGTCTGGGAAATGTTCCTGGGGTGGGGTCGGTGGCCTCACCTGAGCCCCAAATCCACAGCCCATTTTCTTTCTCCTTTTCTCTTTTTCCTCCCTCCTTCCTCCCTCCCCATCTTTTCTGCTTCTCCTACCGCAGACGAGGGTGCATGTCATCTGCACCCCCTGCCCCCCAAGCTCTGTGTCGGGTCCTGTGGTTGATGGGGATGTAGCCTGCAGGGAACCCACAGCGGACTAGGACGAGGTTCCTCCCTTCAGAGACTGAGTGGCTGAGATGTGGGGAGCACCCCGGGGCCCGGGGCGGTGGCATGACCCGCTGTTTGGGGGGGGGTGGGCCTGCGAGGCCCCAGGGAGCAGCCGTGGGAGGAGGGGAGGGGGGTGCAGCCCTCACACGGACGGACACAAGCATGAGGCTGGGGCAGCAGAGGTGTGTGCTTGAAGTATTTGATTTACCCCTAAAAAGGTGGAAAATAGGATTAGAAAGGGAGGTTGGGTTTGGGTGTTAAACGCTCTGACTGGGAGGCCCGGGGCCTGCAGCCTGGTGCACCCTGGGTGGCGCAGCGGTTTAGCGCCTGCCTTTGGCCTAGGGCGCGATCCTGGAAACCTGGGATCGAATCTCACGTCGGGCTCCCGGTGCATGGAGCCTGCTTCTCCCTCTGCCTATGTCTCTGCCTCTCTCTCTCTCTCTCTCTCCCCCATCCTCTCTCTCTGTGTGACTATCATAAATAAATAAAAATTTAATAAATAAAAATTTAAAAAAAAAAAAAAAAAAGCACCACCGCGGGGAAGGAGGGGAGGAGGGCCCCCACCCGGGCCCTGGCTGCGGGCAGAGATGCTGGGCGCTGGAGGATGGTGCCATGGGGGAGGCATAGTCGGCAGGGTGGGCGGTGGCCGAAGGGGCTGGGGACGCCAGGGAAGGGGCGCGGCGCAGGCCGCATGCTCCCCCAAGAGCATGACTGGTCGTGGGCAGCGCTTCCTGGAGGGAAGGAAGGAGCGAGGCAAAAGGCCTTCTTGGTCTCCTTCACGGGGAGCAATAAGGCAGCAGGAAAGGAAGGCAGGGGCCGGGGGAGGACGGAGAATGAGGGAGGGCCACCACCGGAGCTGGGTCTGAATGAAGCGACAGGTACATAGGGGAGCTGTGCGTCGGGGTAGTGGCCCCGAGGTGGGAGGTGGGCCTGCAGCCGGAGCCCTGGGGGGGGGAGGAGGGGGAGTGGCCGCGGGAGCAGGGGCAGCAGGGCCTGGGGGGCACGGCCAGGCGTCGGGTCAGGCCCTGGGGAGCTGGTGAAACTTCCCCGGGTGGGGGTGAGGTGGCCTGCACCGAGTCTGCACCAGGAGCGGGGCTCAGGCAGGGGCGCAGGCCTACCCCGCTGGGCTGCTGTAGGGGGGCGGGGCATGGGGGGCAGAGGAGGAGGCATTTCCTGGAGGATGTGGGGGGAGCAGGGCTGGGGGAACCACTCGAGGCCATTGGGGGGACGGGGGATGAGGGCGTCGGGGATGGCGTGGCGGGGGGACGGGCAGGGGCAGGGGAGAGGCCGGTGGGAGGAGCAGGGCTCCGGGGATGAGGCGGCCCCCCTACCCCTCCTGGCCTCTCTCTGTGAGCTCTTGGCTCTTTGTCATGGTCCAACACCCCCTACCCCCGCTTCCATACCCCCTTTGCCCCCCTATTCCCTCCTCCCCCACTCCCTCCAGCTCCTCCTCTCCCACCCCTCCCCCTCCTCCTCTGCTCCCCCCCCCCCCCCCCCCCCCCGCTCCTCCTGTCCTCTTCCCTCCCTTGCCTCTCCCCCGCCCCCTCACCCCCTCCCTTCCCACTCACCTTCCCCCCTCCCTGCCCCATCCATTACCATGCCCTTACCTCCCACACATAACAAGCTCGAGGGTGAAAGGAGCACAGGTCCTAGTGGCACAGGCAGTGCCAGCGGGGAGGCTGCTGCCGGCAACCATGCCCCAGGCCAGGGCGCTGGTGCTCTTCCTCCAGGAAGCCTTCCCTGATGCCCCTCGCCCCCAGGACCCCCGGCTCCCTCTGACACTCTGGCGAGTGTCGTGTGCAGACCAGGCCCCGGGCAGGTGAGCCCCCCAGAGCATCCCCCACCCCCCCGCCGGGTGGCCTGGCTGCGCGGGGACGTGGCATCAGCGGTCAGGCGTGTCCCCAGTGATTCATTACCGATGGTTATTAGGCTGAGGTGCGGGTTCCAGTTTTTGTTTCATAAACCAGCACAGAATCCGGGGCGTCCTGGCCCGACCTGAGTCTCCATCAGTTCCTTTGAGTGTGAGTTTGGGGCAGAGGGAGGAAGGGCTGGGGGTGAGGAAGGGGGCGCCAGCAGAGGCCCCTCCTCGTGCCAGGTCCTGGGCTGCACACCAGGCGGATATCGTCCCCGCTCTCTTGGGATTTACTTAGTGAAAAGCGAATCAAACTAACCCGAAGCCCAGCTTGCCCCAGCCCCTCAGGGCGCCGGTTTGTTCCCATCGCTTCTTCCCTCCCTCACCCTCTCTCCCCCCCCCCCCTTTTTTTTCTTTTTTCTTTCATTAATTCGCGATTGTCTCCTGCTCTGAGCACCAGCCGCAGGAAGGCCCGAGAACCCCGGGGTCAGACTCCGTGTGGCCGGGTGCCCTGCTGCGGTGTGTACGGAGCCCGGCTCCCCTGTGGACGGGACAGGACGAAATTGCTGTAGGGCCGTGCGAGTAGCTGGTCCCATGGGGCAAGGTCAGGCCGAGTCACGGGGGAGCTGCCGTTGGGGCCCCCATGAGGCGTGAGCAGCCCTGGAGCCCAGGCAGAGTGGGGGTGGGCAGGTGTCATCTTTCCCCGCGGGAAGGTGCGCCTCTCAAATGCCTTCCCTGGGGGGCCTGGCAGGGGTCAGGGTGCTTGGGCTCAGGTGCTAAAATAGGGAAACGGGTTCAGCTTAGCACCCATAAGGGGACAGGCAGCCCCGGGACCGTGCAGACTCTGGGGCTCACCCTGGGACCCGACCCTGAGTCCCGTGATGCTGGGGACCCCCTGGGGGACACACGTGTCTTCCCGGGCAGGTCGAAGGGCTGGCGAGGTGCTCAGGTGCAGACAGGCCCCCTGTTGTGCGGTCCTGGAGATGGGGACAGCGCTGGGCCCAAGGAGGCAGTCCCTGCAGCCCGCTAGGCCCTCTCGGATCTAAGGAAGTGGCCTTGGAAGCTCTTAACTGTCCTCCAGTTGTATCCTTACAGTATTTTATTTTCCCAGAGCCAAAGCTTTTTTTTTTTTTTTTTTTTTTTTTTTTAATGATGCTGAGCATTTAGCCTCCAAGCCTGTCACAGCCTTCCCGGTCCCCGACAGCCATAAGACAACGCACTTCTTCTCCCAATATCTCCGCCAACCCCAGGAGTCCCGTCATGAGGTCCGTCTTCTCTCTCTTCCAGGTTCGGCTCGACGGCTGGCGGGCCCCTGGTGAACAGCCCCTATTTTTCCTCTGGTGGGAATGGCATAAACTTTTAGACGATCTTCTCTCCTCCCTCCTCTTACCTTAGCCCTCAGATCGGGGCTGAGGGCTCTGGAACTCCGGGTTCTGTAATCGCGTGGCCGGGGGTTTGGAAAACCAAAGTTCCGACCAGGTCACAGACAGAAAACGGCAAGACCAGGCTCATCTCTTGACCACCTGTGTCACACACCCCGCACCCCACACACACGCCTCCCTCGCACCCGTACCCCCGCCCCCCACTTGACCACATATGCACCTGTATTTAGCTGACATGAGTGATTTTTGTTTCTGTTGTTGGTAAAATAGAAGTAAGACGCTTAATTTTAGAAAGTTTGTATTTTATGATAAAAGTGTGAGCTGCTTGAAACGGAATGTGCCTGTGTATTTTTGTCACACTTTGTGTCATCTTCACTGCTCATTTCCCCACGCACGACATACAGCGTTGACTCAGGACGTGACAGGAGACCACGGGCTGGAGCCCTCGTGGCGGCGCTGCTGTCTAAATATGAGCCCCCGGGGCAGGGGTGGGGGGAGGCCATAACCGCCAGGGCTGAGCTGCTCTCTCCTGTGAGAGCTGCTCTCTCTCCCACTCGATTCTCAACCTCCGGGTTCATGCATCTTAGGAGCGGACTGAGCAGAGCACCCTCCTCAGGCGGTTGTTTTACAGGAAAAGCCTCTCTTGCACGCGAGATGGGGAAATGTGACCTGGAAATCCATTTCGGAAGCAAGCGTGCCTGTGGTAGACGCCGGGCAGGGACGGTGCGCCGGCGCCCAGCTCCGGGCCGGCCTCCAAGCCACACGAGCGGGCACTGCTCACTCATCCATCTCGATTAGCTTTTACCAGCGACTTGACTAAGGGCGTTGGGAGCCTCCTGACCACATGCGTGGAGGACACAAATCTGGGGACAGGAGTCACCTCGGTGGGGACCGCGCATGTACTGAACTCCCCTGTACCCCTGCAGCTGCCCGGAGCTGGGACAAAGCCAGAGTGGCTCTCCCCATGGTGGTCCCGCCAGCCATCACTGACCAGGGTGGTCCGGGAGGTGACACCCGCATGCCATCCTTCAGCAGACTCCAACAAGTTCAAATTAAACAGGATACTGTAAGGACCTACTCTTGGGGAAAAAAAAATGAGCTATGCACAGAAAAGATAGACCGACACTATCAGTTCTAAGTTGCTCTATTGCCGATCCGATTAGTTATGTGACGGCTCACCGCCTACCCTGGCTGAGTCCAATCCTGGTAGCAGTGACAGGCTGAGGGCTGGAAATCCCTGATGTCCCAGGGCAGGCTGTGGCTCCGTGCCCACGAGAGCCTTTCTCCTGCCCTCACATCATGAGGCCATTGGCCTCACTGGCCTCTCCTGGGAACCTGGAAATTAATTTCTCTTCTAAGTTCTCTTAAGACTCAGGCCCTCTTCCTTTCTCCACGGTCTAAGTCTGGGATGCTCCCCAAGTTCTTCAGCCCCTGCCCCTAAGGCCGGACCCTGTTTCTAGTATATCTTTTTTTTTTTTTTATTTGACTAACAATCTAGATTCTCCATGGACTCTAAGAAACATTAGTCCCCTAGGATTCTGACAAATTCAGGAGCACTTTTCTTTCCTGAGGGGCTTCCTCACATTGTATCTCCAGGTATGAACCCCAGGCTGGACCATACCTTACTACTTTCTCTTGATCTCAGGCTTTTCGGAGGCAGGAGAGAGTAAGAGAAAAAAACATTGATTTTTTTTTTTTCTTTGGCCAGACCTGGGTTCTAAGCCACTTTCCAACACTGACCTTGGGTCGAGAACTTAACCTCTTTCAACTTAGGCTTTATTAATGGTAATGTTAAGAGTTGAGAGGATTAAAAGATCATGTGGGCTTAATATAAGTTTAATCTCTACTTAATGCAGACTTGTGGTTCTACAATGGTGGAGTGAAGACGTTTCTGTCCCTCTTAAAATTGGCCCTCAAATAGCAAGGAGAGCAAGAAAACCTATGCAAACTCCTTTCTCAGTGAAACTAGGAGAAGCCAGCAACCCTCCCACCCCCATCCACTATATAAGAAGGCAGAAACGGGATGGAGGAAGAGTAAGCGCCTCAGTGGAGCAGGGGAGGATTGTGTTGACGAGCCCACTGAAGGAGAACGATCAACAAGGAGCAAACAATTTCCTCCTGCCAAATCCTAAAGGTCTCAGGAGGTGCCCGTGCTGGACGCCATGGAAGGAGATGGTTCAAAGGGAGGCCATGAGGTAAGAGGTAGCTTCTATCCTGGACCCACACAGTGAGGGGCCACGGGCAGTTCTATAGAAGACAGAAGGCTGGGGAACACTTGGAGAACATGCATAAGGATCGTGGAGCTGAGAGTCCAGGTTGAAAATGGGGATTAAGTGAAATACACGTATATATCCAGTGGCGCCGCTAAGTTTTAACCAAGAGGTAGGAGTCTGGAGGGTCCTCTGGAAAAACTGAACTGCCCCAAAGGCATTTGAGGGTACCAGTGAAAATCACCCTATGATTATGCCCATTACAAAGAGCTGCCAATCAACTTTCAAAGACCTGAGTCTTAACAGGAATGGACAAACTTCAATAAGAAAGAAATGGATCAAAACAAAGGTAAAAAAGGAACCAAAAAAAAAAAAAAAAGACAGACCATAATACTCTCAGGGAGATAAGATAGTACATTTAAAAAAATAAGACAATATGCCATACACTTATTTTTAAAAATCCGAACAAGAAAGTGCTTTTGAAATTAAAACAGTGATAGTTGATGTTTTTCAGTGAAGAGAGTTGGAAGCTAACATCAGAGAGATCTCATGGAAAAGAGAACTAAAAAAAGACACGGGATGGATTATAGGAGATAAAACATGGGAAAATGAGAGGATCAGTCCAGGACACCAGCTATCCACCTAACAAGAGTTCTAGGCACAATAGCAACAATAAGGGGAGGGTAGTACTAAACACACACACACACACACACACACACATAAACAAACAAAAAGACAGGGAAATTTCCCAAATATAATGGTCCCAGACCAGTGCTGAAAAAAAAATGAATTAAAAAAAGAATCTCTCCGAAGACATTTCCCTGTAAAATTTCAGAATATTAGGGATCAAGGCAGGATGCCAATAACTGCAGAGAACCTCACTCACATACAAATGTGCAAGAATCAGGAAGGCATCAGATTTCTCAACAGTAACCCGGTGAACCTAAAGGATCCCAGGACAAAGCTGTCATCACTTTGATCGGAAATGATTTTTGACCTGGAATTTTAAAACTCAATTTTTATCTGTACGGGTATAGAATGGAGGTGTTTTTAGACATGCAAAGTCTCAAAAAAATGTTGCCTCCTTGCATGCTTGTCAACAAATTAAGGGAGGGTGTGCTCGGCTAAGACAAGCAGATAGGCCAAGAAAGAGGATCCGGAATCTGGAAGCAGATATTCAACAGAACGTGAGCAGGAGGGAGGCTAAGGAGGCATCCCAGGTAGTGAGAGAGGAAGGGCTCAGCTCAGAACCGGGGAAACCACCACCACCACTGCCGGGCCAGGCAGCAGCAGGAAGCTGGAGACCTAAGACAGCAGGTATATCCATGGGGGCCCAGGCGGCTGGAGGAAAAGAAAACAGATTATCCCAACGGAGTTGACTGCGTAGAAACTTGTACTGAGAGTTGTTTTATAGTGGTTGGTGGGGGTGGGAAGACTTTAGCTGTAAATTCAAGTGAAAAATGCAACAACTGTTAACTTGGCAGCAGACAATATTTACACGGTCATAAACAATAAAAAGCCCAAATATAGACCTTACCAAAACTTGTGTTATAACTGCCGTGGAAGGATGGAGGTGAAGAGAGAGGTGCAGCTAAAGCTAAGCTCCTCAGTTGCTGCAAGAGAAAGTCGGTATGTGGTATCCAAAATGGATGATTTCAGAGAATGGGATTCCCATAGTTATCTAGAAATGTGGAGATAGGTCCCAAGATGAAGTCTCAGCCCTGAAACTCCTCCTCCAGGACTTGAGGTCCTCCAAGGCTCCCTCCTTGGGGAAGGAACCCTCAGCTTTGTGTTATTCATTCCTCTGTATGACGGGATTTCCATTCGGCACCAAGCACACGTCTCCCCCTTCTTCCTTAGTAATAGAAGCTCATTTTTCAGGTCGGCACTTGGCCACCTGGAATATGTGACTGAGTTCTACCGGAATGAGATGCAGGCAAAGTGCTTGCGTGATTTCTGGAGGTCAAAGCTACAGTATGAAACTGGTAGGAAGAGCAAGAAGACGGAAGGAGGGAGCCTGTAACAGTGGGGGTGCCAGGCCAGCCCTGGAGTGTCTGTCCGAAGACTTTGCTTATGTGAGAGGAAAGCAAACACCTTTGAAAAGCCACTGTTAAGTTTTTTTTTCCCCCCACGTAGCCAAATCTAATCCTAATTCACACACTCAAAAATGAAGTAACACCATTTCTTCAAAAAGGCTTTTTTCCCTGCTATTAAATGTTTTTGAGATCAGGTAATGTCATCTTTCCACCCATTCACCCACCCATCTATTCATCCATCCATCCATCCATCAATCCATCATCCATCTTCCTGTTCATTCATTCATTCATCATTTAGTGACTTTATTGACTTAGTCACTTTAATGACTCCCTCCCCAGTACATTGGGCATTGGGGAGGGGCTGAGTTACATACCTGGACAATCGTATTATCTGCCATAACAGAGCTAGTTGACTATAATTAAAGAAAACTTTCCAACAAGGAAGGTTTTCCTTGTCATAATCATACAACCTCGCGGTTCCCAAAAGGAGAAGGAGAAAATTGACTTAGTGAGGTCGGTCTCATGACTGAATACATGAAGTGTATTCACCAGTTGCTCCACTTTACAAGGAAAGAAGCAGGCCTAGACAACGCAAAAGTAGTCATTCTACATTTTAGAGGATTGCATCTTTTTACCGAATGAATGAGGCCAAGTCCCCACTATCAGTCAGGGCCCAGCCCAGACAGGAGACAGAGCCACTTCAGTTATTTTAATAGGATTTAATATAAGTAATTATCAGCTCTCTATTAAAAAACTAAAAAAGAGAAGAAGAAAAGGATTGAAGGGTAGCACAGAAGTAGCAACTGCAGGAAGCAGATACTATCCCAAGAGAAGAGGGTGGAATTATTAAAAGTTGGGAGCCCAGAGAAGGAGCCCTGAGGAGTTGAGGCTTGGGCATTTGGGTCCAAACAGGGACTGTTTGGCTGGTATGGTGTCTGGGTTCAGAGGAAGGGGTCCTTGGTGTAGAAACACAGACCTCTCAGGAGGAGGCGTCAGCCCACCAGTGTTGGGGTCCAGGAAGGCACAGTGAGGCTGGTTCTACCAGCGTGAGGACAACAGCACCCTAGGTATTGGACATGGGCATTGCTAGGTGACACGGACCAGAACAGGATCCAGACCAGAATGAACAGGGCCTTTCTGCCTCTTCCAGCCTTGGGGCTCCCTCGAATACCCTTCTCCACAGAACCTGAGGGCCAGCAGACAAAACGGAAAAGTGATCTGCAGAGGGGGGCTTCAGGATCTTTAGGAGTGGGTTCGAAGCCAAGTAATGAAGTCTTAATAACTCAACACCTCCTGTTATGGACTGAACGTTTGCGTCCCCCACAAATTCATGTGTTGAAGCCCCAACCCCAACGTGCTGTTTGGAAATGAAGCCTTTGGGAGGTAATTAAGGTCAGATGAGGTCAGGAGGGTGAGGCTCCCCCATGATGAGATTAGTACACGTGTTTGAAGAGACACCAGAGAGCTTGCTTTTTTTCTCCACGTGCACACGAAGAAGAGGTCGTGTGAGCCCACATCGAGATGGCCGCCGCCTACCACCCGAAGGAAGAGGCCTCAGAATAAAACCCACCTTTCTGTGACCTTGACCTTGGGCTTCCCAGCCCCGAGAACTGTGAAAAATAAAGATCTGTTATTTAAGCCACCCATGTCTGGGATATTTTGTCATGGCCACTCAAGCAGACTCAGATGTTCCCCAGCGACCTTGACATCGATGAAATGCTCTGACGTTGTCATAGATGGGAGTGACCACCCGAAGACTTACCTTGTGGGACTCACCTCAGCCAGCTCCCTAGCACCCTAGTCCTAGAGGGGGGTATGTGGGTGCTCCTGGAGATTAAACTTCTTTGAACTAGACATTTTTGCACAACGTTTCTCCACATCTCCACTCCTCAGAAAACACCCGTTGTCCTTCAGGAATCACCCCAGGAGGCAGGGGGGTTTGGTGGGGGATGATCAGAAACTATTAATCAACAGACAAGTCGTCTTCTTGCTGCATCATAAAGTCTCAAGGCTTAGCTTCAGCAGTTTATTAAATTACCAGAACGCCAAGAAAAATAGCTTTAATAACACATTTCTGCCTATCTATTATTTTTTTATAACCCAGAGTGGAGAATTAAAAGGCTCCCTACCATTTAAAATAGCATTTTTAAAATTAAAATGAACATGTTAGAGGGCTCTTTTTTTTTTTTTTTTTCCTTAACTCGGAACAGAAGCCATTGATTCAGGATGTGATTACTCTAAACTGAAATTTTATGGCTAAATCTTTGTTTGGTGTAAAGAAAGGAGGAGAAATGGTTTTTCTTGAGGAGTTTAAAAGTGTTTTAATCAGAATAGGTGGATGGGCAGGTCACTTTGTCCTCTTATATGGTTTAGTATTACAAACACCAGTTTTGAGAATTATGGTCCTAAAGAAGGTGAGAGAGACACCAGCTAGGGGACCAGCTGGCCACCCAGATGGGGCCTTTTGTGGAGGAAGGGAGAGAGACCTGGTGAATGCCCACAGTTGAGGCTGTGCTTTTGAGCTTTGAAAATTCAAGACCATTACTGGGGGGTCCTTCAATCTGATGAAATGCATAGGTTGATGTATAAACCTAACTATAATTTATTTCTAATGCGGGATTTCTCAATAATTTTTGACAATCATTTATTGAGTGCCAGGTATGAAACAGGCAATGTGCTATGACACGGAGATAAAATGATAAAACTAGCCACAGTCCATGTGCACAAAGACCTTATATGGCAGGTGCTGGGAGGGTGGAAAATATAGGTAAATATCACGCAAAATGCCCCTGGAATAGTGGAACATAGCTCTGGAGAGTAGTGTGAGTTTTCTAGTGCAGGTTAAGAAATGACTCCAAAAGGTAGGGGCTTAAAAACAGTATTTAATGACTCATCGTTTCTGTGGGTCAGGAACTTGAGTATGGCTCACTTGGTCCCCTGCTTCAGGATCTCAGGATGCAGCCTGAGCACCTGCTGGAGCTACCTTGCCATCAGAAGACCCGACTGGGGAAAATCCCCATCCAAAGTGAATACTCATGCGTCTGTTGACAAGACTGGCTGTTGGTGAGAGGCCCTTCTTTGGTTTCTCACCAAATGGGCGGCTCTATAGATCAGCTCACAACATGGCAGCAAACAAGCAAGAAAGCAAGAAAAAGTGCCAGCAAGATGGAAGTCGCAGACTTTTTGCAACGCACCTAATCATGGAGGTGGCATCCTGTCACTTGGGCCATATTTTGTTCATTAAAAGTGAATTACAAGGTCTACGCCCCACTCAAGAGCAAGGGAGTAAGGGAGGCTCGGGGGCTTCCTGGAACCAGAGCAGCTAACGGTAATTCTAGAATCACCTTGCCTGAATTCAAAGCCTGGATTCAACACCTATGATCTGTCCTAAGTCCCTTCTTTAAAATGGAGCTGTTCCTTTCAATGCATATTTATTGAATACCTACCATGTGCCAACTACCGTGGAAGGAGATGAGGATCAGTAACAAAGCTCCTGCTCTCCTGGGGTTTGCAGTCTAGTGAAGGAAGAAATGTTAGCATCGCTGCTCTCACCAGTGACACCTGAGCAGAGGCCAGAAGGAGGTGACGGAGTGACCTGTGGAGGCCCGGGGAAGAGGGCAGTCCGGGCCGAGGGGGTCACAAAGGCAAAGCATGATAACAGTACCCGCCTCGTACGGTGTTGTCGAAGTGCACCGAAGTACATGCTCCAGCCAGTGGTCGTAAGAGCCGTGCAGAGAAGCAACGCAGAGTAAGGCATGAAGAATGGGGCAGTGAGCTATTCTTCTATTTCCCTCTCTTTTGGTAAATTTTATTTTGAAGCAATTTCAAATATACAAGAAAATTGCAAGAAGAGTACAAGGGGCTCCCATAAGTCTTTCACCCAGATGCCCTAGCAGTTAACATTTTACTACATTTTGCTTCTTATTTATTTATGAGAGAGAGAGAGAGAGAGAGAGAGAGAGAGAGAGAACATGAGCACATGAACGCTGCAGGAGCCTCTCACAACCGTGAGATCATGAGCGGAGCTGAAATCAAGAGCGGGATGCTTAACTGACTGAGCCACCCAGGCGCCCCTGCTTTATCATTATTTTTTAAATTTATTTTCAGAACCATTCAGTACAGTAAGTTGTAGATAGGATGCCCTTAACCCTTAGCTACTTTATAGTTTCTAAGTATATATATATATATATATATATAGCCATAGTATAATTATCAAAATCAGAAAATTAACAATGCTGTTTATCTATTCTACAGGCCTTATTAAAATTTTAACATTTGTGCCAATAATATCCTTCATACTAAAAAACAAAAAACAAAAAACAAAAAACAAAACAAAAAAACACACACAAAACAAGCTTCTCTTTTCTAGTCCAGGACCCAACCCAGGATCAATCACATGTTCCACTTAGTTGTCACATCTCTTTAATCTCAGTTAATTAGGAATAGCTGTTGCTCAGCTTTTCTTGGTCTTGGCATTTTTGAGGAATACAGCCTAGTTATTCTGTAGCATGATTCCTCAGTTTGGGCAAATCTGGTAATACAGGAAAACCACAGAAGTAACGCGTCCTCAGCGCATCGTACTAAGAGGCATGCAAGGTAGCTTTGTGTCATTACTGGTGATATTAACTCTACTCATTTAGTTAAGGTGGTGTTTGCCAGCTTTCTCCATCATAAAGTCACCATTCCTTCCTTTATAATTAATACGTATTTTGTGGGGAGATACTCCGAGCCCGTGTAATTATCCTGCTTCTCATCAAGCTGCTACTCCTCAGGTTTAGCATCCACTGATGAATCCTGCCTGAATCACTTACTAATATGATGGTTGCCAAGTGGCGAGTTTCTCCTCCCACCACTCCTTCTGCATTCATTAGTTGCTATCCTACTACCAACTGTTTTTAGATGGGGTCATCAGGGAAGGCTTCTCCGAGGAGGTGATATTTGAGTGGAGACCAGAGAGGAGTGAAAGAATGAACACGAAGATTATCTGGAAGATTTTAGGCCGGGGGAACTCTGAGCGCAAAACAGTGCCTACCTCACAGGGCTGTTCCAAAAGCAAATCGAATACCGTTAGGTAAAGGGTGGCATGCAGCTTTTAAAGATGACTCATTAAGATGAAACTATTGTCGGGGCACCTGGGTGGCCCAGTTAAGTGTCTGCCTTCAGCTCAGGTCATGATCTCAGGATTCTGGGATCCAAACCCACATCGGCCTCCCTGCTTAGTGGGGAGTCTGCTTCTCCCTCTCCCTCTGCCCCTGCTCATGCTCTCTCTCTCTCTCTCTCAAATAAATAAATAAAATTTAAAAAAAAAGAGGAAACAATGTCATTAGTGACATCTACGCTGAATTCTAAGACAATCCTCAAGGCCCCTGCCCTTGTGGAACCCCCTCTCTGGAGGAGAGAGGTACCTGTGAAAATGGTGGGATGCTGCTTCCATGATTAGGTGATATTACAGGGCACCTGGATGAAGGAAGGGGGATGATCCCCAGTGAGCCTGACCTACTCACGTGAGCCCTTAAAAGTCACGAGGCCCTTCCTGGAGAAAGAGATCAGAGTCAGATTCAAAGCATGAGGAGGATCTGATGCATGACAAGTTCTCTACTGCTGGCTTGGAAGACGGAGTGGCTTATGTGACAAGGACAGAAGACTGGCCTTCCAGGGCCGAGTACGGTTCCCCAGCGCCCCTGCACACCCAGCAAGGAACTGAACTGTGCTAACAACTTGAATGAACTTGGGAGAAGAGCCCCAAAGTCCCGATGAGCATTCAGTCAGCTGACACCTTGATTTTAGACTTGTGAGAATCTGAGCGGAGAACCCAGGCGTGGTGTGCCTAGGTTTCTGACCTGTGGAAATTGTCAGGTAATCAATGGTGTTGTTTTAAGTTGCTGTGTTTGTAGTAGGTTGTTGCGCACCAACAGAAAACCAACACACCCAGTGGGCAACCTTAAAGATATTGAAGAGAAAGAGGGCATGAGGACATTGGGGTGCTGACTACACTGGGTCTCGGCGGCTGGGGCTCAGTGGTGCATAGAGGCATGGGGTGGTAGAGGCAGGCAGTGTGTTCACCCAGCTGCAGTGTTCAGGTCAGTCCAGCTCAACATTTACTGAGGACCTGGGCGCTAGGCCTTGTACTGAAATAGGCTGGAGAGCCAGAGACCCAATTTCTGCTCTCCAAGAGCCCACTGCGGGGTAGAGAAAATCAACCCAGTGGATCTTCAAAGGCATGAAGACTGGAAACTCTGCAAGAGGAAGCCTCCTTGTTGGTTTGTTCACTTCTGCATCCCATGAACCTAGAACAGTGCCTCACACATAGCAGGTGACCATAACTACTTGTTGAGTTGACTGGCATGGAAGTGGTATTTGATCAAAGCCAGTGATTTTCAACCAGGGGGCAATTTTACCCCGAGGGCCAAGGTCTGCAGACATTTTTGGTTGCCACAACCAGGGAGGTGCTGCTGGCATCTAGTGGGTACAGGCTGGGGAGGCTGCTAAACACCATGCAGTGCATGGGATAGCCCTTCACAACTAAGAATATTCTGACCCAAAATCATGCCAAGGTTAAGAAAGTGCGGTATAGACTCAGGTCTGAGGAAGCCTTTGTTCTCTAAAGCTTGCTGCTGCCAGCCTGCGTGTGTCCCCTCACTTAGACAGGACTGGCTAGAGAGTGGAATCCCCCTTCACAGTATCCTCTCGGGATCTGTGAAGCTCAGCTTCCTCCCATTGGCATGTCTTTCTGCAATACTATCGATGTCATTGATTTGGACCCAGTGACCTCTTATGCTCATTCCTCTGCTTTGGTTTGGGAGACAATGAGAGATGTGCTGGTCAACACTCAATAATCAGCTCTCAAAAAGGTAGGTGCGTACTATACACATATGCATACGTTTGCTAAAATTCTACTGATGTAAAGGATGTGTAGCATGCGATTTGCAAATAATATAATATGCGACACTATTTCTTATAAATTCCGTACAGCCAATTGATTCTTGCAGAATGCTTTCATTGATTGTTCCTTAGCGTTTGTACCTACAGCCAACCCAAGGAAGCAATTGGTGAACGGTGACATGGATATTGGCTGATATTCTCTTTCACACTAACAAGCAAGATGGAAGTGAAACAAGAGCATATGTTGGAACTCCGTTTGTTCACCAGTGATGTGAGTGACGGTTTTGCTGAACCAGGTAATAGTTTCCAAATATTGGAAGAATGTTTCCTCAGTTTCTATGCCTTTCCCAGTGTGACATTTATAGACATGGCAGGCTTTTATGTTTTATCTGCATTATTAATATTTTCTCCGTCATTTTCTTAAGCCTAGACAATCAACAAAATAATAAATCAAGTTGTAGTTTGTGACACTTCCTGATTTCCATGGTAAAAACACTCCATTTTGGCTGATTTCAAGCCACCAACATGAGGTCACCAAACCCTAAGAAGGGACGCAACAGTGAGTACACTGTTAATGAGGTATTTCCACCATACAGATATAATAGAAGTAAATAACCCCAAGAGCATAGATAGTAGTAAAATGCAAAATAATTAAGAAGTAGGAGTTCTGAGTATTTGCTATCTTTGTAATAAAAGTTATTTCATTGTAGGTTGACATAATTAAATTTTTAATAATGTCTATGCTTGACAACCAGTTCACAAAATTCCAGAAAATTCATCAATCGATGTTTGAGAGTTGGTATAGTCTGGCTCCAACACGCCTCTGGTTTACTTAGGGCTTCGTGCTAATGGTCAAACTCACCCTCATTGACAGTTTTCATAGATTCATTCACAAAGAGTGATCTTACTTCTAAATTCTGGGGACTGTGCACTGACTGCGCTCATACTGTGAATGTACTGACCCATCATCAAGGCCCATCCTGTCGACATTTCATGTCTACTCGCCCTATTGGCCTTATCAGCATAATGGGAAGAAGACATCTGACTTTTTAAAAGATTTTATTTATTTTTTCAACACAGAGAGAGAGAGAGAGAGCACTATCAGAGGGAGAGGGAGAAGCAGGCTCCCCACTGAGCAAGGAGCCCGATGTAGGGCTCAATCCCAGGACCCCAAGATCACGACCTGAGCCAAAGGGAGACACTTAACTGACTGAGCTACCCAGGTGCCCTGATAGCTGACTTTTAAAAGCTGGTGGAGATAATTGACTTTCCCTTCCCCTACTCCCCATGGGGTTCCCTTCTAAGCAGCAGCAATGGTGAGTAGGATGGGGGTGGGGGGTAGAAACATGGCTGCACAAATCCTTAATTTCTTATCACTGGCTGCTACATGCATTCAAGAGAAATGTGCAATGATGTAACTTGCTCAAGACAGTCTCAAGTGCAAAAGCTCAGGATATTTTTAAAGTAATTACCCCTCAGTGTCATATGCTGGCATAATCCCCTCAACCCCCTCCTAGTTGCACCCAATTCCTCTCTGAGGTGGAGCTAGATGGACTCCATGTTGTACCACCCCATTTATAGGGGGATTTTCCATTTCTGGCGTAATTAGCAGGAGGAATAAGTTGAGTGGTGGCCACACGGTTTAGTCTTTGTGAGGTCTTTTTTTGCTTATTTGGAATCCAGCCATGTCCATGGCTCACTTCACACCTGTGTCTCAAGGGGGTGAACACTTAGCATCCTCTGAGTTGTCCTGCCTATTTTGTCCAAGCCTTAATGAGCTCTTCATGTTTTCTTGAATTCCTCAACTTAAGAGATTTTTAAAATTTTCCACCAACCAAACATAAAACACAAATCATCCCTAAACATATTTAGCTACATAATTATACCTTATCCACTATCAAACCTCTTACCAAATCCATCCAATATACTTAATTCCTAACCTACAGATTTCCCTCTCCTAACGCAATGCATTTCCCTCTTAGCCAATTTTAGACATTAAGGATATTATTTGCTTTATGGAAAGTATTTATTTTTGCTTTTCAACAAACATGAATGAATGCCAGGCTCCAGGCTAAAATAGTTGGGGATTTATCTTTAGTCAGATGGAGGAGAATGACATTGAGCAAACACTCATGCATCTATGTGTGGTTAAAATAGTGAGAAGTTCTATACAGGCCAAGAATGGTGTCCTGGGATGAGGGGTACACTTTGTATGGGGGGTGAAGGAAGGCCTTCCAGAAGGATGAGAAGAAATGAGTCTGAGAAGAGCTGGGGCAGAGTGTGGGCACAAAGGACTGGGAGCCTACTGATCCACGATCCTAGGAGAGGGAATGATGGGGCTCCAGTGCAGGGATGGACTTTGTGTTTTGTGGGTGGAAACGAGGTGAGGTGTGTGACTGAGGCAGGTCCAGATGGCACAGCCAGGGAGGCGTAGCTACTGCTTTTATTCCAACCTCAACAAACCATTGAAGTCTTCCTTCCTTCCTTCCTTCCTTTCTTCCTTCCTTCCTTCCTTTCTTTCTTTCTTTTTATTTTTTCTTTTTAGAGAGGGAAAGTGGGAAGAGGGAGAGAGAGAATCTTAAACAGGTTCCATGCCCAATGCAGAATCTGATGCTGGGCTTGATCTCACAACCCTGAGCCGCCAGCTGCCCAGGTGCCCCTAAGTCGTTGAAGTCTTTTTTTTTTTTTTAAGTCATTGAAGTCTTAATGAAAGACAGCAAGTGCTCCAATCTCCTTTCTTAAAAAAAAAAAAAAAAATCACCCTGGATGGTGGGTGGGAAGTGGATCAAGGAATAAGGGCAAAAGGGGAGGCAGACTGATAGGGAGCACTTGCAGTAGTCCAGACGGGAGATAATGCTGGTTTGACCTATAGTTGTTGCAGGGGAGAGGAGCAGAAAGGGACAGATTTGAGAAAATATTTTAATGGTAGAAATGGCCAAATATGCCAGGGAAATTGTCCAGTGCAGGGGACGAGTACATAGAGGTGTCAGGGATGGAGGTCAGGTTTCTGTTGAGGCAGAAGGAGTCATTTATTGGGAACACGATGGAGGCACAGCCTGGGAGGTCAGTGTGTGACACAGAGGAGGCGCAGCTGGCTGGAAGCAAGGCGAGAAACAAGACGACTTGAACCGATTCCTTTTGCGTCTTATCAAAAAGGGCCAATTAGACAAGGACGTGATTTCCTGTTGTCAAAGTGCCTCCTGTTTTGCTTCCCTCCCTCTCTGATAACCAACCAGTCCTCAGGTTGGACATTCATTTCAACAATTGTGACCAAGGTCAAATACTCCAAGACCGTGTTCCCTGAAGTGTCGGGCGGATAGCACTGGGGGTAAACCCGGCGATCGCCAGTGGCATGGAAAATGACTTCTCAGTGCTGCATGGACACGGCATCCCATCACATCAAATCACATAGTGAGAAAGTAATTTCCTTTTCAATTCTTTCTTAGGCCTTCTGATTACATCAGGGAGAAAGGCTCAGTTTGGTGTTAGTACGTCTTTACGCCTCTCTAACACTTGATAATCTCTCTTTTTAACAAAGACAGAACAAGGCCACAATCCCAGAGCATTTTTAGCAGGCCACCGTCTCTAGCTAGGATTTAATAACATTGTTTTGTTTTCACGGTAAAAAAAAATAAGTAAGATTACCTCCTATTTAGGGAAGTAACATTTGCTTTTCATTTACGGTGCTCATGTAAATACATTTATTTTAAAATAAGGCTCTAAGTACACAAAGGGAGTGGTGGAGAATGACATAGCAGTGCAGCGATACACAGATAAAGCCAGGATCACGGAGCGGGCACAGCGGCCACGGTCTGGAAAACACAGCATGACTGCAAAGTGGACATTTGTTACTCTTGTATGTGCTTTCCCTTCTTGGGCCAGCATTTCCAGACCTGCCCCGGTGAATCACATGCCCAGGTCCTAAGCCAGGTGCTCACGATAAAGTTGATTTCACTCCCCGACCTCCGGGGCAGCCTTGGGCGATCCATCCCCTTGGCCAGCGCTTGGCTTAATGACGGGCACCTGATCCAACCAGAGCAGCCAGGCCCAGGGCTGGGGTTTGAACCCAGACAGTTTAGGTAGAAGTCCTGGAACCACGGCACCCCCCTTCTCCCCACATGCGACAGTATCTGAGTTGGGTGCTGGTTCTGAGGTTGAGTGGCCCAGTTCAGGTAGTGCTTGCCGGAGAAGGGGGTTAGCAGGCAGGCCTCGGGTGCGGTCAGGGGCCAGGCCGCAGAGAGCCTCCCAGCCCACGGCAGGACTTTGAGTTCCATCCTGAGAGCCGTGGGAACCCCTTCCATAGTTTTTTTTTTTTTTTTTCAGGAAGATGGCAGGCGTAGATTTGTGTTTTGAAAGATCACTGCAGTTTTTGTAAAGTACTCAGCATGGAGTCAGACACCTATTAATGTGACTATGAGCCTGGAGAACACCTGGTGTTTGCTGGATACAGAGTTGGGGCTCAGTAAATATGCACCCCCACCCCCTTTCCCCTCCACTCATTCCTAAGGCTGCTTCTGTGAGGTCGACCTCTGGGGAAAATGGAGTCATAAGCAGGACGGAGCCTTGCCAAGGGCACTGGGGTTTGGATGGAGCCTGTTAGCCGAGGCCAAAGGTTAGTGCTCCTGGTCATCCGTCAAGGTGCACAGTCACTGAGTTTCTGAAGGTAAAAAAAAAGGGGGGGGGGATGTGGTAAATAGAAATTTTAAAAAAGAAAGAAAAGGCAAGACCAGTGACGGATGGTTAAGGGCGAAGGCCCGACTTCACACAGGTCAGGGGACTCGGAAAAGCGCTCCTTTTCTGGGTCAAGGCCAAGAGGCAGAAGAAGGCTTGTCCGACTGCACGGGAACCAACGCACGGCTGCCGGAGGAAGGAGAGTGTAATTGGGAGACAAGACGTAGTCAGAGGAATTCAACTGAGAGATAACATCCAGACGAGAACTTAAGACATGGAAATAAAATCCATTTCATAAGACCCAGAAAGCCTGATTGCTGTGAAGGGTCCTCATAGGATCTCAACATCCTCTGCAGCCCGGCGTCCGATCCCCCTCCACCTGGATGGAGGGTTGCAGCCTCTCGATCCCTCTCCCGCCTCCGTCCACCACAAGCTGTGGCTGCCAGTCCAGGGGCGCACGCAGACCCACCTCACCGAGCAGGTGCGCCTTGGGGGGCCCCCTGCCCGTTCAGGCCTCAGCGCCCTGAACGGGACTGGTTTTACCACCTCTCGTGACACCTGGACTCCCTCCTGCACCGGGGCAGGGGGGCCCTGGGGTGAAGCGCGGAGCCTCGCACTGTCTCCAAGGTGGACAGACAGAGACTCGGGCTGCTGAGCAGCAGCCAAGACCTCAAGCTTTGGTTCCAGGTTGCCGGGGTCTAATTCCTAGCTTCCCTCGCTTACTACACCTGCTTTCTGGGATATATTATTCAACCTCTGTGGGCCTTAGTTTTCTCACCTGGGAATGAATGAATGAAAAATGAACGAACTGACAAATAAATAAAATAAGAATACGACCTACTTCACCGAGTAGGATGTTTACTAAGTGAACCCACGCCTGGCAGGAATTGAGGACAGCTGCTGACAGTCCGTGAGCGACCTGTGAGTGTTGGATGCTATGATGGGGAGCCCTGTCCGTGACCAGCTGCGAACCCTGTGCACGTGGACGGACGCAGGCCTCAGCTGCAGAGCTGCGCCCGTGCCCCCTGCAGCGGGGCCTTCACTCCCCTGAGCGACCAGGCCAGCTAACCGGCAGGCCTTGCCACCTCCACGCTCCGAACGTTTTCAGTCCACTTGGCCATGGCCTGGCAATGACTACTACGCTGTACATAGGGACCAGGGTCATTCACGCTCTCCTCCCCTTAAGGATCCCATCAGTACCTTTTACCTTCTCACTTCATTCCTTTTGACTCTTTACATCCTAAACACTTGGTCATGCCTTTTTCTTTTCTTTTCTTTTCTTTTTTTTTTTTTAATGCAGAGTTTAGTGATTTGCAAATGCAAAGCCCAGAACATCTCAAGAATGGGGTTAAGCATAGGATTACAGGAGAGAGCACAGACAGCCTTGAGGATGGAGCCCTTCGAGTAACTATCAGACCTGGAACCCTGGAGCCACCCTGGGCTCCTTCATCTCCTGCACCTCCGACAGCGAGTTGGCCACTACTAACAATTCTGACTTTTTCTTTCTACCTATTTTTTAAAGATTCAATTAAAAAAAAAGATGTTATTTATTTATTCATGAGAGACACACAGAGAGAGGCAGAGACACAGGCCGAGGGAGAAGCAGGCTCTATGCGGGGAGCCCGACGTGGGACTCAATCTCAGGGACCCCAGGGTCACGCCCTGAGCCAAAGGCAGACGCTCAACTGCTGAGCCATCCAGGTGCCAAAAGATTCAATTTTTAAAAGCAATTTTAGGTTCACAGCACAACTGGGAGGAAGATGCAAAGGTTTACCCTATCCCCCCTACCCCCCATCATGTATAGTAGTGTCCCCACTATCGAGTTCCCCTCCCCAAGTGGTACATTTGTTAGAGCCGATGAACCTGCGCTGATATGTACTAATCACCCAAAGCCCATAGTCTGCATTAGGGCTCACTTTTGCTGTTGCACATTCTATGAGCTTGGATCAATGAATGATGACATGTACCCATCATTCGATCCTACAGTGTTTTCACTGCCCTACAGATCCCTCTATGCTCTTCCTACCCATCCCTTCCCCACGATTCGGACTCTTTAACGCCTCCTAAAATACTTCTCTCTTCCATACTCACCACTCTTTGTCTGGCTCAGGCCACCTGGATATCTCGTTTCATCACTCCAAGAGTCCCTAAACTGGTGGCACTGTCTCCAGTGGGGACTTCCCTTCTGTAGTATATCCTATCCTCCGCCCCCCCCCCACCCACCCTGGGCAGCCTAGGCAACCTTTCCAAACCAGAAAAGTGGCAAGTCCTTCTCCTACTTAAAACTGTTTAGTTTCTCCTCATTGCCTCAGAGGAGGCCAGGACTTCAATCAGGACCATCGCTCTCCAACTTTACCACTGATGATGATGTTCCTTGATGCCTCCTTGCACCTCAAGCCATGACAGCAGTTGAACTAGCAGTAACTGTCCCTGGGGAAAATGCATAATGCCAAAAGATACCACGACTTTCAAATGTATCTGAGTTTTAAAAATTATTGTAAAATTTATTTCTATTTTGAAATAGTACCATATATACATCCAATAGTCACAAGTCAGTGAGCATAAGAATATGACTTCTTCCACATAACTTTATGACCCCCCCCCCAAAAAAAGGCTCTGAGGGCTCATAGGTTGAAGATAATTGGCCTAGAACTAAAATTCCAAACTTCTAGCTCCCTACTGCTCCCCTAAAGGGCCTCTGTGCACAATGTCTCCATATAGATATATATATATAATATATATGTTATTATATATATATATATATATATATCCACAAGCTCCAGCCACGGGAATCCCTTTTGTTTCTCCAGAGCACACCAGAACCTCACACCTTCTCAGAGGCTCTCTGTCCCCACCACCTCCTCTGGTGAATTCTTATTCCTTTTTTGAACCTTGTATCAAATGCCACTTCCTCTGATGAGGCCAGGAGTTTGCTACACTTTCTTCTGCATAAAACTCAATTAGCACAGCCTTAATGTGTTATAATATGTCGATAAATTTTGCTCTCCCTTTATGAGCTCCTCGTGCAAAGAAACGTTGTCTGCTTCATCATCGTCGTGTCCCATGCACTAAGACAGCTCTTGCAATTGGTTCCTGCTTTATACATGTGAGACCAATGAACGGACACAGGAGCCGTCTCTAAAGAGATTTGATCTCATCAGTATAGATGTGCTCCCGGGAGAGGGCCAACAGGCTGCCCAAGGTAAAGGATGTGCATTTCAATATAGTCCCAGGGAAGCGACAAATGATGGGGCGCTCATGTAAACCCGGAGGGTGGCTGGCACATGGAGACTGTCTTTTCCAGAGAGCCTCATGAGCCTTTCCTTGGTGTCAGAGGTGATTTTCCATACTGCCTGTGGCTAGGGGAGGGAGCCCAACAGAGTGCTCGTCACCCTCTGGGGAGCTTGTCCCCAAGATCCCAACTGCCTCAGGATGGAATGAACATCTGCCGGTAGCCAGCACCCTCGTTGTTTATCGCTATTCATTAGGAAGGAAAGAATTCCCTTTGTGGTGGGGATCTAATGGACTGTCTAGGTGTATAGGATCTCATGGGTGTATACATAGGATCTGTATGGGTGTATAGGATCTAATCTGCTGCCTGGTGTCTTAGTACCCAGCGGAGATACGTGGTGGAGAGTAGGGGCAAATAATACCAACTATATCCGTAGGTGATGGAGGGCAGGGCAAAGGCTGCTGCACTGCTTCCCTTCCCTCCTAATTCAGATTCAACCTGGAGTCAGAGAGAGAAGATCTGCTTCTCTCCCCCCAGCTCAGAGTTCGCAGACTCAGGGAGGCTGGGGGTCAAGAGGCTTGCGTTCACTTGATGGGATGAGCACTGGGTGTTCTACTGTATGTTGGCAAATAGAACTTAAATATAAAAATGTAAAAAAAAAAAGTTTAGAGACAAAATAAGGCAAATGGAAATATACGATGAAATATAAAGTTAGGTGAAATTCTTAAAAAAAAAAAAAAAAAAAAAAAAAAAGGACCCAGTACTGCCATTTGAAATGATGAGCGAGGGGCACCTGGGTGGCTCATTTGGTTAAGCGTCTGCCTTCGGCTCAGGTCACGATCCCGGGGTGCCTGGATTGAACATTGCTAATACTTTTGACTTTTTCTTTATGCCTCACTGCAAACCCATACCCTTCCTAACCTTTCCCGAGATAACCACCACGTTGCATTTCATGTATATCTTTCCCTGGCTTTAAAAATAATTCTTCCAGGTACATAAGCACAGAAATGATATACGTGTTTATGCATTTTATATATGGACTCCATTTTTTAAAATATTTATTTATGAGAGACAGAGAGAGAGAGGCAGAGACACAGGCAGAGGGAGAAGCAGGCTCCATGCAGGACTTGATCCCAGGTCTCCAAGATCACACCCTGGGCTGAAGGTGGGTGCCAAACTGCTGAGCCACCTGGGTGGCCCTATGGACTCCATTCTGTAGGTATTCATTCTTCTGTGACTTTTTTTTTTTTCAATCAACATTGTGGTTAATAGTCATTAACTCACTCTCACAGCTGTATTATATCCCACTGTGTGAATATACCGTAATTTTCCTAAAGGTGGATCTGTGGATTGTTCCTAATTAATTGCTGTTATAAATAAAGCTGCTATGAACATTAAGTGCGCAACTTTGTATGGAAAAATGTATTCATGTCTCTTAGGTAACTGCCTAGAAGTGGAATTGCTGGGTTGTAGATTAAGTGTAGGTTTAACATAAGAAACTTCCAAAGTGGTTGACCTATTTTACATTCCCACCATGGAATCTGAGAGTTCCTATTGCACCATCTTCTTATCAAAACTTAGCATTATCAGTCTTGCTAGTTTTAGCTATTCTAGTGGAAATCTAGAAGCATCTCAGTGTGATTTTCATTTTCCTGAATACTAATGATGTCCGACATCTTTTCACGCACATATTTCCTATTATGTATCTTCTTTGGAGACATGTCTGTTCAAATCTTCTGCCCGTGTTTGAAATTGAGATTTTTGTCTTTCTATTACTGATTTGTAAAAATTCTTCATAGAATCTGTATACAAATCCTTTGTCAGATACACATATGTGAATATTTTCTCTTAGTCTAAGGCTTGCTTTTGACTTTTTAAAGTCAAAAATTTTTAATGTCATTACAAAAGCAATCAGCCAATTTTTCTTTTATAGTCTGTGTCCTTTCCATCCTAAGAAATCATTGCTTTCCTTTCGGCCATAAAGATTTTCTTCTAGAAGTTGTATAGTTTTCCTTTTTATGTTTAGATATATGATGTTTTTTCAAGATGATTTTGTGGGTAGGTTAAGGTCATGATGAGATTTCTTTTTTTCCACGTGGATATCCAGTTGTACCAACACCAGATATGGCAAAGACGACCTTCTCCCCCATGAAATTACCTTGGCATCTGAATGCGGGAGGCAGAACAATGACCCTCTCCCCCAAGATGCCCATGTTCTAACCCGCCATGTAAATATTAATTAACATGGCAAAGGGTCATTAGGGTTACAAGTGGAATGAAGTTTGCTGTTAGAGTGACTTTAAAATAGGGAGATTATTCCCAGTTGTCTGGGTTGGTTCGATACAATCAGAAAGATCCTTAATAATGGAAAAAGAAAGCAAAATAGAAGTTAGAGTGAGGCAATGTGAAAAGTACTTGGCCTAGCACTGCTGTATTCGAAGACGGAGGAAGGGGACCATAATCTAAGGATTGAGGGCACCTTCTAAAAGGCAAGGAAACAGATTCTTCCTTAGAACTTCTAAAAGGTGCGTGGCCTTAGTGACATCTGGACTCCAACTCTGTGAGCTCCCTGTTGGACTTCTAATTTACAGAACCATAATATAAGTTTATGTTGTTTTAAGCCACTAAATCGATGGTAGTTTGTTACAGCAGTAAAGGAAAACTGAGATGGCACCATCAAGTGACCATATATATGTGGATCTATTTCCATATTGTTCTATTCATCTAGGTGTCTACCTTTACACCCTTTGGCAGTGCCACATTTCCTTGATATTTAGCTTTATAACAAATCTTAAAATTAAATATTGTAAATTCTCTATTTGTTCTTCTTTAAAAAAATAGTCTTTGTTATTCTAGTTCCTTTGCATGTCCATATAAATGTGAGGATCATCTCTTCAGTTTTTAGAGTTTTGATTGAGATTGCATTGAATTTCATAGATCAGTTTGGGGAAAACTGACAACTATCATAGCAACATCGAGTCCTGATCCGTCGACATGATGCATCTTTCCATTAGCTAGTCTTCTTCACTTTCTGTTTTTATTTTGTAGTTTTTAGTTTTAGTATACATGTCTAAACATGTTTTATTACATTTGTACTTAAGAATTTCATATTTTGTGATGTTACTATCAATGGCATGGTTTTCTTGTTCCAGTTTCCAATTGAATGCTGGTAATTTATATAAGCACAATCTATTTTGTATATTGGCCTTGCTAAACTCACTTAAATAGTATTGGTGGATTATTTTTAAATATCACTGAGCTTTTCTACTTAGGGCTTTTATTATCTCCCTTTTCAGATGTTTTATATTGCCTAGGATCACCAGTACAAAGCTGGATAGAAGCAGTGAGAGAAGACATCTTTGCCTCGTTCCCAGTATAGGAGGTAATGCATTTAATCTTTCACTACTAAGTATGATGCCAGCTGTAGGGTTTTTGTAGATGTCTTTTTATGAGGTTGAGAAAGTTCCTTTTTATTCCTGGTTTGCTGAGAGATTGTGTCATGATTAGATCTTGAAGTTTTCAAATGCTTTTTTCTCTATCTATTGAGGTGATAATAAGGTTTTTCTCTTTTATTCTGTTAATATGCTGAATTACATTGATTTTTTTTAATGTTAACCAATATTGCCTTCCTGGAATAAACCCCAATTAGTCAAGATGAATTATCTTTTTGTATATTGCTGAATTGAATTTGCTGGTATTTTGCTAAGGATTTTGCGTCTATGCTCACAAATGAGATTAGCCTAGAGTTTGCTTTTCTTGTAATATCTTTGTCTAGTTTGGTTCACAGTAATTCTGGACTCATAAATTATTTGGGAAGTGTTTCTTTTTATTCCATTTTCTAAAAGATCTTGTATAAAACTAGTATTATTTTTCCTCTTAAATATTTTATAGACTTTACTAGCAAAACCATCTGAACCATGTGTTTTCTTTGTGGGAAGGCTTTAAATTCAGAAATCAATTTCATTAATAGATATAAGATATTCATATTCATACTTCTTTTTAAATGAGCTGTAGTATATTTTGTCTTTCAAGGAACTTGCCTGTTTCATCTCAAGTGTTGAATTTGTTAGCATAAAGTTAATAGTATTTCCTACAGGATATGTAATGATAGTCTCTCTTTATTCCTGATAGTGGTAATTTATGTCTTCTCTCTATTTCTCAATCGAACTCACTATAGTTTTATCAACAATTAATCTTCTTCAAAAACTATATTTTGATATTATTAATTTTCTGAATTCTTTGACTGTTTTCTGTTTCATTAATTTCTGCTTTTATTGTTTCTTTCCTTCTACTTACTTTGGCCTTAATGTGTTCTTCCTTTTATATTTTCTGAAGATGGAAACACAGATAACTGGTTTGAGACCTTTATTTTTTTCTAATACAAGCATGTAAAGCCATACATTTTTCTTAAAACATTCTTTTAGCTTCATCTCACAAGCTTTGATATGTTTTGCTTTTGCTTTCATTCAGTTCAAAATATTCTTTTCAAAGTATTTTTTTAATCAATCTTGTGATTTTCCTCTTAGATGTGGATTCTTTAGAAAAGTTTGCCTTAATTTCCAAATATCCATGGGTTTTTCCAGATATATTTTTGTTAGTAATTTCTCATTGAACTTCCCTGAATTCAGAGAATGTACTCTATAGGATTCCAGTTCTTTTAAATTTGTTATTGAATTTGTTTTAAATTTGTTATTTATGGTCTAGATTGGTGAATGTTCCAGGTAAACTGGAAAAGAATTCGTGGTCCGAGGTTGTTGCAAAGATTGTTCTGTAAATACCAATTATTTCCAATTTTTTTTAAATAATAGATTTATTTTTTATTGGTGTTCAATTATTTCCAATTTTTGATAGCATTATTCATTTACTCCGTATCCTTACTGATTGTCTATTCTATCATTTACTGAAAAATATTTGTTGAAATCTCCAACTGTAATTGTGGGTTTGTCCATTTTGCTTTTCTGTTTTGCCATTTTTTGTTTCATGCATTTCAAAACTCTGTTACTGTGTGTTGTTCAGTTTCCATGCATTTATGAGTTTTCTCATTTTCCTCTGGTAATTCTATTATGATTGGGAAAGATACTTAAGTTACTCTCAATCTTCCTAAATTTGTTAAGACATTTTTTTCTTGTAACCTAGCATGTGATCTATCCTGGAGCATTTTCTGTGAGCACGTGAGAAACGTGTGTGTTCTGTTGTGGGTAGGTTGACCGTTCTGTTTGTCTGATAGTCCATTTGGTCTCTAATGTTGTTTAAGTCTGCTGTTTCCTTATTGATTTTCCATTTGGGTGATCTATCCATCCCTGAGAGTGGGATATCACAGTCTCCTATTACAGTTGTATTGCTCTCTATTTCTTCCTTCAGATCTGTCAATGTTCACTTTATGTATGCAGGCCCTCTGAGGTTGGATGCATAAATACTTAGAATCGTCATATTTTCCTGTTCAATTGACTCTTTTATCATTATGTAGTGACCTTCTTTGACTCTTGTGACAGTTTTTGGCATAAAGCCTATTTTGGCTGATATAAGTATAGCTACCCCTGCTATCTTTTGGTTACCATTTGCGTAGAACATCTGTTCATCTCTTCACTTTCAGCTACATGTGTCCTTAAATCTAGAGGGAGTCTCTTACAGATGGCATATAAGTGGATTTTTAACATCCATTCAGTCACTCTGTGTCTCTTGATTGGTGAACTTAATACCTTTACATTAAAATCATTATCAATAGATAAGGACTTACTTTTGTCATTTTCTTCATTGTTTTCTGTCTCTTTTTATAGTTCTTTCATTCCTTTTTTGCTGTCTCCGTTTGTGATTTGATTTTTTTTTTTGTAGTGATACACTTGGGTTCTTTGTTTTTTAAAATATAGGTTTTTTTCTTTGTGGTTACCATGGGGTTTGCATAAAACTTCTTTATAGTTATAATGATCTATTTTAAGCTGGTAACAATCACATACAAAAACTCTAGGCTTTTACTTCCTCCATGCTTCATGTTATTATCATAATTTACTTCTTTTTACATGGTGTATCCATTCACAAATTTTTGTGGCTATAGTTATTCTTAATTTTTAAAAAAGTTATTCTTAATAATTCTGTCTTTTAATTTTTACACTTGAGTCAAAAGTGATTCATACACCAACATTGTAGTAGTACATTACTCTGTATTTGCCTACATACTTACCTTTACTAGTGGGATTTATACTTTTGTGTTTTGTTTAGCTTTATTTCATTTCAACTTGAAAAATTCCCATTAGCACTTATAGGGCAGGTGTACTGGTGACAAATTCCCTCAGTTTTTGTCTGGGAAAGTCTTTATCTCTCCTACATTTTTTAAAGGACAGTTTTGTTGGGTATAGTATTTTTGGTTTGCCGTTCTTTTAGCACTTTGACTATATCATTCTACCTCTTTCCTGGATTTAAGATTTCTGCTAAGAAATATTCTAATTGTCTTAGAAGGGTTCTTCGTGTGTGATAAGTTGCCTTCCTCTTGCTGCATCAAAATTCTTTATTTATCTTTATTGACAATTCAGTTAAAAATGTGTCTTGGTGCAGATCTCTTTAGAGTCAACCTATTTGGAGTCTTTTTGGGCTTCGTGGGTCTGGATATCCATGTCCATCCCCATATTTGGGAAAATTTCAGCCATTATTTCTTTAAATTAGTTTTCTGCTTCCCTTTCCCTTCTCCTTCCAGGATTCCCATAATGCATATATTGATTCTTGGATGATGTACTATAGGTACCATAGGCTTTCTTCACTCTTTTTCATTTTTTTTTTCTTTTCTTCTTGTTCCTTTGACTGGATAATTTAAAGCAAATGACTTGTCTGAGTTTGCTCATTCTTTTTTCTACTTGATTGAGTCTGTTATTGAGAATATTTATTTATTTTGGAGAGGTGGGGGAGGGACACAGAGAGAATCTCAAGCCGACTCCCCACTAAGCACGGAGTCCAATATGGTGCTCGATCTCATGACCCTGGGATCGCAACCTGAGCCAAAATCAAGAGTTAGACACTTAACTAGCTGAACCACCCAGGTACCCTCTATTAAATTCTGCTACTCCCAAAGTTTCTCTCTCTTTTTAATGTTTTTTAAATCTCCTTATTGAATGTCTCATTTCACTCATGTACTGCTTTCCTGATTTCATTTAGTTATCTGTGTTCTTTTGTAGCTCATTGAGCTTCCTTAAGATGAATATTTTTAATTCTTTGTCAGTCAGTTTCTAGATCTCTATTTCTTTAGGGTCAGTTATTGAAGATTTATTTTGATCCTTTGGTGGTGTTATGCTTCCCTGAATTTTCATGATTCTTACAGTCTTCTGTTGGTGTCTGAGCCTTTGAGGAAGTAGTCATTTATTCTAGTCTTTACAGACTGGCTTTACCAGTCAGGCTAGCCAGAGATTCTGGGTAGGCTAGGTGGCACAACCCATGGTGGTGGGGGGGGATGAAGACCTGGTATTGGGGTCCACAAGTGGACAGGACTGTGACAGAGTTCATAGGCAGGCTTGCTCTCTCTTTCCCCTGTGGGTTAACTTGAGTCAAGAAGATATCTTGGTGCTTCTTTGTGTTGGGCTATGGGGAGGGGTGATGTGAGTAAATAAAAACTGTCCTTATACTTCTTCTTTTTTTTAATTATTTTTTATTGGTGTTCAATTTACTAACATACAGAATAACCCCCAGTGTCCTTATACTTCTCAATGTATCTTATCACATTCCTGTGGTCCGCTGGGGTGCTGTAATTTCTCAGCGGGATTACCTTTCATAAAGGTATTTTTATCTGTGGATGACTATTAAATTGATGTTTTTGTTGGGGAGACAAAGGCTCGAACTTCTTCTTTCATCTTTCTGATGTCACTCTAAGCTCTGCTTTTTAAATCTAGTTTGACAATCTCTGTCTTATAACTGGAGTGCATAGACTATTTATACATAAAGTAATTATCAATATGGTTGGATTTAAATTTACCATCTTGTAATTTTTTTCTATTTGTCCCATCTGCTCTTTATTTCTTTTTCTTTTTCCTACCTTCTCTCATATCAAGTTCTCTCTCTCATATTTTAGTGTTCCATTTCCTTTCAAGTTTGGCTTATTAACTATACTTCAGTGTCTAAAAAAATATTTTTTTAGCAAATACCCTGGGATTTATAATGTGCTTTTTTTTAACTTATTAAGTCTGATTTAAGTAATGTGTAATGTATTACGCTTTCAACATTGTTGTGGGTTGAATTAGAGCTCACATTGCCTTGAAGAAACTTATGGTAAAAATATAGATGTTAAAGAAGATTCTGTGAGAGCTCAGAAAGGAAAGATTCTGTTGTCTTAGAGAACACATGTACCATCATGAATAGAATTTTGCTAAAAATATGAATGTTAAAGATGCTTTTGGTGAGTTCTCATACAGAAATGAGGGACATGTTATTGGAAACTGAAGGAAAGGCAATCCTTGTTTTAATGTTGCAAAGAACTTGGCTGAATTGTGTTTTGTTGGACTGAGAACAGAGCTTATATGTGATGAATCTGGATATTTAGCTAAGGAGATTTCTAAGCAAAGTGTTGAAGTTTCAGTATGATGTCTCCTGGGTGTGAGAAGAGAGGAATACATTGAAGAAGGAACTACTAAGCAAAAAGAATACAGCATTTGATTGGAAGAATCTCAGTCTATCCAGATAGCATGCTCTGGAAATGAGGCTAACAGTGTGGCTGGACAACCATTTACTAAAAAGACTAGGAATGTGACTGATGGACCCAATCAACCATCTTAGCATAATCCAAGAATAGAGACGCTATTATTTAGAAAAGATACATGGAGGACTTCTTGTCTAATAGCTTGCTCTCCTATTAATTGCACGGGAGGCCCACAAGAGTTTTGAGAATTTTATACCAACAGAAACACTGCCAACCTGGACTGTTCTTGTTTTATTTTTTTTGAAGCACTATCATGCACATGCAATTTTAGAATTATTTAATCTTTCTGGTGAACTGAACTTTTATCAATACAAAATGACTCTTCTTATCTCCAGTAATGCTTTTTGCCTTATTTAAAATCTAATTACTTAGATAATATGAATGTACCTATGTCAGCTTTCTTTTGTTTAGTATTTAAGTGATGCACCTTTCCCCATCTTTATGCTTTAATATATTTGTTTACTTCTATTTTCTTTCTGTCTTATATACAGTATAGAAGCAAATTGGTTTTATTCTGGTAAACTTTTTATTTTAACTGGGAAATTTAGTCACTTTATTTATTTTTTTTTTTGGATCACTTATAGAGTTGGACTTTATTCTATCATTTTATTTTGTGCTTCCTATTACCTTTGGTCTTTTCTTTAATTTTGTTCCCTCTCTGTTCTTTTAGATTAATTAGATCTTCTTTTAGATTGATTCCCCATTAAACTTATCCATTATCTCTCAAGTAGTATAGAAGTTATACATCCTATATTTGTTCCTTTAGTGCTCCTTTAGATATTTTACTATGCATATTTAATAGATTAGGCAAAATATAGGTTTACTATCCCCCAAATTCAAGGACTTGAACTATAATTACTCTCCTTCTGTCTCAGGTTTATTGTTGTTCAATATTTTTAACATCCCAATTAGATATTATGCTTATGATTATTATTTATATGGTCAATATATATTTGGATGTGCTCACACATTAATATATTCCTTTACCAATTCTGGAAAATTTCAAGTTACTATTACTTTGATTATTCCCTTTGCTCCATTCTATTATGAAAAATGGCCAGAACGGAGGATAACTCATGGATACAGGTGTAGTGTCTAATGTAACGCCCTTCAGGCATCCTATTTCCAGTAGCTGGACAAGAAACTCGGACTCCAGGATTGAGGCTCAACCTTGGGCTATGAGAAACTGATAAGTTAAAAGGACATGGGAGAGGTTGGCTGCTGGTCATATTTGCCCAACTGCAAGCTGAATAATCAGACAAAAATGATGAGACAATGTGAGGCAGCAGAGAGAAAAAAACAGCATGGTTTCTGACTTGCTAGTTTCTGTCCCTGACAGTTTCAGCTATATTTGAGCACCAATCCTTACATGTTCCTTAGGCTACTGAATCAGAGCTAGCCCAAGTAGCTTTTGGCTTTTGCAACCAAGAGTCCTGACGAGAACACCGAAGCCTTACTTTCTGTATCTGTAATATAGGACAACGTCTGCCCAACCAACTTCATAACGCAGAGTGCAAGGGTCAGAAATAATGACACAAATAAGTAAGAAAACACATTCACAGCCCCAAATAGAGCTACCTGGTCCACAGGAAGCCATATCATAGGACATGGTGTTTACAGGTAATAGTGCATTCCTTTCCTTAGACAAAAGGACCTACCTAGTTTTTCATTGTTCCTTTGTGAGAATACTCCCACTCATGTCTATTAGCTAACTTTCTCTCTATATAATTATAACATGTGTCAGGTATTCATATTTTGTAAGTGGATTTTTGAAGGGAGCTAACATTTACCGAATATTTTATAATGCAAAGTCTGCTTTTTACATACATGATCTCATTTATTCCATCCTCATAGCAACCCATCAAGATTAAATTAATATGCCTATTTTACAAATGGGAAATCTCAGGCTCAGAGAATTGATGTGATTTGGAGTTGGAACTTGAGTTTAGGTCAGTTTTACCAAAAACCTTTTCCTTTCAACTAGAAGCTAGCATCGGTATAGTTATTAGGGAATGTTCCAGAGGTGAATGGAATCAATGTCCTAAACAAGACCATTCACTGGGCCTTAGGTGTATCAGTCACTTGGCTCCAAAGTCATTACATTATCCCCTTGGCAGAACACTGAATTTAATAGGAAGTTTGGAAAGAAAGGGCCAGCCTTTTCCATTGATCTTTGGGAAGGCCGCTGAAAAAGAAGACCAAGTAGCTTTTAGAACAGTCCCTTGTACACAGTAGGCACTTAAGAAAAAAAAAGTTAAAAACTACAGATTCTCACAAGGACTAGACCAATCCTATAAATGAGTGAGGCAGGCTAGAATGTTCAGGTAGCTACACATTTTACATTGGGAGATGATTGTGTCCATCGGAGACCAGAGCTCCAGGCCCTGTTAAAGGGGATAGCCATCATTCATCTGCACCATTGCTTAGCTCGAGCCAACTATTGCCACATGGGGAGGCAGACTAATCTTGCTACATTTTCCAATTTTTCTAGAAAGCAGAAATCTGGATTTTTGAGTGATATCTCCAGATTTTTTTCATATTTCCTGTCACTAGTTGGAGTCTGGTTTGCAAGTAGGTATTAGGCCTTCTCTGAATTTATTCTCCTTCCCAGCTCCTTGGGGAGTCAAAATGATACCCAGATGCTACAAGCACCACAAACAGGCAGGGCATTGAAGGAGAAGGGAAAGTCAGACCCACGTTCCTGAGGGTACATGTCACCTCTCAGCTGGTGGGTATTATTGCGATGTTGGCTTGCATTGCAGGTACCAGCTCAGTACAGTTCTTTCTCACATCACCTGTTATTTTGGGACTAAGAAATGTAGACTAGGGCAAAGAATTGAGCTTGTGTTGTGTTCCTGTGATTATTTCCATAAGCATTGTATTTTCAGGACATGGTTCCTGGAGGAGAAAGAACATTTATGATTCCTTGAAAATGTGATATGACTGCCAAAAATGCATGAAATTGGTTACAGGAGATGTGAAACTTAAGTCATGGTTCTACTTGGGCAGCAACGGTGTGAACATTGCAAATTTTTCAGCAAGATAGAAGATAAACACAGCTTTTTCAGAAAGGTGTTCCGATTGTTCCTCACCACTAGCCTCCGTTTCTGTGTCTGGATCCTTCCCCATCCCTGGGCTCAAGCCTAGGGAAGGAGATTCTAACCTAGAAGGTGGGTACAAAGGAAAGATGGGCCACTTTGGAGTCATAATGTTCCAGACTGTGTGGCAGACTGTTTCATTCTACTTAAATATTCTCCAAAAGAGGAGGGTATCTCCCCACCCCACTGACTTTGGTCTCTCCCATGTAACTTGCTTTGGCCAACATAATGTGAGTGAACCTGACATATATTATGTCTGAGCAAAAGTCTTAAATGTGTGGTTCCTGTCAGCTTCTTGCTCTTCCCCTCAGCCCTGAGAATGGGTGCATCCCAAACAGGGGATGCTTCTTCCACTAGTGTCCCAATAGGAAGATGCACAGAGTAGAGCTGAGTAGAACCACAGCTGTCATGCAGCTGCTGACACACAACATACAAGCAAAGTAAATGTGTATTTTGTGAAGCCTTGATATGGGGGAGCTGTTTGTTATACTTCAAAGCTGACAAATATGCCAGGCCTCGCTACTTCTAGGCCGTATAATCTTCAGAAAGTTGCTTTGTTTATTCAAACCCAACGGATTCACTGATGCCTATAATAATTCACTGATGCCTACTCAGTAACAGTTCCTGTTTCAGACATTGTTGATCAAAGAGGAATAAGACAAGGTCTGCCATGGGGGTGCTCTTAGTGTAGTGAAGGAGACAGTGAGTTAAGGTCTGTGTTAGGGGCCAGTACAAGGTTTGGGAGAAGGACCCTTGACTCAGTAAAATCATGGAAGATACCCTAGAAGTAAGCATACTAAATCTTGAGGGACAAATAAGCTCCCCCTCCAAAAAAAAAAAAAAAAAAAAAAAAAAAAAAAAAAAAAAAAAAAGGAAGGGGGAAAGTTTTTCTTCTAGAAGCATCCCAGGCAGAGGCTTGTGACATTTGTGAGATGAAGAGTGGTTAGGATGGGGCTGGGACCAGATGGCCTCTGGGATCCTCCTCCTTCCCCAATTTCATCCATATGCGGAACTTTGCTAAGAAAGCTCAGACCCATGTCCTAAGCCAGTAGTAGTCCCTGGTTTGTGCCTCAGGGTATGTCCAGACACCCAAATGACTACTGCAAACTGTTTCACTTTGGGAACTGACCTAGGAGGAAAGTGGTAGCTCTCAGGACTGAATGACTTTGGAGGAACCCTACTACCATCAGCCTCAGGCACCAGCGCAGGAGGTGGTGAGGCTGGAGTCCAGAGGGCTGTTCTCACCATGGCTGACAAAGAGTGATTGTGAACAAATAACTTACTTGCATTTCCACATTGATCAGACCAAATGAAGGGTTCCCCCATCTGAACAGCACGGATGCCCATGTTAATCCTAGAGTCTGTCTAGAGGAAGTGAAGCGCGGTAGAAAAGTAACATGGAAAGCTTGCTGCTGGGAAAGATATTGAGTCCAAACAGGAGAGAGATGAGGGAGGGACAAAGTAACAGGCTAGCAGAACAAGGCTCCAGGGCGCTAAATCCTGTAGTTAACTCCTCAACAGGCTCAAGATATTTCATTACGTCATGACCATGTTTGGTTACACTCCTTCCCTTCCCTTCCCTTCCCTTCCCTTCCCTTCCCTTCCCTTCCCTTTCCATTCCTTTTCTTTCTTTCTTTCTTTCTTTCTTTCTTTCTTTCTTTCTTTCTTTCTTCTTTCTTTCTTTCTTTTCTCTTTCTTTCTTTCTTTCTTTCTTTCTTTCTTTCTTTCTTTCTTTCTTTCTTTCTTTCCTCTCTCTCTATCCCTTCCTTTCCCTTCCCTTTTAACTAAAACTAAGGAGAGAGGATTTGAGCTATGTTAACCCATCAGAAAGAATCATCTTTCTGATTCTCATTCTTCTTTTTTTTAATAATAAATTTATTTTTTATTGGTGTTCAATTTGCCAACATACAGAATAACACCCAGTGCTCATCCCATCAAGTGCCCCCCGCTCAGTGCCCATCACCCAGTCAGCCCCACCCCCCCCTCCCCTTCCACCTCCCTCAGTTCATTTCCCAGAGTTAGGAGTCTTCCATGTTCTGTCCCCCTTTCTGATATTTCCTACCCATTTCTTCTCCCTTCCCCTCTATTCCCTTTCACTATTATTTATATTCCCCAAATGAATGAGATCATATAATGTTTGTCCTTCTCTGATTGACTTACTTCATTCAGCATAATACCTTCCAGGTCCATCCACATTGAAGCAAATGGCAAGTATTTGTCATTTCTAATGGCTGAGTAATATTCCATTGTATACATCGACCACAGCTTTATCCATTCATCTTTCGATGGACATCGAGGCTCCTTCCACAGTTTGGCTATTGTGGACATTGCTGCTAGAAACATCAGGGTGCAGGTGTCCCGGCGTTTCATTGCATCTGTATCTTTGGGGTAAATCCCCAGCAGTGCAATTGCTGGGTCATAGGGCAGGTCTATTTTTCACTATTTGAGGAGCCTCCACACAGTTTTCCAGAGTGGCTGTACCATTTCATGTTCCCACCAACAGTGTAAGAGGGTTCCCTTTTCTCCGCATCCTCTCCAACATTTGTGATTTCCTGCCTTGTTAATGTTCCCCATTCTCACTGGTGTGAGGTGGTATCTCATGGTGGTTTTGATCTGTATTTCCCTGATGGCAAGTGATGCAGAGCATTTTCTCATGTGCGTGTTGGCCATGTCTATGTCTTCCTCTGTGAGATTTCTGTTCATGTCTTTTGCCCATTTCATGATTGGATTGTTTGTTTCTTTGCTGTTGAGTTTAATAAGTTCTTTATAGATCTTGGATACTAGCCCTTTATCTGATATGTCATTTGCAAATATCTCCTCCCATTCTGTAGGTTGTCTTTTAGTTTTGTTGACTGTGTCCTTCCCTGTGCGAAAGCTTCTTATCTTGATGAAGTCCCAATAGTTCATTTTTGCTTTTGTTTCCCTTGCCTTCATGGGTGTATCTTGCAAGAAGTTACTGTGGCCAAGTTCAAAAAGGGATTCTCATTCTTCTCGACTAACAAGTAAGAACACTTGTTTTCCGCTGATATATTCACCTTGAATCTTGAGTGCGCGCTACATGCCAGGCACTGCTATGGCCACTGGGCAGACAACAACAACAAAACAAAGTATCTGCTCCACGAAGCTTGTATTCCTCTAGAGTGGCTTTTGATGTGAAAACTCCTCTGAAGTGACATGCTTACCAAGGCAGTATCTTAAAACCCTACTCCCACCCCAAGTTTCTGAAGTTTCTCTGCACCAAGGTGGCTTCTTATGTGTTCTCTCACTTGATCCTGTAAGGTACTATTACAGATCCCATCGCAGAGCACTGAAACCTGCAGCTGAGGGATTTCCTTGGAGTCCAGAATATAAAAGGCCAGTGGGGGATCGCTGCTGCTCTGGGATCCTATACTTCACTTGTCCTCACTTATCTGATTCCTCTTGCTCTTGGCTAAGAGGCAAGGTCGATGTGGGATCCCTGACACAATTAAAGGAGTCCCTTCTTAAATCCTACCATATGTGGCAACATGGATAGCCTTGAGAGCATTTTGCTAAGTGAAATAAGCCAGTTGCAGAAAGACGTGCAGATGCTGCATGATTCCACCTATTTGAAATATCTCAAATAATCAAACTCAAAAAAAAAATTGTCAGGGGCTGGAGGGAAAGTAGAAATAGAGAATTGAATACCATTCAATAGGTATAAAGTGGGATCCATGGGTGGCTCAGTGGTTGAGTGTCCAACTTGGGTCCAGCGTGTGACCCTGGGTTCCGGGATTGAGTCCCACATCGGGGTCCAAGCAGGGAGCCTGCTTCTCCCTCTGCCCATTTCTCTGTGTCTCTCATGAATAAATAAATAAAATCTTTAAAAAAGTAGGTATAAAGTGTCAGATATACAAGATAAATTCTAGAGATGTTCTGCAGAGCCTTGTGTTCGTAGTTAGCAATACCGCCCTGTAAACTTAAAAGTTTGTAAAGAGGGTAGATCGCATGTTAACTGTTCCTAACACACACACACACACACACACACACACACACACACACACACACACGAGTCCCTTCTTTCCTCCTGTGAGGTGGAAACTTGAGCCAAGTAATTAAGACCAAGAACGCTGAGTGGTTAGGGAGACGGAGAAGAAGGAGAGGAGGTCCCCTGGCTTCTTCCCACCCGGTCCCATCTCCTGTGGGGTGACGTTACTCATTCAACCAAAGTCACTTACTGGTCACTCTGTGCCTGGTCTCCCAGAGGCAACAGCAGAGCAGACCGACAAGATTTCTGTCTTCCTGGAGATTAGATTCTGGTAGGGAAGGCAACAGTAAACAACTGCACAAACCTTCAAACCGATCCTTTCAGACTCAGATAAGGGCTGTGAAGGAAATGGACGGCCGGTGAGGCAGTAACTTGGGGTTGGGCTCCACATGCGGCGGACTCCACGAGCTGGCTGCACGTGAGCTGACATCTGAGCAGTGACCATAGGCCAATTATGCCAAGAACTGGAGCAAGAGCGATGCAGGTGGGGTGGGGGGACAGCAAGTATGACGATCTGGAGGCTAGAGAGAGCTTGCTGGATTTGAGGAAAAGAAAGGACACCAGAGTGGAAGGAGCACCGTGAGCAAGGAGGGTGTTAGAGGCTGGGGATATTCACAGATGGTATTTTTTTTCTTAAAACCGTCACCATCTCTGCACACCTTAAGAAGCTGTTTTTTTTGTTTTGTTTTGTTTTGTTTTGTTTTGTTTTGTTTGTTTTCCCAGAAAGCAGAGTTTTTAGGAGAGCCAGGGCCCTCTGTCATCCCTATATCTCCTCATTATCGGGCTGTCCCTGCAATCCAGGAGCTGCAAAAGAGTTACAGGTTCACAGAGTGGGAGAGGATGACATTAGCTGGAGACTAATGCCTTTGCTCCCTGGAGCTAATCCCTCCACTACCCTTGTCAGCTGCTTGTGCGCAGCAAAGGCGTTCAACGAGCTTTGGGAACCGTGTCCTTGAGATGTGTGGGGACACGTTACCGTCAGGTGAGAGAACCTGATGGCCCAACCCAGGGGTCAGCGAGCTACAGCCCACAGGCCAAATCTAGCCTACCACCTGCTTTTATAAGTGAAGCTTTATTGGCACCCATTCATTTACAGATTGTCTGTGACTCATTTCGAGTCATAACAGCAGAGTTGAGTCATTGTAACAAAGTCTATTTGGCCCCCAAAGCTGAAATATTTACTCAATGGCCCTTTCTGAAGTTTGCTGACTCCCGGCCCCACAGATCAGTCCCGGGAGCATACTGAAGAACTTGGTGGTCACTTCCCTCCATTGCTGCTTTGGCATCCCTGCCCTAGACCCGCTCCCTGAGTAAAATTTCTTGTCCCTCCAAGAAGGAATGACCGTAGGCAACATTCCCAAATGAGGTTCCTAGGACCAGCTGTGCAGCCGCACAACTTTTGGATTGGAAGATAGTGTGGGAACTAGAAAATCCTCCAGAAGCCAACACTAATTAATGACACCAGGCCATTTAGTACCATCCATTTTCACCAGAAGAAGAAGGGTGCATGCAATGCTCTGCTGTGATGGTAGCCAGAGCCTGTCTTCGTCTCAGCTTCTCCCTGTGTTTCTGCCCACATCCATTGCTGCTATCTACTGCCCCAAATCCTTCTGGTGTTACTATCCTCATGAGAGAGAGTTGGGTTGGTCTTGTGAGAGGACATCGTCCTTTGAGTAGAGCTTTCTGGCTTGACCAAGTCAAGAGGCCCCCGGAAAGCCTGTAGCTTGTCTTCCCCTTGGCTCAGGTGCTCTCCTGTGCTAGCAGCAGCTGGGGTCTCGGTGAAGGTGGTCACGTATCACCAGCATGACAGCTTTTGAGGAAGGTTCCATTTTAAGGGCCTGATGGGCATGCCTGTTTGGAGGCTGCATCTGCACTGTCTTTTGATGGATATTGACCTGAGTATCATTTCCTTCAAGGGGGTGAAACGGCCTTCAGAGCTTCCCATATTAGGGGTGGGGGTCTGCAAGGGCCTGGCTGGAGAGCACCCACCAAGCTCAACACTCTCACCAGCTAAATGTCCACTCCTCAGTGACCATGTTGCTCATAGGGACCTGAGGTAGACGTGGCTGCACTGAGAAACTTCTTTCGTCCGATTTGCTTGGGAGACTCCGCCTCTTCCCCTACTTTTTCTCAGTGGGGCGTTGCTGTCCGCAGCATTTCTACCTCAGTCAGTCTCTTCATGAAGCTCACCAGCTATTCAGAGAGATCCGTCCTCCCCACTCCCCAAAATCTCTAGTGAAGCATGAAAAATTCAGTCATTTGGCTCATTCAGACTTTCCAGATGTCTGATGGGCAAGAGATGCATGCTGCTGACGTATGGCACTTTCTACCTTCCACCCACGTGTTTGACATTGTGCAGATGTAGACATTTGGAAAAGGTTGATTTATTAATGCAATAACACTGGAGAAACTTTTGACAAGTCATGCACAATCCCATTGTTCGAATAGAGCATCCATTTCCACTTTTGCATATTTCCTTCCTGGTTTGGCTCATCTCAAATACGTGTATTTATATTTATATATATCACAGTGTTTCCACCATTTGGTAATCTGCTTATTTCATCATACATATTCTGTTTCTGCTTCCACATTATCTTTAAGTTATTGAGCCTGATGATTTCATAATATTCCTTCGGGGTGTATTCCATTTCCTTAGTGTCGTGATTAAAAACATGGTCTTAATCGTGGAGTCTCAGCTTTCACATCTATAAAGTGGAATCAATACTAATCAGGGATGAAAAAAATAAAAAATAAATAAAAAATACTAATCAGGGATGTTATTAAAATGACATTTTATATTATAAATATATTATATGTAAAATATATATATATTGTGTGTGTGTATAATCAGTCAACATAGTCTATTATTTTGTTGTAACAAGCAACCCCAAGCAAAGGTTTATTATTTCTTCATATTACATATGCATCATGGATTAATTGGTGGTAGGAAGGGCGCCCGGGGGGGCTCAGTGGTTGAGCATCTACCTTCAGCTCAGATCCTGAGCCTCTCTCTCTCTCTCTCTCTCTCTCTCTCTCTGTGTGTGTCTCATGAATAAATAAATAAAATCTTAAAAAAAATAACTGGTGGTAGGAAGGTGGTACTGTGGTTCTGCTCACTGCAGTTACTTGGAGACTCAAGCTGATGAAGAATCATGTATCACATGTTCACGACTATCTTGACAGCGTGACCTGGCCCACTAATAACGGGGACAGAAGTTTCATCTTACTTCGTGTCTCAGGGACAAACTTTTGATACTTTTCACAACATATAATTAAAATGGAAAGACACACGTCGGGTTCTGAGCACAGGGTCCCAGGAACACGAGAGCACCCAGTAAGGATAGATACTACCGTTATTGTTGCTAATTTTCTGTTTTTGTGCCTTTTTTTTTTTTTTTTAATCTACGATAGTCACACACACAGAGACAGAGAGGCAGAGACACAAGCAGAGGGAGAAGCAGGCTCCATGCACCGGAAGCGTCGGGATTCGATCCCGGGTCTCCAGGATTGCGCCCTGGGCCAAAGGCAGGCGCCAAACTGCTGCGCCATCCAGGGATCCCTTGTGCTTTTTATCAAAAAGAAAAAAATTTTTTTTTGGAACTATAGGTAGTTCCGCATGTTCCGACGAACATCCGTATGCAGAAGTTTGTTTCCTAATGATTGGTCCTCAAGAGTAGTATTGAGTGCCTGAGCTTGGGATTCAGGGGGAGGAGGAGCCGGGAGTCAGAGCTGAAGCCTACTGGTTGAGGCGCCAAGGCCGGAAGGTGGGTGTGTGAACCCAGCAAGGAGGAAATCACCGTCTCGGTTTTGTTTCCTAACCTGACTTCGATCTCTCACCTGTAACATCATATCTTCCATGCGCAGTGCTTAAAGACTTCTAACTTATCTTCTTTTTTTTTTTTAAAGATTTATTTATTTATTTATTTATTTATTTATTTATTTATTTATTTATGAGAGAGAGAGAGAGAGAGAGAGAGGCAGAGACACAGGCAGGAGAAGCAGGCTCCAAGCAGGGAGCCTGATGTGGGACTCGATCCCGGGACTCCAGGATCGCACCCTGGGCCAAAGGCAGGTGCCAAACTGCTGAGCCACCCAGGGATCCCCCTAACTTCTCTTCTTAGGTGCTAGCCAGACGCCATGAATTTTTCATATTTCCTATAGCACGCCACCCCCTCTACATGCACCGTTTCATTTCCACCTCGCTCTGCTAGTGTAGACACACAGCTCTGACTGGCCTGTGGTCTGGGCCGATTGCAGGGATGTGAGGTCTGTCGGCTGGTGATGGCCGTCCCAGGTTAGGGGGCTGCTGTGGTCCAGATAGTAGCGTTGCACATCTTTTACTCCGCCTGTGGTCTGCTCTGAACCTGCAGGCCAGCCAGAGGCCCAGCGGTAGGACGTACTTCGCCTGGTGGGGGCTTTGCTTCTGACTTTGACTACTGGACAAGTGTGACCCTGGAGACCCAGGATCGAGTCCCACATCGGGCTCCCCGCGTGGAGCCTGCTTCTCCCTCTGCCTGTGTCTCTGCCTCTTTCTCTGTGTCTCTCATGAATAAATAAATAAAATCTTTAAAAAAATAAATAAATAAAAGTGAAAAGGGGATGTCATGTCGGTGGATCGCCTATTAAATATTGAGATCCGTGGTTCGCCGCCCTCGACATAGATCAGAATCCCCTGGAGGAACCTAAAAGCTCTGATGTCTGAATGCCACCCCGAGGGACTCTGATTTAACTGGGCCGGAGTGTGGCCTGGCCGCTGGGAGTTTTAAAGCTCCCCATGTGGTTTTGATGTTCAGCAAAGTCTGAGAACTATGGACTAGGCCGGTGACCTCCACCTGCGAGCTGTGGAGCTCCTGAGAGGGCTCATTAAGGCCCAGATTGCAGGGATCCACCTCTAGAGTTTCCGACTCTGCTGCGCAGACGTGGGGTGGCCCCGAAATCTGGATTCCCCCGCGTTCTCAGGTGCCGCCGCCGGGCCAGCTTATTCCCTGGGCCCGCGGCTCCCTGGCGGGCCCGGCCATGGGGGGTCCCAATGCCTCCCTGATGCATCGGGGAGGCGTCCCGGTGGTGGGAGGATGGAGCCGAGACCCCAAGGCCACGAGATTCCTTCCTGCAGTGAGTGAAGCTGCTGCTGGGAAAGTGTTGGCCTCAGAGCCACACCGGCCGTGTGACCCTCCCAGGGTGGGGGGCCTTGGGCCTGTGGCCCCAGAGGCCAGGGCAGCTCGGCCAGGGACGCTCAGGGGCTTCGCAGCGGCCAAGTGGCCCAGGCCGAGGTACCCCCAGATGACCTGGCCTCCAGATACCCGGGCAGTTCCAGGACAGAGCGGTGCACCTGCTTCACTGTTGTTACTCCGTAAAGGTAGTGCCGGGAGGTGGCGGCGGCGCGCTGGGCAGGGGGGGCGTCGAGGAGTGGTAGAGGGCGTGGGCATGGAAACAGTACTTTTGCATATCACCTGCCGGGTGTGCACATTCGTGGCAGAGCTGGGATAATTCAATCACCTTGAATTTACGGAGGGAAAATGCTCGGCCCCATAGCCCTTCTGCGGAGCAGACGAAAACCTCTCGGACTGAGTAGCGAGCAGCAGGTAGGGCTCGCCGGGCCCGGCCGTGCCAGCGCCGTGCTGGGCGCCTCGCATCACTCAGCCTCTCATCCTCGCATCCACCGCGGGCGGCGGGCACATCATCATTCCTGCTATAAGGAAACTGAGGCTCGGAGAAGTCAAGCGACTTGCTTGAGGTCAGCTGGCTGCTAAGGGTCTGAAGTCGGTTGCCCGGGCCCCAGAGCCCGTGTGCTTAGGCCCAGAGGGGGCCCTGCGGGGTCCCGGCGTCCTGAGTCCTCCTGAAGCCCGTGCCCAGCTCCCTCCGGGCCCCACCGCTATGGATCACCGCCCCCCCGCCCCCCATCCCCCACCCCCCACCAAGGGCTCTTCTTTTTCCTGAAGCTCCTGTTTGGGGCAAGGGCGCAGAAGAACATTGGCCCCCAGACACGCATGAGCGTCGCATCCAGTCCCCCACCCCTGGCTGGCTGTGATGCTTGAGGCCCCCGTGCCTTCCCCAACGTGTGCGCCTCAGCCCTTCCCAAAGCAGCCTCTCCTGTCAGCCCCAGACACCCCCATAAATCCATCGGACGCATCACGAGAGGGCGAAAACAGCGCATTCCTTCCCCGGGCTTCCAACCACCTCAAGCACAAACCCGCTTTCCCTCCACCCGTCATGTTCACCCTCTCCTTCTTCCATCCTGCACTCATTTCCATGTGGAGGATGCAGGAGGAAAAAAAAAAAAAAAAAAGACCAGGAGGTGGTCAAGCCAAGAGCAGCCCGGCTCTGACATTGACCCCGAAACTGTTGACAAATCTCACGGTGTTATTCGTATTGTGAGCAACGCCTGCGGCCTCGGGCAGACCCGGGTTCCAATCCTGGCTCTGCCATTTTTGGACATGAGGCAAGCGGCTGGATCTCTCCACATCTCTGGTCCCCGTTCCGCACAGCAGGGACACTGATTCCGATCCCGCAAGGTTACTAGGAGGACCGAGGGACCGTGTGCCTGCGAGGTGGTCGGTACCTCGCCCAGCGCAGAGAACAAGCTTTCAATTATGGTAATTGTGATAGCTTTTATTAGGATGACTCTCCTCCTCCCTGGCCTTGGCTTCCTCGGGGTTGGACTGCTTTCTTTCCCGTGGCCCTCTCAGCTCCGACATCCTCTGACTCATTGGCATCCTTCTTGTTTCGGGTTTTTTTTTTATTAGATTTCTACGGTGGGCTCATGTCTCCATCTCTCTCCCTTTGCATCGCCCTCCCTGAGAAATACAGCTCCCTTCCCTCTGTGCTTGGGTCACTGCCCTATCACCTCCGTCCCAGGGGCTGCCGGGGACTGGGGGCATGGAGTAACCCAAGCCAGCCAGCCCCCCTGAGTACCACCACCGCTTTGAGTCAGATTCCGTTGGATTTATAAGGCACCGGAGGAGTAGGTAGTTGATATGAATAACCATTACATCGGGGAGGGCTTTTTCTTCTCCCTCTGACTGATGACAGCTAAATTACTGCTAAATATAGGCCCTGAATTTGCATGAATCTGCAGCTTGCCACAGCCAGGCTGGGGGTTTTATTGACAGCCCAGGCACTGGAGGCAGGCAGGCACCTGCTCCAATACACCTCTTCCAGAGGAAGCCGAGTCAGGCAGAGGGCACACTCCTCCCCCCCTCCCCTCCCCTCCCCTCCCCTCCAAGGCGTGCACTGCCTCCTCCAGGCCTCTAGGCCCATGGGTTCCAAGGGAAGAGCCTGGGCTTCGGGTTAGAATCTCAGATCCTCCATCTAGCTGGTCCTGAGCATATTCCTGAGCCACTCCCTAGCCCTCCCCCAGCCGGCATCCTCACTGGAGGGATAATAGCAGCACAATTGTGACGAGCATGACACAACATAACATCAACCTGTTGCATCACCGTGTGGCGCCCCTGACGTTCACGTGACGTTGTGCGTCAACTATATACCCCAAAAATTTAAAAACCGCCGAGTGTGGCCAAGCATTAGCTCAAAGAAAGAGAAGTTTGAAAACAGGCTGCTCCAAGTTTCGATCTTGCCATATTAGCATGATCGCTTTTTTTTGTCCTTCTTATCCCAAGATGGCAGCTCCGGGCATCAGATCATATCGCGACCAAATTCAAAGCAGAAAGAAGGGGACGGTCTTTCTTGTCACCTCCCTTTTTATCAAGGAGCATAATCTTGCACGGAAGCAGCCAGGAGACTTCCCCATTACAGCTCGTGGGAATAACAGCAATAATAATAGTGACATTTACGGAGTATCCAGTTCATAACGGGCACCTCCTAAATACCCACGTGGGCTAGCGTAATACTCAAAACTCCCGATCAAGAGGAGCCACTTCGAAGGTACAAAAGGCTTTGTTAAAAAATGCCCAAAGCTACTCAATTGCTAATTGTCAGAGGTGGAGATGTGAACCCAGGGAATTGGTCTGCAAGCCCAGGCTCTGTAACTAGACTTCAGTGAAGGCCATGTTCATGGTTCAGCCTTAGACTCCGGCGAAATTTGAGAAGCTGGAGCTGGGGGAAGGGCCCTACCTCCCCAGATGCATTAGCATTGCCTAATACAGAAGCCAAATTGGGGTTTTATGAACTAAGGGAGAAGGGGGGCTGGCGTGAGGTAGAAACCAGAGCTGCCTGCCCTGATAGCTCACACGATGGTTAAACGAGCAGATGCGGCGCCCCTGTCCTCCCGGCTTGGGCTGCCGTAATGAGATGCCATAGACCTGGAGGCCTCCACGGCAGGCATTTATTTCTCAGAGTTCTGGAGGCTGGGAAATGCAAGGTTGAGGAAGCAGCAAGGCACGTTTCCTTTTGAGGCCTCTTCTCTTGGGTGCTGGGCAGCTGCCCTTGTGCTTTGTGCTCATGCGACCTCCCCTTGGTGCGCAGGTGGGAGAAAGAGAGACGGGAGGAGAGAGAAAAAGGAGTGGTGAGATGGGAGGGGGGGAGGCGGAGGAGCCCTCTGGTGTCTCTCCTAACAGGGGCGCTAATGCCATCGTGGAGGCCCCACCCTCATGACCTCACCTAACTCAGCCTCCCAAAGGCCTCCTCTCCAAGTTCCATCACGCTGGCCTTAGGGCTTCGGCATAGAGCTTTTGAAGGGGACGGTGTTTAGTTCATAGCAGCTCCTTAGTGCCTTTTTCAAAGTAAGTGTCCCGTAAAGGAGAGCTCCCCTCTCCTCCTCATCCGGGCATTGATTTCAAAAGCATCGTTGTATGAAACTAGCCTTAAGAGCCTAGCATCTCGGTGGGAGGGAAGACAAGAAGCCGCTAAGGCACGACTCCCAGTGGCATTTGTCTAAGGTCCGCATGCCTGGGCGTGTTCGGAAGTGTGCCCGATGGAGCAGCGGGTCCATCTCCTCCTACGGCTACTGGTGGTCAATAGGCCCAACTTCCAGTTCTACCCTGGGCTGGGATGCAACAGCAGACCTCACTTCACTTAGAGGCAGGTTTTTTGGACGTCCTGGACTAGACCATTTGAGGATAGAAAACTTCAGCTGGCAGGACCAGTTTTGGAAAAAGATCCACTAAATGTGGATGAGGCTCAAGCTTAAAGCCTGTGACATCATCAGAGGATATTTAGGGAGGGATTACTGTGAGGGGGAGACAAAGTGGATGGCATCAGGTCCAGCCGGCCGGCCTCCAGGATCTCAGCTGGCGGAGCCGTGGGTGGGCTGATACTCAAGTGAGGATTAGGCAGCTCCATAGCACTGTCATCAAGTCTGGGAGAAGGATATTACCAAGGGGGAGCACTGGCATTAAGGATCCACGGCGTGGAGGTGTCAGTGCCGCGAGGAGGAGGCCAGGGCTGGGGGTGGCGGTGGAGGTGGGCCGGCAGCCCAGAGCTCATGCTGCCATCTGAGGGACAAAGCCAGAGAGGGGACCAGCTGGAAGCTGAGTCCAGATCCCCACCGAGGAGTGTGGTTGTCGTGGTCGTCAAATGCCAAAGGAGGAGAAGCCATGAACCGAGGCGGCCTTGGGGCATCGCCGGAGGAGCCAGGTTCTGGAAGTGACAAGGGGCAGGGTTGTCCCTCCAGGCTGACCGGGTCTGCGTCCCGGCTCTACTCTTACTAACTTGTGACCTTGGACAATTACTGAAACTCTCCACACCTCAGCTCCCCCCACTTCCCTGCCACCGACCTGGCTAATAAAGACAACTATGGTCATTGTGAATTGTAGGAGATGCATGAGCCAACTGGCCGGAAGTGGCTGGCATAGAGTAGGAGGGAGATGGTGGGCTCTATTTTTTTAAGCCGATGGTGAGGTGGATGGAGACGGGCTGCTATGAGCTTTCCTGCTGACGGGGGCAGCTACCCTGGCTCTCGGGATGAAACACCAGTGCTGGGAAGGACATCACCCTGACAGAAGCTCTTTGCATCCCTTCTTTTTTTTTTTTAATTTTTATTTATTTATGATAGTCACAGAGAGAGAGAGAGAGGCAGAGACATAGGCAGAGGGAGAAGCAGAGGGAGAAGCAGGCTCCATGCACCGGGAGCCCGACGTGGGATTCGATCCCGGGTCTCCAGGATCGCGCCCTGGGCCAAAGACAGGTGCCAAACCACTGCACCACCCAGGGATCCCCTGCATCCCTTCTTGATGGAAGATGTTCAACAGTCAGCTTCATTGCGGAGACAGGTCCTCTAATCCCAACTTTCATCTAGTTTTCTGCTGCCTCAAAGGCCTGTGCGGGGAGGTCCTGGGCCCCCTGTTCTCCAGGGCTGCCTCTGAGAAAGCTGCTTGGAAGCCCGGCGCCCCCCGCCCTCGCCCAGCATGACCTGGATTGACCCTGGGCTTGGAGGCTAGTGGCATTTCTGTGGGTTCTTGGCAGCCCTTGCCCATTCAAGTTCTACCCCTCTGCGTATGCCTGGTCCGTGGCCAGCCCTATCCACCCACTTAGCCCAATGGAAAGAGATTTTGTCCTGGAAACAGCAGTGAAATAGAAATAGTTTTGACTGCTCTCTGCAGAGAGAAAGCAGAGAAATCCCTGTGGGAGATTGGCTAGCTGCCCGCTCTTGCCTGACCAGGCCTCTCCATCTAACGCTTCAGAGATTGAAGGGTCCCTGCTTTTTGTCTGGGACTTCAACTCCCACCTCCCCTCCTAGTTTGGTTTTCCTCTTGAAATTCCAGGAGGAATTTCCTGAAATTCTCTCTCTCTCTCTCCTCTAATTTCTTTCTTTCTTTTTTTTTCTCTCTCTTTTAAAAGATTTTATTTATTTTTTTCATGAGAGTCACACAGAGAGAGGCAGAGACACAGGCAGAGGGAGAAGCAGGCTCCCTGCGGGGAGCCCGATGGGGGACTCGATCCCGGGACCCTGGGGTCACGCTCTGAGCCAAAGGCAGATGCTCAACCGCTGAGCCCCCCAGGCGTCCCTCCTCTAGTTTCCATCCTACACTTCAGAAACACCCTTTCCTGCTCATCCTCCCAGAAACATTAATTTCTCTCAGACCCAAAACTAATGGAACAGGTCCATCCATGCCCTCTTAGAGCTTGGATCTGTCACCGCGGCCGATATCCCTTGACACTAGCTCAGAGCACAGTCGCCCTGCATCCCTTCTAGATCCTCACTCTTGCACCCGGTCGTGTCTGCCATCTTCCCAGCACAGCCAGCCACCAGCCAGTCCCTGCTCAGCTGTGCGGGCATGGGCGCTAATAGGTTGGAAGCGTGAACTCTGGGATACCATCTTCCATTCCTCTGTGGACTTCAAATTTGGAATAAAATATTGTGTAGGTGTGCACGTCCAAAGCTTGCTTCGAGGGGGTGCATGACTCGCCAAAAGGTTACAACACCGTGACCGAGAGTCCTTTGTCATACCTCGATACCACAAGATACATTTGCGGTCAGAGGTAGGACTGAACCTTGTCCATCTCCATATCAATTGTGCCTGACACAAAGTAGATGCCCGTTAAATATCCACTGGGGCGGGGGGTAAATGGTTAGTAAGTGAACGGACTAAGCTATGCTTCGTTCTGAATCCACTGGGGAAGGAACACTCCCCTGTCCGAGGCCCCTGGAGATGAGCACACGTCTCTGCATGATAATTTCAGCCATGGGAGCTCCCTCTTCATCAGAGAACCCATTCCAGTGCTTCCCCTGTTCTGAGCTCAGTCCCGCCCACAGGCTGGCAGGGGGGCTGCCCAGGATTCACCCACCTCCTAAGACCTTTGAGGGACCACTCGCATCAGGGGTGCACGTGTCACCTTCCCAACATCACCGATGCTGATGACATCTGCTGCCCCTAGCCAGGCCCCTCCCACGACAAGGAGAGGGGTAATCCTCACCCTCTAGGAGGTGTCAGCTTCAGGTGGATCAACCCACGACAAGTCTCTGTCCCCACAGTGGGCCCTAATTCTCTTGCCACGATAGAGAGGCAGATGAAAGAGAACTGCTGACCTTAACTCACAAACCAGAAAACCGATGCCCAGAGAGGGGAGATGACACTTCAGGGGTCACACATCGGAGCCAGAACCCAATTCCCCAGGTCTGGTCGATATTACAGTCCGTGTCCAGTCTCAAGCAGGCATGAGACTGCCTTGGAGGCATCTTTCTACAGAAAGCCTGGGTCGGCACAGGGGGTACAGATCAGGACGGGGAAGGAGTGGGAGAGAAAGTGACCCCGGCAGAGAATGACTACTAAATTTGCCACGTATTAACCATTGACCATGTGCCCAGAGGCAAGCCAGCTGCTGATGCTGCCTACTAGGGAGCACCTGGCAAAATCTGCGATCATGACTTGGAGGGTTTATTTATTTATTTTTAAGATTTTATTTATTTATTCATTAGAGACACAGAGAGAGGGGCAGACACAGGCAGAGGGGGAAGCAGGCTCCATGCAGGGAGCCCAACATGGGACTCGATCCCAGGACCCCGGGGTCACGCCCTGGGTCCAAAGGCAGATGCTCAACCGCTGAGCCACCCAGGCGTCCTGACTTAGAGGGTCTAATTATAACTTTAGTCTGAATTGTTACTGGGGGAGGAGTGGGCGGTGCAGAGGCCAAGGCAAGAGACAGAGAGTGTCTTGGGTACAGACAGCATAGCCCGGACCCCCTCTGGTCCAGCCTCTGACCCATAGGACGTGCTCGGGTTCCCATGATCCTCACTGAGACTAACTTGGCACATCTTGGGGTCCAATCCATCAACATTCACAGCCAATCGGAGATCTTCTGGCCTCTCCTGAAATGAAGTCAATCCATCTTTCTAGTCCTCGGCTTTCTGGGAGCTTGGCCAGCCAAGATCTATATCCTGGCTGCTAAACTCGCTCTGAGCAGCTCAGAAAACTGCCAGCCCACCCTGCACGCATCTGAGCAAGACCTGGTCAAGGAAGTGGGTCCCGTCTTCTGCTATTACCGCCAATCCTATGAGACTTCCACGTGCCATGTGCCACGTGCCCAGCACACAGTAGGTGTTCAATGAATACGTGACTCTGTTGGGGGGTAGAGCTAGCCTGAGAAGATGCCGACGAGTGGGTTGGATGGCAGGAAGAAAGAAAACCTGATGTGAAACATTGGTGGTTCTCCATGGGGTGGTGGCGCCGGCGTTGGAGGTCCTTTCCAGTCTGCCAGGCACGATGGTCCCTGTCTCCAGGGGCAGCATGCAAAGCCCTCAGCACACTCAAGCCCGTGGCCCACGCTTGTAGTGTTCAGTACCCGGGGGCCCTCTCAGGTCCCTGCAGAAGGGCTCAGGACTGAAGTGTTCGCGCTCCAGACCAGCAGGGCTCCGTGCTCCGGACAGCCAGCCATCAGCAGTCACGGCAGAGCACTCGGGACCCCAGGGAACAGCACCGGGGCCTGCAGGCGGCGTTTGTCGGGATGATGACTCCAGCAGGTAGTAGCTTGTTCCCGGAGGGCAGAGCTCAGCGCTCCAGAAGTGGGGCCTGATACTCCGGATGTCAGTTTTGGAGTAAATACTCCAAAAGGCAGCGTTCACGCAGGAGGTATGACTCAGGACTCCAAGGGCTGGTGCTGGGTATTCCCTGCAGACTACACTCCACACATCAAGGGCAGCTGCAAATGGAGACGTGTATCCCAGGAAAGGGTTTCTGCCTCCAGGTCGTGAGGCAGAGGTCCAGCGGGGGCACCCCATCCTTGCTGGGAACCCAGTTGTTGAAGCACAATTTGGATGATGCACGTGAACAAGAGCCCAATTTATGCTCTAGGTTGTTGGGTTGAGAGAACAGCCATACCTGGAGGTGCTCCCTTTTCAGGGACTAACTCTCCCTTCCCTTAGAGCTGGAGTGGGGTTGGCCTGCAATAGGACAGGACGGGCCTTCTTATTGTGCACTTTTGTCCTGACAAAGGGGTACAAGATTCCTTGATGGGAGGAAGAGTGAAAATGTCCAAAGAAAACATGGTAGATGTTTTGATACAGCTTCCAGAAAGCTGAAGGTGACCCAGCCATGCATACGCACTGCACTGGGAAGCCACCCCAAGGGTATAAGGAAGCTGGGGCCTTAGCTCCACGTCCAGTGTCTCTCAGAATGTACTTATCAAAAAGATCCTGCACCCTGCCAGACTCTTGGGCCACCTCTTATGGAAGTTGGGTTCCATGGTGGACAAGTTGGTTCAATGGCCACCTCCTTCATTGATGGATCACGTTTATCCAGCGGGTGAGAGTCTCAGAGAATTCACAAAGTGGGGATCATCTGGTCAACAGCCGAGTTGTGCAATTTCTGCTAACAGTAGATTCACACTCTTGTTCAAATGCAAATGCACATTTTGCCGTGTTCCATCGCTTTCCCATTGGCTGTAGGCTCCTTTCTCGGTGCTCGGAAGGAAGTTCAGCCATGTTGCGGGTCTTTCGGTCCCTTCCACCTCCGGTGGGGGCGGGGGGTGAGGCAAGGACAGTAGATGTAGGAGGCACAGACGTGCAGGGTGGTCTGGGCTACAGGGAGGTCTCCAGAGCTGGTGGTAGTTCGGGGCGGACGGGGTGGGGGTGGTGGTTAGATCCTAGCAGGTGGCAGAGGACAGGTGGTCTTGGGACATCGGAGCGGCGGGCCCGGGTTCCGCCAAGCACTGCGGCAGCAGGAATCTGTATGTGTTGAGCATCTGGCTCACTCTCTTCATTTTGATGGGTGTCGCTGAACTCCGCAGCAAAGAGCCTGCCCCAATGTACGTCCCACCACAGGCCTTATGGCACCCACGCCTGCTGCCGCTGTGTCTTACCAAAATTCTGCAGCGTGATCGCCTCGTAGATAAAAAAATAATTTCTCATTTTAAATGTGCATTTCTTTAATTATAAGAGGTGATTTAAATATCTTTATACCGTCAGCCATCTGCGGGTCTTTTTCGTTGAGCTGTCTGTGTTTTCTGTTTTGGTTTGTATTTTGTCCATTTCTCCCCCCGTCAGGTTATCTGTCATTTTCTTATTGATCTATAAGAACTTTTGATATATTAAATAACCTAGGTCTCTGTTTGTCAGATATTTCCCCCCGCAGTTTGTTATAGTTGACTTCTGAGTTTACTTAACGGTCCTTTCCGAAGTTCTAAGATTTTAATTTTTCTGCCCAAATGAATCAATTCTTTACTTTTTCAGTTAAGAGGTTGTGTGTCTTGCTTAGAAAGGCTGTCTCTACTCTATAGCCATAAAAATAAAAAAAAAAGTTTTCCATGTTCCTTTCTAGTATTTTTATGGGTTTATTTTTTATGTTGGGATTTTTGCTCCATCTGGAATTTGCTTTGACATGAGAAGTGAAGACAAGATCCAGCTCTACTTTTCTCCAGATGGCAAGTTGGTTGTCTTCACACTCCCCGGTGAAGAATCCTTTTTGCCTGATTTGAAGCACCATATTCATTATATACTAAATTCCTGTGTGTTCTTGGATTTCTGTCTGGATTCTATTTTCCTTTACTCGGCCGGCTTGTCTTAGTACCAGACAGTTTTAAGTGTTATAGATTTCTATTACGTCTTAATATCTGGCCAGGCTTGTCATTTTTATTTATTCTTTCCTTTAAATTTCAGAACGTTCCTGGCTAGTAGCATGTTTGTTTTTCCCTGTAGACTTTAAATTGCCTTTCTATTCCTCCTCACCCCACATATCCCTTATGTCTGATCATTGGATTTCGTTGCCTCATGAGTGTGTATCTTTCCCAAGGAGAGAGCAGATTCTCTGGGTCAAGAGACCTTTCGGATGGAGAGGGCTGCACTCAAGCCTACATCAAGGGAAAACGGTGTTATCAGCCCAACTTGCTGACAGAAACCCTCACCTTTCCCCAAATTTCTAGGGGGTGCTCTAGGGGGTTGGGTTTAATAGTTAAGTAAGTTTGGAAGACCTTAGCCTAAGTAAAGTCACCCATTTAGCGGATATTAATGGGCAAGTAGGAGCCCAGAGCCAGGAACAGCGCGGGGACAAACCTGGACACAGTCCTGCTTCTCTCGGAGCTTGTGGAATGGCTGGGGAGGAAGGCATTGGACACAAGCAAGCCCAAATAGGAGTTTGCTCAGGCTTGCGATTGTCGGTGTGAGGAGCGGAAGCCCAGGGAAGGTGCTATGAGAAGGAAGAGCCGGCGCGAGCTCCTGACCTTCTGAGCACGAGGGCAGGTCCCACCGAGGAAGCGATGGGTCAGCAGGTCCCTAAGAGCTTCGCCCATGCACACCAGCAGAGAGCATCTTCAGAACAGCATGGGGTCCCAATGTTTTGACTATGGAAGTGTATTCAGGCGGCCTTTCTGGATCATTTCTGCAGGAGTTGTTGCTCTACTCCACAGTCCATAACCCAGAACCATCCCGTTGGAGCTGGGTGTCTTTAGAGAGGTTGCCTACCCTCTCCGAGCCTCGTTTTTCCCATCTATGAAATGATACAGTGATATAATGTGGCTGTTATATTAATGAGCACAAACCGGGATGCCTGGGGGCCTCAGCGCATCTGCCTTCAGCTCAGGGCGTGACCCTGGGGTCCCGGGATCGAGTCCCACATTGGGCTCCCCGCGTGGAGCCTGCTTCTCCCTCTGCCTGGGTCTCTGCCTCTGTGCGTGTGTGTCTCATGAATAAAGTTTTTAGAAAAGAGTAAATGACCACAAACCTACTTATTCCTTTATAGTTCTGGAGGCCAGAAACATGAAATCGAGGCATGAGCAGGGCTGCAATCCCCCTAAAGTCTCTGGGAGAGGATCCTCCCTCGCCTCTGCTAGCTCCTGGTGGTCCCCGTTCCTTGGCTTGTGGCTGCATCGCTCCAGCCTCTGCCTTCATCTTCATATGCCCCCCTTTATATCCTCCACTGTGTTGGTGTCCTTCTGTCTTGTCTCTTATGGGGACACATGACATTAGATTTAGGGCCCCCCTGACAATCCAGGATGTTCTCATCACAAGACCTTAACTTAATTCCATTTGCAAGGACGCTGTTTCCAAATAACATCACGACGACACATCTTTTCAGGGACTACAAGACAACACACTACAGGTGGGAGTCATAGGACCCAGAGAACTGTGCTAAGGGTTTGGCAAGGCAAGGGCTGTGCATGTGGAACGCTGGTTTTCTCCCCATTTCTTCTTTTCAGAAGGCGTTTCTGTCCTCGAGAGGGGTTAGCACTAGTAATTCGCAATGAAGTAGGAGGGGCTGAGGGATTTCTTCTGTCCCCCACCTCCGCTGAGGAATTTCCTTCTCCACTAGAGGAGTCAGGGGAGGGATATCACCCCTCTTTTTCTCAGGGCTTCCCCTTCCTGAGCTCTGGGTTCCCTACAGGAGCCATTTACTATCTTTCCCCTGGGAAGGTGCTAGCCAGCTGCTCCTCGGCCGTCCTGGTCACCTCCCACCTAGACCTGTCCTCACCCCGACATCCATACTCACCAAGTCCTCTCTCGGTGCAGATGTTTCTGGGAGCTGAGGGTGGAGGAGCCCGCAAAGCCTGCCTGAGCCACTTCCCGCTTCTCTGACAGCTCCCTGGGGACTCTCATCTTCAGCGTGCCTTGATGCTTTCCCTCATCATCTCCTGGGTTTTCACGGCAAAACAAAGACGGCTCCTGCGACCTCTTCCCTTTTCTGTCTTGCCTTGTTGAAATGTGCTTGTCAAGCAGATGTTGAGGAGCATGAGCTAGATGCTGATCAGGGTAGAGAAACAAGGACACCAAGAAACAGCCTAAAGGCCCCCGTGCCTCTGGGTGTGTTAATGGCCTTGTCCAGCATTTTGGCACCTCCAGGGACACTGGCTTTTCCAAATTCCCCGCCTGCACAAATGCAGTCCCCGTGTTTCTTGGCCACTGAGTCCCTCTGTCCCTGGCTCTCATCTCCGTGCCCTTCCTCCCACGGCTCCCATACCCCCTCGTGATGACAAATCAATGGTAATTGCTTAAGTGCAGCTGTTCAATCCTTAGACTGTTGAGAGAGAACTTAATGTCCAAGAAGTCCCCAAGGAGCCACATGCTGCTTGAATTATGTAGAGGTGAGCAGAGAAGGGTGAATTTCATATGCAGAAATCCTTTTTGGCATTAAAGTTTCATGGGAAAAACCGAACCCTTGGGCTCATATTTTTGGTCAAATCTTATCTCCTTATCCAATACACACTTATTGAACTCTTATGTATAAGGCCACGGTCTAGGTGCTGTAGAAGAAAAAGATTAATCAGTCTCAGATCTTTCCTGAAGGTTCCCTTATCCCACGGGCATATACATTGGAACCAACAAACTAGTCTGAGAGAAATCTATACCCAGTGGGCATCATATATCTGTCCTTCCGTTCCTCCATCCATCCATATATCCACCCACCCATCTATTGAGTGCTATGCGCCAGGTTCTGTGATAGGCACTGGAAGCACTCATACCAGGTGAGACACCTGTTGGAAGGCAGAAGTGAGGGTGGTCCTGTAAAGGAGACAATTTTTAAACTAGATCTTTTTTTTTAAGTTTTTATTTATTGGAGTTCAATTTGCCAACATACAGCATAACACTCAGTACTCATCCCATCAAGTGCCCCCCTCGGTGCCCATCACCCAGTCACCCCCAACCCCCCGCCCACCTCCCCTTCCACTACCCCTTGTTTATTTCCCAGAGTTAGGAGTCTCTCATGTTTTGTCTCCCTCAGTGATATTTTCACTCATTTTCTCTCTTTTCCCTTTATTCCCTTTCACTAATTATTATATTCCCCAAATGAATGAGACCATATAATGTTTGTCCTTCTCCGATTGACTTACTTCATTCAGCATCATACCCTCCAGGTTCCTCCACGTCGAAGCAAATAGTGGGTATTCGTTTCTAACGGCTGAGCCATATCCCATAGTACACATAGACCACAGCTTCTCTATCCATCATCCTTCGATGGACACCGAGGCTCCTTCCACTGTGTGGCTATTGTGGACATTGCTGCTAGAAACATCGGGGTGCAGGTGTCCCGGCGTTTCATTGCATCTGTATCTTTGGGGTAAATCCCCAGCAGTGCAATTGCTGGGTCGTAGGGCAGGTCTATTTTTAACTCTTTGAGGAACCTCCACACAGTTTTCCAGAGTGGCTGCACCAGTTCACATTCCCACCAACAGTGTAAGAGGGTTCCCCTTTCTCCGCATCCTCTCCAACATTTGTGGTTTCCTGCCTTGTTAATTTTCCCCATTCTCACTGGTGTGAGGTGGGATCTCATTGTGGTTTTGATTTGTATTTCCCTGATGGCAAGGGATGCAGAGCATTTTCTCATGTGCGTGTTGGCCATGTCTATGTCTTCCTCTGTGAGATTTCTGTTCATGTCTTTTGCCCATTTCATGATTAGATTGTTTGTTTCTTTGCTGTTGAGTTTAATAAGTTCTTTATAGATCTTGGATACTAGCCCTTGATCTGATACGTCATTTGCAAATATCTTCTCCCATTCTGTAGGCTGTCTTGTGGTTTTGTTGATTGTTTCTTTTGCTGTGCAGAAGCTTCTTATCTTGATGAAGTCCCAATAATTCATTTTTGCTTTTGTTTCTCTTGCCTTCATGGATGGATCTTTCAAGAAGTTGGAACAAATCATCTTAAGATTTGTGTGGAATCAGAAAATACCCCGAATAGCCAGGGGAATATTAAAAAAGAAAACCATAGCTGGGGGTATCACAATGCCAGATTTCAGGTTGTACTACAAAGCTGTGGTCATCAAGACAGTGTGGTCCTGGCACAACAACAGACACATAGATCAATGGAACAGAATAGAGAAGCCAGAAGTGGACCCTGAACTTTATGGTCAACTAATATTCGATAAAGGAGGAAAGACTCTTCACTGGAAGAGAGACAGACTCTTCAATAAATGGTGCTGGGAAAATTGGACAGCCACGTGCCGAAGAATGAAACTAGACCATTCTCTTACACCAGACACAAAGATAAACTCAAAATGGATGAAAGATCTAAATGTGAAACAAGATTCCATCAAAATCCTAGAGGAGAACACAGGCAACACCCTTTTTGAACTCGGCCACAGCAACTTAAGCTAGATCTTGAAGGATAAGCACAATTTGGCGGAATGCTTGCGTGCATACATGCAAATACAAGCAACATCAAGTTTCCTGTCCCAGTTCCTTTTCTTCCCAGAATTTATATGCATCCCCAAGGTTTATGTCCACACCCAAGGTCAATTCTAGGTCCCTCAGAAATCTTTTTTTTTCTACGTTGACCCAAACATGATATCAATCTCTTGTTCTTGATTTCCACAAGAGTCGCCAACACAAAACATTTGTGTTTAGTTAGTAGTGTGTCAGCACTTTCTTGCTTGTCCCACCCCACAACCCAATTTGCAAATCTCAAGAGAGGTAGGCTCTGTTAAACAGTGTCATTTCACCCTCATCCCCATGTGGATCTCAGCAGGAAGAGAGAAGTAGGGAGATTCATGTCCCTTTGATATAATCCAGGAATCTCACTACTGGGTACCCAAAGAAACAAAAGCACTAATTTGAAAGATAAATGCACACTTATGTTTATAGCAGCATTATTTACAATAGCTAAGATACAGAAGCAACCTCAGTGTCCATCAACAGGTGGATGGATAAAGCAGATGTGGGACATATATACAATGGAATATCACTCAGCCATAAAATCGAAGGAGAGGTTCCCATTTACAACAGTGTGGATAGACCTAGAGTGTGTTGTGCTAAGTAAAATAAGTCATATAGAGAAAAATAAATACCATATGATTTCACTTACATGTGGAATCTAAAAAAACAAAGCAAATGAACAAAGAAATAAACTAACCAAAAAAATAGACTCTTAAATACAGAGAACACACTGGTGTTGCCAGGGAGAAGTGGGTAGGAGGATGGGGGAAATAGGTAAAGGGGATTAGGAGGTACTAACTTCCAATTGAAAATGAGTAAGTCATGGAGATGAAAAGTACAGCACAGAGGATAGTCTAGCATAGTAATAACGTACGGTGACAGACAATGACCACATTTATCAGGGTGTACACTGAGTAATGTACAGAATCGTTGGATCTGTATGTTGCATGCCTGAAATTAATATCACAAACTAGGATAACATTGCATGTTAATTATAGTTCAATTAAAAAAAATATAAGCCCCACCACTGTGGGGTGTTTGTTTATCTGACTCACTGTTAATATTCCCAAGACCTAGACTGAGGCCTGGAAAACTGACTAGCACGTGTTAGGGACTTAAGATACGTATGTTGAGTGTGTTAAATGAACTATCCCACAGTCCAGCCTCCTTAAACCATTTAAATGGGAGAGCAGTGCATGTCGGCGGCATAACTATAGTAACAGCAATGCTCATGGCACAAAGCTCTTAGATGTTATCCCATTTTATGTATGTATGTATGTATTTATTTTAAATTTTTTTATTTATTATTTTTTTTAATTTTTAAATTGGAGTTCAATTTGCCAACATACAGCATAACACCCAGTGCTCATCCCGCCAAGTGCCCATCACCCAGTCACCTCAACCCCCCACCCACTTCCCCGCCCACTACCCCTTGTTCATTGTATTTAGAATAGAGCCCAAAGTTCTCCACATGACCTCAATGCTCCCATCGACACATGGTGCTCCCAGCGCACTGGGCTTCTTGCAGCTCTATTGACCATGCCAGGCACGCTGCTGCCCTAGGATCTGTTGCAGAGACTGTCCCACTCACCCAACCGCACTTCTCCGCCACCCCACAAAGCTCACTCCCTCACCTCGTACTGTCCAACTGTCATTTCCTGCCTTATTTTCCTCATGACACATATGATCGCCTACCATTGTCTTTAACATTATTTGATTGTGTCTTCCCTTTAGGAATGGTACCTCCAGAAGGGCGGAGGCTTTGTCTGTTTTTGTTTACTACTATCTTCTCAGTGCCTAAATCCATGCCTGGCACCACACAAATATTTGCTGTTGAACAAATGAATGGAAAATGAATGAACATGGACCCCACCCCAAAGCTATGGATGGATGTGGGACTTGGTAGAGGCTTGGAAGAGGATTCAAAGAAGTCACAGGATCAGAATGAGAAGGATACCGTGTAAACAAGAAGCCTGGCAACTCGATTAAGCCTCGTAAAAGCAGATAAATTAGACCGTGAGCGGGTGTCAAGGATGGTGGCAAGCTATATAACGCCTCACTGGTCCGTGTGGTGCCCTTGTGTAAATGAGAGAAATGACACTCCTTCCTCTGTGTAGACATAACCTGTGCAGGAGGTGCTGCATGGTGGGTGGAATGGGGGCTGGATTTCAGCTAACAGCCAGCCACCCTCCTCTGGGTGCAGAGCACATCTTGCATAACCCTACCTGACAGTCTCAGGCCATTGGTCGGTCAAGGTCATCTTCAGGACTCATTTGAGTGCACATCATGGCACTTCTCTGTTGCTGCCTTTGGGGGAAAAAATAACAATCACCCTGAGTTTCAACTTGGTGAAGAGACTTGCCTGAAGTCATAGGCAGCTAAAGGGCAGAACTGGGATTTGAGCTCCTTCCATTAGGATGACTTAGTGTGTGGATTTACATCATCCTCCTGCTACTCAAAGTGTGGCCTAAGGACCAGCTGTACTGGCATAACCTGAGAGTTTTAAAGAAATGCAGAATTTTAGGCCTTTCCCAGACCTAAGTTCCCAGAATCTGCATTTTGACAGGATCCCTGGTGGGTTTTCATAAATACTGAAGCTGGGAAGTACTACACTCTATTGCCTCTGGATTGCATGCTGTTCTCTCTATTACTTTTTCATTCACTCTACTTTGTCCATCTGGCCTGTCACCAAATGTTCACAGGGCTAGCCAGTTTGGGGTTTCCAAAACAGCACCGGACACCCAGTTGTGTTTCGATGGCTGCATGATATTGGAAAACTCTTTTGTTCCTAAGAGTATAGGCTTACTAATCTGGGGAAAAGAAAAGGGATAATGACCTAGCACTTTTGTGGGGCTTGAATAACATTATGGATATGAAAGTGCCTTGTCAATTGTAAAATTCTGTCCAAATGAGAAAGATTATTGCTCCCACAAAGCGTAATATGAAGACTTCTGACAGAGACCACTTATCTCTGGAATGCTACTTCAACAAATTAGAAGGAGAAAGAAAATGAATGATCTGGGGTCAGTAGACTCCAATTAGCAGACTGGAATAGACACAGGAATCCACAAGTTCATTTAGCCTACAGGGGTAATTAGCTGCCACCCTGGGGTTTCAAACAGGGCTTCAATCCAGTCTAGGGACATTTTGAGGGAGAAAGGCAGGTAAAGGTTAGGCGGGGCATTTTCCAGAGAGACCTGTATGGGTGCAATGTGGGGTACATAATGGAGGAGAGGAAGGCTCCTGCAGACTAACTCCCAGCCCCCTGCATCTGGGAAAGCCTAGTCCCTTCCAGGCCCAAGCACGGCTTGGCTATCAAACTTTGCATGTTGTGTCCAGAGATGCTGTGCCATGTACAAGTGGTTAGTAGCACTGAAGCCATTTCCCTGGTCATAAGCGTAGGGAATGCCATTTGGTAGCAACAAGTGCCTCAGGCCAGAGTGGTGTTACTGGGAATTCAGCAGAAACCTTCGAGAGAGAGGAATTGGCCGGGTTCTACTGACATCACTGCCCATCTCTGTCAAAAGACTGGACACAAGTAAGCATTTGGTAAATTTTCAGAGAATGAATAAGTGACTGACTGACTGAATGAATGAATGAAAGGAAAATTTTTCCTTTAGGAAGCCTTCTTGGTCACAATAAGACCCACCCTAACCATCCTGTTTTATTTATTTATTTATTTTTAAATATTTTAATTTAGTTATTCATGAGAGACACAGAGAGAGGCAGAGACACAGGCAGAGGGAGAAGCAGGCTCCATGCAGGGAGCCCGACGTGGGATTCAATCCCAGGACTCCAGGATCACGCCCTGGGCTGAAGGCAGGCGTTAAACCGATGAGCCACCCACGGATCCCACCATCCTGTTTTAAATTTAAGCTCATCTATCTCTTTTGTTCTCAGTCCCCTTTCTCCTGCTCCCCCTTTTTATTTTGACCATAGCACTTTCTCAGCATATTTATAATGTACTTATCTGATGTTTACTTTTAGTCCCTCTTCTCCCAGAATGGATTGTCTCTTTTAATTCACTGATATGTCCCTAAAACAGTGCTTGACACATAGTAGATGCTCAACAAATATTGGTTGGATCAAATGAATTAGAGAGAGTGACAGTGTCAGACTTAAGTTCTTGTCTGGTCCTGCCACCAAATCACTGTGTGACCACGGGGCATGCCTTTGCCTCTCTGTATCTCAGTTTCCCCATCTGTACAGTGAAGAGGCTAGACCTATCTCTAAGAGCACTTTCAGCTCTAATTCTGTGGCTCTGCCTCTGTGATAGTTGCCCTTTAGGTTGGCTTTGGAAGACTGTGTGCAGGAAATGGTGAGGAGGGTTCTACAAAGGAAATGAGCAGGCCTGGGTGGGCGTTCTTATTCTGATGCTTCTTAAGTCCTGAGACTCGGGGTGAGACATTTGACTTCTCTTCCATATCTGACACTCCTCACACAGTTCCTGGCACGTCTTAGGAACTGACTGAATGTTAGCTTCTTCCTTCTTCTCCCCATCTGGACCTGGGTGCCTTGCTGCCAAATGAGCCTTAGCCCACGCAATCACATAGCAATGGGCTGAAAGAACTTTGCAAACTGTAAAGTGTTCTTCTAATGTAAAGGGTTATTATGGTTATGCGTATAACCAATCCCTGGCTTCCCTCCACATAGATGAGATCGAAACCATGGCTGCTATTTATACCAAAACCATCTCATGATTCACCGGCCTCCCTACTTGTCAAAAATGTTGCACCTGACGAGACCAAATTCACATTGGGTTTATCAAAGTCTAATTAAAACTTGATCATCGTGTCTAACATGTTGCCTTATTATTTTGGCTTAATGAGGGTGATGAGAGGAGGCTGAAAGCAGCAATTCCAGCAGCACCGTGATACAACATCTGGAGAGGAATGGGGCTTAGCCAGATGAGCAATTAAGTTGAACTATGCACATAGGGAGGATCCTTGCATCTGACAGCTGTCTGGCCAGCCCCTCCTCAATCCAGGGTTTACGAAAGCCAAACCAATGTGCTCTCCTCCACCTCCCAAAGTATCAGGAACTGGCCTCACCCTTCAGGCAGGTTGGTAGCAAAGCCACCACTGTGGGGAAAACCCTGCTGTCATGGTTTTTAGTCACTGGACATAGGGAAGAGGGAGCATCTGGCAGTGAGAAGAAACTAATTCTCCATTTGGTCTTGGATCTGGTTAGCTGTGCTTTGATGCTGCTGTTAATCATCCCAGGAAAACTCATTCCTCTTTGAAATGTCATTACTTATCTCTTCAGTCATGAATAACCTGAAGTTGGGCCCTTCTTTTGCTCCCAGGAATAGGCAGGATGCATGGGCTACAGTGTTCAAACAACCTCCAAAACTCTCACTAATACCAAAGCTGCAAATTGCTCCATTAGGCTTCTTGTAACAGTTAGGCTGGGCTCGCTGCCGTAACAAACAGACCCTGTAGTAGGAAGCCCCTGAACTATCACACAACGATCCCTGTCTCATGGCTTTCATACTTTTCTTTGAGTGTGTGTCAGACCTAGTGACCTGCTTCTAATGAGTAGAATGCAGCTAAAAGATGGGATGTCACTTCTTAGGTTTGGTATAAAAGGTGGTGATTTCAGTCTTGCTCACTCTCTCTGGCTCTCCTTGCTTGCTTGCTTGCTTGCTTGCTGGGATGAAGCAAGCTGCCATGTTGTGAGCTGCCCCATGGAGAGGTCCACATAGTCAGAAACTGAGAGCTGCCTCTGGCCAACAGCCCATGAGGAAATAAATCCTGCCAACAATCACATGGGTGAGCTTAGAAGCAGGTGCTTTCTTCCCCAGTTGAGGCTGAGATGACTTTAGTCCTGGCTGACATCTTGGTTTCAGCCCATGAGGGACTTTGAGGTAGAGGACACAGCTAAGCTGCATCAAGATTCCTGACCCACAGAAACTGTGCAGTAATAAATGGTGTTGTTTTGAATCACTATAATTTGGGGCAATTTCTTTTTACACAGCAATAGATAATTAATACAGACTCTGATATGTTTAGTGGTTCAGATATGATAGAAACTTATTTCTGGTTCTTGTAACCATGCTTTTAGAGACTGTCACTTCCAATATTTTCAATGGCTTCCAAGAATGTCCTGAAATTGTCTCTATTTCAGCCAGTTGGAAGGAAGTAAGAGAATGATTGAGCATGCATGGGAATTTTTTTAAAAAACTTAATTAATTTTTTAAAAAAATTGTAGTAAAGTATACATAATATAAACTTGATCACTCTAGCCATTTTAAGTATTAAATACCCTCACATCACCATGCAGCTATCACTAGTCATTCTCCACTTATGTACAGCATATCTACATGCCAAAATAATACCAAGCCATGATTACAATGCAAACACCACTAACTCAAGGACAAACTAACCCAAAGCCCCACATGATTATACTGGCTCCATAGCTCCTCATGAGGTTGTGCTTAATTTTAGAATCTAGGACTTTTAAGAGAAAGCTCAAAAAAAGCCACATGGTTTAAAAGGTAGATGCTTCTCTGAGAAACTTTGCAAACTGTATTCTAGACTTGTTACATCACCATATCAGCTTTTGCTCCCTGCATACTTTGAAATGGTTTTTTTAATTGCTTGAGACATTTGCTAGAACCCAGGATTCTGTTCTCTAAAAATTCTCCTCTCTTGAAGGCAGCTTTTTTCATCACTGTCTCATCACATCAAAGATGCCTGAAGTGGAATTGATGGCTCCGTACTATATGGCATCTTCTCTTCCCAACTTGATGACAGCATCTTCTGAGACAGGGGTGTCTAGGGAAACCCTGGTCACCCTAGAGAGGGTTTGCTCTTATTGTCAAAAGCAAAGTGCCCTTCTGGAGCCATTTGAATCCTGTGCATTGCCTGAGATATGGCCAGCATGACTCATTCTATTCCTTAAATCACTCATTTCCAGCACCTTCTAGAGTGTGTTTTCACGGGAAAGTGTCTATCGACAAAAGAAAGAAGAGCAGAAACTTTATAATCTTGTGCGGTTTGCCTTCAAGCCATATGTTAGAGTCTGGGGTGAGTGGCTTTGCAAATTCTCTGTGAAAAGTTCATTCTAAGATGCACAGTCTTAGAAATTGCCAAATGGACTGAAATTTCCATTTCTATATGAATAGCTGGCATTTGGAGCAGTTTTAGGTATTCCAGCTCTACTTATCTGACTTTGGGCTGTGCCAAGGTGATATCTGAGCAACTATTCTTCTGGAATATATTGGATCATGGTGCCTGGCTGAATGAAATGAATCTGAGGCCACTGGATCCCTTCCTGGGGCCAGAACCCCTGTCCTCAAGAGGTTCACAATCTAGGGAGAGAGACACACAGCTTCAGTACGATACCCTGCAGTGAGACCAGATAGAAGTATGCAGGGGATGCTATGGCGGCAGAGAAAGGGGTCACCTAGTTCATTCTAAGGGGAAGCCTGAGAAGTTAGCCGATAAGAGCAGAAGGGTAAAACACCTACGGAAGAAAAGTCAACATGAATATAGTGAGAGATACGAGAATATGGTACACTTTTGGAATGCAAGGGGTGGGGGAAAGCAATACAGTGGTGGCAGTCATCAGCTTTGGAGTCTGATAGACCTGCGTGCAAATCCTAGATCTACCAATTTATGCTGTAGGGTCATGCACGTATTATTAATTTCCCTTTGCTTCCGTTTTTTTCTTCTGTAAGGTAGAGCAATGAACAAAATCCACCACATAGAGGGGTTGAGAAGATGAAGAGAAGTGTGTGTACCATTGTATTGTATCTGGACCTATATAAAATTATACATATATAATATGTTATATACATAAAATATATTATTATAATATTATATATATAAAGCTGGATACATGTTATTGTCTAGTAGGTAAGTATAAACATGAATTTGGACTTAGGAAGGTAGATCTATGTTAGGGATGTATCTAGGAAATTATCAACATAAAGATGACCACTGAGGTGTAAAAGGGACCGAAACTGTATCAATTAGCTTTTGCCGCACGGCAAAATCACCCCCAAATCACCCCAAACCTTAGTAACTTAAAACAACCATGTGTAACTATTCATGAGTTTATAAGTTCTGTGATCTGGGCCAGGCTCAGATGATCTCAGATGGGCTTGCTCATGTGTCTATGGTCAGCTGGCAGATTGGCTGAGGCTGACTGCTGTCAGGTGGCTTCACTCACCAGCTGCTTGGTTGGTTTTTGGCTGAGGCGACTGGGTCATAGGACTCTTATTGTCCAGGAAAGTAGCCCAGCCCTGTTCCCATGGCAGTGAGACCCAGGCTTGGAGCCGGTGCAATATTGGTTTGCCATATTCTTTTGGCCAAATAAGTCAAGGGCTGTCTAGGTTCAAGAAGTAGAGAAACAGATTCTGTCTCTTCATAGGAGGAGTTGCAAAGTTGCATTACAAAGAGTATAGATATAAGGAGGGATAGAAAATGGGTACTTTTTTTTTTTTTTTGCAAATAATCTATCACAGAATGCATCCATGATTAAGGCACACAAGCAAATGAGAAGAAAGCCCAGCACATGACTCCATCATTCAGTCAAGAAGAGAAAAACTTAACAGTAGCCTACGAGGTCACAGGAAAACCAGGAGAGTGTGTTTCACAGAGACCAAGGGGGAAGAGAGTTCCAGACAGGAGATGTGGTGAACAGCATCAAGGCTGCTGAGACTCCAAGGAACATAGTGATCCGAAGGTGACCATTGGGATTCCAAATGGAGGCCGGGGTTGGCAAAATGGTGACAGCAGGTTCATGGTGAAAGCAAGACGTCCATGATTTTGTGAAGAGACTGAACAGTAAGAATTGGAGGCATAACCAGTGTTGATGATATTTTCAGATAGTTTTAATGAGGAGAAAGAAGAGAAATCTGGTAGTAAGGAATAGAGAGAAGAATAGATTCTTAAAAAAAATTTTTTTTTAAGATAGGGGAGCCTTGCACAAGTTTCAATACTATTGGGAAGGAGCTGGTAAAGGAATGGTTGAACAATATAGGGAAGAGTGGGGATAAATAAAGAAGATTCCTAAAAAGTAAAAGGGAATGAGAGCCAACTGAAGTATTACTTTTAGATACAGGAAGAGACATGTAACTGGAGAGGGATAAGAAAGGATAGTTTTAGACTCAAGTAAGAATATAGGTTGATGGGAGAAGGCTGAGGCAGTTCTTCATCCTGGCAGCTTGTATATTCTCTGTGAGGTAGGAGTGACTTCATCTGCTCAGAGAGAAGAGGATGTAAGGTTTAAGAAATGGTTAAAATCTGAAATAGCCACTGTGGAGAATGAGAGAAAGCAGACAAGGGAAATAGAGAAGGATTGCCAGGCAGCACTGAGGGTCCATTTGGAGTTGGAGACCATAAATTCAAAGTGGCACCAGTGATTTACAGCAACACCACCAATCTGTGTGGATTTCCAGCAGTGCTTAGCAACCAGAGATGGGCAATAATTGGATTCATCCAAGTTGATGTTTTGCCAGAAGTTGAATCGGGGGAACATTGGGGAAGGGTATTTGGTAAGAGAGAGGGTGAAGTGACGAGAAATGGGATCTAGGCTGGACAGGGAAGGAAGGAAAGACAGGAGGGGGCTGGTATGCAGAGAAAAATGAATGCTGGTGTCATGGCTCAGCAAGGTAGCATCTCAAGCTCATCTCTAAGGAGTGAACTTCATGATGTCTTCCAGTTTGCTAATCAAGCTCTCCAGCTCCCAACTGCCCTAACAACTTACAACTCAAAAAGAGCTGGAAAGAACAGGTGCTCGGTAGAAGTAGAACATTGAGCCTCCATTTCTGCCTCTTCCACAGGCTCTCAGTAAATGAAACCACCACCCACTCAATTGCTCGAGCCAGACTCCTAGGAATCATCTTTGATAACTCTATTTTCCACATTCTCTGTTCCTGAATCTATCACCAAATTCTATTGGTTCCAGTTCCCAATATCTCTCAATTCTCTTTACTTTTCTCCATTTGCACTGCCTGCACTTGGGTCCAGGCCACCATGATTTCTCCTCAGAAATAACCTCTTCTTTGGTCTTTTTGCTTCATCCTCTGCTCTCTCAATCTCACTCTTCACATAGTAGCCAGGCTGCTCTTTCAGGAACATAAGCCAGATTACATGCAGTCATTGCTCGGCTCAAATATCCTTTCAAGACTTCCTATCACCTTTAAAATGGAATCAAATTCCTTGCCATTGAGTTGAGGCTGAAAAATCATGTGCAAAGTTCTTGGGATGGGAGCAAGCAGAGCAAACACAAAGTACTGTGAGGCCAACGCAGGTTAGGGAGGGAGGAAATGAGAGGTGTCCACTGAGGCAGGAGGGTCAGACAGAGGCTGGACCAGGCACTGGTGGCAAGAAGATGGGGAGAGTCGCATTTTGAAAAGACCCCTCTGGCTGCAGTATGGAGACCAGAGAGGAGGAGACAGGAGTGACTGCAGTTAGACAAGTTGTGAGGACATCATAGTATCCAGGCAGGAGGCGATGGCAGTTTGCACCAGCTGGTTTTGGAGACGGAGAAAAGCAAATGGCTTTGAGAGACACTAGGAGATGAAATGAAAGGTTTGGAATGCCCATCCTCCCCCAACTCCCCTACTTGCTGGCTGATGCCTCCTCATTATTCTGAGGTCCACTTCGACCTTTTCAGGTAGTCTTTCCCTAATATTCCGGATGAGGTTATACACAATTCCAATAAATGTCTGTGGACCTGACATGATAGAAAATATTCTCATAAAAATAAAGAGAGTTGAGCATGAACACGGAGAAGAGAAAGCTCTGGTAAGAAGAGAGTGAAGGTACCAAACTGACGAGGTAAATCATCAGAGTGAGATCCCCAAGGAGGAGAGGGGCATGGAATCTGGAACCCAGGTCGGGCGGGGGATCAGCCTTGAATCAGAGGAAGCATCTAGCCCTGTTCTCCCACTGCGCTGGGATTATGCCGGAAACAGAGGTCCCATGCCGGCGATGAGACACCTGCTCTCAGCTCGTCCTCATTTGAAGCCCCTCTTTGAACTTCAAACTACTCCCTGGTCTTCCAGATGTAGCTGCATTTTTAATATTCATTGATGAAAAAATGCATAATGGCAAGAAGCTTCATGAATTCAGAAAGGCTTTTAAAGGAATTTTCTTTTTGTTAATCACAGCTTTATCGACTCACCTTTAAAGTGGCATATCTACGTGTGAAATCTTTTATTTTCTAGAAAATGCCTAGTGCAGGAAAACTTTGCAAATCAGGATGGTCTCTGCCCCAGGATCCTGTCTGCAGGTTCAAAATGATGATCTAGTCTAGACCATTGACAAATGGCAATTCATACCATCTGTCTCCCCTCCAGACTGGGAGATCCTCAGGCAGAGACGTTGTGCCTTTCACTATCCCCAGCACCTAGTATAGGGCAAAATACAAAATGGTTTCTAAAAATTCTGGTTGAATGAATGAAAATAGAATTATTTACATGATGATTTTATTATTACTTAAAGAGAGATGCTCAGATATTCTCATATATTCAATTTTTTTTTCCTCCTAGTGATTAAGATAATTCAAATTCAGCCCATTTCCTTAAGGTCTTCATTTTGGATTCCTGTCTATTTAAGCCAAGCTTGCCCTGGCTCAGGTTCATTTTTCTGTTTCTAGACAGTTTTCAGCAATGCATCATCTTAGTAAAGTGCCTGGCTCATTCCACGGAGTAAAATGTACTAAACGTGCAGGCACATCCTGTCCTTCAGATGTTCCAGCTCAAAACTCAAATTTCTGCATTTGCACATGCTTATTTGGCTAAATGTATCTTGTAGGATTAGTTTAAGCCACTGCATGCAGCTGACTTCTTATTTTGAACATTAATGTACAAATCTGAAGGGAGGAATCACCTGGCCTAACATCAATGAAATAAAGAAGCATTTCAGCCCTTGGCACTTTAATTGGATCCTTTTGATGGGAGAGGCCAATGGAGACACCAAATTCCAGGATGTGATTCTTTAACTTCAAGCTGTCCTTGGAATGATGGAGAGAAAGCTGACTGTGTGAGCTCTTGGGGGCACTACTCACCAGGAACAAATTGACAGATGGATTTGAAAGTTCAATTGGAGAGCCGGCTGCCATTTCACAGGTGGCCCGATGTTACCACTGAGTAAGTGTGGTCCTTTCAGCCACCAATTTACAGAGGAAAAAATGTCCCGCATAAGCAGTCGACAGTAAGAATTATTGCTTTAAAGATGGGAAAGGCCGATTGGTGGTCTTGAAATAGATGGAACACACACACACACACACACACACACACACATTCACACACATGTGCCCACACACATGGACACTGTAGGCTGGGGCCCAGATGCCGCTAATGTAGACTCCTGCTCTGATTGGTTAACTCCTCTATATCCTCAGCCCCCTCCTCCCAACATCCTGTCCACCTCTTGTCTTTGTAAAAACGTGGCTGTCACCGGAGGATGTCACTGCTCATGCAGCCCTCTCAGGTGGAAGGAGCATTTCCAGGTTTGTATTTCCAAACAGGGAGGAAGGCCTGATTGCTCTCCTTTACTCCTTGGCTGCTCCCAGACCCCTTTCTGTCTGTCTCTTCAAAACTACCCCTCCTTGGAGACGCATGCACGAGGGTATACCCTGCTCCCCTCAGACATACACATGCATGCTGGCCTGGTCGCTGCCCCCGTTCACCGAAGACTCAGCTACTGGTTCTTTACGTTGCTCTATGTCCTGGTTGCTGCATACCCTAAGGTCCACATAAGGACTCACCTACCACCCCATTTTTAGGGACTAAATTGTGATCCTCCTCCAAGTTTCTATGTTGAAGACCTAAGTCCCCAGTACCTCAGAATGGGACTGTATTTGGAGGGTTTTTTAAAAAGATTTTATTTATTTATTTATTTATTTATTTATGTATGTATGTATGTATGTATGTATGTATTTATGAGAGAGAGCGTGCATGAGCAGGGAGGAAGAAGGAGGGCGAAATAATCTTTATTTTATTTTATTATTAATTTTTATTATTATTTTTTTAATTCAGTTAACAAGTATTTATTGGATACCTAACAGTGCCAGGCACTACTCTAGCACTTGTTTACAATAGTTTGTTTTATTTTTTTTTATTTTATTTTTTATCTATTTATATTTTTGTATATATATATTTTTTTGCTCCAATTCTTTTATTATTTATCAAAGGAGGGAAGTTTCATTTTTTAATTAATTTACTTTTTATTGGAGTTCAATTTGCCAACATATAGCATAACCTCCAGTGCTCATCCCATCAAGTGCCCCCCTCAGTGCCCGTCACCCAGTCACCCCGTCCTCCTGCCCACCTCTCCTTCCATTACCCCTTGTTCATTTCCCGGAGTGAGGGGGAAATAATCTTACGCAGACTCCTTACCGAGCATGGAGCCTGATGCGCAACTTGATTCTTACAACTCTGAGATCACAACCTGAGCCAAAACCAACAGTCAGGCGCTTAACTGATTGAACCACCCAGGTGCCCTTATTTGGAGATTTTAAAGGAAAAAAATATACTCTTGACACTTGTTGAAGAACACTAAGACAGACTTTTTAAGGGGGACTATCACTAGGTGTAGGGACCGCCACACTGGGGTTTTGCGGTAGGGGAGAGAGAGATAAAGTTCGACTCCTAATACAACAAGGAAATATGGAGATATTATAGCTGAGGAGCAGGGAGAGAGGGATGGAAATCTGTGGATAGGAAGCTACTAAGGTGAAACCACAGGGGAAAGGGGGGAATCTGGCCAAAGGACCTAATGAGATTCTCAGTTGGAGGCAGGCCAGTGTAATGAAACATCACTTGGGAGTGAGCAAGGATGAGGAATCCGATTAGATATCAAGGGTGGTCAGACACTGGGCATTCTGGTTAGAGTGACTTAGCAGGATTATTGCTAAAATTGGATAATGTGGAGATGAGCATGGAAGCCCCAAAGTAAGGATCTTTTTGAGAAAAGAGTTCAAAAGAGTAGAGTTTGGTTAAGGGAGAGAATCTCTGTCAAGATACGGCCTTTAACGAGGTAAATAAGGTAAAATAAGGTTCTGTGGGCAGGCCCTGGTTTAATACATCTGGTGTCCTTGCAGAAGAGGGGACTAGGGCACACAGAAACCCAGAGCCTGGGGGACGATCATATGAAGACACAGTGAGGAAACAGCCATCTGCAAGCCAAGGAGAGAGGCTTTAGATGAAACCAAACCTGACAACACCTTGATCTTGGACGTCTAGCCTCTAGAATGCTAAGGAAATAAATTCTCGCAAGAAACTAAATTCCAGCCTCCCAGCCTGTAGTGTTGTTTGTTGGCATCCCTGCAGACTAATACACTCATCTTACAGGGGTTTGTGCCCCCTCATCCTCCAACAACACTTGCTTCTACTCTAAAACTGATGCCCAAACCTTCCCCCTGGACTCGAAAATATCCAGCCCAAAGAGTGCTGCTACCTCCAAAACTATGATTCCAGCACCCAGCTCTCTGACTGCACCCTAATCCCTGTAATTATTTTTGGGAGTGCTGATCATTCTGAAACCCAATCAATGATTGGTCCTCCCCTCCTCCAACGCATGTATACTTGCCCTCTGTCCACCCGTTCCCCTTGGTCACCACTTCCCTCCTTTTATCACCGAGTCTTTACTGTCCATTGCTGTAACCACCCCCTTGTAAAAAGCCTTAGCTCCTTGCTCAGCTCTTCCTGTACCATACTCTTCTGAAAAACTCCAACTACAGGTGAACTCAACCACTCGTGGTCTCCATTATCTGCATTGTCCGTAACTGACCCGCTTCTCTTTGTTTCATTTTTTAATTTACCCCTTTCTTCACTGAGACTAAGAAATATCCTCCTGGTCCCACAGGAAAATCAGCCTGCCTTTAGGGGGACCCTCAGCAGCGGCCAGCAGTCCTGTGGTTCTCCTAGTACCTCAATTCCTACTCCGTAAGAAGCCTACTTCATGTTTTCCCTCTTGCAAACCTCTTGTGCCCATTCTTGGCTTCTTCATACCAAAGGTTCTAGAAAGAGATGACTGCATATACTTTACATTTGCTCGACTCCCAGGTAGTTATTCCTCTACTCCGTGCAGTCTGGATTCAGCTACCACCACTCCAAGTGTAATGATTTTGGCAAGGCTACCAGCAACCTCATTGTTACTAAATCCTGCACTTTAATGCCTCATTTTGCTCTTGACCTCTCAGCTTCATTTAACACCCTTGATGATTCCCTCCTCAACACACTCCCCATGACATCACTCTCTTCTGGTTTCCCCCCCTCCTCCTCTGGCTGCTTTGCGGATTTCCTCTCCTCTGCCCAATTGCTGCATGTTGGACTTCTGTATGCTCTCCTCCGTGCTCCCCAGGACTCACCTTCGGACCTCTGCTCTCTCTTCACGCTCTCACCCATGTCAGCACATGTGGGGTTCGTACCCCACAGCAAACCCCCTCACGTGCATAGCAGACAGCCTCGGGTTTCATGTACCCCTCCTCTGAATCTCCGCTCGTCTTAAATACCTCTGCAAGTGCTGCCACCTTCTACTCAACCTCTCAGGTGGGAAACCTGGATGACAGCCTTGCTTCCCTCCCCTTCCAGTTCCTTCCCCCCGCCCCATCCAACCCGTTTTCAAGTCCAGTTCTTTCCATCTCCTAAACACAGCTAGAAACAGAAGATTTTCCCTTCTCTGCTGTGGCCGCCTTTTAGTCCAGCAACGTCTAAATTTCTTACCCAAACAACTGCACCTGCCTCTTCTGCTTTCCCCGGTTTGGCTCTCGGCTTCTTTGATGTATTTCTCACCCAACAATGAGGGCAGTTAGCCTTTTAAGAAACACGAAGCGGGCCATGGTGTTTCCCTGCTAAAACCTAAAACCTCAATAGCTTTCCATTATGCTTTAGAGACTATGAACACTCCGGCCAAACCAGGCTGGGGCAATGTGCACCGTGTCTACCTCAATGGTGTTCTCGTTCCATTCTTTTCCTATCAGCTCTATTCCAGCCCCCACTAACCTTGGACTTTCTCAAACAGACCAAGCATTTTGCTACAATCAGGCTTTACGGATGCTCCACCTTTGACACGCTTCAACCCCATGATGCCCAGCCTCGTCTTATTTAGTGTCTTATTTAGCAATTTCTAAAAAAAATAGTTCTTATTTGCAAAATAAACTGTTACCTCTATTGAAATAAACAAATACAAGCTGTGTAGCTTTGACAAATGGACACATCCGTGTGACCCTCATCCCTCTCAAGAAAGTTTCCTCCTATCTTCTCCCAGTTAATCCTCACCCCCAACCCAGAGACCAACACCTCTTCTGTTTTGTTTTTTTTTTTCATCATTGGTTTTGTCTGCTTTAGAACTTCATATACATGGGCTAATATAACATGAAAATGTTTGTGTTTGACTTCTTTTGCTCACTATAGTGTCTGTGATATTTATCCATGTTGTGCATATCAGTGGCATGCTTCTATATTATTGCTTAGTATTCCGTTGTATGAATATACCACAATTTTTAAAGCCCATTCTCATAGTGATGTATATTTGGGTTGTTCTGGTTTTTGGTTATAAAACAACCAAAAATAAAGTTGGAATAAAGTTGCCAATGACAACTCTTTGATTGGACATTTGCTTTTATTTCTCTTGGAGAAATACCCAGAACTAGAATTAGGGGGTCACAGAGTAGTTCCAGGTAACTTTTTTTTTTTTAACTTTATAAGAAACTGCCAGAACTTTTTCCAAAGTAGAGGTACTATTTTATATCCCATTAGCAACGTAGAAGAGTTCTGGTGGTTCCCCAACCACGTAAGATTTTGTTGTCAATCTTTTGAATTTTTTCTATTCTAATGAGTATGTTGCAACATGTATCAGATGTTAGACATTTTGATTTTGTCCCACAGGTCCCTGAGGCTCTATTCCTCACTTAAAAACAAGAACTTCTTCCTTCCTATTGTTTGGATTAGATACTTTCTACTGATTGTTCTCAAATTCCTTCTTTCCTCTGCCATTTCCATTCTGCTGTGGAGCCCAGCCACTGAGTTTTTCATTTTAGTTATTTGTGTTTTTCAGGTCATAATTTCTTCAAAAAAATTTTTTTTATTTTTCCATTTGTTTTGAGAGTGTTTACATTTCTTGTTGAAGAGTTTTTATAAGAGCTAATTTTAGTCTGTTGGATAATTCCAACATTTGTGCCATCTTAATGTTGGCATCTGTTGGTTGTCTTTTACCATGAGAGCTGAGATTTTCCTGTGTCTTTGTAGCAAGTAATTTTTGGAGATTGTTCTGAAAAGTTTGACTCTGAGGCTAGGAGAGTTACAGTCTCATTTAAATCCTACACAGATGTTGATATTATTGTTTTAGCAGTCCAACCAACCTGGTTAACATCAGACTTCAAGTTCAGGCTCTCTGTGGACTGTTGTTCCAATGTCAGTTCAGCTTTCAAAGCATTCACAAGAGCTGTGTTAGTCTTTCCCCCACGTGCCCCGCCTCAAGGCTGGTCCTGCACCTGGACATCAGTCTATGTGTTAGTCTAATCCTCAAAGTCTTTGATATGCTGATTAAGATTGGATTCACACATGTGTACCTGGAGGGGGAGTCCAAGAGTTCAAAACAACTTTATGGGATTTCTTTCTTGAGCTCCTTCTTCTCTGCAATTCGGGTGCTCCTTTTTGGTTCTTTGGGCAGCCAGCTGGAGGTTTAGTTACCCTACTCCGCCACATACTTCTGTAGCTACACCAACATCCAAGGCCAAGCTACATGAAGACGAAGATAGATAGATAGATAGATAGATAGATAGATAGATAGATAATAAATAAATAGATAATAGATGGATAGATAGATAGATAGATAGATAGATAGATAGATAGATAGATAATAGATAGATAGATGCCTGGGTGGCTCAGTGGTTGGGCATCTGCCTTTGGCCCAGGACACAATCCTGGAGATCTGGGATCGAGTCCCATGTCGGGCTCCCTGCGTGGAGCCTGCTTCTCCCTCTGCCTGTGTGTCTACCTCTCTGTGTGTGTGTGTATCTCTCATGAATAAATAAATAAAATCTTTTAAAAAAAGATAGATAGATGATAGATAGATGCAACTGAAAAAGTGTTGAGATTTTCTCACTCATTTTCTCTCCTTTCCTCTATAATCCCTTTCACTATTTTCTATATTCCCCATATGAGTGAAACCATATAATGTTTGTCCTTCTCCAATTGACTTACTTCACTCAGCATAATACCCTCCAGTTCCATCCACGTTGAAGCAAATGGTGGGTATTCATCATTTCTAATGGCTGAGTAATATTCCATTAATGTCATTTAATCTTTTAAATATATGTTTGTGCATAGGAAATTGTTTTCCTTTATTTAAAAAAAAACTTTCTTTTTTATCTTATTTTATTTAAATTCAATTAATTAACATATTGTTAGTTTCAGCGCTGGAGGCCAGTTATTCATCAGTTGCATATAATACCCAGTACTCATTACATCATCACATCACGTGCCCTCCTTAATGCCCATCACCCAGTTACTCCATACCCTCCCACCTGCCTCCCCTCCAGCAACCCTCAGTTTGTTTCCTATAGTTAAGAGTCTCTTATGTTTTGTCTTCCTCTCTGTTTTAGTCTTATTTTATTTTTCCCTCCTTTCTTCTATAGTCCTCTGTTTTGTTTCTTAAATTTCACATAAAAAAAACTCTTAAACTATTTATATCCTTGTATTTATCTTTTTGAGATTTATTTATTTATTTTAGAGAGAGAAAGCACAAAAGTGGGAGGGGCAGAGGAAGAGGGAGAGAGAATTTCAGGCAGGCTCTGTACTGAGAGCAGAGCCTGATTCAGGGCTTGATCTCACGACCCTAAGATCAGGGCCTGAGTCGAAACCATGAGTCAGATATTTAACCGACTGTGCCACCCAGGCTCACCTCATATCCTTGTAATTAAAGTATATATTTTATAGACAGCAAATGGCTAGGCCATGATTCTTGTAATCCATTTTGAAAATATCTGCCTTTTAATTGAAATGTTTAATCCATTATATTTAACATAGTTATTGATAAATTTGAATTTAGGTCTACTGTTCGCTAATTGATTTTCACATATAAACTTTTATTGAGATAATTATAGATTCACATGCTGTTGTAAGAAGTAATGCAGGGAGATCCCTTGCCCCTTTGCCCATTTTCTCCAGTAGTAATATTTTGCAAAAAAATAGTATAATATCACAACCAGGATATGGACACTGATACAATCCATCAATTTTATCCAGATTTCCTTAGTTTTACTTGCGTGTGTGTGTGTGTGTGTGTAGTTGTATTAAGCTCCATATATCTTCATCAACCGTATAAATCTCTGTACCCAGCACTACAGTCAAAATACTGAACATTTCCAACACCACAAAGTCTCTTATGTCACCCCTTTATACCCATACTTACTGCCCTCCCCCATCTCCTCACTTCCCTTTCCTAACCCCTGGCCACCACACATTTGTCTTCCATTTCTAAACTTTGGTCATTTCTTTTTTCTTTTTTTAAGATTTTATTTATTTATTCATGAGAGACACAGAGAAAGAGGCAGAGACTCAGGCAGAGGGAGAAGCAGGCTCCATGCAGGGAGCCTGACATGAGACTCCAACCAGGACCCTGGAGTCACACCCTGAGCCAAAGGCAGATGCTCAACCACTGAGCCACCCAGACGTCCCAAACTTTGGTCATTTCAAAAATGTTATATGAATGGAATCATATAGTATGCAACATTTTATGATTGGCTTTTTCATTCAGTATAATTCCCTGGAGATTCATCGACATATGCTTACTAGTTTTACTAGTTTATTGCCGAGTAGTAGTGCATGGTATGTATGTAGCCTAGTCGTTTAACCATTCATGTGTTGAAGAAATTCTGGGGGGATTCCAGTTTCCGGCTTTTCAAGTAAAGGTGCTATGAACACTCATGTGTATGTTTTTGTGTGAACATAAAATTTCATTTCTCTGGGATAAATGCTCAAGATTGTGATTGCTGGGTTTTATGGTAATTGCGTGTTTATACCAGAGTATTTTCCAGAATGACTGTACCACTTTACATTCCCCTAGCAATGCATGAGTGATCTTTTCTCTGCTTCCTTGCCAGCATTTGGTGTTGCCACAATTTTTTTTCCCAAGATTTTATTCTTAAGTAATCTCTACACCCAACATGGGGCTCAAACTTAGGACCCTGAGATCAAGAGTCACATGCTCTACTGACTGAGCCAGCCAGGCACCCCGCCACTATTTTTAATTTTAGCTATTCTGATAGATGCATAGTGATATTTTATGTGGTTTTAATTTGGATTTGCCTGATGACTGGTGATATTCAACATCTTTTCTCATGTTTATTTTCCATTTGCATTTCCTCTCTGGTGAAATATCTGTTTATGTCTTTTGCTTATTTTCTAATTTTTTTAAATGTTGAATTTTGAGAGATCTTTACATATTCCAGATACGGGTCCTTTGCTGGATATGTGTTTTGCAAGTATTTTCTTCCACTCTTATATTTTTATCTTTTTCACATGGCATCTCACAGAGCAAAAGTTTTAAACTTTGATGAGATTCAATTCATCAAGTTTTTTCCTTTTAGGAATCATACTTTTGATGTCAAGTCTAAAAACTCTTTACCTAGGGATCCCTGGGTGGCTCAGCGGTTTAGCCCCTGCCTTCGGCCCTGATCCTGGAGTCCCGGGATCGAGTTCCACATTGGGCTTCCAGCAGGGAGCCTGCTTCTCCCTCTGCCTGTGTCTCTGCCTCTCTCTCTCTCTCTGTGTCTCTCATGAATAAATAAATAAACATCTTAAAAAAAAAAAAAAAACTCTTTACCTAGCTCTAGATCCTGAAAATATCCTCACATTTTTTTCCATGCATGGATGCAGTAAATTTTATTTGGCAATTTATCTACTGGGTATTTAGAATGCTTTAAAATAATTCACTATTGGGATACCTGGGTGGCTCAGTGGTTGAGCGTCTGCCCCACGGTCAGACATGGGGCAGGTCGTGATCCCACAGTTCTGGGTCTCCCTGCTGTCTGTGTCTCAGCCTCTCTCTCTGTGTCTCTCATGAGTAAATAAATAATAAAATATTTTAAAAATAATTCACTAATATAAATAGTTAAATATGAATGCAGGCATTTTTCCTTTATTTCCTTTGAACAAATTCCTAGATATAAAATTGATAAAGATGAAAGGTATTGTCCCTAGGTTTATTGAAAGGTAATTGACATGTATCAGTGCAGACGTTTAAAGGCATCCAGCTGATGGTTTGATTTACATTTTCATATGGGTTTTTTGCTAAAATTTTGTGACTTTACATTTTCCATTTAAATTATGATCCATCTTGAGTTAAAGTCTTTTTTAAAAGATAAGTTTATTTATTTGTTTATTTGCTTGACAGAAAGAGAGAGAGTGCAAGTAGGCAGAGTGGCAGGCAGAGGAAAAGGAGAAGCAGGCCCTCCATGGAGTAGAGAGTGCAACTCGGGGCTGGATCTCATGACCTGAGCTGAAGGCAGACGCTTAACGGACTGAGCCACCTACATTCCCCTTGAGTTAAGTTTTGTTTAAATATTGAAAAGGCTATTTTCCTCCATTCAACTGCTCTTGCACTTTTGTCAAAAATCAGTTGAGCATATTTGTGTGGCTTTATTTCTGGATCCTTTAATTTCCATTGGTTTATCTATCTATTCATCAATCTCACATTGTTTTGATTACTGTGGCTATTATAGTAAGCCTTAATATTGTAATTTCTTACACTTTTTTTTGGTCAAGATTGTTTAGCAGTTCTAAGACTGGTACCTTCCCTTATAAATTTTAGAATATTCGTATTCGTGTTTATGAAAGTATTTGCAGGAATTTTTATAAGAATTGCATTAGACCTATAGATCAATTTGGGGACAATTCACATCTTTATTATGTTGAACCCCAAACCACAAATATAGTATATCTCTTCATTTATTTAGGATTTTTATTTCTTTCATCAGCTTTTTGTTATTTTGAGTATTCAGATTCTGTACATGCCTTATTAATTTTATATCTAGTTAGTTTGTTTTTCTTTGGAGCAGAGGTATTGTGTTTTTTCCCCTTTTTAAAAAGATATTGGCAACCTGTTGAACTCACTAGTTAGTTTTAGGAGGGTTTTTTGGTATGAAAATTTTAGGGGGGGTTTCTTTGTATTTGATTGTGTCATCTGCAAATAGAGATTATTTTATGTCTTTATTTCCATGCCTGTATTCCTTTTATCTCCTTTATCTTGCCATATTGCAGTAGCCAGAACTTCCAGCTCTGTTTGGTTAGAGTATTGAGAATGGAAATCCATGTCTTGCTCCCAAATTTAGGGAGAAAAGATTTAAACTTTCACCAATAAGTGTATTATTAACTACAGGTTTTCTGAAGATGCTTTTATCAAGTTGAAACATTTCCCTCTATTCCTATTTTTCTGAGCTTTTTGTCATAAATGAGTGCTGAATCTTGTCAAAAGCCTTTTCTGCATCAACTCATATGATCATATGACTCCTCTTTTTTTTAGCTTGCATGGTGGATTACACTGAATTTTGAATATTGATCCAACCTGGCATACCTAGGATTAAGTCTCATTTGTCATGGCATATATTGGTAATATACAATACATATATTGGCAGGTAATTATTTTTGTACATTGTGGGATTCAGTTTTCTAATATTTTCATATTTTAGTGTCTAAATTCATGAGATATTGGCCTGTTTTCTTTATTTGTGCTGTTTGTTTGGTTTTGGTGTCAATACTGGCCTCATAAAATGAACTGAGAAATGTTTCCTCTCTGTGTTAGTTTTCTATTCATATTCATCTCCTATTGCTGCTGTAACACATTAACACAAGTAATGTGAGAAATTTATTATCTTACAGTTTTGGAGGCCAGAAGTCTGAAGGAAGATTCATTGGGCTAAACTTAAGATGTTGGCTCATGGCCTTTTTCTTCATCTTCAAAGCCAACAGCTTAGCATCCTCAAATCTCTCTCCGAATCTGACCCCACTGCCACCCTCTTTCACTTGAAGGTCCCCTTTTGTTAAATGGAGCCTACCTGGATAATCCAAGATAATCTCCCATTCCAGCATTCTTAATAACGTCCTTTTGCTCTGTAAAGTAACATTAACAGGTTCTGGCATCATTATCCTGCTTACCAACCTCTTATTTTCTGAAGAGACTGTGGAAAATTGGCGTTAATTCTTCTTTAAATGTTTGCTAGAACTCTCTGGTGAAATCATTTGGGCCTGGATATTTCTTTTTCAAGAGATTTGTAATTATGAATTCAATTTCTTTGCTGGTTTTAGGACTTACTCAGATTGTTCATTTTGGCTGAGTTTTGATAGTTTGCAGCTTTTGGGGGAATTGATTAATTTCTTCTATGTTGTCAAATTTATGAGTACCAAATTGTAATATTCTTCTATTATCTTTTTAATGTCTGCATGATCTGCAATGATAGCCTCTATTTTAATTCTACTATTGGCAATTCATGCATCATTTTTGATTTTGTTTTTTTAGGTCTTGCTAGAAGTTAACCAATTTTGTTGATTTTTTTAAAGAATGAGTTTTTGCCTCATTGGTTTTTTTCTCTCTCTATATATATACAGAAATAGATATTCTATATAATGCATATATAGAAATATATAATATATGTTTTATATTATATACTATATACAATATATATTTTATATATTATAATATATATTTATATTATACATATAATGGGATATTATTCAGCTATGAGAAAGAAGGTATGTGTCTAGATTCACGTGTGGATGTCCAGTGGTTCCAGCATCATTTGTTGAAGATCCTATCCTTTCTCCATTTTATTGCCCTTGCCCCTTTATCAAAGATCAAATGACTATATTTGTATGGGTCTATTTCTGGTCTCTATTCAGTTCCATTGATCTATTTGTCTGTTCTTCAATCAACACTGTCTTTTTTTCTTTATTTAAATTCAATTTGCCAACATATAGTATAACACCCACTGTTTTTATAGCTTTATAGTATGTCTTAAAGTCAGGTAGTATCAGTTTTCCAACTTTGTTTTTCTCCCTCAATATTGTGTTAGCTATTCTAGGTCATTTGCTTCTCCAGATAAACTTTAGAACCAATTTGTCTATGTGCACAAAATAACTTGCAGGGATTTTCGTCGGCATTGCACTAATCTATGTATCAGGTTGTGAGAAACTGACATCTTGGCGATATTGAATCTTCCTACCCATGTGCATGGAATATCTCTCCATTTGTTTAGATCTTCTTTTGTTTCTTTTACCATAGTTTTTCACTTTCTTCATATAGATTTTGTATACATCCTGTTAGATTTATATCAAACTATTTAATTTTTGTGCTAATGTAAATGATATTATGTTTCAAAAAAGCAATTGATTTTTGTATGTTAACCTGTATCCTGAAACATTGACATAATCAGTTATTAGTTTCACTTATTAGTTTTTGTTGTTGATGATTCTCTGAGATAGTCTACACAATCACGCCATCTACAAACACATTTTTATATGTTCCTTCCCACTCTGTATACATTTTTTTCTTTTGTCTTATTGCATTAGATAGGACTCCAGTATGAAGTTGAAAGTGAGTGGTGAGAGGGGACATCTTTGCCTTATTCCTGGTCTTAGAAAAAAAAAAAAAAAGCATTTAGTTTCTTACCATTAAGTGTGATGTTAGCTGGAGGGTATTTTTGTAGGTGTTCTATATCAAGTTGAGAAGGTTCCCCTCTTTTCCTATTCCTATTTTGCTAAAATATTTATTATGAATCGGTGATCAATTTTGTCAAATGCTTTTTCTGCATCTGTTGATCTGATCATATGATTTTTCTTCTTTAGGTAGCTGATGTGATAGATTACATTAATTATTTTCCAGTTTTTAATAGCATTTATCATTAATTATGCATACACGTCTCTATTTTTTCATTCTCTGTCATCCCCACTAAACTGTAAACTTGAGTACAAACTATATTATGTACTCAATAAATATTATTTGAATGAATAAACCATCACCTGCTTATATTTATTTTTATCTAGTGAGAAGCTATGGGAGAAGGACAGCATTTATTGGAGTCCAGGTGCAGGATAGAGAAGAAAGAAACAAAAAGGAGAGGAGCCATGATATTCATTCTTCCCTGGTTTTTCCAGATGCCAGTTTTAAGCATCACTGGCTAGAGGGCTAAAGCCAACAGCTGATTGAGTTGTTTTGTTGAGAGATATTGTGGACTCAGGGGATAAGCAGAACTGCTTTAGGTTTAGGTGACAGAGTGTGAGGGAGTTGTAGTGAAGACTATGATCCTGTTTTATTAATGTAATCCAGCAGGTAGGAGCTTGGAGCTATGGTAATCTGAGCATTAAAGGTGACCTGCTTTGCATCTGCAGGCTGCATTTAGAGTATACACAATGAACAAAAGAATCAGAACTCAGTTTGATATATATGCCTTAAAATATATCTAGATTTAAAAAAAAATCAAACCTGTTTCCTTTCATGGCAGCTTATCTTTACTCTGAGTCTTAGTCCCTGGAAACATCAGTTCCATTTGACTGGTTTTATAGTTTCAGATGTATTGTCTAACAGTACCCAACCTGGACTAAGAGATCCCTCTTCTGGACACCAAGTCCAGGAGATCTGAAGTCCTATAGCCTTAGAGCCCTCTGATCCAGAAGGAGCTCTCCAGGAAGCCTGTTTTCTTCCTCTCTAGCCATGATTTGGCTTATTTTACTAATATTCTTCATCTAGACCCTTGCCTTCCTGCAACAACCTTTACTCTTTGTTTTTGGAACATTGACTTTCAAGTCAGAAGGCTTGGGATCCTGTTCCATATTTCTATCTACAGCTTCCTCTCATGGATGCCTGTGGGTCTGAATTTCCTTTGGGAAGGTACTTTTCTCCTGTCTAGATTCTTGTGGTTTGGATGGGGTTGGCCCCTGCCTGATCAACCTAAGCCAAACAGTGTATGGCATAACCTAGGCACTAGGATTGCTTCAAGTATGACCCTGTGGCTTAATTGGACCAAAAAGGGTCAGATCCAGAACTTGGTGCATTCTGTTGGGAGAGAGAGAGAGACAAAAAACTGGGTCCTTATAACAATGTTTCAATGCCCACATGAAGCCATGCTTGAGAACAGTCTTTCTCCTTGACCTTTTCCATTTTCTGACCTACTAAATTCTTTCAGATTAAGTCACTTGGGGTTGGATTTTCTGTGATATGCAGCCCCAAAAATGTGAACAATGCACTATTCATTTTGTCTTTAAACCCTCCCTGTACAAGTTTCCCTACTTGCTTGATCTTCTGTTGGATGCTGGCACTGGCTGACTACATTTGCATGGTCCTTGACTGATGGGGAATTCTCTGTTGGGCTTGATTTTGGTGTTCTCTCAGGAATGCCTGAGCTTGTCCCACAACCCCACAGTCCACTTGCAAGGCTATCTCCTTAGTCGCTAACACTGTCCTGAGCCAGGCTCTAGCTTTTGGGGTCTATGGCATTCCCTAAATACCACTTCTGGAACCAATTTCAGTCAAATTATTAGAGCTCATTTGGAATTGCCCACAGGAATAATTTTACCCCACTCAACATTTATACTGATCTAAGTCTGGTCAGAAGCAAGCAAAGAGCTCCAAGCAATCTCCTCTTCCAATCTTGGTGTGCATATGTTTTTCCTGTTCAGACTGGGAAACCACTCTCATCTCACAAATAAAGTTTTATTGACCCACAGTGGGAACCCAGGAGAAAAGAAGGTGGGGGCAGGATGCATATTTCAATAGGATGCCTGCTCTTCTTTCAAGAGATGTGGTGTAGACTGTCTGGGGATCACAGTCATCAGTTCCATTTCAGCTTCTAATATTAGCTGAAAATCTGTGTGTTCACATATGTTGATAAAACCTAGTGAATTATCACAAAGCCAACATCTCAGGTTGTCTGTTCCTGCTGCATAGACACTCACATTCTTGAAAGTGTCTGGAAGCAGAGGTGCCACCAAGGAAATAACACTTCATCCTTTTGGATTATCCTGCAAGACAGAAAGAATTGTGAATTATCTTTTCTTGCTTTACAGATGAAAGTAGCAGAGCCTGAGAATCATGGGACCACAGAATGTGTGTCAGAGCTATGGAGGCCTAAAATAAGCTACACTTGCTCTTTCCCTTTATACGGGATGTTGCCAAGATGTTGTCAAGTGACTTACCCAAGGTCACACAGTCAGTTGGTGGAAGTCAGGATGAAGACTTAAATCTCCTTGCTTCCAAAGCAGTGCTCTTTGACCACATCCCGTTAGGACTTTATCATAATCAGTAGCATTGCTTCAGTGTCCTACATAGACATCTGACTGGTAAGGACATATCACTTTCAGGAATAGTTCAGATCCTTTCTTTCATGTGAGGAAGTATATCTGGTAGCTGTTATAAAGTAACAAACTACCCCCAAACTTTGTGATTTTAAAACAACAACCATTTATTATTACTCATAAGTCCACTGATGGACTAGGCAACTCTTCTGGTCTGAGCTGGGCCAGGCCACTTACAGCAGCGCTTACTCACGTGTCTACTGTCTGATAGGGACTGGCTCATCTGGAAGGGGCTCAGCTAGGATGGCTCATCTCTGCCCTATGTGGTTCTTTATCCTCTAGCAGAAACACATCAGCTTGTTCACGTGGCAGCTGGGCAGGTTTTCAAGGGGGAGAATGAGAGTATTCAAAGCCTCTTGGGAGGTAGGCTTGGAACGGGTGCAATCTCATTTCTCTCAGTGCCTGTTGGCTAAAGCAATTCATAAGATCAGCCCAGATGCAGAGGTTGAGGACATAGACACTCCTTCGAGATGGGAAATGGTGCAAAATCACATTGCAGCCATCAGGGATGGAGGGAAATAACTGCAGATTGGCAAACAGCTTGCCTCAGGAGATATGATGGCTCTTTGTTTTTATTTTTTTAATTTTTGTTCAGCGTTTTTTAAAAATTTTTTTAATTTATTTTTTTATTGGAGTTCAATTTGCCAACACATAGCATAACACCCAGTGCTCATCCCGTCAAGTGCCCCCCTCAGTGCCCGTCACCCAAAAAAGGCCTATATCTTCCTAGTTCTTAGCATGAATTCAGCAGAAGCTTAACGCATAAATATCAAACGAGTCTTGCTACCTCACTCTTTACAGAGTGCATGTGGATAAGTTTATGACGTATTTGTGTCTGTAGAGGTGTGTGTGTGTGTGTGTGTGTGCGTGCGCACGTTCATATGAATTTGTGTTCTTTTAGGTGTTTTGAGATGCAGGTTTCTGGGAGGACACAATGTAAAGGCAGGACATTTCAGGACCAAGGAGAGCAGCCTAACAGGTGTGCTCCGATGTCAGGCCCCGACCAGAGCCCATCTCATGTGGCAGACTGTAAATTAGACTCTGTTCTTTGTAGCAATCGCACGTTGGGTAACACCGTTTTCATTTTCTGACATCAGTAAATGTTCTAATTCATCTGTACAGAAAAAGTGTTTCTGTGGAAAATCATCTCAAAAGAAACACACTAGGAGAGGGAGACCAGTTCCATGCATGGCTGCCTTCCAAAGGTCTTCACCCTTAGCAAAAACACGTCAGTCTCTCAACCCCACAGGTTCTTACGTGAAGGCATGGCCACCACCACTTCCAACATTCTAGTATATTCTAACCGACTCCAGCTTCAGGGCTGCAGAATAAACAAAGTCCATACTCCTTAGCTCAGCCACACTGAGGTTATAGACTTTCTCATAACTAATAGTCACTAAATAGCTGCTGAGTACGAGGGTCTTGGCTGGGCGCTAGGGGTATAGAGTGAAAGTGCGTCATTACTCTGCCCTCATATGCCTCATGGTCTAGTAGAAAGAAGGCACTAAACAAGAAAATAATCCAGTACATAAATACACAAAATTGTGATCCATGATATGAAGGGAAACAATATTCCAGCTGAGGTCTAGAGGATAAAAAGGAGCCAGTCATGTAAAGGAGAGGAGAAAGGGCCATTCTGAGTAGAGGAAATAGCAGGTGCAAAGGTCCTGAGGTAAGAAGAACTTTAGAGCTTTAGCACCTGAAAGAAGCTCAATGGAATTGAAGTCTAGTAAGTAGAAGACAGAAGTTGAAGATGAGAGTGTAGAATTAGCAGAGGACAAATTATTCTCAGGCTTATGCTCTGGAGTTTGGATTTTATTGTCAATGCAATATTAAAACAGTGAAGTGGTTTTTTGGATCTTCTTAGGGAATTCAGATGTGGCCACCTTCAGCCTGCACTGAGAGTTCCTGGGTTAGGAAATGTTTTAGGAAACCGAGAGGCAAACACCTCCAGTCTATCCCCCCTGTCCTCCAAAGTGAACATATTTACAGGCCAACTTCCTCGTCATCGAGGGCCAGCCCAGACATAAGCCCAGCCTCCATGGGCCAAGCTGGGCAGCTCTCACCAGCGTGTTGGACTCCCTTCTGGGCCTGGTCAATTCTTTTTCCCTCCTTGATTTGTCTTCTCTTCTCACGCACCATGAGTCTGGGATGTGCTGCTCCCATTCACCTTGGCCAGTCAGTCCTGCTCTGATTCTCAACCCTTCCTGTCTGGCTCCTTGACTACACCTTCCCTGACCAAGACTTCAAGCCTTCCAGCCCGCATAAATCTGATACCCACTCCTTTCCTCTCCCTTTCCTCTTCCCTTGGGCCATTGATTAGCTAAACGGTCAAGGGACTCTTTCCTTACCATTGCTTTGAATGAATTTTAGACTTTCCACAACCCCTTCCACCATCCTGATATGTTGAAAGACTTCTCACAAACATGTGACATCTACTAACAATAGCTAACCTTTACAAGTACTTTCTTTCTTTATTTTTTTTAAGATTTTATTTATTTATTCATGAGAGAGAGAGAGAGAGAGAGAGAAGCAGAGACACAGGCAGAGGGAGAAGCAGGCTCCATGCAGGGAGCCCGACGTGGGACTCAGTCCCGGGACTCCAGGATCATGCCCTGGGCCGAAGGCAGACGCTAAACCATTGAGCCACCCAGGGATCCCATATGAGTACTTTCTATACACCAAGCATTTTCCTAAGTACCTTCTACTCAGTGTCTCATTTAATCTGTGTACAATTCCGTGATACAAGCCTGGCAGATGATATTTTCTAAAGATGGCTACAATACCTCCTGTTTCACCTGCTCTTCAAGATCCTTAGCAGAGTTTAATTCTCTGCCCTTGAACTTGAGTGCTCTGTGACTCATTGTAATCAATACAGTGCCGTGGAAATGACAGCATGATTTCTGGGCTCATGCATTCAGAGGGGTGGAGCTTCCCCCTGTTAGAGAAGACTCTCTTTTGCAGCTCTGAGTTGCCATGTAAGGAGTCCAGCCCTGAGACCGTCAAGCGGGAGAGGCCATGTGTAAGCACTCATGGGACATGTGGACCCACCTTGCCCAGGCATTGCCCATTCTGGGCTGTGGCATTGAGCATCCATTTGCTCGTCTGTACAAGGAAGGCAACAGTATGCCCAGCTCAAGAGGAGCAGCCCAGTGACAGCACTAACTGCCAGCCGTGGATATCCAGTTCAGTTGGGCTTTCTCAAGGCAGCAGCCCCAGATGACACGTGACTGTGATCACATGAGAGTCCCCAGGCAAATCTTCCCATCCTCATCTTTCCTCGATTCCTGAAACACAAAGTTACAAGTGGCTGTACTAAACCAATAAGCTTTGGGATAGTCTGTTACAGAGCAATCTTAACCAGAACAATGGGCGTCGTTATTGGTCCTGTTTTACAGGAGGAATCTGAGAGTCAAACAAAGTAAACCACTTGGCCAAGGCCAAAGAGCTAACAAGTGGTGGGACCAGAATCTCAGGCCTCTCACATCATCGGCCTGTGCTGTCAGCCTGTAAGTGGTCACTGTCTATCTGTTAAGCAACGGTCTGGGAAGCCCAATTAGGGATGACATAGGGTTCTTAGCTTGTGGGTCCCCATCCGGGGTTGGAAACCACAGTTGAGAACTCTTGTTCTAGGCTCATTTCAGGGATTAATTAACCTCAGGGATTGCCCTCTGCAAGCCAAGGTGGGTCAACATGTCCCAGGCGGTCTAGGCGCCATGCCCACCCTCTTGTGTAACCAGCAGGGGCACTCTCTTCTCCTTCAGAAGGCGGTTAAGAACACAGGCTGTGCTCTGTCATTGAGTGGCTTTGAAGCAAGAGGTTACTCCTACTCCTCCTCAGACGTCTCAGCTAATGGGATGAGAATAGAACTTAGTTCATGAGGTTGTTTGGGGTTAGTAAATGAAATAACGTATATAAAGCTCCTACCACATTTCTTGGCAGTTAATACGTTCCGGTTAAATGTTCCTCCAAGCTAGAGACAGATGCACATTGAGCCTATGAAGAAACAACCCCCTTTTCCCACTCCTGCTATGCCATGGAGCCCCGTCAACAGTACTTAATTTACTCAATTGTCCTCACAAAAGCAATGATTAGAGGTAGGATACCTTCCAGAGTTGGTAAGAGAACGTGCCCAGCATGAGAAGAGGCTGTCCTAGCCCAGGGTTTATGTCCTCATTTCTCCATCCGAAGGCAGGATTGCCATAGCAGAATGATTAAGAATTTGGGTACCTAACTTCACTGGCTCTCGGGCTCCTTGTATGAAAAATGGAAATGATATTGATTACCTCACAGTGGATGCGAGCAGTCGATGCGATGATGAATGTCTGGCACCTGGAACACAGGGCTCAGAGAAGAAGGGTTCTTACCTCCCCCTCGGCTCTTCTTTGGGCCACTCTCTAAAGAGCGGCTGAGCGTCACATCTCTCCCTCGTCGCAAGATAGCCAGGCTTGGAGCAAGGGCTTTCAAGGGGTTGAAGTCCTTCTGTAGGAACTCAAGCAAAGCTGGGGGCACCCTCCTACCCTCCTGCCCCACCCTTTCTTTGTTACTTCAAAGCCCCCCATCCGCCCCTGGAAGACAGGAAGATCACAGTTGGAGCTTTTTTTTTTTTTTTAATTTATTTCTTTACTGGAGTTCAATTTGCCAACATACAGAATAACACCCAGTGCTCATCCCATCAAGTGCCCCCCTCAGTGCCCGTCACCCAGTCACCCCCACCCCCCGCCCTCCTTCCCTTCCACCACCCCTAGTTTGTTTCCCAGAGTTAGGAGTCTCTCGTGTTCTGTCTCCCTTTCTGATATTTCCACTCATTTTTCTCCTTTCCCCTTTATTCCCTTCCACTATTTTTTATATTCCCCAAATGAATGAGACCATATAATGTTTGTCCTTCTCCGATTGACTTACTTCACTGAGCATAATACCCTCCAGTTCCATCCACGTCGAAGCAAATGGTGGGTATTTGTCATTTCTAATGGCTGAGTAATATTCCATTGTATACATAAACCACAGCTTCTTTATCCATTCATCTTTCGATGGACACCGAGGCTCCTTCCACAGTTTGGCTATTGTGGACATTGCTGCTAGAAACATCGGGGTGCAGGTATCCCGGCATTTCATTGCATCTGAATCTTTGGGGTAAATCCCCAACAGTGCAATTGCTGGGTCGTAGGGCAGATCTATTTTTAACTCTTTGAGGAACCTCCACACAGTTTTCCAGAGTGGCTGCACCAGTTCACATTCCCACCAACAGTGCAGGAGGGTTCCCCTTTCTCCACATCCTCTCCAACATTTGTGGTTTCCTGCCTTGTTGATTTTCCCCATTCTCACTGGTGTGAGGTGGGATCTCATTGTGGTTTTGATTTGTATTTCCCTGATGGCAAGTGATGCAGAGCATTTTCTCATGTGCATGTTGGCCATGTCTACGTCTTCCTCTGTGAGATTTCTGTTCATGTCTTTTGCCCATTTCATGATTGGATTGTTTGTTTCTTTGCTGTTGAGTTTAATAAGTTCTTTATAGATCTTGGAAACTAGCCCTTTATCTGATAGGTCATTTGCAAATATCTTCTCCCATTCTGTCGGTTGTCTTTTAGTTTTGTTGACTGTATCCTTTGCTTGCAGAAGCTCCTTATCTTGGTGAAGTCCCAATAGTTCTTTTTTGCTTTTGTTTCTCTTGCCTTCATGGATGTATCTTGCAAGAAGTTACTGTGGCCAAGTTCAAAAAGTCTGTTGTCTGTGTTCTCCTCTAGGATTTTGATGGAATCTTGTCTCACATTAAGATCTTTCATCCATTTTGAGTTTATCTCTGTGTCTGGTGCAAGAGAGTGGTCTAGTCTCATTCTTCTGCACGTGGCTGTCCAATTTTCCCAGCACCATTTATTGAAGAGACTGTCTTTCTTCCAGTGGAGAGTCTTTCCTCCTTTATTGAATATTAGTTGACCATAGAGTTGAGGGTCCACTTCTGGATTCTCTATTCTGTTCCATTGATCTATGTGTCTGTTTTTGTGCCGGGACCACACACAGTTTGGAGCTTTACTGGGGCACTGGGCTGTCACATGGACTTCGGCAAGCCCACAAGGAAGTAAAAGGATGGTAGGAAATAGGGGTCCTGGAAAGAGTGCTGGATTTGGGAGTCAAAAGGCCTGAGCATCAGACTCATGGATCTTTCCCTGTTTAGCTGCCCATCCTGGGCTGTGGCATTGAGCATCCATTTGCTCATCTGTACAAAGGGGGCAACAGTATGCCCAGCTCAAGAGTCTGGCAAGCTTACTGCGAGGCCTGGAGAGGACAAGCAGGCGTGATGCCTTCTGCTGACGTTTATTGCTGCTAGTCTCAGGCCAGAGTCGTCTACTTACACATAGCCAAGATGCCATTAGGAGCACTCAGAGAGAAGCGGAGGGCAAAGCCTAGTGCTGTACCCTGGGTACCACGGCCATTCTCCTGGAAGGGAGGAAGCTTTTTACAATATTCTCGTATTTCTCACCTCTGGAATGGCAACTTCCTAACTAGCTCTGTGCAAGCAAGTCTAGGCTCACCCTCTACTCGGTGTCCATGTGTAACCACCATCAGGTCTACTGGGGTAAATGAGAATAACCAGTCGTGATAGGGCATCTGCAGCATACCGGGCGTGGTTCAAGGGCTTTACATGGACCATTTCACTTCATTCGTGGAACAGCTACTATGAGGTAATCGCTTTTATTATCCCTAATTCATACATGAAGAAAGTCAGGTGCAGAGAGGTTAATAACTTGTCTAAGACCACACAGCTGGTAAGGGATACAGGCAGGTTTCAAGCCCCAAGGTCGCCTCCAGGGCTTTTGCACAAAACCATTGCAATAATGCTCTCCCGTTGTCACTGTCCCCATCATCTCTTGCTGAGATTCCCGCAGCATCTCCTATAGGGTCTGACTGCCCCCCCGGTCTTGCCATCTCTAGACCATCCCATACACAGCTACCAGAGAACGCCTCTCACAAGACAGCTCTGATCACATCCCTCTGCTCAAACCCTTTCAAGAGCTCCTCGTTTTTTTACAGTGTGAATCCAGGCTCCTCAAACTGGCACATAAATCTCTGTGTGGTCTGGCTCCTGCTTGCCACGCTTCAGCCTGCCTCCCATTAAACTCTGTTCACCCTACACTCAGGGACGCTGGAGTGCTCTATGCTTTTTCATTTTGCTGCATCATACTGTGTTTCTTACTCCTCCTGAAATGTCTCTTCATCACCCAGAAACTCCCACTCACCCAACTCAAATATGAAGCCTGCACTGACCTACGCTGGCCCTTCATCTCTTTTTCCTCAGCGTCTTGGGCTGGTTTCCATTGCACTGGAAGGCAGTAACTTGTCTGCAGACCTAAGTGTCCCACAGGCCATGAGGTCCTGGAGGCGGGAATCCTCCCCCCCACCGCTTCCCAACACCTCCCACCAGGCCAACACCATACACCATTAACAAACGAGCGCTAACACATACTTTCAGGTGTGAAACACAGTTGCTGTTATTAGGATGGCACGATGCCAGAGGACGGTGCCCTTAGGACTCCAACCTGTCACCTTCGCTTCCTATAAGACTGGAGCTCAGCACCTCCCCCCGTCCCCTGCTGTCTTCCTAGGCAACACAAAACCTTGAAGTGCTTCAATTTCAACCTCTGGACACACGCCCCATCATTCTTCTCTCCTTTCTCGCTCTCCCAGGCCTCTAGGCTCATCAGATGCTGGAGAAGGGAGCTCACTGATCCCATGACCAACCCAGAGCTGACTGGGTCCATCCTTGCTCGGTTTCGCTAAGACAAGGCACAGAATTTTCAAGATATGCATTTACTACCAGGCTATGAGCTTCTCCAGGGCATCTTAGACCCCTTGGGAGTGTTTGTGGCATGAACGAATGAATGAACAAATGACTTGCTGAGTCCTTCGCTTTGGCAGATTATTTGACTCAACTCTTTCATCAGGACGCAGCTGAGAGCACCCCGGCTAGGTCATGTGTGTCAGGGTTACTGGAAAACACTTTGCACTCCATACCTTGTCAGAGGGTGCAGGAAAGGTCTTCCTTCAGGACTTCCCAGGGCACAGGATGCCTCCAAGCCACGCCTCGGTCAGCAAGAGGAGATGCAGGAGAAAGAGCAACCTTTTCCTTAGGCCTGAGACTGGAATTCCAATTTTCCACTTGAAAGGGAGCCCATCACCCAAGGTATCTCTGCTCCAGCCCTCAGGGCACACCTGAGAGGCTGCCCGGGAACCTGCCAGGTGTTTTATTTTTTGCACTGGTGTGTAAATGACGTCTAGCTGCCTTTTTGGCCAGAGGGAGGTTTCTGTTTAATTCGGGCTCTGGAGACACGTCTCTGGCAACCTGCAGCCTCAGCGAAGAGGTTTATCTGATTGTGCATGCAGACCCACCTCCCTGTTCTGCTTCAGGAGGCTTTGCTATTTATTGCACACCCTGCAACGCACGAGCTGTCACCTCTTCTCTGAAGCCATCCCAGCCACGTGGTTCACAAACCCCACTTGAGCCCCCCTCTCCCAGACTGCATCACCCACACTAACAGAACCAGGTACCCATCATTTCTTGCTTCCTGACAGTCACTCCACAACTTGTGAGCTTAAAGCAGTAGGCATTGTGAGCTCACACTTGGGTGGGTGGCTGTGCTGGATGTGGTTGGGGGTCTTCCTGCATCTTCAGTCACCTGTCAGCCAACTAATTTCTGTCGGCAAGGACACAGAGCCGCTGAGCCACACCGCTCTCATCCTCCGGCAGGCTAGCCTGAGCGCGTTCCAGGACAGAGTCAGGTTCCCAGGTGAGGGCAGGAGCTGTGGGGCATCCTGAGGTCTAAGCCTGAAACAGGCACAACACCCCATCTGCCCCATTCTGCTGGTTAAAGCAAACCACAAAGGCTGGCACTGATTCCAGAGTCCGAGAAACAGGTTCCACCCTCAAAGGAAGAAGTTTCGAGCTCAAAGCACCAAGGGGCATGTGTCTACAGAGGGAATAAAGCATCTACCTCAAGTGTTCGGTGACTGCTCTTCTATTATTCCAACCTAAGCCTGATAGAGAGTGGGTCTGAGGCTAAAATCCAGAAACACAGGTTCCAAGTCGTTGTCAAAGGAAAGTCTAGTGGCCTACAGCTCGTCCTTTGGAGCCTTCAGACCCTAGGTTTGAGTCCTGTCTCTACCACATACCCTGTGTGTAAACCTTGGGCAAGTCACTTGCTCCTTTGAGCCTTCATTTCCTCTTCTGCAAAATAGGGATGCCAACCTCACAGAGTTGTTGTAAGGATTAGATGACAGATGTACAGGTGCGAAGCCCTTGGCACCATGTCTGGCACGAACTAAATGCTCCATTAAAAGTGGCCCGTGTTATCAGTGTCATCATTAAAAACAACATTCACTATTTCATTTGGGAGGGGAAGCCCCCTCCCAGATTCTTCTACCGTGAGCTCCTCAAGGGCACAGACCATATGTCCCACAGTATTCACTACAGCTTTGTTTGCAGTAGGAAAAAAATTGAAAGCAGCATAAATATCCAACAATAGGGGGTTGGTTAAATGGATTTGAGTGTGCCTATCCAAAGGATTGCAGTGCAGTCATTAAAGATGATGTAGAGCCACGTGTGCTGACATTGAAAGCTGAACATGACGTATTGTCAAGTGAGAAAGAAGGTTACATAACAGTACACAAGGTACAAAGCCATCTGTGTACACTCTATTTATGTGTGGATATACACACAGATGCCTTGGTGGAAAGATATGAAAATGTGACCATGTCTGTCTTTCTGTGTTGACATTATAGGATTTTTTTTGTTTTGGCTTTTATCTTAGTTTTTCTCATTTCTTTACAATGAAATGCACCACTTCACAACGCTGAAAAACAATTGCAATCGGAGAGCCACTCTAGGTCACCATGAAGACAGGTGACAGAGCCACGGCTAAGTGTCAGGCTTGAACTTGGCGCTAGGGGTTTATGAGCCTGCTGCTGGCCCACCCTGGGCTGGGTGCCCAGTTTGGTGAAGCTGGGTCCTCCATGGGGCTCTGCCGTGTGCTCCCTGGGCCTTCTCAGAGTTCACTCCTGACCCCCGTTGTGTGGCTTCATTTCCCTGCGGGTGCCTAGAGCACCATTTGTCTCTCTCTCTCTCTTCTCTGTGCTTCCCACAACACTCCCGCAGTTCCCATGTCGTCGGTATTGTGGGGAGAGATGGGTCGCTGTCCTCAGGGGCTGCCACGTTCCCAACCAAGCAGCCTGGGAAATGGAAGGAGAAGGATGGGTGTCCACACTGGCAGCCCAGGCCGTGGTAGGGAATGGGGGGTAGAGGGCCTAGACAATACAGGGGTAGGACTCCAGCTCCCTGTCCTGCCTTCACTGACCGGGCCCAGGGGAGGGTGCCGATCAATGCCATCTCCACTAGGAAGACAGCAACCTGAAAGAGAAAGAGGCAATACTTAACTATCCTATTTTGACGGGGTGAACTACTTTAAAATCTAAAAAATGTCCAGGAGCCATTATTTCATCCAGCAGACCCCTGGGGCCTTCGTGGAAATAAATGGTCCACTCTGGGCAGCCCTGTCTTTCCTCATCTTACCTAAACTTCCAGCTGACGTCACTCCAGGGTTCTGTGCTCCTTCGTGGGCCGTGAAGCACCCCCATCATGTCCTTCCCTCCCTAATTGACCTACTTCTTCCTGTAGGAGTCTTGTGAGTCAGTTTATCCTCTGAAGAGCGCTGAAAGCAAAATTAACAATTCCAAACACTTACACAAGAAGAAATTTGATGCTTTTTACCAAAAATATATCTGTCACATCAGGAACAGGCATGCTTGGGTCAAGGTGGGTTACCTTTGTGAAGCGGCAATGGCCGGATCCCAGCAGCTAGAAAAGGTTTGGAAGTAGCTGCTAAAAGGGAAGCTGACGGGGTGTGCAAGAGGCATGGGAACCAGGGAATTGGGAATACCCAAGAAAATAGGATTTAGGAGAATAATGTACTGATTTTTAAAATATTTAGCTGAGGTACTTCCTTAATATCTCTGGGCGGATGGAGAAGGTCATTTCCTTGGCTACTCAGAGAGAAGCGTGATGGTTATGGCATCCGCCCTCGGAACGCCAACATGCCAAAGTCTGTGGGTGTGTGTGGATGTGATGTTGAGTCACAATATTGTTAATCATGAAGAAGTTTAGAAATCGAGGCAAACTTTCTCCCACTCCCATTTGCTGACAATTAAGGCAGGCGGGCCGGGAATTACCAGCCATCTTTCCTTTCTCTTCCGACTCTGGTAACTGGGGTGGGATGCTTCTGCTAAACAAGCATGCCTCCAGACTCGAGCTGCGTGAGAGCCCTTTACAAATTAGGCAATAAATTGGAATATGCTTCCCCATCTGGTATCCAAATCTAGGGAATCTGATTTTGCATGAGCCACTGAGATATACGGCAAAGCCCAGGGTTCTGTGGTATTTACGGGGGCTTGGGAGGTGTGCGGTCGTGGTGGAGCCTCTGCGCTTTCTCGTGACTGCTGGGGGGCCACCTCTAACTCTGTCGTTTATTACCTGTGTCGCCTCGGACTATCTTCATTTCTACGTGTGTCTCAGTATTTTCATCAGCAAAAATGGGAGCAATGAGAGCACCTGCCTTGTAAGGTTCTCAAAAGTTGAATAAGGTAATCCGGGTACAGTGCTTAGAACGCGATCCGGCAGAGAGGGGCTCAACAAACAGTAACAACCCCAGCTACCGTGACTGAAGCTCGTAAAATTCTTATTAGCATGAAGGCATCCTAGACCTTTTGGAACCACCCAAAGCAAATGTGGCATCAGTGGGCTCTCTCTCAGACAAAGCGGCCTCCCCGCCACAGCTGTCTGCCATTACCCAGCTTGGGTCCTTGCCTGGCATCACACCTGCACCCTTACAGCTGGACGTGGCTGGAGGAAAACCCCACCACGCTGACTGTTCTCCCTCTGTTTATGTCCTCGACCTCAAACAGGCACTTAGTGTAACCTGGTGATTATCCTACAGGCTCCCAGCTCCTGTGCTTTCCCGTGTCCTAGAAAATCATTTCACACCTCCTTCCTCCTCCTCCTCCTCCTCCTCCTCCTTCTCCTCCTCCTCCTTCTCCTCCTCTTTCTCGCCCTCAGCTATAACCTTGCTTCCTAGTTTCTTGAGAAAATAGAGACACTCAGAAGGTGGCTTCACAGATTCTGAATGCCTCGGCTAGTGTCCTGATTGATACTTGCTTCTTTGCTAGTAAGTGCGATCCTGCTCCTGCTTCGGTCTTAGGCCAGCCTCCCATCACTTGGGCACTGGCTCTCCTCCCTTCTGGCCCCAGGAGGGTAGCTGTCAACCGGAAAATATCTTCTCTGTTCCCTCACATCAATTCTCTTTCTCTTTATGACCATCCTCAAAAGTATTCAATGATTGATTAGAAAAAGAAAAAAGAAGAAAACAACCTTTTTGATTAGACCTCACTCACCCTAGATAGTGCCCCATTTCTCCACTCTCGTTTACAATAAAGCTTTCCAGAAGCATTACCTCTGCTTGCTCTACCTGTGCCCTCTCCTCTCATTCCCCTGGAACCCACTGGACCAGCTTCATTTACTGTGGCTCCACCAAATAGCTCTTGTCAGGGTCACCAGGGACTTCGCGCTGCCCTAGTCCAAGGTGGGCTTTCAGCCTCTCAACAGCCTTGGAAACAGCTGATCACTCCCTCCTTCCTGAAATTCTTTCTTCTTTCAGTTTCTGATTCTCTTCTTGCCTTATTGAGCAAGAAGTCTTCTCGATCTGCTTTCCTGCCTCCTTCTTATCTTCTTGCCTTTCCACACTGAAGGGCAGTCTCAAACTTCTTCTCTCCTCATCTGAACTAGATTGTCTTATCTGGTCTTATGGCTTGAAATACCATGTCTAGGCTGATGACTCCCAAGTGTGTGTCTTCAACCCAAACGTTACTTACTCAACATCTTCTGGATGTTTCCAACCTGAAGTATCCAAAATTGAACTCCTGTAGCTCTCCCCACACTAGCCCCTCTGGAAATCTCTCCTATTTCAGAAAATGGCAACTTGACCCTTCCAACTACTCAAGCCCCACATCTTGGAATGATCTGAACTCCTCCTTTTATCCCCCATATCCAATTTGTCAACAAATCCTGGTGGCTTTCCCTTCAAAATCGAGCTAGAATAAGACTTTATCTCACCACCACTAATGCTACCAACCTGGACAAAGACAGTATCGTCTCCTACCTGGATTATTCCAATAGCTTTTGCTATAGGCTGAATATTTGTGTCCCTGAAAAATGCATATGTTGAAAAGCAATCTCCAGTGTGATGATAGTAGGAAGTGGGCTATTTGAGAGGTGATGAGGTCATGAGGATGGAGTCCTCGTGAATGGGATTAGTGCCCTATAAGAGGGAGCTGCCTTCTACCTTCCACCAGGTAAAGACACAGCGAGAAGATAGCTGTTCATGAACTAGGAAGTGGACCCTCACTAGTCACCCAATCTGCTGAATACTTGACTTTGGGCTTCCCAGTCTTTAGAACGGTAAGAGATGAATTTTTGTTGTTTATAAGGCATCCGATTTATGGTTATTTTTGTTATAGCAGCCCGAACTAAGATAGCCTTTAATAATTAATTATTGAAGTACAATATTATATTAATTTCAGGTGTACAGCATATTGATTGAATAATTCTAAACTTCATGCTCACCACAATAAATGTAGTCACCACCTGTTGCCATACAAACATTATTGCAATCTTATTGATTATATTTCCTATGTTGTACTTTTCATCTCTGTGACTTATTTATTTTACAACTGTAAGTTTGTACTTCTTAATACTCTTTATCTATTCCATCTATTGCCCCTCCCTCCCCTCTGGCAACCAGTTGTCCTTTGTATTTGAATCTGTCTGGTTTCTATTTGTTTGACATTTTTGTTTTTTAGGTTCCACATATAAGTGAAATCATATGGTATTAGCTTTTTTTCTGACTGACTTCTTTCACTTAACATAATACCCCCCAGTTCCACCCATGTTGTTGCAAATAACACGATCTTATTCTTTTCTATGACTGAGTAATATTCCAGTGTGTGTGTGTGTGTGTGTGTGTGTGTGCGTGTGTGATATTTCTATTTTTTATTTTTTTAGGAACCTCCATACTGTTTTCCATAGTGGTTGAACCAATTTACATTTCCACCAACAGTACACAACGGTTCCCAAAAAGAAATGGTTTTAGTGAATAGCAGTTTAGTAACTGCCACAAAAGAGAAACTGAAGGTCAACATAAGCCTGATCCAGAAGATATAATGACAAATTCTGGGTCTTTTTTTTGGGGGGGGGGATCTGGATAAATTAAAATCACAATACCTTAGTTTTCACTCTCCAAAATATTCTCTCCCCCAATTCCCCTTTCCCCCAATCCTACTTCAAAAGGGTGAAGAGTTTAAGGTTTTTTTTTTTTTATCAACACTTAGCTGGTTTTTCACTTTTTTCTATTGAATTTTACTGAATTCAGTAGAATTATGTCCTATCTCATAACCCATGTTAATATCTGAGATCTGCTGTACAGAGGTTTGCAGGAAATGTCTATTTTGTTACCCTATTATTATCATCATTGAAAGTGTCTCAAACACAACAGCATATCCAAAGGCCTTGGGCCAGGATATATATATATATATATATATATATAGCCCAGGGTGGCTAAGAGAATCTATGGCCTTCAGGCTCTGTGTGAGGGCTCTGGTTTCAGGCTGATTGGGTCAGCCTCTCAAGTCTACCACCGACCCATTGTGTAGGCTTAGACAAGTCATGTGAGGTTTAAAGCTGTTTTCACTTTTGTATAATAGAGGCATTGATCTCATAAGTGTATTGTGAGGATTGAATGTGATAACACATCTAGAGCACTCAGAACTGTGTCTGGCATGTTTGCTCTTATTATTGTTATTATATTACCACTATTTTATCATAATTATCAACCATTCTTTGCCTAGGTCCTTAGTTCAGAGAACTCATCCTTCCAGGCTGTTTCTACCTTTCTAATCCAGTGCCCAAATGGCACAACTATAGCCCCCTGGAGCAGATTGCATTTTTCTTATAGATGTTGCAGCTCAATTGAAGTCAACTGTTGGCCTTGTGGCCCAACTTTTCAGTTAGCATGTGTTCTGAGTGCTTGAACTTTGATCAGCATCAGATTCATCTCTCCACTCTGCCCTGCTTTTTCATAATTGCACTTGCTTTGTGAAGCTTAGGTCAGAGTTATATTCATTGGAGCAGTTGTTCTGGAATCCTTACTTTGCCAGGAGCCTCATGTTCAGCCATGATTGAATTGTCTTTAAATCTCAGCCCAGAGTCAGACCCAGGAGTCTCTCAGAAGCCTGTCAGAATCAAATCTTTGTGAACGAGAAGAGGTTGGCTCGACTCTCTTATGGTCCCTGTCAGCCTTCCTCCCCCAGGCAGAGAAGCATCCTTCCCTGCTCCTCTGGGACCTACTCCAGACAGCCAAGGGTCAATAAGATGGCCAGAGGTCCTCCAAGTCTAGCCCTATGAAAACAAGAAATCTCAGTACAGCCAAGGGAATCTCTAGGCTCCTATCTGATGGCCTTTCATTCCAAGCAACATACAACAAATAGACACTTCAATGGGACAAAGGGATTCTGACAGCTTGTAGGGTTCATTGTGGCAGAGATGTGAGCTCGATGGAGCAGGTTTGCTGCTGACATCTCTCTGCAGCTTTCACCTACACGCAAAAAAAGCAATAAGGTTTAACTCTTCATGGAGCTTGTCTCCAATTTAGCTCTAATTATTTATTCACTTAATCAGTTAATCAAAAAAATTTAATAAACACTTATTATGTTGCAAGCACAAAGATCAGCATTAGGGACACCGGTATAAATAAAGCCACTTCTTTCCTTGAGGAACCCATGTATCTAAATACACAACAGATTACGTAATAGTGTACAAAATGCTGCAGTGCAAGTGAGCATCAAGTATTACAGGAACACAGAAGAGAAAGGGGCCAAATTTTGCCTGCCAGGGGATGGTGAGCCAGAGATGGCTTCACGGAAAAGGAGACAAAGCAAGGTTGAAGAACAGAGGATTGAGAGTGTGTTAATAGGATTATTTTGGTTGCAAGTAACAAACAGACTGGTTAGTTTAAATAAAAGAGAGTTGTTGTAAGGCTCCTGGTTGTTTCAAAGAACCCAAAGGAGAGATGAACAAGTAAATCTCAAGAATGGCAAGACCCTAAGTTTGGGAGACCTTGGTGGCAGGAATCTATGATTTTTTTTTTTCTAGAGAGCATGCATGGACAAAATTCTCCTCCACCAGTGTCTCACCCCTGGGCATCTCAATCGAAAATTCCAGATTCAAAAAAAAAAAAAAAAAAAAAAAAAAAAAGAAAATTCCAGATTCTTGGAAGAATCTTATTGGCCCATGTCCAGTCAGAGATACATTCCTGGTTTATTAGGCCAGACCTAAAGATGCGACTTAGTTCAGACTCATCTCCTGACCCAGGGCAGTTTCCAAAGAGGAGTCATCATGAACTTGATGTCCACCCCAAGAGATGGCTACTGCAAGGAGACAGGACATTTGGTTGGAGGACAATGTGTTGGCATATGCAATAAGACATGGAGGCAAAAAGGTGCATCATGCAATTGTGGCAAAACAAGTTTGGGGTGAGTTTCTTTGTGCAATCTGTGACATCATATGTTCAATGAGTGTCCATTTATCATGCCATATTTATATACATGAAGGGAACCTATTATTTATAATCTTTCAGTTAAGATTTGGGTATCTTAAACAAAAAGGGCATTCATTAGAAAACCTACAAGGGGTGATGACAGTCACCACTTGAAAGCGACATAAAGGAGAAATCACACTTGGAATTAGCAAGACTTGGACACCTCCAGGAAGTCTTGGTGGCAAACACCTACCTCTCTGCCTTCCTCTGGTTACCACTGCTGGAATGAATGGAGTTAAGTATCGTACAGTGTATGTAATAAGATTTCTAGCGAGTTGATCAACTGAGGTCTTATCATAACTTAAAGGATGAACATTAAAAAGTGAGTCATATGTCTCCTTATGTGTTTGATATGTCTGTCTGTCTGTCTCCCTATCTTTGCTGCCCAATGTTCTGGACATCTTCCTTTCCTAATACCTTCTCAGTTTCCTTTTGGAGAATTATCTCCTTCTGGTAGATCCTTTTCCTCAGTTCGTTGGTGCAGTCAAAAATAAACCCATGAAAACAGCTCATCTTTTCAGACTCTGTCTCCCTAAACTTTGAATCCTGAGCAAGGGCACAGGGTGAAACACACTGTTCTCAGTGAGAAATTCAATCCAGATGTTGGTTTCCCAGCGCAGAAGTTGAAGGAGTCCCCAGAGGATGCTCCTATGGCTGATCTTCCTCTCACTGCTCTGGCTCAGACAAGGGCATGCCTAAGACTGAGGAACAGGGATTCAGATCCCCTCTCTCCATCTTCACTGGAGGCTTTTATTAGGGAAAAGAGAAGGCAGAAAGTCACTGTCACTCAGAAAAGCAGCTCTCTATCCTTATTGACTATGGAAAAGAAATTAGAGTATTTTTGAGTTTCTATAGCAAAGAGCAAAACAAAATTGTTTGAGGGTTCATGCTCGCTGGCGACCGTTTATAAAATTACTGGAAGAGTTCTAGAGAAAACCCATAGGTGTTGCTTTGTAGGGCGGTTCAAGCAGGCATCCATTCTTATTGGACAGTGGATCTGCTCTGATTGGTCAGTGCAACACGCTGATTGGTTGGCACTAGTGCCATATTAGCTGTATATACTATGTAGAAGGCTCTCTCCCAAGTGCTTTACAGAAATCATCTTATCTGATCTTCAGACTTCCTTAAGCAAAGTTTTTGATAGGCATAGTTCTTATTTTATGGATTTTATTTATCTCCCTTCATGGATGACGATAGGGGGTCAGAGAGGCTGGTTTCCTATCACTTAGTAGTATGACTAATAAGTGCTAGACTCAGGATTTGAACCAGAGCCGACACTCTTCACTGTTTGGTTATTCTACCTCAATTGCCCGAGATACTTCACTTGTGCAGAATGGTCCTCACTCTGAATTTATGGCTCTTTTAGCCATGCCTTGAAGTGTTATATTTATCTTAACTCTCACTTATCAGGTTGGTAAATTCAGGGAACACAGGTGCAGGTGGAATTTGAGAGAACTGGAGAAACTAGCTTTATCTGGAGACTCCACCAAGGGGTTGAACTACGATGATAATTTTCAACCTTCATTCGTAAGCAGCAGATCCTTTTGTTCAAATGCAATGGTATATAGAAGCTCCATGTGGAGAACACAGGTGCTCTGGGGGTCACAGTGTGTAAACTGCTCCTGGCTATGGCACTCTTCTAAGTGAGGTGAGCTGGGGTGGGGTAAATCAGCACTCTCCTTGTGTGCAGTGCTCAGCAAGAGCTCTGGGCTGGTATCTGGTACCACAGACTTAGCATGCCCCGGCCCTGCAAATCCTGACCCAGGCTACAAGGTCACTGGCCATTTAACCCCTGGGAGATGAGGCCTGGGATTAGTCCCTGTGGTGCTGTTCCTATTCTTCTACTCAAGCTTCTGCTTCCATTTCCTCCCTTCCCGCACAGCTACTACCAAGCGGAGAGCCTTCTCCTAAATCCCAGCCTCCTTGACTGGATCCCGATGCACTGCTCACGGCTTTCCAGGACCCTGTTTCCCTCTTCCCTCTTCCTGTCCTCCTCTGAACAGACTACTTGAATCATACCACTGTCAGGATGTGAAGTTGGGTCCCCCAAAAGCAGACTCTGAAGACCCACATGAAAGTGATTTATTATAAAGGGTTTCTGGGAAAATCTAGCAGGGGAGTGGGTATGTGAGACAAATGAATGAAGAAACAGGCAAAGTATAATTTCAAACAAAATCCTATGTAGGGTAATTTGGGCTTAATCCTATAAAGAGGCTCTGAAGACAACACAAGTCACACTTCAAAGCTGTCCCAATCAGGGGCAAGGGACTGGGTACTCACACCCATCTGGGAGTCTGTGTACATAGGCAAAATGAGGTCCTGTGTCCTATGACAACCTTTTAACAGAGAGACACAGGAGCTGTAGGGGAGCAAAAACACCCTGGGATCTGGGTGCCCCTAAATGGCTCAGGGATCTGGGGAGCTGGGACACAGCTGTGAGGGCGTGTGTTCCCACCCCACACTCTGGGTGTAGTCCATCTTTAGCTGCAGCTTCTTTGCTGTGATCTACACTCTTAATGATTGACTTTCTTGGATGTGAAGGTGGGAAGACTGCTTACTGCCTACTCAATATCCTTTCCTTCCTTCTTTCTTGCCCATTGAACTCTGATTTTTGTTCAAAGCAGCAGTATGCCCTATCCTTGGAGATGAGCCATAATTAGTGTCGAATCCAAATGTGACAATACTAGTCCTGGATTTCCTGGCAATCAGAACTGGCCTTTGAACTTATTCGGGTTGTGAAATAGTAAAGAACAAATAAATACTGGTCTCTGTCCCTGGTTCCTGACACAGAGCTCCTAAATCCCTTGGAATCTCCTGGGTGAGAGGAGTCTCTTGTTCTAATGAGGTGACTCTTGGTGGGCTTCCGCAGGGGGCTAGTAACTGAAAAGACCAAGTCATGATTAGAAGCTTGAGACTTTCAGGCCCACCTCCAACTTCTGGGAAAGAAAGAGGGGCTGGAGATTACGTTGATGATTGATCATGCCTAGATGATGAAACCCCCATAAGACCCCCAAAAGTACAGGGTTTGGAGATCTTCCAGATTGGGAACACATTCATGTGCGAGGAGACTGGTGTGCTTCAACTACATGAAGACAGAAGTTCCTGCACCTCAGGAGCCTTCTGGACCTTGCCCTATGTATTTCTTTATCTGGCTCTTCACCTATACCTTTACTATATCCTTTATTTTATAATAATCTGGTAAATGTGAGTAAGTGTTTCCCTGAGTTCTGTGAGCCATCTTAGCAAAGTATCAAGCCAAAGGAGGGAGTCATGGGTACCCCAATTTACAGCTGGTTGGTCAGAAGTGCAGGTGATAACCTGGGACTTGTGATTGGCATCTGAAGGGGTAGGAAGGAGTCTTGTGGGACTGAGCCATTAACCTGTGGGATCCGATGCTAACTCCACATAGACAGTGTGAGAATTAAGTTAAGTTGTGAACCCTTAGTGTTGGGGAGTTGTTTGATGTGTAGAAAGAGTCCTTGGGCATTTGGTAAGCAGAAGGGAAGTGTGGTACTGTGCCAGGGTACGAGAAACAGGAATGAGTTCTTCTTGCATATAGGCCAATTGGACCTACGTGGAAGTCTTTTGAGTGGTTCTGGGAAGACTTCTACTTCGTGATCAAAGAGGAAAGGCAAGGTTGGTGCAGTCTCTCCCTTTTTCCCCTTCCTTCCTCTTCCTCCCTTGAGCATGAGTGTCATGTCCAGAGATGTAACCATCTTATAACCATGAAGCAAAATGCAAAAATAAAGACCAAGAGCATTTCAAAGGCCAAGAGTACTTCCGACATCCTCTAGCTGCTGAGCCATTTCCGGAAGTTTCCCACCTCTATGCTTCCTTGTGGTATGAGAAAAACAAACTCTTATTTGTTTAAACCACCTTTAACCAATTTTTCTGTTGCTTGCAGCTTAATGCATTCCTAAGCAATCCAGAAACTTGTGGAAGTGCAGCTTGACTTCTCCATGCCCCTGTGAGCACCACATAAAGGATGGATGTCTTCCTCTCTGGGATGCAAGCCCTGGGGCATAGCCACCTGCTCAATCCTGGTCCCATCTGGTCCTATCTCCTTCCTGTTCTGGGCAAACCATAAAAACACAAATGTCTTGTGATCAGTCATGAATGAAGCATGGGCAAAGTGGAGCAACAGAGGTAGGAAGCAGAAGCTTGGCAAGATTCTCCAAGGAATGGACGAGGAGAAATCCTTTTAGGATTTAGGCCTATAGGCAAAGAGAGCCAGCATAGACACTCTAGAACTATGAAAATAATACTTATTTAAAGATACAACTATAAATCCAACCTCCATGTATTGATCGTCCACTATATACTTGGTGTTTTATGGTGATTATCTCATTTGCACCACCACTCGGTAATATGATTACCATTTCATCCATGTTTCAGATGAGAACTGAGGCTCAGAGAGGTGAGGTAAGTCACCTAAGCTCACTCTAGAAAGGGGCCAAATCTGAAGACATGTCCAGACTGTTTGATTCCAGTGTCCATGATGGGAGCAGGGCTTCAGTAGGTGTGAGATGCTCTAGTGAGGTAAAGTGTGGGCCAAGGATAGGAAAGGGGGTGTCCAGCTGGAAGTTGTGCAGTTCAGCACACATCTTCCAGGCTCCACTGGACATCCTTCTACAGAATGGACCAGTGCTGATGACTAGTCCCAATGTCCCAGGTCAGCACCAGCCGTTAGTCTTGGTTATCAAAACGACCACTCCTCACAAAACAAGTGTTCCTCTAAAATGTGCTCACGCCAGACCTTGGCAAGCCATTCACCTGAGGACGTCTGGGTCCTCCCACCTACTGGAGTTCTTGTTCTGCTGCGGGCAAAGTTTCCTGGCAATGAATGAACCCACTCCCCTTCGATGCCAAGCTTGTATGTCTACGGAGGCTTTCTCGTTAGATTACTCCAACTGTCTCTTGAGGGCAAAGTCATAAGAGCAGGACCCTGGAAACTCCCTTCCTGGCTGGTAGCACTTTCAGGTTTCACAGGTCCCTTGACCCATCCATGCATCTCTCCCTAAGCTCCCACAAGTGCTGTAACTAATGGCTCATAACTGTGACCTTCTCTGCGTATCATACGTGGCTGATAGGAACCTGCTGGCCTAGAGAAGCCTGGGACGTTACACTCCCTCCTCCGGGGGTGTCCAGTGACTTAATTGGCTGGCATGAGGGCACAAACACCTGGCCCCTTCATCTCACTGCATGACCACTCTATGATGTAATACCCCAGAGCACCCTTTGGGTCAGGCAAAGTTTATCTGAGGCCACAGACTTTACTGGCTCTTTCCCTTTCCCTATCCTGCTTCCCTCCTTCCTTTACAAGACTTCCTCAGGAGCCCTCCCTTCACAAATCATATGCACCCAAATCTCTCAGGCTCTATTTGTAGGGAATCAGACCCAAGACAGACACTGTGCTTAGGCCATATTTTGCAAATGTCATTAAGCTTTGGGTACCATTCAGGGACTAGGACTTGAGATCCATTAGAATCTTGTAGCCCAACAATCCCCCAGCCCCGCAGCCTTGTCATCAGTGGCTCACAGATGGAAGACCCTTTCTCTCCTCCAGTCTTATCTTCTCCTACCCTCACATCCCCACACTGCTCTTTGGTCCTTCACCCCTGACCCAGCCTCACAGCTTCCACCCTCCCAGTCCTGCTCAGTCTATTTTCCAAACAGACTTCCCTGCATTCTTGGACTTTTTCCAGAAGACTCCTTGCACCCCCTCCCCATCTTATCAGAGAATGAAATCTCCCCAGAGGACACTGATGCCTTTGTGGTCTTCTCAAGTTGAGGCTGCTCATTCGGCTAAGGTACAAAAACTCAGGTCAGCATTCTCCTCGCTCCTCATGACCACTTCCAAGCCGTTACGCCTGCACCCTCATATTAGAACGTGTCTCCTTTGTTTCTTGTGCCATCTGGCTATATCATTAAAACTGGCCAATTGCCTATCCTTTGACACAGCAATTCTCCTTCATACAAAAATATTAGTGCAAGATGAAAGGGTATATGTAAGAATATTTGTAATGGCACTGCTTGCAACATTAAAAAAAAGGAAATTGGAAATAATCTAAATATCCATCAACAGGAAGCTGACAAAAAAATTGTAGGGCTGTTACACAGAGGGTCACCACACCCCTATTAGAAAGAAGCATAGGATTCTTGTACTAACATGGGGGCTTGTGCATGACATGTAACAGTATATTGAGCAGAAAATTGTAGACAAATATAGTATAATCTCATTTCGATAAAGGAAAAATATGCATATGTTTTTAAGATTAGAAAGATGACCTAAGGCCGAATGACCTTTAGTTAATAATGTCCCTATAGCTGCTGTTAGCTATGATTATGGCCAAGAAAGTGTTCAAAAGAGCCACACAGTCTTCAAAGTCATACAAGGAGAGCAGAAATCATCTAGCTATGGGTATGATATACTGATGCTCACTTTGCTGTCCTAGCTAGGGTCATAGTTGATGGTGAGATTCAATATCTCTGAAAGCCCCATTCAAAAGCTTTTAAAAATATGCTCCTCAAAGTCGCATACATGATGCAATCCTCATCTCATCACTCCAGATGGGAGAGATCCAGGTGGGACATCTACCCTGAGTGCCAAAAAGTTGTCATGAAATTCAAGCTTCATTTCCTTCTCTTCCAAACCAACAGCCCCTCTCCAAATACTAATCTAATCAGTCAAGCATCATCTCCTCCCTTCCTATTTCTTGTCAGTAGGACACTGGTGGAAGTATCTGAGGTAGAGACACCAATGGGGGGAGAATATGAAGGTGTGGGGTGGAGTTGGAAATTTTGGCTTTGCGTTGATTGCTTTTGTAATGTTTGAATTTGCTGCTAATGTATGTATTATCTTTGTAATAACAAATAAAGAATAAAAATGAATGAGAAAAATACTGCTTGACCTGTTATGTCCATAGTACACTTAACTGAAGAGAAAGCCCTGATGAAGGGGTCCCATCAAGTGTAGTGGTTAAGAATGGGGACCCAAGAACTTCATTTCTGGTGTTTTAAGCCCATCCCTTACTAGCGTTGTGATCTCAAGTAAGTTACTGCAGACTGACTGCACAGTTTGTGCCCTGCACAACTCCAGGGGGCACCATTCATATGGGCCACAATGAGAATGACACTCTGATTTGTGTGATGTAGTGACACAAGAAAGCCCTGCCTCTGTCTCATCTGTGAAATGAGAGTAATGATAGTACCCACCTTCCAGGCTTATTCTAGGTGTTTGGTGAATTAACCCATGTGAAGTACTTGAAATGGTAGCACTGGAACATTGCTAATATACAGTGAATGTTGGCTGTATTTACTGTTTCCATCTCCATCATGATCATTGTCAAGATAAGTCCCGGAAGGGGCCAGTGTCCTTAAGTCCCAATTTGATCTCTTGAGCACAACTTCCAAGCGAAGCTCTAACTCTGTCCAGAGAAATGACCTTTACCTTCCCCCAGGAATGAAGTCCTGGTTTTCTAATGCTAGACAACTCTTCTCCAGAGAGCCTGATGGCCCAAAGGCAATGGTGCCTGCAGGAGATGGAGCAGATCTGGAATGCTCTCTGAAATTGCTATAAACCAGGAAGGAACTCCCCACGGTCCTGGCCTTATAAAGTCCAAGCTGATTGCTATCTCCACTCCAGCATTCGGACTATTGTCTTTGCCACAGGCAGCCTCATCAAAAGCTCCTCTTTTTAAGAGTTTGTCTGAACTCTGATATCATGTTACCCTTATTAGAAATATTTGCACTTTGAAAGATTCTTAATCCAAATTAAAATAAAATACCTCTGACAGTGGAATTTATAGACCTTTTACAGATGAAAGGGAGTATTTTGGACTGAAGGAGCTTCCAAAAAAAGTCCACCCTACAGGTGGCCATTTTCAGCTAACCCTGAGAAGTATGTGTCCCTGTTACTCTTGCAAAAGTCTTCCTCGTGGTCCTGTAAATATGTCACCTTGAGTCATATATTCAGGAGCAGAGAACATACAGTCATGAGAGAACATCAGAGAACATCATGCAGAGAAGCTGATGGTACTGGATCATACTCCAGAAGGCCACTAATGGGAATGAGAGGCAGGGTCTTAACCTTATATCCTGAAATGATACAGGGGGTTGGAGTGGTAGGCTGCGGGGAAACCTGGAGTTGCCCTACCCATTGACTTTTGCATCTGGTAACAACACAAAGGGAGACTTAAGGGAAACAGGAAGTCAAAGTTGTAGGCAGTCCTTAGTCCTTAGAACAACTAGGAGCTGGGTGTGACCTTTGGATTATCCTGACCCTGGTTGGTGGGTGGTGTGGAGGGTTGGGACAGGGAGAAAGCTGTCCCATACTCATACCAGGTCACAGTCTTGCAAGAGCTTCAACTGGCCAGCCTGGAGGGTCTGAGATTCGTCCCTGTGGCCATGAGCTGGCAGGCTTTATATCACCTCCTTCCCACCCATCCACTCACTCATTTCCTCCTTCATTTCCCCATCTTCTCCAGTGCCTATGAGTTCACTCAACACACCTCTCCTACCCCATACCCCTGCTGTCAGATTCCTGGGTCACCAACCACCCCCCCATATACCTTCCTAGTACAGGCAGCAACCACATAGACACTTTTTGGGGACCGGAGACTCCATCATCTTCTGTAACATCACTGTGCCTGGAATTATTCCGTGCCTTGTACAGGTACTACGCCAACCTCCATAGCAAGTCAGTGACGTTTCTTGTCTTAAGACTAAAGGAATTGGGCCTTAATTCTCTTCATCTATAAAATGCGAAATATAAGACCTACTTTGTTGGACTGCTGTGAGGTTTGGAGATAAAGTCAGTGACGTGCACAATATAAAGCAAGGTGCTCCACACACCTTGTCTTTATACCATATCCAATTCTCTTTCTAGACCACAGCTCCTCACGGGTCTGGAACAGTGCATTTCTTAGTTTTGAACTCACTTTATTTAAGGGAAGTTTTGCTTTTGAATAGGGTCCCCTAACAAGCTGTGGGTGGAGATCAACAATTCAATAAGTCTCTTTAGAGATGACTTCCTTGTTATGGTCTCCCATATTAATGTGCCAACTTATTGGGGTAGAATGAGAATCATAATTATCATCATGATAATAATTATTATTTATTAAGCATCAACTATAAGCCTGGGACTGTGCTGTGCATCTCATAAACATGGTGATATTTAATGCAAGCAATGTTGGAGCCTGCCCAAGTTCAAGGTTACAGAATAGAGAAAGGAGGTGACTTTTGCACACCCTTAACCTCTTTGTTATACTCAGGAATTTATCAACCCCTATCTGTAGGCCCTATTACTCTTGGGTAGATGTGCCTGAAATATCTTCACCATCCTGGCTTTCTTGGCAGCTTAATTGCCCAACAACTTATTTGGAGCCTGCAGAAAACTCAGATCTCCCAGTGCTTCTGCTTCCCTCCCACTCCTCTCCCAGATTCTCTAGCATTGAGTCTGAAACACACTATCAAACTCTTAATTAGATATTGACTTCTAGAAATCTATAATAATACTAATAGCAGTTACTGCTTATTGAGCCCTTACTAACTACATTAGCTCATTTGGCATCATAGCCACTCTGAGTTAGTACTATTATAATTCCCGTTTTACAGATGTGCAAATTGAAGATTAAGTCATTTCATTGAGGGTCACCCAAATAATAAATGGCAGGGTTGACAGTTGAATTTACATGTGCCTTCGTTTAGTTTCATAAACTAAACCCTTCACCCTGACACTTGAGCCATCTTGCCTTTCACTTAGGTCTCAATATTGCTGTCCGGACAAGAGCAGAACTGTTTCAAGGGCATGAGTGTTCCCAATGGAGTCAGTCTAAGGTAGAGGAAAAGGTGTGTGTTTTCCTTTTGAAGATACTCAAGGGCTTGAAACATAGCTTACCAGTAACTGGCTAAGAAATATGTCTAGAGAAGACAGATATAGACTGTGAATTAAGGGTGCAGCAAAGGAATAAGGATGAGATATAAGAAGCTGGGCTACAGTGGGCTGAAAGTTTAGAGCCCCAGGTAAGTGTCTGTAAGCAAGTCCTCTGTCCAGAGGTGGGACAAATCATGGTAAACATTACTAGCACTTACATATATCTGATTCTTTTCTTCTTCCTGGGAAGCTTTGATGTTAGGTGGTCCCCTGTGACTAATTCTGGTTGAGACTGTGAGCAGAAGGAATGTGTGTCACAGTGGGGGAAATGCAGTAAAAAGCTCCTAAACCACTCTCTCCTCTACCATGGCGAGTATGTGTTCGGATGCCAGAGTCACAGGATGGAAGACCATCAGATCCTGAATCCCTGCTTGGAAGGAATGGGCCTGGAGAGCCCCTGACCCTGCTGCAGACTCTGCATGAGTAAAAAAACAAATCTTTGCTGTGTTCAGCCACTGATATCTTGGGGTTATTTGTTTTTGCAGCATAGTCTCGTTTATCCTGACTAATGCCACTGTATAACTCACGCACTCACCTGGCCTAATGATTAAAGGATTGAGGGAAGAAGGCCAGGAAGCGGCAATGCATATAGAGTGGAAGGATAAGGTGCAGTCAGATTTCAAGAATAGCGCCTGTATCTCAAATGCCCTCGAGCAAGGAATGAACCGTCAGGCGTGAGCAGCAAAAGAAAGTGACACATTTACCCACGGGGCCAAAGCTACACACAGATCACAAAAGAAGAGGGTTGATTTTGCACGCATTCCACCCTCTACCCAAGGTCCTATGCAAGCAGGTGCAATAGCCCAGCATCTAGATTGTCCGTAATATAATGAGCTCCTGGGAGAAAGTCACCAATTCTTGTCCAGACTGAAGATCCCCCTCAGCTCTTTGCTGTCTCCATGGTGTATCCTGAGCCGAGTGGAACTCACAGCTTCCTGAGTTAGCACAGGGAAAGAGGAGTCTTGCTTGAATTAATTCTGATCTCCTGAGTTTGCTTCCTGTGGTTCTTGAGATCGACCTAGATAGACATTTTCCATAGCACAAATTATTTATTTATGACATTATTTGACTAATATCTGCCCTTCCATCTCACATTTAACCCCATGAGGGCAGGTTCTGTGTCAGGAAGATTTCTGGATCCTACCATGGGTCTGGTTCCTGGTAGGTGCTCCATAACAGTGCGGAATGAATGAGTAAACATCTGATGTGTGAATCCAAGGTGGGATATTGCTGCTTCTTCCTTTCTTGTCTCCCGGGCCTTTCTTTTCCAGCCTTGCTCTTTGCCAAGTCATCAGAAGACGTCATCCCATTCTGACCCTCTCTGTCCCTAAGTCTACTGACCTCTCTGACTTCTGAAGAAAGCTCTTCATTTGAAACTTCTTTGGCTTTTCAGGACAGGAGCAGGAAGAAATGGGCCCTTCATTTAGCTGATTGAACCAACAAAGGAGAAGTTTGAGACAGAAAATGAATATAGATCCAGCTGCAGCAATTAGAGGGGAAATCAATAGAACATCATCAAGAGCATCAGACGCGTGTAAGTCGGCGTCTCCAGGGAGGGGCTGGTGGAGCAGCGTTCATTTCATTTTTGTTTTCCTAACTTAATCCCCAGCAAGTGAAGAGGGATAGGTGTGGTGGATGGGGCGGGGGTGGGAGGCGCAGGGGAGGGGAGAAGCTGGGCAGGACGGATGAAGGAGGAGCCTCACTCCCTCCCCTGCCCGCCGCCACCCCTGCCCGTGGTGCGCAAGTCCGCGGTAACAAAGCAGACCTCTCATGCTGCCCTGCTTTGAGGTTCAGGCAAGTCTGGGTTTGAATCTCCGAGCACCGTGTACTAGTAGCGAGTTGTACACGAGCAGGTTACTGTGCCTCCCTGAGCACGCTTTACGCACCTGCACAAGGGGCTTGTGAGGCCTGTTGCACACGGCTGTTGTGAGGAGTAAACAGGAAATGTGTGCGCAGCCCCGATAGCAGGGTGCTGCCGGCCTGGCGCAGATGCTGCTTCTCTAACACCCCCTTCCTTGGCATGTTGACCCGGTCAAGTTTCTTTGCTACCTTTTCCCGTCTCTTCACCTTGTGTGAGGCTCTGAGCCTTCGTTGGGCCACGTGCGTCTTTGAGTCTTTAAAAATAAAATGTCGAGGCTAAAGGAGATTCAGCAAGGTCTAGGCTAATAGCCTTTCCCTTCTTGCTGGCCGTGTGATCTGGAGAGTGTTACACACCCGGCCCGTGCCTCAGCTTCTTCATGGATAAAGTGAGGATGACAGTAGTACCCACCTTGAGGGTGGGATAAGGGTTAAATCGGCGAACATGTCAGAGCTTCGAAAGAGTGCCTGGCTTACTGTGAGTCTGAGTAAATGTTTGTTGTCATGAATAAACGTGATGGAAACTCCTCTAGTAAAATGTGCACAAGCACGCACATGCGTGCGATCTTGAATCCAATTCCCAGATCCTGCTCAGGGACGCTTGCAGGGCGGAGTGTTACCCGGCATTCACTCCTGTGCACCCCTGGCCCTTCAGCTACAGAATCAAGGTCTAGGTTTATGGATGCTGTCCCTCTCCTGTGTGAGAGGCCCCCCCTCCGAACCCTCCTCCCGGGAATCAATGCCACTGCTTTCGGCTCTGTCCTCTTGAGAGCCCTGAGGATAGCCCTGCCGTGCAGCAACTAAGGCACAGACTCTACCCAGGCTTAGGAGAGGGCCAGCAGTCCAAACCCCATAGTTCAAGAAGCCCCGGAAACTTTGTCTGACCTGAGCCAAGGTTGACACCCCGAAGCAGGAATAAGGCAGCTGTAGTGATCCTGTCCATGCCAGGCAAACAACGTACTGTCTGCGTCTGTGAGACCCAGACCGTGGCTAAGGGGACAGAGTTGGAGGCCAGCTTGGAGACAGGCACAGGCCTCTGGGTGGAGCAGAGGCAAGGCCCCCGCCTGTAGAGCTGCCAGGATGCAGGACCTGGAGGCAGAAGAAAGCAGGAGCGAGGGCAGAGGCTGTCTGGAGGGGCCAAGCACACAAACAGGACCAGGAGCCTGTGGCCTGCGGACTGGGAGACCTGCTGCAGCCCATGCGGCAGGCACGACTCCTGCCCAGGAGCCTCTGACTCCAAAGGGCTCTCGTCCACTAGTGGAACTGACCCCACAGGGCTGACCCATTCTTTTTTCCAGAAGCCCACGGAGATACTACTCAGGACTGCTGCTCGTCTAAGCCAGAGACGGCTGGGAAAGCCCGCGGCAGGCGGCGGAGTCGAGAGGACTCCTAGCACAGAGCTGGTGTCTCAGATGCAGCCGAGTAATTGGCGGATGAGCAGGGAAATCTGGCTTGGCCAGATGGAGCTGCCAACCTCCTCCCAGCGGGCAGGCCAACCAGCAGCTGGGTGAGCTCTCCGTGGGGAGCTCTGGCTTGGATCTGTTCTATCTAGGGGTGCGATGGAGAAGCAGGCAGTGCCAGCATCGTCGGGGAGGGCCTCCCCTACAGGGGACAGCGGTCATGTGGTTCCCACGTGAGGCAGGGTTGTGTACTCACTAGCCACAGATCCCAATGTCTTCCCTTGGACGTAGTGGAGTGAGAGAGGAAAAGGCATGAATCCACTGGCCTGGTTTGCGTCGAAGCTCTGCCACTTGTTAGCTGTGTGACTTTGGACAAAGGCCTTTACTTGTCTGGTCCTCAGGTTTTTTTAATCTGCAAAAGGGAGGAGAATCATAGATCCAACTCTAATGCGGATCCCATTTTGAGTCTGAATGAAATTCAGGTATTTGTAGAGAGGCCTTACCGGAAGCTGGTGGGCATAAGCGTTAAGGTAACAGGAGTATAACATCCATCCGTCCATCCACCCAAGCTCAACTACAGTTTCACCCTCTGTTTTCTGGTAGGAAAACTGCATCGGTACAGTCTGTATGTGAGGTCGCAGGAGTTTCATGTGGCCGTGCCTGGGGTCCAAGATTAACACAGTAAATATTAACAAAAGTAAATATTTGGAAAGTACATGGTTCTATCTGTGTGTAGAGCAGCCAACGCTCTTGCTCTCTACTGTGCGACCGACCCAAGGTCCCTAGAGAGAGGCTCGGGCAAGAGTGGGAAGAAGGGACAGGCACAGAGGGAAGAAGCAAGGTGGAAGGCGGCCTCCACCAGGCCACACCTCTGCCCCCAACGAGGTTGCCCTGGCCACAAGGGCATCGTGCTGGCTCCTGAAGGGAGGGAGGAGTAAACTCCACGTGAGAGGGGAGGGTAGAAGACGGCGTTAATAGTCATGCCCCTGGCTCACGCCTTCACTCAACTCATTGTCAGTCTTGTTCGGGTCACAGAGATACTTGGGACCCGTCCCTGCTCTCCAACCGTTGACTGTCTTGTAGCACCATTTGCTTCCCATTGGGTGTCTTCCGTGGACCTCAAGGGAGCTTCTCTCCGGCTGTCAGTCCTCAACTTCAAAGCTGAGACGGGTCCCAGTGAGACTCACCTTGGAGCTAGGACTCCATGCCCGATGCTCCACGCTAACGACTACATTACATTTGCCAATCCTACCAAATCCAGTCATTTTGTTCGTGACATTTTATTGTCTTGAACAAAGTAGTCTTTAACCCAATCATTCTTGGGTTAATTCAGAAAACAAGGACAACACACAGAAAAAGACAAGGGAAATGAAAACCAGTAATTTGGGGCACCTGGAGGGCTCAGTGGTTGAGCATCTGCCTCCAGCTCAGGGTGTGACCCTGGGGTACCGGGATCGAGTTCCACATCGGGCTCCTTGCGTGGAGCCTGCTTCTCCCTCTGCTTGTGTCTCTGCCTCTCTCTCTGTGTCTCTCATGAATAAATAAAATCTTAAAAAAAAAAAGAAAAAACAGTAATTCGCCACCAAGTGAAAAGTAAATATTTGGAAAAAACATGGTTCTGGGTACACACAGACACCCCTCCCCCCGCCACGTATGGTGTTCTCTATATTGTTTTGTAGCCTGCTCTTCACACTCAGCAATACGTTCCAAACACGTCAGTAAGCATTCTTCTATAATTTCAGTTTAATGGCTCCATAGCATCCCGTTGTATGGCTATTCCATAATTTGTTTAATCAATTGCCTGTGGTTGGATATGCAGATTATTTCCAGGATTCATTAACATAAATAACACTCTATTGAATATACTTATACATAAATAGTTGCACATATATTTGCTTTGATCATTTAGGTAAATTGACTGAAAGAAAATTGCTGAGTTGAAGATCCTTATGCTCATGTTTAAGGCTTTAGACAATATCTAAATACTGTCAAATTGCCCTCCGAAAAGGTTGCACCAAATCACACTCCCTCCAGCAGCGTCCAGGAATGCCCAATTTTCCACACTTATTGTTGATTTAATTTGCATATTCTTTGTTTCCAGTGAGGCTGAATGCTTCCTCATATGTTTATTGTCGATTGATAATTTTTCTTTAGTGAATTGCCTACTTATGTCAATTACCCATTTTTATGGGGGTGCTTCTCTTTTCCTTTTTGACTTCTGAGAGCATAACCTATAGATCAACCTTTTGTCTATAATATATGTTTATTAGTTTTTCCCCCAGTGTGTCATTTCCTTTTAATTTTGCTTATGGTGTTTTTTTTGACCCAGTGAAGATTTTATATTTAAGTAATCAAATTCATCAATCTTTTCCCTTATTGTTTATGCTTAGAAATGCTTGGATGCTTGGTAATGCCTAGCAAGACCCAACCACCCCAAGTTTATAAAAACATTCCTCTAGAACGTTTCTCTAATTCTTTCACGGTTTATTGAACCTTTTATATTTAACTCTTCAACCACTGAATTTTATTTTGTGGTATGTTATGCTAATGCTGTAGCTTTAGCTTGTTTTCCAGATGGTTAAGAAACCCTCCCAGAACCAGATCACCCTGCCTTCCCTAATTTGAAGCCCATCTATGCAATTTATCTTTTTTCCTTTTTTTTTTTTTCCGATGCAAACACACAAGGGTTTATTTACAAGCTCGAGCTTGGGTCCAAGTGTACCCGACACAGCGGAGCAGGGACTTGGACCCCAAGACTAAGAGGCATAGCAGGCATAGCAGCTTTATAGGGGCCAGTGGCCAATGGGACATGCAGAAAGTTGTACAGTCATTTTTTTTTGTATATTTTTTTGTTGGAGTTCAATTTGCCAACATATAGTATAACACCCAGTGTGCATCCCGTCAAATACCCCCCTCAGTGCCCATCTATGCCATTTAAACGATACCTAAAGGCTCTAGAGGTCACAGTGATTCCTCTGAAGGGAGTAATGGATGAAAGAGCGGATGGGAACATGATGCTTTCACCTTCGCCCCATTTGGGTCCTGCATGTCCATCATTAGTCCTCTAAGAATATTTGCAAAGTACCTACAACGTGCATTTGGAAGGTGTTGGGAAGAGAAGGGGAGTAAGAGCATTTCCACTCCGTGCTTTCCAATGGCTACATCAGATGCTTAGTGGATGCCCTGGTGTGCCATCCGAAGTTCCTCATAGGATTAAGTCGTTCACTCCCCAGGTGATCAGGAATGTTGGCAGCTGTTGCCTCACAAATCCCTCCATGGGGGTTATTCTCCTTAGCTCAAAGGGAGCTGCCTTGCCCAAGGTGATATGCCTACTCCAGGGACAGCCCAGATCCCATAAGGGCTCTATGAGTAAGGCGAAGGCCCAGCCCTCTTGCCTTCATTCAGGCTAACTTTGAAGGGCCACTGTGGTTCTGGAGTGTGCTGTAGGATCTGCTGAGATCTCAGTCACAACGACTATGTTGCAGTCAACCTTCTCCTTTGCCCAATCCTGTCCCCCTCCTGCACCCCTTCAGGGGTTCCTGAGAGCACACCCTCCCATGCCCCCACTCCTGCAAAACAGACTTCCTGTGTGCAACTGTCTATCTCCTGAGACGAGCGTTAAGGTCCTGGCTTTTGCTTGGCTAAAGAAGGATGGAGGCAAGGCGATTCTTAGAGCTGCAGCACGCTGGCATGCCGAGGTTCAGGGCAGCAGGCTTGGTGCCACTTTCATGGTTCTCACAAGAACTTTATACATCACACAGTGTATATCTCTTGAACTACATGATGAGCTCTGAGCAAGAGAAGGACTTTTTGCGTCAAAACGATGAGTTTTAGCTTTAGCAACAGAATTATGATTTCCAAAGTCCTCTCCTAGACAAATTTGCACCAATTAGGCCCAAGCTCAAGGACAAGATACTAATAAATGCCACAGTTTAATTGGCTTGTTCTCACCCAATCCCACCTGGTGTTGCTTCACTTCCCTGATCTGAACAAAACTGGGACCTTGTATTTTAGGCTTTAAGCATAACTAGCTTCTTCTCGTAAGAATATTTACATAATTGCTTCCATTTCTTGGCCGATTTTGGACATGTGCATCTGTGCGAGTGTCTTCGAAATGCATGCATGCGTGTGCGTGTGCGTGTGTGTGTGTTTACGGGAGGCATAAAGCTTGACACCGAGGCCCAGAATTCTCTTCAGATCAATCACTGCAAAGGAGACAGATGCACAGCCGCTCCTCCTGAGATGTCTATATCTAATCACACATTTTGCTTTTTCACTTTTGGCTGCAGCAAACTCAACTCAACGGCTTCAGACAATCAGAAGATTTATTATCTTATATTACAAGCAGTGCAGCGGGAGGGCAGCTCCCAGGTTGATTAATTCAGTGGCCCGTAGATGTCATCAAGGACCCGGGCCCCTTTTATACTTTCTGTCTGCTATCCAAAATATCTTCGCTTTGTCCTAAGTCTGGTTCTCTCCAAAGCTACAGCCATTTCCCGGCATCCGATCTAGACCTGCTGACACTGGGAAAAAGACAGTACCTTCTTTTCTGTGGGTCTGCTTTCGAGAGCAAGTGAATATCTCCCAGAGGCCCTCTTGCAGACTCCCTTTACACTTCACTGTCCAGAACTGATTCTTAGTCCCCTGCAGTAGGAACGGGAATAACTGAGACTGGTTTAGGCTCATTAGGATGCACGGCCAAGGCTCCACTCATTTCTCCCAAGGGAAAGGACAACACAGGGAAAGTAGATTTAGAACAAACTAAGGGTTCCATAAGGAAGGAGTAAGGCAGGGTGGGAATGGATACTGGGGGTGGGCAATCACCATGTCCTCCACACTTATCAACTCATGGGGCAAAGGGGGAGTAGGAATGTTCGGCTTCAAGGCAGAGCATGGGAGACGTAGGGGGCAGGACTCAGGGGCCGAGGATAAGCCTCACACTCAGAGCTGTGTGGGGCCTCTTGAGCAGCACTCCCTGCTGGTCTGCTCCTCCGCAGCTGGCATCCAAGCCCCGTTCTGTTTGACATCAAACCAAGGGCACTTTCCCTTTCCCTCCATTCTTAAAGATCCTCCTCTAGTTGGATCATCGCAGGAGAAGGGGCTGGCGGGGAACAAGATAAAGAGAGCCCTAAACAGCGGGGCTCTCTCTGAGCTGCCCACAGATCTTCAAAAGCCTTGGGGCTATCACACACGGCCCCAATCCTTTGCACAGATCTTTAGCATAATCTTTAGACTGTAAAGGTTAGAGCAAATATTAGTTGGGATAAAAGACATCCAAAAGAAGAGGAAGAGGTCACTACAATCAAACACTGAGCTACTATGTTTGTCCCTAGCCTCTTGGCCCAGACAAATGACGTGCAAAGGCATTTAAAAACACTTGCAAAGGCGATTGCCCATCCGTGATTTGTTGATCTTTGAGGAATCGTGCAAGTCCGGCAGCAGCTGCAAGCCTGGAAACAGGCAAACGTCATTCATATTTTCAAAGCCTCGGAAAGGCTGAGTTCTCTAAGCCATTGTCTGGACCCAGGAAATCATATCCAGTGCTGGAGGGGCCGGACACGGAGGGCCCGGCTGAGGACTCAAGGCTCACTGTCAGGTTGTGCAGGCACATTTAGAACAAGTCATGTCGTACTGACCCGGTTTCATTCTTTGTCAGGGACACTCGAGGATGAGAGCCGGGACATGCGGCAGACACGAGGTCGGGCCCTGGCTGCCTCAGCTCGGCCCAGCTACACAAAACTAGAAGTCTCCGGTCCCTCAAGCCAGTCTCGCTCAATCTCAGTGGGAAATTAGGTGCTGCGGAAGCGTCTGCCCACTTCACCATATGCCTCCGGCCGGGCTGTCCCAGTGCAGCTCACCGAGGCTCACCAAGGACCCCCAAATGGGCCAACAGAGGCCTCGGCCCAACACTGAGCGCTCACTCGCTCCCCTCTTCAGTTACTCACTCATCCATCCCCCTGCGAACATTCATGTGCTTATGAAGTGAGAGGAACGGGGGCAATAAGACAGACACAGGCCCTGCCTGCGTGGAGCTTGTGGTCCAGGGGGGCCACAGGAGAGGGCCACCAAATCCACTCCCTTGCATTTGTTTTTTAAAGACTTTAGTTATTTATTCATGAGAGATACAGAGAGAGAGAGAGGCAGAGACACAGGCAGAGGGAGAAGCAGGCTCCACGCAGGGAGCCCGACCTGGGACTCGATCCCGGGACTCCAGGATCATGCCCTGGTCCGGAGGCAGTGCTAACCACTGAGCCACCCGGGGGATCCCCACACTCCCTTGCATTTGGACAAGAAGAGCACTCTTCAGACTTTGAAATACATCGTATTGAAATGTAGATTCTGGTTGAGTAGATCCTGGACGGGCCCAAGATTCTGCATCGATGATCAACTTCCAGGGGAAGCTCATGCTGTTTGTTATCAGACATACTTTGAGTAGCGAAAAATTAGAATCCCTCATGGGGCAGCATGCTGATTCTCTGTCCTAAGAAGAGAAAACCCAAGCCATCAGCCGTCTTGCATCAGATGAGCTGCGTGCTCCTCCAAGCCCAGGACGGCTTTCTACCTCTGACCTCACTCCAGCCAACTTAAGACCGTCTCCTGGAGGCTCCTTTGCATACACGTAGACTCTCTGAGCTGCAAGGAGAATGGAGGAAGAAGGTCCAGATATAACTGAGTCTACCAAACCCCACCTCACTTCCCCTCCTGCAGCTGCATCATCATCTTGTCCCCATCATCAGCACCATCAAAGGTGCCCATCAAGGCAAAGGCCGACATGACGCTGACTGTGGACCAAGCATTGTTCTTAGCACGTTACACATTTATCTATCTATCTATCTATCTATCTATCTATCTATCTACTATCTATCTATCTTAATATTCTATTTATTTATTCATGAGAGACACAGAGAAAGAGAGAGAGAGAGAGGCAGACACACAGGCAGAGGGAGAAGCAGGCTCCCTGAAGGGAGCCCGACATGGGACTCGATCCCGGGATCCCGGGGTCACCACCTGAGCCAGAGGCAGACGCTCAACCGCTGAGCCCCCCAGGTGCCCCGTTACACATTTCAATCTCACCAACGAGCCTGCAAGGCGGACCCTGCTCCAGGCAGTACATGGGAGTACTCCCATCTTCCCGAGTGGGGAGCCCAGGCACCGAGTGGTTAAGCAACTTGCTCAAGTTGAGAGAGCAAGTACGAAAACCAGGCTTCCGGGCTCCAGGGTCCATGCCGAGCAGTTTGCACCGCGTCTTGCCAGAAGGGCTGCAGACTCTGGACCCCTCCCTCCATTGAGAATTCCGGGGGAAAGGGCCAAAGCCAAATGGGGGAGATGCTCCTAGCCCTCTGGCAGGTGTCTGTTGCGGTGCAGTTTGGGAGGAGGGGGAGGAAGAGGAGGAAGGCACAGTGTGAATGCACTCATGGGATGGCCTTGAAATCCCGGTGAGATTAGATCTGCCTGTTAAATTGCCTGTAAACTGTGGGTGGACTAGGGGAGCCTGAGGGGAGGTAGAGGTTGGGAGGCAGGATGTGGCTGTTCTTGCATAAAGAACAGGCTCCAAGGACGCCTGGGTGGCTCAGTGGTTGGGTGTCTGCCTTCGGCTGGGGGCATGGTCCTGGAGTCCCAAGATCGAGTCCCACATAAGGCTCCCCACATGAAGCCTGCTTCTCCCTCCGCCTGTGTCTCTGCCTCTCTCTGTGTGTCTCTCATGAATAAATACATAAAATCTTAAAAAAAAAAAAAAAAAGAACAGGCTCCAAAGAAGACCTGCCTGTTTTCTGCCTCTTGCCCCAGAAGCCAAAAAGTGATACAGCCTGGCGCGCAGACTGTGGGACCCAACGGCCCTGAGTCCAGATGGGGTGTTCCCTTCCTCGCCTGGTGGGCACCCCACTCCCTAAGGGTGCCTGTGGCTCGTCTGCCTGGAAAGTCACCAGGGACGCCAGCCACACATCGCTTTGTTCTCCACTCCATTCTCTCCCTCCCAACCTTTTTCCAGTGTAAGACTGATGATGCCCTGAAGGTGGAGGGGACACAGGAGATGAAAACCCCATGAAAAATGAAATAAATTCATTTAAAATGTATTAAAGAGGCAGCTTGTTTACATTATTGTTGTCCCCAAACAGTTTCATAAGCTTAAACTGATTTTTACATTTAGCCTTGGGTTTCCCAAACCCACTTTGATCCATTGGAGTAATTGACAATTACAGGGAAACAAACTTCACTGTCAATGCACTACCCCAAGCTGAAGTCTCCGGAAGATAGAGCCAATAAAAGGCTCATTCAATCATCCAGGCCTCAGCCCGGCGCTGGGTGACAGGTGAGCACAGTGGGGTGGGCCATCTGAGCCCCGGCTATTGCAGCTTTGCATGATTTGGAGGGAGCCCAACACAACCCCCAGGCTCCTTTGACATGAGCATCCGGCTCTTGCTTATTCCACACCAGGAAGGAAGATAATTGCAGAGTCAAAAGCACCATGACTTTTCCCCTCTTCTTAAAATTTCCCATGGAACCCAAAGTTTATGACTTCATTATTCTGGAACTCCCTTGTCCACTCCTGCAAAACGGGGCACAAAGTTGACCTTGGAGTAGGGGGAAAGAAGTCTTGACTCATCAAGACACCTAGGTGCTCCTAGTTAAGCCATCTTATGCTAGGAGAACTTGAGCCAGTCATGTCCCCTCTCCGGACCCTTGTGCCCTCATCTGTAAAATAAGAGAGTTGGGCTCCACAGGCTTCAAAAACACTCTGCTTCAGTGAATTAGTGAGTACTTTGGTGGCAAGAACCGAGGATTGGGTGGCAGGAGTAGGGCCCGGAGAGGGGCCTAGTGGTCAAATTGTGCAGCCATACTGGAGAGCGACATGGTGGGACCTCTATGACCCCACCATTCCCCCCGAGCAATTCGTGCACCAGTCCATGGGGGCCATGCACAGGAACGTGCATGGGAGCACAGCTCGCAGGAGCGGAGTCAGAGGTCAGCTAGGCATTCTCGGAGGTCACCTGGGTGCTCCAAAAAGCAGTGGAAGCAATGAAACAGGTGCATGCACGGCAGAGCGGACAGACGTTGACACAGTGCCGAGTGAAAAGACAGGGACTAGGACAAGAGCTTTAGCATAGTTCCACTTCTGTGGATTAAAACAATCCCTATTTTCCAAGGATCCATAGGAATTCAAGAGCACGTATAAAACAGAGCCACGTGGTTGCCTCCCATACAGAGAGGATTAGTGAGACAGAAGCACGCACCAACAAGTCAGAGTGGTCTTATACAGATCGAGACGTCAGCATCCCACAGGGCAAGGAGCGGGTGCGGGACAACTTGACCCTTTGTACCTGTGATCCAACAACGAGCCCCAAACAAGGTGAAACAAATATCCCACTCTAACAATGGAAAGTATTCCTCGCTGTATCCTGTAGGTGATAGCAAAGTTTTTTGGTGTTTCCTTCTATGTGTTTTTTTTTTTTTTTTTAAGCAGGAGGGGGTGGTGACATTTTATTCATTTTTAGAACAATTTCTCAGGTGGCTCTGAGGAGGATGGGTTGGGGGGCGGAGAATGTCTGGAGCCGTGGACACCAGTGAGGAGGCTGCAGCCAAGTTGGAGAATAAATGGTTAAGACTTGAAGGGAGGTCATGGCTGGGTGGGGCCGAGGATGGGGAGGCGCAGGTGGCCTTGGAGGAAGGGATGGACTGGTGGGTCACTGGCTGTGTTGCAGGGGAGGCTAGTTCTGTGTAAGGAGTAGTATGGACACATCCAGAACTGGGGCACAGGTGGAATAAAGGGCAGAGTCCCAGTAGGGAGGAGTAGGTGAAGCAGCCCTTCAGGACACCCCAGAGCAGAGGGCTCAGCAGTCACTTGCAGGGGCCAATTAAAAAAACTGTTGCAGAGGCAGTGGCACCAACCCAGGGGACATAGATGTAACTTTTATTTCATCACGTGATGCTTAGTTACTAGTATTTCATTGTTGTGGACTATTTAGAGCCGTGACTTCTGCATTGCAATTTCTATGGCAGGTTTCCTGCAATCCGGGCAATTTTTTTTAAATTTTTTTTTTATTGGAGTTCAATTTGCCAACATATAGCATAACACCCAGTGCTCATCCTGCCAAGTGCCCCCCTCAGTGCCCGTCACCCAGTCACCCCCACACCCCCACCCACCTCCCCTTCCACTACCCCTTGTTCACTTCCCAGAGTTAGGTGTCTCTCATGTTTTGTCTCCCCCACTGATATTTTCACTCATTTTCTCTCCTTTCCCTTTCACTAATTTTTATATTCCCCAAATGAATGAACAATTTTTATCATATTTCTAACACTTAAAAATGGCTCCCTTTGGGAACTTGGGAGGGAAGAGGACATAGGCCCCTTTCTCCGCCTCAAGGATTGTTTACAATGATATTGATAATAATGGCATCTTATGAATGCTTCCCATGTACCAGGCACCACACTAAATACTTCATATGCATTTTGCCCTGTGAGCATGACTATTATTCTTAAAACCATATTTAATTTTATTTATTTTTAATTTAAATTCAATTAGCCAACATCATTAGTTTCAGATGTAGTTTTCAATAATTCATCAGTTGCGTAGAACACCCAGTGCTCATCACGTCACATGGCTTCCCTAATGCCCATCACCTAGTGTTTAGTTTTAATATACCGTAACACGATCATTAGAAACAAGCACACCACTCAAATGAGATGCAAGTACCTCAAAATATTAACAATAGTTGTAGCTGGATAGTGAAAGCAGGGTCGGTTTTGTTTTTTTCTTTCTCCCCTCCTGCTACCCCGGTTTTATTGACAAATAATTGACATTTATGAGCTTAAGTCCGATGCCACGATGGTTTGATTTACATATATTGTAAAATAATGACCACAACAGGTTAAGTTAATATGCATCTTCACAGATAGACACAATAAAAAGAAAAAAATCCTTTTTGCCTTGTGATGAGAACAATACTACTTGTCCCAGTCCACACACACCAAATACCTTACTATTTATTTGCATCTTCTTCATTCCTTCCTTCATCCATGTCTTATAATTTTCAGAAATAGAGATCTTTCACCTCGTTCGTTAAATTTCTCCCTAAGTATTTTATTGGTTTTGATACTATTGTAAATAGGATTTATTCTTTTCTTTTTTAAAAAAATCACTGTTAGTGTTGAGAAATGCTACTGATTTTTTATGATAATTTTGTTATCCTGAAATTTTACTGAATTCATTGACTAACTTAACAGTTTTTTTTAAATTGGGTCTTAAAGATCTTTCTCTGTATAAAATCATGTCATCTGCAGACAGAGGCCATCTTACTTCTTCCTTTCCAATTCTAATAGCTTTTATTTCCTTTTCTTATCTCACTATTCAAGCTAGAAAGTCCAGTACTACATTAAATAAGATCCTTGTTCTGGATCTTACAGGAAAAAAGTTTTGACTTTCCACCATCAAGTATGATGTTAGTTGTGGGTTTGTCATATACAGCCTTTATTATGTGGAAATATGTTCCTTCGATACCTTATGTGTCAGAGTTTTTATCTTGAGTGGATGTTGAATTTTGTCAAATACTTTTTCTGCATCTATTGAGAAGATCATGGTTCTTTTCTTCTGTTTGGCTCATGCAATGTATCTCATTGATTGATCTGCGGGTGTTGAATCATCCTTGCAGCCCAGGGATAAACCTCATTTGATCACATGGTGAATAATACTTCTTATGTACTACCGAATTCAGTTTGCTAGTATTTCATTGAGAATTTTACAGGTATATTCAACAGGGATTTTGGCTTATAGCTTTCTTTTCTAATAGCACCCTTTTCTGGTTTCAGGTAATACTGGACTCATAAAATAAGTTTGGGAGTGTTCCCTTTCCTTCAGTTTTTTTTTGGAAGAATTTATGAAGGATGAGCGTTAGTTCTTCCTTAAATGTTTGGTAAAATTTACCAGCGAGGCCATCTGGTCCTGGCCTTTTCTTCATTGGGAGATATTTGAATACTGACTCAATCTTCTTCCTAGTTATTGATCTATTCAGATTCTCCATTTCTTCCTAATCCAGTTCTTTTTAAGTTGCATGTTTCTAAGATTCTTCTCATTTCTTCTAGGTTGTTCAGTTTGTTGGCATATAGTTATTCACAGTGGCCTCTTGTGATCCTTTTAATTTCTGTAGTATTTAGTTGTAATTTTTTTCCATTTACAATGTTGTTGATTTGGTTAATCTAGCTAGGGGTTTTTCAATTCTGTTTACCTTTTCAAAAAACCAATTCCTTATTTGCTTAATTTTTTCTATTGCTTTTTTTTTTTTTGGTCTCTATTTCATTTATTTCTGCTCTATTCTTTATTATTTACTTTTCTCTACTAACTTTGGGGTCAGTCTGTTGTTTTTCTAGTCCCTTAAGGTGTAGAGTTGGGTTTTTTTTTTATAGCTCTTTCTTCATTCTTTTTTGTAAAAAAGATTTTATTTTATTTTATCATGAGATACAGGGAGAGAGAGAGAGAGAGAGAGAGAGAGAGTGGCAGGCACAGGCACAGGCAGAGGGAGAAGCAGGCTCCATGCAGGGAGCCCAATGCGGGACTCAATCCTGGGTCTCCAGTATCACACCCTGGGCTGAAGGCGGCGCTAAACTGCTGAGCCACCAGGGCTGCCCAGCTCTTTCTTCATTCTTAATGCAGGCATTTATTGCTATGAACTTCCCTCTTTGAGCTGCCTTTGCTGCATCTCACAAGTTCTAGGATATTGTGTTTCCATTTTTCTTTGTCTCATGAAACCACTTTACTTCTCCTTTAACTGCTTCTTTGTCCCCTGGTTGTTCAGGAGGGTGTTGTTTAATTTACAAGTGTTGGTAAAATTTCCAGTTTTCTTCCTGCTATTGATGTCTAGTTTCATGCCATTGTGGTTAGAGAAGATACTTGGTATGATTTCAATCTTTTGGAATTTACTAGGACTTTTTTTGTCATCTAACATACGGTCTATCCTAGAAAATGTTTCATGTTTACTTGAGAAGAATATGTATTCTGCTATTGTTGGACAGAGTATTCCGTATATGTCTGTTAGATCCATTTGGTGTATAGTGTTAGCATCTGCTGTCTTCTTATTGATTCTCTGTCTGGGTGATCTATCCATTGTTGAGAGTTAGGTATTAAAGTCCCCAGCTATTATCGTATTACTGTTTATTTCTCCTTTTAGCTCTGGTAGTTTGTTTTATATATTTAGGTGTTCCACTGTGGTCACATAAATATTTATAATTGTTATATCTTCTTGATATATTGCTCCCTTTATCATTATATAATGACCTTCTTTGTCTCTCTCTCTCTCTCTGTCTCTTTTTTTTACCATCTTTAGTTTAAAGATGAAGCTCTGAAGACAGGGATGGGGATGTGTGCCACTGGCTGAGAATAGTCAGATAGGACTGCTGGCTTGGTTCTTTGACCAAGTGAGGCTGTAGGATGGACTCCAGGGTGGCCTAGATTCTCTAGTCAGGCTAGTTACTAGATGGTCAGGGCAGGGTACTATATTCAGTACTATGTGGGGCAATGAGTTAGCTTTCCTGCCTTGGCAGGGCAGTAAGATGGAACTCAAGGCCATCATTCAGGGACCTGAATCAGGCCAGAGTGTGCACTGGACTTCCTGGTCAGATCAAGCCACTGATATTGCTCTACTATATTGTCTTGGAGCAAGACATGGGCTATGCTCTGTTCAAACGTCACTGTACATGGGTTTGTCCAATGGGCTACGGAGTTTCCTGTGCTCTGTGGGTAGGTACCTAGTAGAATAGGCTGAAGGCTATACTAAGCAATGAGTGGGCTCTGAATGACATTCCCCACCTGGGCGCAGTGGGAGATGCAGCTTCAAAGCTAGTAAAGCTCTTACTTGGTTGTCTTAACTCAAGTTGAACCACACCCCAAGTTGTCTGACTGAACAGGGCCACTGGCTTTGCTCTGCAAACAGTCATATCTGCCTGCCCAATTCTAGGCTCAAGTTCCCACTGGGCCACACAGTTTCGAAGAATTATCCCCAGCCATTCTGGTCACAAAGGCCCAGAAGATCAGAAGATACTTGTCACAGGAGGTGGGGCTCTATCACAGCTTCCCTGGCTGGGTGGGCAGAGAACAGATAGCTCCAGGCTACTCTCAATTTCCCAACCAGGCTCTCTGATAGGGAGGGACCAGGAGCTACCTTCAGCCTTGGCTGCGAGTTGCCTCCCCTGCATGTGCACTGCCCGGGAACACTGCCCTTTGTGCTGGGGGCGATCAGCTCTGCCTGCCTGCCTCTCCACTCCGGAGCTGGTGGGCTACACCACTGCTAGGAGTTGTCACCAACTCTGGTCAGATAGGGCTGGAAGGTGCTCTTCACAGTGGCTGGCACTGTGACTTAGCACCTTGCCTGACATGGGCATGCTAGACTCTCGGGCCTGCAAAACTCCTTTTTTGAGATCTGAATTAGGCAGATCTGCTCTCTGCCACGTTCCCTGGTCAGAGTGCACCTGTGACTTGGCTGTGCCAATGACCAAAGCCTATGGTTTGATTACTACTTGGCCACTGCTGGTAAGAACTTGGTCTGCCAAGATCCGTGGCTGATTGTTGCGAGCTCCACCCCCCCTCCCCCGCCATCTCCATCAGAGTCGGATTCCCAGTGGTTGAGCCACACAATGCCAGTGGTGTGAGATCAGAGTAGGGCTCCTACATAGAGACCCACAATGCTGGGGGTGGGGATGCTGGTTGTCCCCCCCACTGGAGGCTTGGAGAGACCTCTTGACATGGTGCTGTGCTGGCAGGGGGAGTGCAATGCAGTCATTATGTAGCCACCTCTGTTGCCCTTTTAATGTAGTCTGTCCTGGTATCCATGGTGCAAGGAGTGCTTCAGCCTCTTCCCCATGTTCCAGGATTCCCTCAGTAGTGTCTTGTTCTTTTTTTTTTTTAAGATGTTATTTATTTATTCATGAGAGACACACACACAGAGAGAAAGAGGGAGAGAGGCAGAGACACAGGCAGAGGGAGAAGCAGGCTCCATGCGGGGAGCCCAATGTGGGACTCAATCCCGGGTCTCCAGGATCAGGCCCTGGGCTGAAGGCAGACCTCAACCACTGAACCACCCAGGTGGCCCTGGTGTCTTGTTCCTAGATAGTTCTTCTTATGAGGAACTTTAGCATTCTTCTTGTGAGGGGAAGTAAGGTCAGGAACCATCTGTGTAGCCACATTGGCGATGTCACTCTCCACTCTGTGAGAATTATTATTCTCACTCTCTATTATTCTGATTTTATGGGAAATGAAATTGAGGCTCAGAGAGGCTAAGTAACAGCCTAGGTCACACAGCGAGAAGGAAGAGCTGAACTAACCTTAAGCCAGTTTGCTCTTAACTTTTTAAATCCTATTTGCCTCTTTTCCCAGATGCTCCTCAATTTGGGAGCAAGATAGAAAGTTTTTGTTGGCCAGCATACATCCTTCTATCTCTTCCACAATTCCTTCGTTCCATTCCTGAAATTCTCCTTCTTTTCTGTTCCTCTGATTTGAGCAACAAAATCCAAGCCGCCATCTTCGAAAGCCTTTTGGGAAAGAAGTGTTGTCAGAGTGGGAAAGGAAGTCTCGAGTCTGGCCTCACCCACAAACATTTATGCATCTAATCCAGGGACTGGCAAACATTCCCTGTAAAGGGCCAGATAATAAGCACTTTGGCTTTGCAGGCCATATGGTCTTTGTTGTAATGACTCAGCTCTGCTGTTATAGCACGAAAACAGCCAAAGACAGTATGCTAATGAAGTGGCATAATTGTGTTTCAATAAAACTTTATTTGCAAAAATAGGCATTGGGTCAGATTTGGTCCACGGGTCCAAGTTGCCTTAGGAAATCAGAGAAAGAGCCCAGCACTGTTGAAGGGGCTGCTGGTGGGGAAGGCTTTAGCTTGTGTTGCTGCCTGGAGCAGGTCAGCTCTGGTCCTACTTGTCATAGGAGCTTGAGGTAGCCAGGAGTCCAGCAGAGACCCCTGGGAAGGGAAGATAAATTTCACTTTGATTCTTTGGCCCTTTGCTTACCTGACTCGTATTTTTCTTCTCAGCACGTTTTTCCAGCCCTATCTGGCAGGACTTCCCATTCACTACTTCACGTAACCCTCACGCCATCATTGCAGAGCCGAAGTCACATTGGTCAACCTTGACTAGGCTTTTAAGCCAGATTTGCCCACTTCAACCAGGGACAGCTAGAGTTTGGCCTTGGGCATTCCAGACCCCTTACCTCATGCCTGTCCCATCTCTCAGCAAGCATGGACTTTTCTACCTTGTCCACTCCCAGGTCCTCCAAGTTCAGTGCTCTGGACACCATCAGGCTACAGGGGAAGAGTGAAGATTGGCCCCAAGGTCAGGCTACAGATCTCAAGGGACAGGTCTTTCCTCCCTGCCCAGAGCCCAGGAGCCACTGGAAACAGAGCTCAGAGGAAATGACTTTGTGCAGCAGATGAGCCTCAAAGTTGATTTCCCAGGAGGAATCCAACAAGGCCCTTGAAACGTGGACATCAAGGAGGAAAATCAATCATCTTTTAAGTCTTCACCTTGATGATTGAACCGCTGCTGCCAAACTCTTTATTCTCTCTCTCAAGTCCCTAGACGTGGCCTCTCTCTCACGTCCACATTTTCCCTCTCTCATCTTTAAAGTATGGGGTCTCTTGGTTCTGATCTGAAACCAAAATACATGGCTTTAAATACATTACCAGATGTCAGTCACCTGCTTCCAAACTTCATATTTCCTCTAAAGGAAAGGAGCCCACTGGGAGCGAAGAAAAACAAAACTAGCGTTTGCCAAGGGCCTGCTCTGCACCGGGTTCTCTCATCAGCATCACCAGAATTAGTCTTCTTCCTCCCCAGGTCTGTCCATGTGGACTTACCAGCCTCACATCTCAGATGAGGACATTGGATTCAGGTGTCACCCGATTCAGATTCACCTTTCCTGGTGTCAAACATGTTTTGCAGGTGGTAACACAGAACCGATTGGAAACTCTGCTGTTCTGCTTCCTTTCTACCAGGACTGGAAATGAGCACCTTGAGTAGAATGGGTACCCCAGCTGGGCTGCGTGAGGCTTTCTCTTGACCTTGACCACAAAGCGGTTGAGTCATCTAGGAAACCAGCTCCTGAATAACCTAGGGGTGGCAGGGTGCCATTTCTTCATTTGGGTTGTGCCGAAGGCTGCCTCTGATGCTAAGTGCTATGCTTGGCACCAAGGGCAGAGATATGAGCGCGACAGACACAATCCCTTCCGCTCAGGAAGTTACAGTCTGGTACAGGAACAGAAGCTACTTATAACTACTATGAAATACTAACACAGGGGGATAAGAGCCGAAAGAGGATAGATGCAGGGTGCTTGGGGGCAGATACCTCTAATCTTATTAAGAATGTGGTTGGAGGGCAGCCCGGGTGGCTCAGCGGTTTAGCACCGTCTTCTGCTCAAGGCGTGATCCTAGAGACCCGGGATCGAGTCCCACGTCAGGCTCCCTGCATGGAGCCTGCTTCTCCCTCTGCCTGTGTCTCTGCCTCTCTGCCTCTCTCTCTCTCTCTCTCTCTCATAAATAAATAAATAAAATCTTTAAAAAAAAATAAAGAATGTAGTTGGAGGAAACTCCTTAAGAAAGAGATTGACAACCTGAGATCGATGGCATGTTCTAGAATGGGTAAGAGCTAACCTGACAACATAGAGCAACGAGGGGGATGGGAGTGCCCAGCAGGGTGGGTCCTAACAGCAGAACTTTAGTATCCCCTACCATAGACAGAACACGACAGGAACTGTTCGAAGCACTTTATGGGTCTTAATTCACTTGATCTTCCCAGGACCAAATACAGAAGAAAGGGAGGGACCGAAGGGTTTTCATAGGGCTAGGGCAGAGGCTTATTGAGAGTGGGAAATGCAGAGGAAGGCATGACCAGAGGATGTACGAACAGGGTTCCCAGGTAAAATTCAAGACACCCAGTTTGAATTTCAGATAAACAAGTTTGGTTTAAGTGTATGTCCCCAAAATTGCGTGGGACATAATTATACCAAAATTACTTACGGTTTATCTGAAATTCGAGTTTAACTGAGTGTCCAATTTGATTTGCTAAATATGGCAACCATCCCTTGGAGACCACAGGGGGAATGTTCACACTCTAATCTCAGAATAATGAGGACTCTTGGAAGGTTTTAAGAAGGGGAGTGACATGGCCGGTTCTGTGCCATAGACAAATGTTTGGCTGCATTTTGGAGATGACCTCAGAGGCAGGAAGGCAGTTACAAGGGCACACCTCCAAGTCCATGGCAGGCCTGTCATCCAGGTGGCACATACCAACTAGTTGGGCTGTTGCCTTTCCCGCCCCAACTCAAGCAGCCCCATTGCTCATCAAATAGGTATTGAGCATCTGTAATATGCCAGGTGATGTCTACGGAATAAAAAAGTACAAGCCAGATCACCTGCCCACCCCAAGCTCCCAAACTGGCTCTTTGACCTGTACAGACCGGTGGTACAATGGCGCAGCAGGTCTCTTAGGAGCCCAGAGCTTGGAGAGTGGATGGCAAAGAAGACCAAGGAAGGCCTGCGGAGGTAAGGCTTGAGCTGGGTATGAAGGAGGCCTTGGGGAATTGGGTGTCTCAGTGACAGCAGTTAGACTAGATCTTAACTACCACTGCTTTGGACTGGGCCTGCTGCTGCGTCCCCTGCTCTGTGTACTTAGCCGTATCCTCCACATTAAAGAAACTCATTTCCTTTTCCTGTGGCTGTTGGCATCGTTCCATCAATCATATCACTGTCACCTTGAGACAGTCACACCCCAGGGAATGACAGCAGGGTGTGCAAAGCCGTGGAAAGCATGTGCATCGGTGTGAGGTGGTGGGATGCCTTTGGGAACCACTGGCCCTCTCTAAAGTTGGAGGGAGAGGGGTGGTGTGGACTGGCAGGCCGGGAAGGAAGGAGCAAGAACGTGAAGGGTCGTGTCCCTCAGCTAAGAAATGGGAGCTTTTGTTACTTAGAGAGTCGCTGCGGGGTTGTAAGCATGGGGCTGACACGATCGGTTAAGCTGTTCTGAAGAGCAGCTGACATGGCAGGTCTGGCTATGTTTTGCTGGGTGGTTTGAAAACTATCGACTGCTTCTGAAAGCACATGGGGGCAAGTGGGTCTTGGAAGGAGCCAGCAACAAATCAGATGGAGGAGGCCCTCCTCAGGCAGGTGGCGGGGTCCACACTTTTTATCTTTTGGGATAGAGAGAAATCAAGAATTAGGGGACCCCAGAGAGCATATTCATAGGTCTGAACTCACACCCAGGGGATTTGAAGGATCTTTTTCCACCCAGGGACTTGAAAGATGGCGTAAGGTACACCAGGGGATTCTTACCATAGTGTATTGGCTATGCTTTTATTGAAATAATGTTACTTTAAAAGTCATTCCAAAATTAGGAACTTAAAACAGTACCCATTGGTTGGCTGAGGCGCCTCTGCTTCAGACCACAGGTTAGTTGCAGAAGTCCACTCCATGTGTATCTTTCCGGAACCCAGGATGTTCTTCTCACGGTGTAAGTGGGATGTTCCCAGAGGGATGCGCAGAGGCATGGGATGGCTCCTGAGGCACGTTATCTCAAGATTGGACCTCGCGTATCATCAGCTCTGTTGGTCAAAGCAAGTCACATGGCAAAGCGTAGCAGCAGTGGGTGAGAGACTCTACTGTCATGAAGGCAGAGGTGGGGGGCGGAAATTACCCATGGAACAAAAATCTAACCAGCGCAGTTCCTACAAGAGCATATTCGCCCGGTCATCACAGGGGAAAGTACCCCCCACACGGTTGTGCTCCTTGCCGGGCTAGGAGATTCCAGCTGGAGAAGCTCAGCGTGACTACAAGAAGCCGCGGTCTCTCATCTTTTCAAAGACACCACCTTGAAAGAAGGTGAGGCACGAGGCAGGGAGAACATGCATTTTATAGGAGAAAGACTATCGTAGGACTCATAGGGTTTTTTTTTTTAAGATTTTATTTATTTATTCATTAGAGACACACAGAGAGAGAGAGGCAGAGACACAGGCAGAGGGAGAAGCAGGCTCCGTGCAGGGAGCCCGACATGGGACTCGATCCCTGGACCCCAGGATCACGCCCTGGGCTGAAGGCGGCGCTAAACCACTGGGCCACCCGGGCTGCCCAGGACTCATGGTTTTATCATGAATTGCATCCACCCTGGGATTGAGGCAGGACCAAATAACTGCTGGGGCCAGTCCACTCGCGGCCTATTTTGGTAGGAGGCAGAGGAGTCTCTAAGGAGGTGAGTTGCTCCAGGAAAGACCGGGTGGGGGTATGATGATGTGGTGGGCGGTCAGGGGTGGGACTGCAGGGCGCCTCATCTACTACTCAGCGTCACTCAACCTCCGTGAACTCCTGTCTGGGTACAGGGTACAAAGACTTCCATGGACAGTGAGAAAAATCTCAAAGAACTGTTGCTGTATGGCTTCCAGAAGCTTTAGAACCAGGACTTTCTACAGCAACTGCTGTGTATAAGTTAGCATGCAGTTTGACTGCATAAAACACAAAGACCCAGTGGAATAACTCAGGTAGAGAAAGACAGATACTATCTGGTCTCACTTGTATTTGGAATCTAAAAATAAAATAAAAAGAGAGGGAGAGCGAAAGAAAAGAAGAAAAACCTGAACCCGTAGATACAAGAGAACAGACGGGTGGGTGCCAGAGGCGGGAGATTCGAGGGTGGGTAATGTGGGTGAAGGAGGTCAAAAGGTACAAAAATCCAGTTATAAGATAAATAGGTCCTGGAAATGTAACGTACAGCATGGTGACTCTCGTTAACAACACCGTATCGTGTATTTGAAAGTCACTAAGAGCACAGATCTTAAATGTTCTCATCACAAGAAAAAAAAATACTGTAACTGTGTGGCAGTGGATGTTAACTAGACTCCTTGCGGTGGTCATTTCACTGCTCGTACAAATATCAAATCACGATGTTGTACATCGGAGCTAACACAGTGTTATATGTCGATTATATCTTGATTTAAAATAAAATGAAGATGATGTTGCAAATTATGGTAGATAAGACCTGCTTGTATTTTTTTTAAGATTTTATTTATTTATTCATGAGAGACATAGAGAGAGGGAGAGACACAGGCGGAGGGAGAAGCAGGCTCCCCACGGGGAGCCCGATGGGGACTCGATCCCAGGACCCCGGGGGTCACGCCCTGGGCTGAAGGCAGATGCTCACCCGCTGAGCCACCCAGGTGCCCCCTGTTTGTATTTTCTAATTTGATTTAACAAATAGGAAGGGAATTGGTTTGACTTCTAAATGAATGAGTGAGCAAATACCCAGAATGAAAGCTGGCATGGTGGCGGCATGGTGCCATTGGGGAGCGAGACTCTGTCGTCCTCGGCGTGTGATTTCCATTCTTAAGGCTGTGCTAGGCTCTGAGGCGGCCGCCGGAGCATCTGCTGCACTCTGGGCAGAATGAGGAGGAAGGGAAAGGGACATGGGAGGGTTGCCTTCGTACCCTCATCATCCTGAGAGTTCTCTGAAGTCTCTCACGTCATTTCTGCTTCAATTTCTGGTTAAATTTTTCTGGTCTGAACTTACTTTCACAGTTAATGTAGCCACTGGAAGCCTGGGAGATACAGTTTTCTTGCCGGATGGCAATATGTCTAGCTAAAAGTTGGAGTTCTTCTATTTAAAAAAAAAAAAAAAGACGTAGATAGGTTTGGGAGACCGCAGGCGTTCTCTTCCACAAGAGGAGCAAACCAGGTACACACCCATGATGCTGGGTGACATCAATCTTGACCTAGAATTGGCAGCTACTCCGGTGGCCTTTGCAATGTTGGTGTCTTAAACGTCGCTGTAAGAGATGATGCGTTTCCAATTGTCGATGGCAGAAGTCATTTCCACAGTGACCTAGGGTGGACAGGAGGAAGAGGGTGGCCAAGAAATATAATATCTAGAGCACATATGGACCCAAGCGACAGGCTTCGAGGGAGTCCCAGAGAGTCCACAAGGACCGAAGTAGGGAAATACTGTGCGTGCCTGAAATTGTACGTTCTTCCCTATCCCAGGGGGGATAACCCAACAGACGGGATTATTTGTCTTTGTCTTGTCTCGTTTATTTTTTTTCTTGGCCACATAGCATCCCTTGCCCTTGGCCTCCCTCTCTTACCCATGATGCTGCCCAGCTTCTTGGCTGCCTGTGTTACTGAGCTATGAAAATTGTGTTCTGATCCACGGGGACTTCTTAAAGCTAAGAGCTGCTTGTGGGACCTGAAATTGTCCTCACAATGATTTCATTCAAAGTAATAACAGCATCTGATGCTATAGAAATCTCATCCTCATGATCATAAGCATTTATAATAGCCCATCATTGAGCAAGTGCTTACATTGGAGAGGAATTTCCATGGAGAAAGTCAATCTTTTCAAAAATGTTAATTTTTTTGTGTGTGTGAGGAAATCAAATGAGATGCCAAATTGTCTCTGTCATTATGTTGCCCTTCCCTCCTGAGCACTTACTGCTCTGATCAGTGTGACATTTTCATGTGTAACAATGCAGATGGGGACATTTACCTCCTGATGGAGACCCACACATGCCCATCCATCGCCTGCTCTGGTTTTACAGTAGGCAAAGCATAAAGTTAGAGACCCCCAGGCCCTTCAGGCTTGGCCACTCCTTGGGAGGGAAAGGAGGGAGACCCTCCTCATAACAATGAACAAAATAGGACTGGAATATGGAGATGAGTAATTTTGGGGGCACGCAAGTCCTGGCCAGTTTCGCTCCCTTCATCAAAGGCCAGCCCCGGGTTATCTCCTTTGACTCTTTAGCTGTGACTTTGGCTCCTCTTTATGACCACTCCAGTTTATTGGCTGCTCTGCTGCCTCAGACCTTGGGAAATATTCATTTTGGGGCCCCAGTGAGCTTCCTGCCCAGGCACAACTCAACTGTCTCACCTTTCGAGCAAGCCCAGGCAGCAAGCAAGGAGTCCTGGAAAACGTGGCTGTTTTCCCCCACGGTGCTCTACTCACCGTCTCTAGGAAATGCAATCTTCTCAGGCCCTCAGCAAAAGATGAGGTCTGACAAAGACAATAATTGGCCTCCAAATACACAAAGAAACAGCAAAACAAAGATTAACAAGTATTTATTTAAATGTCTGTGAAGAGCAGCGTTAGGTCAAATTCACTGATTATTAAATTTACTATCCATAAAAATGTCATCACACTCACCAAACTATTTGCAGGTTAGATGGTTTCAACTTTGCGAGAATCCCTGAGCCTGCATGGTGATTGCCGAGAAACCGCGGTCAGCCCATAAATTGAATACGTTACTCGGAGCCAAAATATTTCAGAAGCAGAATCGTAAAAATGCTTTCAGTTTTTACAACAGGAATTTATATTTGATGTGGAATGTGGGTGTGCTCAAATGAGTACTGAGGGTCTATACAAGTCACAAAATGCCTATGAATGTGTGGTCTTGGGAGACCGTGATTAAAAATTAAAGGATCTGTTGTATCGTACACCGATCGGTCTTCATGCTGCCGTGGCGGCGGTAAATTACGGTAGAGCGGACTATGACGCAGCCGTGCACAGAGTGGGGCAGAGCTCCGTGTGGTAACAGGAGAGAGGCTCCAACACGTAAGGCGAAGAAAGCAAGACGTAGAACAATACGTACAGAGCGATTCATTCTGTGTCAAAATACTGGGTGCGTGTGTGTGCGAGCGTGTTCGTGTGCACCTACGCGTGCACGCAAATATGTAGAGGCACGTAGATGCAGGCTGTGTACGTGTAGAAAAGTTCTGAACAGATCCTTACAAGTAACAGTTATTTAATCTCTGAAGATCAAAAATGGGAGCTGGGAGCAGGGCGGGGGATGCTTCTATTTTCACGTTATCATACTTCCCTGAATTGCGAGGAAAACATCCAGTGGGTGCATACATTAATTTATAATTTTGAAAAACAGCAATTACAGTGCAGAAAAGAATGGTCCTCACGCAGACTAGGAAGGGAGACGTTCTCGGGCCAGCAGCTGGCACGGGGACTCGAGTACTGGCCGTGGAGGAGCCTCCCTGGGCACGGGGACCCAAAGGCCTGTCGCTCTGGAGGCGGGCGTGCTCAGCAGCCTCCCCGGGGCCTGGAGAGGCAGCCCTCCGGGTTTTGTCCTTCCTTCCCCATTCATCAGACACCTTTCCCACGCAGAGTAGTATCGTGATTCAAGCAATATTTGGTGGGCCCGGTTGTATTAGGGCTGTATTAGTTTCCGGCAGCTGCTGTAACAAACCACTACAAACTTAGTGGCTTAAAACAACGCAAGTAGACTCCGTTTCACAGAAGTTCCGAGGAGGTCCACGGCTCCACTCCCTTCCATCAGGCCGAGATCGAGGGCTGCGCTTCTCTCTGGAGGATCCACGTCCTTGCCTCTTCCAGCTCCTACAAGCTGCCCTCATTTCTGGGTTTGGGGCTCTTTTCATCTCCGAAAGCAGCGGAGTTGCATCTTCAAATCTCTCTCAGACTTTGATCTTCTGCTTCCTTCTTCCACCTACAGGGATCCCCGTGATTATGTCTCACCCGCGCACAAAATCCCGTAATCTCCCCTTCTCAAGGCCTGATAAGCGACCTTAATCCCCTCTGCCATGAATCCTACCGTGTTCACTCGTTCCGTGCATGGGGGCGTGTGCATATGGGGGAGCCATGCTTCTGGCTCCGATATCCGTTCAGTTGTGGACAGACCCGATCCTTGTCCGCTCTGAACCTAGAAAGGAGGCAGATGATTGCCCACACCGGCCTTGCACGCGAAAAGGAGTGGGAAGACCCAGTTTTGAGAACTTTAGCTCATCCCCCAGGTCAAGGGTGCCAAGGGTCCAGTCGGAAATGTCACAGGGTGAGAGCCGGCCGCGGTGATTTATCGGAGAGAGCCGTCCCTGCACTGCGCATCCACACCGCATGGTCCTCACCTTAAGCCAAGTGGGGAAGGGACTGTGAGGACACCGCGTGGAAAGCTTGCTATGCGGTCCTTGGAGACAAGAGGAGACAATGACCTGTGCCTGACACTCATCTGAGAAATCTAAATCAAGCAAGATGTCAAGTCTTGGCTGATGGGGTGAAGGAGAGAGAGAGATGCCAGGTTGCGCTGGAGACAAGCGACCCTTGCACCCACAGAGCAGAGCGAGGGGGAGGCCAGCTTCCCCGCGGGACACGACGACGGGAGAGCACCGGCCTGATGCCATCTTGCAAAGGCATTTTCCTGAGAAGGGTCCTCGGCCGGGGCTGACGGCGATCGCCTCCAGAGAGTCCACACTGGTGGCAGCCGGGCAGCCGGTCCTTGGTCCCCTAACGTTGTCCCCCTGCCGGCTGGATCCCTGGAGGGCCGGGGACAGCCCGCTGGGCACGGGGGGTGGAGGAGGGGGGCGTGTGGGCAGCAGGTGGGAGGCGTCGGCCCCCCACGGGCCTGCGTTGGTTCTTCCTTCACCGAAGCAGGTCCAAGGCGGGGAGAGGAAGGAAGGGCCGCTGTAGCCAAGGCCTCGTCGGGTCTAAGGGGGACGCTGCCCCGGACACCTCGATTGGTACAAGCAGGACAATTTGGTTGCCGCCAAGCACTGAGAGGCCTGATGGTGGCAGAGCGAGCAGCCCCGATGACGAGGTCACCCAGAGGTGGGGAGGTAGATGTGGAAGGGGCGGGCGGGGAGGGGGACTGCTGTCTGCTTTCACCCTGGTGTCCTGCTCTTTCTGGGTCAGCCTGGCGCTTCAGCAGCCGCAGGGACAGAGCCGCGGGGAGCCTGGCCACCTGGGGCCTGCGTCTAGGCCGCCTGTCCCAGGCGCCTGCCCCCAGGCTCCAGACCCACAGCCCAGGGCCCCTCCTGGGGGGGGGGGGTAGGCTGCTCTTCTCCTCACATCCGAATGGCCTCAGGTGGGTCCCACGGAGGTTCCCAGGGGGCCCTCGGGGGCCAGCCTGCACGTGAGGCGGCAGGGCCTAGCTGCGGCCACTGAGTCCCCTCACCTCCGGGCATCCAGGCGGCCTTCAGACTCACCAGGGTGTCCGGTTCAGGCGGAGCCATTTGCGTCCTGTCCTCCAGGCCCTTGTGATGGACAGGCGCGTCTGGGGCGCCCTGACCACCTTCAGAGGATGCCCTGAGCCTGCCAGGGCCAGGGCTCCGGCTCCAAGGGGCTCGACTCTGCAGGCCGAGGGCAGGGGCACGTCCTGGCCTCACCCTCTCTGCACCTCTGGCCTCGTGCTCACGGGGTCAGAGGATCCGGGGTAGCTCAGAGCCCCCCCCACAGGAGGACCCCCCGGCTGGGTTGTCATCACGCCGGCTCACAGCTCCGCCAGAGGCCTGTCTCCCTGGGGTTGGCCTCCTCGGATGCCTGTAGGTCCCAGAGGTGGAGACGTGCGTCCGCAGCTGCAGGACCCCCCACAGAGCTGGCCCGGAGCCCACCCAGTGCCCCCTGGGTGGCGCACCGCAGTCGCGGCTCAGCTCCCGACTCGGCCAGGGAGACGGTGGAGTCGTGGCTGGGGGCCCTCAGCTGCAGCTGGGGCTCGGAGAGGGACTCGAGTGCGGGCCCAACACGGAGGCTGGGTCGGTGCTCCAGGTCAAGGGGCGTGGACCTGGGTGGGCCCCCCGAGGGCCTGTGTGTGTCCTCCCGGGGCCACCGTGCTTTACTTTGCTGTTGTCCTCAGGACCCCGGCCACAGGCTCAGGGATGGCGGGGCGCTGACACGTCTGTGCCTGGCCTCCTCTCCCCTCCCAGCGCTGCCCTCAGGCCTCAGAGGCCTACAGAATGAGGCCACCCCAGTGAGGTTCTAGCCGGAGAAAGGCCCGAGGCCGGGCCGACCAGGGGGTGGGCTGGGATGGAGGCCTGAGCCAGCGCGGGAGTCAGCAGCAGGGATTTCTAGCATGTTCTTTCCCAAGAGCCCCTGCAGGCACACCTGGGCACCCTCTTGGGCTCCCCACATGCGTTCTAGGGACAGGATCACTCCCCACCCCAGTCGTTTCTCTCCCGAGCCTCCGACGGCCACGCAGACTTCAGGCAGGACAGCACTGGGCTACAGTGCCCAAGGGCTGCCTCGATGGGACACATTCACAGTCCTCGAGGAGGCCTGCATGAGCTGGCCCTGCCACGTCCCCAGCCTTTCTCTCCAGTCGTCTGGTCTACCTCACCACGCTCCATTGACTGATTGGCCTCCAACTTCACTGACTGGTTGATTCACCCATTCATTCATTCATTCATTCATTCATTCATTCATTCATTGACATTCAGTCTACACCTGGCTCAGAGTCCTGTGCCTGGAGTTACGATTGGCCCACCAGCTGGAGAGAGAGGAGACAGTGCCTGGGTCAGGAATCGTACGGGTCCTGCCAGGGCCAAGACACAGATGATCATCTCCCAAAGACCCATCCAGGGTTGGAGGCTCAAGGCGCAGCGTAGCCCAGGGGTCAAGGTCGTGCCTGCATTTCAGCCCCTCGTCTGTCACTACTGGCGTGAACTTGGGCAAACTGCTCTGCTCAGCTCAGCTCCCCCTCCGTTTACCCACTGATGAGATGGGAAGAGGCTCAGCCATGCAAGCCAGCGCCTGCACGTAGTGCTCTCCATAGGATGGTTGGCTACGGCAACATGGGGGAAGCTTAGTATTGCACACTTGTTGCTTTTATGTAAAGGCTATAAAAAGTGTGTGAGAAAACCTTTCTCAACCACCCTAACCTATGAGTTCTCTTCCCTAGAAGCAACGTCCATCGCTACTCTCCCCTGCATCCTCCCAGAGACAGTAATGCACCTACCAACGCGCGTACGCACATCTCTAGCTAACCGTCATCTATCACCTGTCTGTACCAAACCATAACACTCCACATTCTCGTCCACGGCCTGGGTTTTGCTTTTATTCAATCAAAGATATAATTCAAAAAGGGCTCCAGGCAGCCCTCAGCAGTCTTTGGCATTCCTTTGGAGGGTTGGAAATAGGTAAGGAGGACGCAAGGAGCAGTGGCCCACCACCTGGTGACCTGTGGGGTCTCGCCTGGTCTGGTCGCTTGTTTCACGGTGCTTTTTCCTCTGGAGATTTAATGCGACTAAGACCATGGTTCTCACCCTTCAGTGTTTGTAGGAACCTCCTGAGAGGGTCTTAATGACGCAGACTCCAGCAACCCGCTCCCAAGAGATTCTGATGCAGTACATCCAACGTGGGCTGCGGACTTTGCAGAAACCGCACTGGAAAATGGTGCCATAGGAAGAATCCCATGTGCCTGCAGAGAGAGACAGCATGTTTGGGGTTTGCAAGATCGACACATGACGCAGTGCACAACCCTGAGGCCCAGCACACAGACCCAGCCTTTGCAAACTCTCGGTCCAGTTGGGGTGGCAAAACTCACTTATGGGAAGGTGTAGGCAAGGCACAGGTGGCCTGTGCTGTGGTCTCTAGAGAGAGGTTACTGTGGGCTCAGGCGCCAGAAGAACTTCTTGGAGGAAGAAGGATTTTAGAACGACCTTGGAGGTCGGAGAAGGCACAGGCGGATGAAGGAATATTGACTGACTTGGAATCCAAAGATACGCAGGGAAGGATCACACCATGGGAGGACCCTGACCTAGCAAACTGCAGGGCACGTTCGTACAAATCAGAAAAAGCTATCGGCTCTGGCCAGTGCAACCTGTGGTACGGGGTTGGGCGAAAGAGAGGCACCCCTTCCTTTGGGGGCATCCAGCTTCATGCCAGGCTGACTGCATCACGGGGAGTACAGTTCGGGTTTCACTTCCACTCGTTTCCTTGGCCTTTGTGCTCTGCACAAACTGCCCAACCGTACTATCGATCCTGCCTCAGACCCTTAAGGAAATAAATGCTAAAAAAATAAAAAATAAAAATAAATAAATGCTGAGATGTCACTGAAACAGGAAACACAGGAGGATGAATGGGCTTGGGAAGAGGGAAGGTAATGAATTCAGTTCTGGACGTATACGGAGCCCAAGGCTTTGGGGTGATTCGGGGGAATCCACTCAGTGGGCAGCTGTGGAAGGGAATCCGGGCCGGTGCCTGGGAAGACCTCCAACCAGCAGGATGCACCCCCGGCTTACCCCCCGACCATGCAGCCTAGTGAAGGGGCAGGACATGTGTGTGCATCTTGTACACGTGCATGCACAGCCACCCACGCACACGCCTGGGAGCATGGTCTGATGGTTCGTGCAGCGCAGGCAGGGCACCGGGGGCAGGGGCGGGGGGAGGACAGCAACGTGGCCGAGACCTCGGGTTTCCCGGAGGAGGTGGGCCTGGTGGACAGGTGCAGCCAGGCTGGAAGAAACGAGGAGATCCTGCGCCGTTTGGGGTGGCTGGCTTCCGCTCAGGCGTCCTGGCCCAGCTGCCCCTCGGCGTTGAGAACGTCCGCGGCCCCTCAGCGTGATTCCCAGCCCCTCTCATCGCATTACCCTATTTTATCTTCTTCCAACCACTCACCCCGACCAGAAATCATCACATTATTCGCTTGTTGACTTGTCTACATGTGTCTGTGTTTCTGCATATTTAATGCTCTCAGGCTATAAACTTCAGTATGGCGGGAATTTTCCCTGTTTCCGTCCTTCCCTAGGTCTTCAGCGCCTGGCACGCATCACGTGGTCAGTGGATGTTTTTTGAATGAATGGGTGAATGAGCGAAGGGGGAGGTGAGTGAAGAGGTCACAGAGAGCCACACACCGACAGCAGCGGGACTTTCTCATATTCCTCTGCCTTATTTGACCAGAGGCAGCCTTGGACCTGTCTGGCCCGATGACCATCCCCCGTAAGATCCTCGATGCTCTGTCCTCCTGAAGGGAGCCCCAGGGCCCTGGGCGCTGGCCGTGGGCGAACCGTGACCCACCGCCTCTGGTGGGCATCGTGACCGCATTCACCAGGCCGGCAGGACCCGACCGAACCCTCCAGCCCACTCTCTCCGCAGCCCACTCACCCTGCGACCTTGTGGTAAGGACCTGATCAGGACATCTTAGGATTTTTTTTTTTTCCCCTATTAGCGAAAAGCTTAGCTTGTGGAAATTCGGGAAACTATGGGAGGAATTTGTCGCTGTATCCCGGCCCAAGCACTCAGACGTACCAGTACGCAGCATCAGGACATACATATTTAGCTGGAAAGTGCACAGGGCTTCAGCCTCAGAACAAAACCCTTAGCCAGAGGGAGGACTTAGTGATCTAAGGAATGTCTTCTAAGCCAGAGTCTCTCTGGGCTAAAGGGTAGAATTATTCCAAGGTAAATAAATCAGCCCTGTTCTTCTTCTAGGATCATGCAGCTCTGAGAACTTCAGTGACCCAGCAACCCTGGGTAAACCATTAGGGCTCAGCTGTAAATCTGAAAACAATCCTTTTTCTTTATATATATATATATATATAAAGACCTTTGAAATGACACCAATTATTCACCCCTCCCCTTAAATAAAATTCTATTTTATTTGAAAAGTGCACATGCATTGAGAGAAATTGGATAAATAAATAATAATAATAAAAAGAATAGTAATAAAAAGAAGAAAATAAATATGACCATCCTTCTATAAGCTAGAGAGAGAAAACCAGTGTTGGCAGCTTCCTCTCCGCCCCGCGTGGCCTCTTCTCTCTCCCGCTGTTCACTGCATTATCCTTGGTTCTAGGGAAATACATGTGTTCTACATATATTTTTCCCCAAAGTTATGGCCACATGCCTGGCAGCACCTGTCTCTCTCGCACACACACACGCACACGCACATGCACACACATGCACAAATGTCCTGTGAACCTTAGTGACGTCTCTGTATGTCCTCTGAGAAACACGGTCTTACGAGGCTGCACTACATTCGCATTAATTTTGTGCCATGATCCGTCTACCCGTCCTCTTCTGCTGGGCATGTGAGTTGTTTTCACCCTCTGCCTTCTTATGCGTAGAACAGAGGGAATGATGGGAGGGACCTCGCACAGCTGTTTGGGGATAAAATGAGATAATGCGGAGGAGGGCTCGGCACGGTGCTCAACAAACTCGTGCGCCATTCCACGTGCCCGATAAATAGCTACCACGGTTCTTATATATCACTTCTGACCTGCCTTTGAAAGGTTGTAGAGATCATCTTTGCACGTAAATTTTAACGTAAATCCTTCCATATGTACCTAGGATAAATTCCTAGGAATTTAAGAATTTAGACCCGAGATGATGAACACTTTTAGGGATTTTGATGAATGAATGTCGCTAAAGCCCCTGCCCTCCGGGATGAGGGCGCTTGTTTCTTGGAGCCTCTCCAGCACTCAGGAGCTGTATACATTTTAAGCTTTTTCAATTTGACAGGCATGTTGTTTGAATTTGAATATCTTTCTTTACTAATGAGGTTGATATTGGTTGATTTTCATATTGATTGGCCACTTGTGCTTCTTTATTTGTAATTCATCAGGCTGTGTGTTTTGCCCACTTTTTCCAGCTTGGTGCTTATATTTTTTTCTAATTAATATTAATTTCTATATAGTCAGGATATTAATGTGTGTGTGTGTGTGTGTGTGTGTGTGTGTACACATCAGTTTTTGGTTTTGCTTATTCTCATTTAACTTCATTTATGGGCTTTTTCAAAAAGAGAAGTGGTTATGGTTATGATTATATTTATACAATATAGTGAGATCCTATGCTTTCTTCTATTGTGTTTTTTTTTCTTCCCTTGTTTTTTGGCTTCTAGAAATTCCTTTTTTTGCTCAGAGATGAAGCAAACATTTATCCTTGTTTTACCTTTGTTTTATTTTAGTTGTTTTAGACCTTGACATTTATTTTTTAGCCCATCTGGTCTTCAGTTAGGATGTGCTATGATGTAATGATCCACTTTTATTAATCTGCAAATACTTAGCAATTTATTTCACCATGATGTTTTGAATAACTTATTCTTTACTCAATTGCTTAAAATGCTGCCTTATTTTATGTGGGTCTGTTCTGGGTATTTCTAGGATATTACAGTGCTATCTTCATTTTTATGTCATTACCACATTCTCTGAATTAATGTACCTTTAAAATAGGTTTTAATATTTTGAAAAAGTGTTTCCTTTATTCCACTGCTTTCATTTTTATTTTTTTTTTTAAATTTTTAATTTGATTTCTCCCGAGTCTATTCTTCTAGAATAACTTAAAAACAATTTTGCCAAGTTCTAAAAAAATTCTATATGAATGTTTGTTAGAATTATATTTTATTTATGAATTAATTAGAAATAAATTGAATCTTTAAAATGTTGAGATTGCTTATCCAAGAACATGGTATATTTTGTCAAGAGTTCACTTTTATATCCTAGAGCAGGGCTTCAGCTTTTGTGTGATATAAATGTGATGGACTTAAATTCATCATTTAATTGAGAGCTTTTTCATTTTAACAAAGGACATTAGCTCATTAGTAGCTATTATCACAAATTTAAAAATCAGTAATTTTATTTCTACTATTTTAAGCTTTTGTGTTTTATGCTTATGTGTTATTTTCTTTGCTCTGTTTCTGTCGTTGTTGCCCTCTAGAAAAGTATTTTTGTTGTTCTTCTTCTTCTTGTCTGATGAATTTGAAATTTATACCTGGTTTTGTTCTGAAAAGTCGTTTTCAAATGTAAAAATGACCAACCTCTCCCTACTTTGTGTCAGAAGAGAAAGCTTTATCAATACTTCCTTGCTGAAAAGAGGAAACATCTAATAAATTTTGGCTTCTTTCCTACCACCCTCATTTCTCAGTTAAAAAAAAAAAGAGCCTGTTAGATTGATTATGGTCAAAAAAGCAAGAAATAGCAAATATTAGTGAGGATGTGGAGAAAAGGAATCCTTGGGCACTGTTGGTGGGAATGCAAACTGGCACAGTCACTCTGGAAAACAGTATGGAGTTTACCCCCCCAAAGTTAAAAATAAAACTACCATTTGAGCCAACAACTCCGCTTCTGGAAATTTATCCAAAGAAAACAAAACACCAAAGTAAAGAGATATTTGCACCCCTGTGTTCACCGCAGCATTATTTACCAAAGCCAAGACATGGAAGCAACCTAAGTGTCCTTCGATGGGTGAATGTATGACAAAGATGCGGCATATATATCAATGGAATATTATTCAGCCATTAAAAAGAGGAACTCTTGCCATTTGCAACAACATGGATGGAACTCGAGGGTATTATGCTAAGAGAAATATGTACAAATACCATATGTACTCACTTCCACGTGGAATCTGAAAACGAACCAAACTTACAGATACAAAGAGCAGATTGGTGTTTGTCAGAGGCAGGGATGTGGAGGCTGTGTGAAATGGGTGAAGAGAGTCAAAAGGTACAAATTTCCAATTATAAAATGATTAAGTCACGGAAAATATTGGAAAATAATTTTTCAATTATAAAATAAATAAGTCCAATTATAAAATAAATATCGTATAGCACAGTGACTATGATCAGTAATACTGTATTGCATATTTGAAAGTTTCTAGGAGAGTAGATCTTAAAAGGTCTCAGCACAAGAAAAAACATGGTCATAACTCTGTGTGGTGATGGGCAGTGACTAGACTTATTGTGGCGATCACTTCACAATGTACACAGATAGCGGATCATGACACTGTTTGTACCCCTGAAACTAATGTAATGTTACACATCAACTGTAGCCCAGTAAAATTTTTTTAAAAAGAAATTCAGGATTTTTTCTTTTTTTTTCAATTGAAATAACCTTTTATTATTATCTTTAATTCCAGTAGAATTAATATACAGTGTTATATTGGTTTCAGGTGTACAATATAGGGATTCAACAATTCTATGCATCACTCAATGCTCGGCGTGATAAGTGTACTCTTAATCCCCTTCACCTATTTCACCTCCCTCTGGCAACCACCAGTGTGTTCCCTATATTTGAGAGTCAGGTTTTTTATTTTCTTTTTTCCTTTGTTCATTTGTTTTGTTTCTCTAAATTGCACCTATGAGTGAGATCATATGGAATTTGTCTTTCTCTGATGGATTTAGTCCACTTAGCGTTAATACCTTCTAGCTCCATCCATACTGTTGCAAATGGCGAGATCTCATTCTTTTTTATGGCTGAGTAGTATTCCATTGTAGATGTTTACACATCTTCTTTATCCAGTCATCGGGATCCCTGGGTGGCGCAGCGGTTTGGCGCCTGCCTTTGGCCCAGGGCGCGATCCTGGAGACCCGGGATCGAATCCCACGTCGGGCTCCCTGCATGGAGCCTGCTTCTCCCTCTGCCTATGTCTCTTCCTCTCTCTCTGTGTGTGTGACTGTCATGAATAAATAAATAAAATCTTTAAAAAAAAAATATCCAGTCATCTATCAGGGGACACTTGGGTCGCTACCATATCTTGGCTATTGTAAGTATGTCTCTTAAGGCAAGGGAAACTAAAGCAAAAATAAACTATTGGGACTATGTCAAAATAAGAGCTTTTGCAACAGTGAAGGAAACAATCAACAAAACAAAAAGACAACCGGCTGAATGGGAGAAGATATTTGCAAATGATACATGTGATAAGGGGTTAATATCCAAAACATATAAAGAGCTTATACAACTCCACACCAAACCAAAACAAACCAAAACAAAACAAAAATCCAATTAAAAAATGGACAGAAGACATGCACAGACATTTCTCTAAAGAAGACACACAGATGGCCAACCAACACATGAAAAGATGCTCGACATCACCAGTCAAGGCTCAATATTCAGAGAAATGCAAAAGAAATTCAAGGTTTCAAGTCTGAGTTAGTATTAACTAATTTTCAGGTTTATTTTTTTAAATTTGCGTATTGTGAAACTCCATTAAAGATAATCATTTGGCTTTAATTCCATCTCATAGATTATTTTCCTCTTCTTCAAATGATGTCTTCCGTAGTCTGAAATTCTGTATTTAATTCATTTCTTAAGCATTAGGCCATATCTTCAAGTGATTTTTTTTCCAGCACAGTCCCATGGGAGGTGTACTTCTGAGCCTTTTCATGTATGACCAACCTCTTCTGCTGCCTTCACAAGAATGATAATCTGGGATGACAATCAGAATTTTCCATCATGCATTTCCTCTTACGTTGCCTCTCGTCTGCTGTTTGGTTCTGTGGAGACATCTAAGGCAACCCCGATTTTCTTCCCTTGTAATAAACCTCTTTTATTTTCTCTGCCACTCAGCAAACCTTTTTCCTCTGCTCTGTGATTCCAGATTTCCACGAGGATGTTTTCAGTGGGTCTGTTTTCCTTTCCCGTTGCTCCATCGTTTCTTTCAATTTGCAGAAATAGCAGAAGATGGTTTCCTATTTTATAAAAATAATTCATCCAGCTTCATTTGCTCTTTTTTTCACCTACCCCACTTCCTGTCCCTGTATTAAATTTACTGCCCCTGTGATTTATGCTCTTAAAAAAAAATGTATTATTTTCATTGCTTGTTATTTTTCTTTTGAAATCAGAGAAGAGTCCCAAAACATGACTTCTACTTTGCTCTTGGTTTCCTTTGTCTTCAGTGTGATGCATGCAGTAGGCAGTCCCATCGCATTTCCCTGTACCTTCTCAAGAGGAAGAATGCATGTAGGGTGCCCCCCGACGGCCTGGCATTGTGCTAAGGGTTGATCAGTTGGTGGTATCTGGTTTAAGCTGCGCACTGCTCTGGGAAGAAGCACTGTATTAAATTCCCCTTTTACAGGAAACTGATAAGCTCTGGAGCCAGTCCGGGAGCACAGAGCCAGAGAGTGTGGGGCTGCTCTTCAGGTGAGGCTCCCACCCCCTCCCAGCATGGTCTTCCAGCCCCGTTTGTCCTAATCCATCCCCTCTTCATACTCTCACGGCTGAGCTTCTGCTTTAGATTCATAGATGCGATGACATTTGGAATCTCGTTGAGAGGAATATTAAAAGTTGTCTAAAATTATCTCCCACTTCTTCCCGTAATTTCACTATTTAGGAAGACGTGTTATCCGATGCCCCAGATGGATCCCTTCTTTTGAACTTTAGTCTCGTCCTCTGCATCTGGTGATTTTCTGCCCCATTGTCCTCCCAGGGACAGGCTCGGTTCACTCAGGATCGAGAGGTGAGGTCAGTTCTGGCAGAGATTGGGGGGGGCCCTTGGTGGGCCCCTCCCTGCTCTAACCTGTTAGGTCCAGACAGAGAGGAGAGGAGGAAAGAACAGGTGTACTGTCGGTGTCCTGGGTGATCAGAGTCCCGAAGTCCGGGGGCCTCGGGACGCTTCCCTAAGCTCCCAAAGGCGGTCTGGCTGTTTTGGGGTGCGGCCCTCACTTCCACAGGCCCAGTCGGGGGTGAGTCCCAGTGAGACTCCCGTGGTGCCGGGGTGATTCCCAAGGTCTGGCCAGACCCCCGCGGCCCAGCCGCACCACAGGCCCTCCCGTGGAGGCAGGGCAGGGCCGCGAAGAGGGGACCTGGCCAGCATCTCGCTGTCACTCAGGAGGACACCAAACCCATCGTGCGTAGACTGGGCGCTTTGTAAAAAATATAAACTAGCTTATTTATGCCGCTTCGAGGCCTCCCCATCACTCTCAAAACAAAATCCCGATTTCCCACTGTGGCCTGCGGGCCGCTCCCCACTCAGAGGCCACCGGGAATGGTCCCCTTGTCATCCCTCCCTCCACGAGTGGTGGCCCCCGGCTCACATCCCCCGGACGGCCCTGCTAACCGCCTGTGGAGGCCTGCTGCCCTGTGCAGCACCACGTCTCCGCCGGGTGCACGCCCTCTGTCATGCGACCAAGAGTGTGCCCTTGCTGTCCTCACCGGTGTCCCCCATCCCGAGAGCAGCGCCAGCCGCCCCCCGGCACCGAGGCCTCCCTCGCCAGCTGGCCCACCCCCTTTACCCGCAAGGGCCCCGTACTTCTGGGCCTTGCCCGCTCTGCAGCACCCCTGCACGCAGTCCCCTGTTTCTACATCCCTCCTGTAATCCAGCCTGCCCGGGGAGGGCAGGGAGGAGGCCGGGGCAGGTGGCCTCCCTAATGACAGCTCTGGCTTTCCTGCAACTTCACACGGAATCTCAATCAAGCCCTTTCTCTCTTTGCCTGACCCTGAAGGTCATGTTCAAGAAGTCGTCGAGGTCCTTGAGGGGCTGGATGAGGCACAGTCCTGCCTGCGGTAATGCCTGGTGGGCCAGGTGACTCCCAGGAGGGCCCTCTGCACAGGGCTCCCTGTCCCTAGTGTCACTCGGAAGGGTCCCCTCTGCTTGGTCCCCTCCCCAAGTGACAGCCACCCCAAGGCTCCCCGGAGCCACCTGACACCCGATGTGTGGAGCAAGGACCCCAGGTAGGCCCGAGTGCGCGTGCAAGGCCTCTGTTCAGCCAGCGGGGAAGGAGGCAGCTGTGCACACGTCCGTGTGGCCTGAACCCCAGATTCACAGATTAATAGACTCTGGGCAGAGGGATATGTGTCCACCTTGCCCAGGCTCCTCACTTTATAGAAGAGGCAGCTGGAGCCGAGTGAAGGGACGGCCTGCACTTCATCCCGAATCTCTCGATTCCTGTTCAGAGCGTGCTTGCTCAGCAGTGCCTCGATTTCCCCAGGGATGCAGGGTTCTGGGCCCGGAAGAAGGGAGGAGAGCAGCAGGTGCCCGCGACTGGGCCCATCGGGGAGGTGGCTCTCCAGGAAGCAGGTGGACCGCGCTCACCTTGCCGCTCTGCTCAGCAGGCCCAGAGCCCCTGCAGGGAGGGGAGAGGCCTGCGGCTGCTGCGGGATACAACGGGGAGGGCCCGGCCTGTGGCTAATGGGGTGCAGCCTGGAGCCGGCTGTTGGGGCGGCCTTCCCGGGCCTCCGGGGGGGCAGGGTGCTGACTCACAGAGGCGGGGAGCTCGGGGCTGACTCGGGGCAGAGCACGCTTAGCTCAGGGCTCTGACTCATGCAGGGATGTCCGGACGATCCTAGGGTGCACGGTCGGGCCCTCCGGAGAAGAAGGACCGTCATTACCCATCGGAGAGGAATCTTTCCAACACCGTAAATCGATAAGGCTTAAATCTGGGGGCTGCTTCTCCTCCTTTCCGTCATGGAAAACCCCAGGGCTATTAAGTGCATCCACTAGACCGTGGGCAATGAGCCCTGGGAGGAGCCCCTCGCTGGAAGCTCTGAATCCTTCGCTGCTCTGACTTCTCAGCCCACCGACGGCAGGGCCCCGCCAAGGAGAGCGAGCTCCCCGCCGGCCTCCACCACGACGCTGCATCTGGGGGGTGCTGGAGAAAACCACCTGATTGGCAAAGAGTAAACTCACTTAATAGGCTCTCTCCCTGCCAGACATAGATTAAAAGTGATTTTTTTTTTTTTTTTTTGCCTAAATTACATTTTATTTTCTCACCAGCTGCTAACTCTCTGAGACAGATTGGGAGATAAATTATCACAGCAGTGAATGAATCTAATTTTTCAATATAATTCACGGTAATTCTATATTTTCCACACAAGATGGAAATAGCGCTGGCTCTTTGCCAAGAGCCAAACTTCAAAAAAAAAAAAGAAAGAAAGAAAAAAAAAACACAATATCTTGGACTCCCAGAAGTCTATGAGTTTGGATGGGACAGACCAAGGGGCTGACGAGAGGGATCGGCTAGGCCTGGACGAGGGAGGGGGACGGGGACAAGCGACAGATGGGAGGGAGAAGGAAGGAGGGGGCCCAGAGCTGCAGGCGCCACCCGGCCCCCAGCCCAGGACAGCACAGCCCCCACACTCCTGGCTTGTCTCTTCTTTCTGGAATGTTCTTCTCTAGGTTCTTCTTCTCTAAGTTCTTCTCTAGGTTCACCCTTGGCCACTGAGGTCGCGGTCTCCCCTGCCCAGTCCCCCCTCACACCAGCCCCTTTGGGGTCCTCTGCAGCCTTTTCCCGCAGCCCCAAGCGGCAAGTATGCTTCTTGGACTGGGCCCTGTATCCCCCATGGGGCGCCCAGGCAGGGAGGGGTGCCCGCAGCCTCTGTCTCCGAGGCGGGCCTCCCGACATGCTTGTGGCCTCTGTCCCCAGACAAGGAGGGACAGGAGAGCACACCCTTCACAGGAGCTCGGCCCGACGTCATGTGGACCTGAGCTAGGGACACGGTGCGGCCCTGGGGAGGCGCCCCGCCGTCGGGGCCAGATGAGCTGACATCAGTGAGAAAAGCAGCATCTGCCGCAGGGCAGGACGGTGGCCCCGCCGCTGGCTTCAGAGGCTGAGAGAAGACCCGCCGGGATCTGGAGCGAAGAGAAACCGGGCAGTTACTTCCCTGCAAATTTTACATGTTGTCGTCGTTTGCACGGGGCTCGGGGAGGGACGGCTTGGACCCAGGGGCCGCGGGCTGTGGCTCGGGGTATCGTCGCTCTACCGAGGAAGGCCAGCTCAGCTCAAGCACTGCCCCCCCCGCCCCCCTGCCCGCAGTTTGTGCCACCCTCCCGTTTATCTGGTCTCCCTGGGTCATCTCACCTGCATTGAGACCTCACTTCAGTTTCACCCTGAATTATGGCTGTTTGTGTCCGCTTCTCTCAACGAAAACTCCCCGAGGGGTGAGGCCACGTGTACAGCACCCTGATGTCTTCCTCCTTCCTCTCCAGCACCTGGTTATTTCTTTGCCTGTTGCATGCAATCAGTACGTACATACTACATGGCATTACACCGAGGATGAGGCTGGTCAGCCACCCTGTTTGTGCCCAGCCAAGGGCCAGACACATTGGAAAGAGTCCTTGATGAATTCAGGGAACCTGAGGGGGTAGAGAGAGACCAGGCTCTACTTCCTTTGCGATAGAAGTTGCCCATTTTTGCCCCGAAGTGATAACAGTACTTCAATGTCCAGCTGAGACTCCCCGCTTCCCTCCTCCCTGTCCATTCAGATGAGGCCGTCTCTACCTCTAGTCCCAGGGGCAGAACACAGGCCCCTGATCCAAAGCAATGAGAACCCCACACTCCCCAGGCTTGGCTCGGGATTAGCAGCTAGGGCCTCAGAATCCATGGGATGCCAGAGACCTTGGGTACCATTTCTGGGCAGGGGCAGGTGTTTTTGCCAGCTGTGCTTGACACTGAGAAGAGTAAGCTCTGCAGCCACAGAGGTGCCGTAAGGAGCCTGAGACCAAAAAACAACACAGTAGAAACCAGAACTAAAAACGACAGTGACAAATGAAGCCCAGAAAACATCCTTTGAGCCCTGAATCCAATTAGACCTGAATATGGCTTTTCTACCCTTGGACTTTTCGATTATGTTAGTTGGGTTGTTTGTCACTTGCAATAGAAATGCCCCGCCCCCTCACCTAGTCTATCCTTCATGCCAGCACAGGTGAGCTGTGACCGGAGTAATGACTAGGGAAGAGTCAATCGATGTAGTCAAGGAAATGTTCACCCTCACTTAAAATCAAAGAATAGCCAATTAAAGCAATGAGATAACATTGTTTGCCTAGAAACCTGGCAAAGATTAAATGCAACGATAATACTCTGAGGTAAGTAGATAGATAATGCTTTATAAGGGTGCTACTGAAAGAGTATTCATAACCTGCTATCAGAGGATAATTTGGAAGGTACTTAACAAATGCATATTAGCCTGCAAACCCTTTGTGTGCATCTAAGAAAGTATCCTAAAGAAGTAAGTAGGAATGTGTGCATTTAGCTAATAAAATAAACATACGTGGTAGATGTGTTTATAAGACAGTGAAAATTGAAAGTAACCTGAGTGTCCAAAATAGACGATGAGCAGAGTAAATTTCAGTGCATCCCATAATCAAATCGTATGTGTTTATTAAAACTGTGCTTTAGAATACATCTTATTTATGTGAAAAAATATTTTAAATAATGGATAAAGTATCAAAGTATCAGATCTATGTTAAAAAAAACAAGGAAGATAGACAACTGATAAGAGTCTCATTCTGATTGAAGAGATTAGAAGTCTTTTTAAATTTTCTTCTTTTGTATTTTTCCAATTGGCTCAACTTTCCACATATATCCCATATTTGACCACTACTCACCACCCTCAAGGCTACCAGCCTGGTCCAAGCTGCTATCAGCTCTGGAATGGATGACTGTGACATCTTCTAACTGGTGTCCCTGCTTTCTCTGGTGCCCATTCAGTATGCTGAAGAGTAAACAACACATTTTTTTTTCAGGTTTATTTATTTAATCTCTACACCCAACGTGGGACTTGAACTCACAACCCCAAGATTAAGAGTAGTATGTTCTTCCTATGGAGCCAAAAAGGCGCCCTGACAATACACTTTTAAATAAAACGTGGGTCAAAAAAAGAAATCTTAAAGAAAAACTATAAATGTGAACTAAATGAAACTGAAAATATAACATCAAAATTTGTAGAATGGAGTAAAAGTCATGCTTAGCAGGTAATTTCTAGCAATGGATGCATGTATTAGACAAGAATAACCATCTAAAATCAATTGTCTAAGTTTCCACCTTAGGATACTAGAGAAGAAGAGCAAAATAAACCAAAAGCAAGCAAGATTACATAATATAAATTAAGGCAGATATCAATGAAAGTAAAAACAGGAAAACAATGGGAAAAAAATCAATGAAACCAAAAGATATTTCTTTGAGAAGATTAATAAAACTGATAGACCTCTAGGTAGACTAATTAAGAAAAAAAAATAAGGTATAAATTACTTATATTAGACATGAAAGTAGGACCATCCGTACTGATCCCACGAACATTAAAAGAATAACAAAGAAATATTATGAAGACTCTATATCCACAAATTTGCTAACTTTTATAAAATGGACTAATTTCTTGAAAGACAGTATCTACTAAAACTCACACAAGAAAAAATGGATAACTTAAATATGCCAACATCTATTAAAGACATTGGGTGAATTATGAATGATCTTCAAAATAGAAAGCATCAGGCCTGGATGGTTTCACTGGTGAATTCTTCCAAACATATAAGAAAGAAATGATACCAATCTTCTACAGTCTCTTCTAGAAAATGCAAGCAGAGGGTACACTTTCTTACTCATTCTATGAGGCCAGCATTATGCTAAAACTAAAATCAGATCAAGAAAATTACAGACCAATAAAACTGATGAACGTTGATGCAAAAATCCTCAACAAAACACTAGCACATTGAATCCAACAATAAAATGAAGAATTACCCACTGTGACCAACTGAGATTTATTCCAGGTACACAAGGCTGGTTCAGCATTTGAAAATCAATTCATGTAATCTGTCACACCAACAACAGGCTAAAAAATTTTTTTTGATCACATAGATGCAGAAAAAAGCATTTGACAAGATCCAATGTCCATTCATGATCGAAATTCTTTGATTTTGAAAGCTAGGAATAAAGTGGACTTTTCTCAACTTGAAAAAATAACATCCACAAAAAACCTACAACTAAGATTATACTTAATGGTGAGATTCTAGATGATGCCCCAAAGATCAGAAACAAGGCAAGAACTTCCCCTCTCACCAATCTATTCAACCTCATTCTAAAACTCCTAGCTAATGAAATAAAAGGAAATAAAATGTAGGCAGACTGGGAAGGAAGAAAGAAAATTGTCACTGTGCACAGATGACATGATTGTCTACATAGAAAATCTCAAGGACCCAACAAAAACTGAAACTAATAAGCATTTATGGAAAGATTGCAAGATACAAGGTTGACATACCTAAGTCAATTGCTTTCGTACAGGTAAGCAATGAACAATTGGAATTTGAAATGCAAAATACAATACCATTTACATTAGCACCCCCCAAAATGAAATACTTAAGATTAAAATTAACAAAATAGGTACAAGAACTGTATGAAGAAAACGACAAAACTCTGATAAAAGAGCTCAAGAAGATCGAAATTAAGTGGAGAGATACGACACCTTCCTGGGTAGGAAGAGTCAGTATAATTAGAATGCATCCTCAGACCCTAGAACAGGACAGGCACGTGGTAAGGCCCAAACAATTATTGAAAACAGTGAAATAACAGAGTTACTGGCATCAATCATTTTTGTTCTACTGGTGTCTGGGAAAGACAGGTCAGAACCAGTTGAGAGAAGTGACGCACAGCAGTCAACAGTGACAAGTGTTGTGACCCTATTTCCTCCAACCCCAGTGGTCAGGTAAACCATGCTCTATCAGGAATATAAGTTAGAACAGACAAAACATTTTTTAAAGCTTGCAAGAGGAAAAAAATCCTTAGCAGAATTGCATTAAGGCCAAATAATTGCAAATGTGGAAATCGATGAAAATAAAAACACTATATATAAAAACCTCTGTAGTACAGCAAATTCAGACTCAGAGAAAATTAACTGTTCATTTTTTAGTATCATATAATTACATTTATCTGATTATAAAATAATGTACTCTTACTGTTTGCAGAAAACAGGAAAGAACAAACAAGAAAATAAAAACTGTGGATAACCACTGATAACATTTTTGTCTATTTTCTTTTTTTTCCCCTATGTAGACTTACATATATATTCACAGAGATACTGATAAGATTTTTGCTTAATTTGATTTGTAATTCAGAGAGAAAGAGAGAGAATGAGGTGAGAATTCGGTACCGTACCTCTTTGGGAGAAAGTTAAGACAATAGAAGAAACTGTGCCCTGGTATTGGCTGCTAGGCAGAGGGAAAAATGGGCAAAGCAAAGATTATCAAAGAATCATGGAGGATGAATGCTTCTGAATAATTAGTGGGAGAAAAGATGAATTTGCATCACTTCAGCCTTTTAATTTTAAAATTTTTCTATTATTAAAAATATCAAATAAGTCAAATGAGCATTAAGTTTAAAAGCAAAAGAAAATCTTAAGATGTGTTTAGTTGCATGAAACAGAAATTCTAGCTTAAGGACAAAATGAAATTATGTAAAAATGGAGATTCTCATGGAAATTCATGGTGAAGAATTAAGTGAGGCCTCAAGAGATTGGAAGAATAAAAGGCAGCTAGATTCTCTTCTTCCTCTCCCTAGGGGCTACGAGGTCCCTAACCTCTGTTTTTCTCTGCCCATCTATGTCTTTTTCCCTACAAGTTTCCACAGCTCAGACTTGAATCTGTTTGTCCCTTGATTTCAGTTTGCATGTGGCTTTGCTGGTTGTCCATATTGGCTCATACGTACTGTGACATCGTAGCTCGGCTCCTTACAGCCAGCAATCAGTCTTTGGGTCTCCTAATTGCATTTCCAGTGAATAAGAATATAATGGTTAATCCCACCTTTTGGAAGACCTGTGCCTGCATCAGCCAGACATCCATGGCTAAGGAAAGGAGGTAGGGTCATATGGGCAAGAATAATAGCAACTAAACCCCAAAGGAAAAAAGGAAAAAAATAAGTAAATGACAAAATAAAGAAACCTAAAGTAGCAAAGACAATTAAAAAACACAAATTAACAACATTAAAACCAGAAAGCTGATATAACAACCAATATAAAATAATTTTTTAATCATAAAGGCATATTATGCCAAACTGTCACATAATTCAAAACCTCAATAAAATGGGGGAAAAAAAGGTCTTTAAAAAGACTTGCATTCCAAACCTGATGCAAGAAAAAAAAAAAAAAGGAAAATACTATTAGGCCTCAATAGAAGATTATTTACAAAGGTCATAGAGATGTGCTGCAAATTATTCCTAATGCAAGTGATTTCTATGTGCTATAAACCGTTCCAAAACAAAGACAAGAATTGCAGGGTGCCCATATTAATCTATGAGGTCAGAACAAATCAAGGCTTGAAATCTGAGAAAGACATTATAACAAAATAAAATCTACGCTAACACAATATCTGAATGTAGATAAGAGTGTTGAAATGAGGTCTCAATAAAGTAGCCCTACATTATAAGAATAATATACCGGAAGCATGTATTATTTACTGCAGCAAAATAAAGGTGGTTTATAACGAGGAAATCTATTCCTATCAACCATACTTGGCATAACATGTGCTGTTCTAGAAGACCCTAATAGTTATTAATATTGCCTATTTTATTATTTATGCACATATTCTATTGTAAACACAATTAATAATCATCTTCCTACCAGATACAGCACTTAATGAATCCCGGAAAAAATTCTTGTGAGAATCACACAGTGTTGCCTATGAGTAAACACAAATTTCCAAGAGTATAAGCAGATTCTATCAGAAGTCCCTTCTTGTAACAGTCACAGAACCACATAGAGCAAATCCCTTTAAGTTCAAAATAGATGAAATATTTAACATTATATACTGCGAAAAGACTAGGTTTATTTTCAAATATTAAATACATAATCACTCAAAATGTTTTAAATTCTTTTAACTAGTTACCTGGTGGCTACTCATCTGCAAATGTCAATGTATAAAAGTTAATAGAAGTGGTTTTCATATGACCTCACTTGGCATTATGAACTTTCATGTCGCCTCACTTAGCCCTTGTAAACTTTCTCACCACTTAATATATGTAGAGAGGATATAGGCAGAGACAGGAAAAAGGAGAACAAGGACAAAAACCCAAAGGATATCAAGAGGAAGGGAATAATAAATACACATTGTGTTAAAGAAACCTAACCTCGTACATTTAACTAAGAACAAATGCACATCCCTTCAACAGGTAAGCAAGAAACAACAGGACTGTTCCAATAGGTGATACAAAAGCTTTGGTACAATCTAACAATTACTCTTTATGTTAAGAACTCTAACAAAAGGAGTGAAAATATCCCCCTTTTTACATAAAAACTGATACTCATTGTTCACAAAATCCCCACTGTATGCTTAATGATAACTGTAAAAACATATCAACTTTAAGCAACAGAACAATTACACCAAATAATCTCAGGGACGCCTGGGTGGCTCAGTGATTGAGCTTTGGCCTTTGACGCAGGGCGTGACCCCGGGGCCCTGGGATCGAGCACCGCGTCGGGCTCCCTGCATGGAGCCTGCTTCTCCCTCTGCCTGTGTCTCTGCCTCTCTCTCTGTGTGTGTCTCATGAATACATAAATAAAAATATTTAAAATACACCAAATAATCTTTTAATAGTTTACTACTATTGTGGGAGTTTTTAGATAAAGTAATAAGACATGAAATTGAAATATTTGAAAGGATTGATTCTCAGACTTCAGCAAAGATGGAGTATGTTGGATTGAAATAAAACCAATGACAATAAAAACGACAACAACTAACACATGTAATCCTTACTTACTGCAATCTCATGACAAACCTGTGATCCAGAATTGCTAATATTCCCATTTCATAGCTAAGGAAACTGGCACAGAGAGGTTGAGTAATTTCTGGAGGGTTATACAGCGAGGCAGAGGTGAAGCTGGGATTCCAAGATCGAAAGTCTGGGCCCAGAAATTATATTCTCCACTAATCCTGTGATATACCAGGTGCTGGGCTAAGCACCACATGTAATCCTCTCAACAACTCTGAGAAGTGGATTGTTCTCTCCATTACAGGCTGTGGCAGCTGTGCAATAAAATATAGTGCATAAATTCAACAGACTTTTGTGAAACTCTTAAAACTGTAATTACAAAACGTAACTACGTAGAAAGATTTTGGCGATAAATTTTGAAATAAAAAGGTCAGATATCAAACAGTATGTCTGATGTAATTGCAACTAGGGAAAAATATATCAATTTGGACAAAGACAGAGAGAGATTGAACCACAACGAAGGTAGTTGTTGGGGCAGCGTGATGGGAGTGTCGGTGATATATTTTTTTCTTTACCGATTATCCATAGTGAACATCTAATAAACAAGCTGGGGCTGCAAAGATGATGTATAAATGGTGAAAATAGAGAATACTGTGATGATTTGTGTTGAAGTATCTATTAATGTAGTGAGGCAGAGTAAAGAGATTTCTAATTGTGGAATTTCCAAGTGTAAATCAGACTATAGTTAGGATAGATGCTGGAGAGGATGGAAAAAGAGAGAAATAATTACCCATGCAAGCAACTGCTTCCTCCGCCACTCTGGGAGCTGCCTGTCTTTGCTCAAAGCAATCTCATTAAATCACTGTGTCCAGCTCCTTAACCCAAGGCAGGACTGTACCTGAAGCAAACCAGATGGATTGGGAGATCTCTGGCCTCCAGCATTCAGAGTCCACTTCATTCCTGGCAGCCAAGCTGTTGGCCACCAGTGTTTATACTGAATTGCTTCATACACACATTAAACTTAGGTGCATTCAATTCCACCCACTAGGAAGAAAGAAAAAGTTGGAGAGAAAGAAAAAAATTAGGCGTATTTAAAAAATGTATTTTTCCTACAATAAGGCCCCTAAATGTTAGTCGTCATTGAATTTAACCAAAGACAGCTATGTTCCAAAGCTGGAAGAAAATATTGCTGCGTTGGACATATTAAGAGTGTCAAAGTATATTTTGAATAGCAATCGTTTTTATCTTATGCCCTAACTTTAGAAATTAACCCCAATTTAAGAAGCAATTGTACTGTACAGTCAAGAATAAAGAAGAGATGGAGGAATGGTCCAATTTGTAATCCATGCAGCCAAAAATCAAGGCTTATTCTCTCAAATCATTTTAATACTTCCTGCGAGTATAAAGCCTGGGTAATCACTCTTTTGGTGCAGCCTATAGTGTGGACGTTAAGGTAAAACTACTCAGCTTCATAACAAAAACAGCCCACGACGAGGTAGGTTGAATGAACTAGAAGTTTATTTCCCATTTATGCAACAGTCCAGACAGTTGAGGCTGATGGGCAGCGGTGCTCCATGAAGTCAGTCAGGATCCCAGATCCCTTCCACCCTGTTGCTCTTCCAGCAGGACCTTCTCCTGATTTGCATCGTGGAAGCTAGATTCACTGGCACACTCACACTAGCATTCAGATCTCAAGAAGGGAGGAAATAGAGGCCACATCCAGGAAAGACAGCTTGTCTTAGTTGGAGATGACCCAGAAGCTATACTTATCGCTTCTGCTCATGCTCCACTGCCTTGTACTTAGTCACACGATCACAACTACCTGCAAGAGAAGTTGGAGAAACAGTCTCTGAGCACATGTGTGCTCAGGAAGGAGAAAATAAATTTGGGAGAGGGCACAATGGCGTTTAGGGGGAGAGGACAGTGGATTTGGAGGACGTAACTAAAAATCTGCTTCCTTTAGGGAAACTGAGTTGCCATTTAAGCCCATTTCCTGTCTGATCAGAGGTGAGCTATTTTCCTGGTCTACCTGGACTGCCACGGCCAGGAAAATGTCATGGCCACCCTGGAGCTTCCTCATTCATTCACAGCCTCCCTCCTGTCTTCGAGCTTAATCAACAGATCAAAGACTGCAGTGATCTCCATGCTTGAGTCACTTGCTCATAGTCAGCTGCCAAACAGGGGCCCACCAGGAGTCAAGCATTCACATATGTGCATGCACATGCATGTACACAAGTAGACACACAGGAACAGGCTGACAGCAACCCATCAGCGTTTACTTACAGACACCCTGTGCCAGTTGCTTCTGATTGGAGAGGAGGCAAACCAGGAGGTTATCATCAGTAGATGGAGGAGAAAATGTTTGCAGGAATTGGAACTGGGGAAGAGTCATTCCATCTCTGGAAGTCACTACTCTATTTTCCTGGGAGTATCCTATCAACATGCTTTAGTAATAACCGGAACATATTCCTCTCTCAGCAAACATAGCCCATGACCACAGAGGAGTCGAGGAGTGGAGGTTCCTGGTGGACGTGTGGCCCTGGCAGGAGGAAGACTGGAGCTGAGTGCTAGGGAGGGAAACTCTCACAACTGTTTTCTCAGGGAGTTGTCACAAAAGAAGCAAAGACTCTGAGATGACGTGAATCTGCGTTCCAAACCCTTGCTCTACGTCCTGACAGCTCTGACGTCTTGGTCAGGTCACTTAGCCTTCCTTAACTTCCTCTTCAGCAAAAAAGAGAAAACCATGCCTAGCTGTATGGTTAAACTGACTCTTCGAATGGAGCCTGGAACCCATAATAAGTTCTCCATAGCAAGTAGTTATTATATCATCATCATCATCATCATCATCATCATCACATCCTTGTTGTGAGGTTTAAATGAGATACCGTGTGAAAGCACGGTATGGGCAGCTCCTGATACGTAATAAGTGTGATTCTCTTGGGTTAGGGCTCCCAAGGTTCTCCTAGGTGTCCTCACATTAGAACCTGAATCAGGAGGTTGGCCCTTTGATAGACCCCAAAGGTAAGCCTGAAGGGCTGGCAGATGGATTAAAAATGGAGAGAAGGGGAAGGAGAAGATATTTGTTAAACATCTACTGTAAATTGGCACAATAGTGAGTGTATGGGGTCACTAGAGACCAGCTTTGCCTTCTTGATTTTATTCTGAGTTGTCCTTGCTTATTAGTTCCCAATGGCTGATATAACAGATCTCCACTGACTCAGTGAGAGAACAACAAGAATAACATAAATGTATTATCTTTCAGTTCCTGAGATTAGAGGTGTAAATAGGTCAGCAGGGCAGGGTTCCTTCCGCAAGCTCCAGGATCTGTCCTTTGCCTTTTCCAGCCTCTAGAGACCATCCACCGTCTTTGGCTAATGGCCCCTCCTTGCACCACTCCAACCCCCTTCTCACACTCTGACCCCTCCACCTCTTTCCTATAAGGGACTGCACTGGACCCACCTGGATAATCCAGAATAATTCTTATCTCAAGATCCTCAATTTAACATCCGTGAAGTTCCTCTTGCCACGTAAAAACATATTCACAAATTCCAGAAATTAGAATGTGGACATCTTTGAGAGGTCATTATTGTTTCTACCACATTATTCATACGGTCTTTGTACACAAAGATTCCACAGAGTCTCAGAAGGGACCAAGATGGATGGAGTCCAAGGACAATATCCATGTCCTCCAACACGACTATACAATGTGTACGTCATAAGCAAAATCAAAGTGACCTTTGAGACCGATAGCAAGAGCTGAAGGAGCACACATCCTAGAACTCAACAAATCCACTCCCAGGTGGATCCACTAGAAGCTCTTGTACACACGTACAAGAGGCTCACAAATCTTCAGGGCAGCATCCTTTCTACTTGCAAAAAATTAGGTGTTTCCCCATGCAAACGGATTTAGAAATGCTCACAGTGGAGCACCATGCAGACCTGGAAGACAGAAAGCTACCTAAAAGCTAAAAGCCTAGAGGATTCTGAGCCACATAATCAAGTAAACAAGCCACAGGAGAACACATACAACATAATATCATTTTTATATGAGTGCATATAAAAGATTCAAGGAAATATTAAATAATGCTTAGGAATATGTAAATGGATGAGAAAGCAAAAACTGTGCATGAGAAGGTAAATCTCAAATTTAGGACATTAGCTTCTCTTGGGGAAGGAGAGAAAGAGGACATAGTAGTCTGGAAAATGGGTACACAAATGTGCTTATTATATCACTCATCTGGCAGGTCTGAAATATTTCACAGTAAAAAAATTTTAAATATCAACCTTGAAACTTTTAGGCGAGATTGTAAATGCTTTCACCCGGAGTATCTTTAAGACTTGAGGAGATGGGATTTTTGACAAGGGCTCGGGGATAGGCAGGGCTCTGCCTCCGAACAGTGCCCAGCAAGGAGGCAGAAGGGGTCACTATGTCAATACGCCCGAGAGGAAACCCACAAGGCCAGGGACAGTCCTGGAGTGGAGAGTGTGGGGGGAAGGGGAGGTAGCATTGTTTTTAAAAACTATTGGTTAAGGTTCTTTCTATTTCAAATCACAAGAAAACCAACTCGGATTCAAAAATAAAGGAAACACATTGCCTCATATAATGGAGAAGTCCAGATATAGTTCTGGCTCAAGACCACGTTTTCTCAACAGATTACTGACGAGCACCGGCAACGTTCTGGCCCAGATGATTCTTCACTGTCCTGTGCCCTGGATGGTTGGCAGCATCCCTGGCCTCTCCCCCTGGATGCTAGTAGTCACCTCCAAATTGTGGCAAACGCAAGTGCCTCCAGATATTGCCCAGTGTTTTCTGGGGCGGGGGCGGGGTGGTGCGCAAAATTGCCACCGCCATCCCCTCGCTGAGGACCCGGTGTTAGGGAACATTGACCGAGGGACTAAATTACATCGCCAGGACCCGGTTTCTCATGATCAGGGCAACGCTTTCTAAAGTCTTGGCTTCATCCTAAGGTCCATGTAGTGATGCCCCAGCAGCCCCACACTCTCCTCCTGCGGGAGAGCTGGACGTCACAAACGCCGTCGCAAGTCCAGACCCCACTGTCCAGGCAAGACAAGGCTGTTGATTTTGGTCATTGGTACAGAACAGAGACCCCAGGCAAGATCCCCAGGTTGTGTCCCCTCTCCTTGCTCTGCTCTCGTTGGCTGGGCGCCCAGAGCTTATGGTGAGAGGGACAGAGGAACTGATCAGTTTAAGCCCACAGGACCCATCCCATGGGGTTGGGAGGAAGACAACTGCCACCGAGACGACACGGCTAAGGATGGAGGTAGGGCACCCCCCCCCAAATGTCTGGATACTGGTCTGCAAGCCAAGCGTGCAAATTCTGCCAAAGGTCCATCTAGATCCAGGCCAAGGGGCTCCAGTGAGGTGACGCTCCTGTGCCAGAGACGCTGTATCTGCATCTGCAGGACAAAGGACTGTTCCCGCCTCAAGAGCCAGGGCTTCTCCCCACCCCACTTGCCCAGAGCCAGACCCCGGAAGGGTCACACACCTCAGCGGCTGGAAAAGGAGGAGAAATGCTGAGCTCAAAGCTGGATGAAGCTTCCTGCCGCTTCTCTGAGGCAAAGGACCTCTGTCGTGGGCCAGGCTGGGAGGGGGCGGGGGCAGCTGGCATTAAAGCAAGTTCAGAATTTTTATGATGTAGAACTAGACCATTTTAATTACTGAACTGAGACTGTATTTGTGGTTTAAAGTGACCAGAGATCCTTTTATTACCCAACAGCCAAGAGAAAATTATGGGCCCTGCCCGAGACACAGATTTCATCCTCAGGCAAGAAATGGGCCTCGCTGCAGACATTCCAAGGGGAGGATGGGAGCAAAAATAACACCGAGCCTCGGCTGGATCCGTGGGCTGTGCTGGCTGCACGTGCAGCTGCCATGTCTTCCCGGGGGCCCAGGGAGGAGGCGCCAGCAGGAGGGGTGCACGCAGAGGAGTCTGGGAGGCAGGCTGCCGCCACCCCCGGCCCAGGGGTCTGCAGGACCTACGAGGGGAGCCCACGGCCGTGAGGAGAGCAGCCTCAGCGCTCAGTGGCCGCCTCAAGGTCGGGCAGGGGCAGACAAATGCTGCGCAGTGGGGAGCGGGGGACCCCAGCTGAGACTGCCCCCCAGGACCTGCCAGGGAGCTGCGATGTCCCTCTCCCTCGTCCCCCGGGGCTCATCTAGGTGACCAGGCTGACACTGTTGCTCCAGACCTCCTGCCCCAAAGCTGTGACCAGGAGAGCCAGGTCCACGCAGCTGCAGGACCCCGGACCAGGGCCTTCGGGTCTCCGGCTCCCCCGGGGGGCGCCCCAGCCTCTCTGCCGTCCCAGAAGGAGCTCAAGGGTCTGCCGTGCCACTCACTGGCGCTCCCCACCGGCCCCCAGTCTATCGTACGGTGTGGCCACCTGAAGGGCACAGATCCAAATGGCATCGCAGGCCCCAGCCAGGTCTACGCAGGACCCACGAATCGGCTCTGGCCTGACAGCGTATGCTAATTGCCTTCTGTCTCCTTGCAAATCACAGCTATTCCCGGGTTTACAGAATGTGACATTTCGCGTTGATTGCGGCCGTGCGTCGCTCCCTGCAGCACCCGAGGGGGGTGGGGGGGCACCCACCGACCTGAGGCCGGGCGCCGGCTAAAGGGGTGAGCCCTTGGAGTGCAGGGCTCACCGGCTGGAACCTCCGGGACACCCGGGCTCTTCCTGCTTCTGGCAGGTGGACATGAATTGGGTGCAAAGCCCCAAATCTCACAGCGCCCGTGGGGCCCGGGCCCTAGGGAGGGTGCTTTCCCGGAGCTGTGCCCAGACCTCCCCGGGCCTCCGGCTCTGCTCCTCCGGATGCGAGCCCTGCCGGCTCGTGGGCACACAGGGTTCAGGGTGCCAAGCACGGCCGCCACGCCCAGCGTGTCTGAGTCTTCAGGGGGCTCGAGGGCTTACGGGGGGTGGGGGGGCTGCCTCGGGTAGCATCGCGCACAGGTCGCAGGTGTTCAAAGTGGAGCCCGAGACCCACGGGGGCCTGAGACCTTCCCAGGGCCTCCGGGAGGTCAAAGCTGTGCACGGGGCACCTGGCTGGCTCCGTCGGTGAAGCGTCGGCCTTCAGCTCGGGTCAGGACCTCAGGGTCCTGGGACCCCGATGGCCTTCGCCGCCGCCCCCTCCCCCGCATCGGGCTCCCCCTGCAGCCGGGGGTCGCTTCTCTGGCTCCCTCTGACCCCCCCCCACTCATGCTCTCTCTCTCTCTCTCTCTCTCTCAAATAAATAAATCTTAAAAAAATAAAAGAGAAAGTCCTCTTCCTCACCATGTTAAGCTGCCCCCCGAGGCCCCCAGCAGATCCTCAGCACCTGCCTCGTGTTTGGTGATGTCATCGCTCTGAGCGCTGAGGCTATATGTGCCGGTGTGCTCTGCGTCCCAAAACGCTCTTAGGTTTAATTTGTAATATGGCAAATGTAATCAATGTGACGGACGTCACGAAAGCCCTGAGCGCTGAGGCTATATGTGCCGGTGTGCTCTGCGTCCCAAAACGCTCTTAGGTTTAATTTGTAATATGGCAAATGTAATCAATGTGACGGACGTCACGAAAGCCCTTCGGGATCGTCAATAATTTTCAAGACACGGCGAACCGCCCCACTGCATCTCCTGGAGGCTTGCCGGCCCTCGGAGCTGCCCCTCTGCTGACAGGCTCTCGCCCTCACGCAGCCCCCCAGAGCCGGGGTCCCCGTGCCCTCGGCCAATCGCTCCCAAACCAGGAGCAGTGGAGGGGGCCCCCCAGGGCTCTGCTGAGTGACTCCCTCTCTGTCTTGGTGCAAAGCTCCCTGAAATCCAGCAGAAGACACGAGACTCGTGGCCTTCTTGGGGAGGGAGGGAGGTCCAGGGGAACCCCCAGGCCCTGGAGATCATGCCTAAGTCCTCCTTCACAGCAGAGTTTAGAGCAGACAAAGATTTGTGACTGCCCACCTGACAGGAGGCAAAACTGAGACTCTGGACACAGATGGTGGAGATGAGATCAGAAGCCACGAATGTGAGGTCCCCCAGAGACTCAGTGGTCGAGCATCTGCCTTGGGGTCAGGTCATGACCCTGGGTCGTGGGGTCCCGTCCACATCGGGCTCCCTGTCCCTCTGCTGCTCCTCCTGCTGGTGCTCTCTCTCTCTCTGTGTCAAACAAATAAAATCTTATAAAAAAAAAAAAGGTGGGGGGGACGCCTGGGTGGCTTAGCAGTTGAGCGTTTGCCTTTGGCTCAGGGCATGATCCCCAGGGACACAGGATCGAGTACACCATTAGGCTCCCCACATGGAGCCTGCTTCTCCCTCTGCCTGTGTCTCCGCCTCTCTCTATCTATGTCTCTCATGAATAAATAAAATGTTAAGAAAGAAAGAAAGAAAGAAAGAAAGAAAGAAAGAAAGAAAGAAAAAAAGAAAGAAAGAAAGAACCCACTAGCACGTGATTGCTGGTGCAAACAGCCCAGCCACAGAGCCTCCCGAAGTCTGTTTTGAATATTCTCTTCCTCTCCTCCCCATTTTTGGTTTTTTCCCCCATTTTCTCCTCTCACCCTCTCTCCTTCCTTCCTCTCATTCTCCCTTCCTCACTTCCTTCCTCTAAGCTTTCACAGGTGGGTCTGCTGGTATTTTTGCCCTTCTTTCCTGAGAAATAGCAGTGAATTTCAATAAATGTGAACGGCAGAGAAACCAAGACAGTGATACTTGAGCAGAAGTGGGGGGCTGTCAGCCACCTGTCGTCACCCCCTGCCTGGTCGCGCCGTGGTCCTGCTGTGAGTTCTCTGGTCCCCCAGGTGCTTCTGGGCCTCAGTGGGCCCGGCAGGCGGCTACTGTCCTACCCGGCCGGCAGCTGTGGGCACACGCGGTCTCCACTGGTCCCCTTCACCGTTTCTGTTGGGTTGATTCGCACCCTGTGCCAAAGAACGGGTTTTCCGCCCGGAGCTGCAGATCACCTCCCTCTGTCATCCCCTCCTCTGAGTCAGGATCCGAGGAAGCTGGAGATACAATCTCTGCCCGAAGGGAGTTCGCAGGCCAGTGAAGAGTTGGAGACACAATCAGATAAAGACACTATGGTGACATAAAGCGGGGAGTAGGAGGCCGGGCCAACGTCATGGGCATGCGAGGAATCGCTAGGATCCTGTGTCTCCTGGAGGGTTGACCAGGGCGGGGAGGGGGGCTCAGCCAGGAGAGCAGGAGAAGCCCAGACCTCCAGGTCAGGGTTAGGTCACCACAAGCTCCACACCGACGGTGATCTCTTAGGGGCCTGAGCAACGTGTGCCTGCGTATGTGGGGGCGGCAGGGACTGAAATAGGGGCAGGGATTTCTAAAGTGTCTTAATGGAGGCAACACGAGGCAGCGGTTAAGGACACCGGCTGTGGATTGGATGCGCTTGGCCGTCACTCGCCAGCCTGCAGGCCCTGGGCGAGGCCTTGGCGCTCAGCTTTACCATGTCCCCGGCACGAATTATTATGGGGCTCCCGTACGTTAGCACTCAGCAAGGTTTAGGAAGGGATCTGGGGGATGGTCCGCAGGCCGAAATGTAGACGTCAGTTGCTGTTAGTGCCGCGGCAAAGAATAACCGAAATCGCCCAGGCGAGGATCCAGCACAGCACCCAGGACACGGCTGGCCGCCCTCAGGACCTGCAGCTCCACGTCACCAGGGTACCAGGGCTCAGTGCCCGGGGACACACGATATCGGGCCTGGTGGGGACACGTTTCCAGCGCCCCTTCATCACGAGGAGTAGGACTCCAAACCCAGCGGCAGAGGAGACCCCGGGGCGGGGGGGAGAGCGAGGGCTGGAGCTGAGCTGGAGGTGCGGGCGGTGGGCCGGGCCTGGACGGCCGTCCCTCATGGTCACCCCCAATGAAGCCTAGACCCCGTCCTGCAGAGACGAGGACAGCCCTCACCAAGGAGGTGACATTTCAGTTAGACGTGAGAAGATAAGTGGGCGTTTTCCAAGATTATGTACAAAACGAGTCACATAAATGTCATTTCCACCACACTTCTTGAAATAGCTTCACATAACTTTCTAGAATACCGGTCCGTGCCTTTTAAAGCTGAGCTTTGTTATGATGTTGCTGGAATCCAGCGCGTAGTACAGCCACGGATGCCGGGCAACGGCGGGGGACACGGGTGCCGTCAAGGGGACATTCGGGCCTGGAGGCAGGTGCTTAGGCATCATTGCCTGGAGTGTCTGAGCCCAGGCTGGCACGTCCGCGCGGTGCTGCTCCCAGCTCACCGGCGCCTCGTCCCTCCTCGAGATGCCCTCTGCGGCCGGGTGTCCAGATTTCCGCGTCCCATGGGAGGTAAAGCGGCAGCTGGCGTTTTGGGGCTTCGCCTGCAGGCTCCCTAGGCCCTCCTTTCGGTGCCCGACTCGCCTCATAGCAGGCTGGTCGAGAGCCCGCAGCCAGCCTCCCCCTTGCCCCAGGTGGCCCCCGACGGAAAGCCACCTCGGGAGCCTGTTCTGCCGTCGTGGCCACACACGAGCAAAGCCCCAGGCCTGGGTGTACCTGTCCCAAGAACCTTTGGCAATAGCAGAGTCTCTGGAACAAGAAAAATAGACAACAGCCCCTTGGGGGGGGGTCGGCTTCCCGTGTCGGGGTGGCTGGCCTGCACGCCCCACCGTCCAGCCGGGCAGTAACCGGGGAGTTGCCGTGAAGGGGTTTGTGGACGTGATTCAGCTCTGTGATCCGTTGACTAAAAGTAAGCGCCATCACCCCCAGGCGACCTGGGTGGGCCAGACTTCATCAGTTGAAAGGCCTTACAAGCAAGTGGGGGCTTCCCGGAGGAAGGAAAAAGTCCACCTGTGGGTGGAAGCTTCACCTCGTGCCAGAAAGGATGCAATTAGGACACGGAGCACGGCCATGCAAGGAAGAGGAAGCCAAGAGAGCTTTCTCCCACACTCACCTGTCTTGGGGAGCAGGAAGGAAGCCCCTTTCCCAGCAGGGCACGGGGAGGGTGCCAAGGGCCTCCCCACAGGGGGCGCCCGCACGATGCCCCCAGGGGGCTCTCAGCACTCCCCTTCAACGCAGGTATTTTAGGCTCAGCCTCCGGCATCGTGACTCCTTCCGAGCTCCCTCCCAGCCAGCTCCTCCCTTCATGGGGACACGGGCTTCACCAAGAGACACTGGACGCAGCACCTCCAAATGCAGCCGTACAGCCTCTCCGGAGATGCTGGTCCTCTGAAGTCTGATGCAAACTCACACCGCCCAGCCTTGTCTTATAGGGACTTGGGACGGACAGCCCTACCTGGGAACGACCCCTGGCGCAGCCAGGATGCTCCCGGCATCCGCGATATCACCCACGTGTATTGTCTCCAAAGCACAACCACCACCACAGCTGCGTTCACCCTGAGGATCCCAGCTCAGAGAGTCCGACTGTCCCCCCCTCCAACCATCCAAACAGCAGGTCTCCAAAATCTTATAATAAAAGCAAGTGCTGGATATTGCAGTTATAAAAAGCATCATCCAGGGAAACAAAGACAATGAAGGCTGAGGCCAGCTGACTGCAGGCCCCTGCCTGGGAAGCTCGGCGCCCAATATAGCTCTCCCCAAACCCTCCCGGGTATTTCCCTTTTAAGCATCCCCAGCACTGGGCTGCCGAACGACTCCTGCTGCCTGCACGTTGCTGGAGGGTAGACTCCGAGTTCCTAAACGAGACTCACAGGAAGCTTCATACTGAGGCCCCCCCCGCCTCATCTCCCGCCATCACCCACCACCCCAGGCTCCACCTTCCTGTGTCCCCGGGCTTCCAGGAGCCCACCCCGCATCTCCTACGTCTCCGTGAAGCCTAGGAGCCCGGAGCGCCCTTCCCTGTTCTCCGCCCACCGTCCACTTCTCTAAGTCTTGTCTCAAGGGTCTCCTCCTCTATGGAGAAGCAGTTCCCACGTTCTGCGGCAGTCCCGAGCGCTGCTCGTCGGATATTCCATTTTCCCCACAGGCCGGGCGGACGATAGGATCGCATTTCCAGGCCTTTTGTCTTTGAGACCCTGTGACTAGTTCCAGCCCGTGGGTCCTGATTAGGATGACGTGTGTGCCTTCTGGGCCTGAGCACCTGCTTGCATGGCAAGCAGCAACATTCCAGATAGTGGCTGCTCTGATAAGCTGGGTCTCGAAGGAGGAATGATCATGTGGAGCAGAGAGCCTCACACACCCAGAGTGGAGAAAGAGACCTTTGCTCAAAACCACCGAGATATGGGGGGCTGTTTGTTGCTGCAGCACAACCTAACTTGTGCTGACAAATACATCCTCCCTGACGGAGCTGGCTGGCCTCGCCTCCTCTAGGCTCAAACAGCACTCTGCCTTTTCTCCCACAGTTGCATGTTTTATTTGTGTGTTTACAGGCACCCCTTAATGTCAGCCAGACCCGGCCCAGTTCAGGGACCATCCGTCATGCACTTTCATATCCCATTATTCAGTGCAAGACCTGCCACGTACTGGGCATCAATACGCAATCATCGTGTTGTTATTGGCTCGTTTCTTTCTCCTCTTCCCTGTTGTGCGGGTGAGAAAATGACCTTGACAGTTTCCCGTTACTCTTGCCGCCTTTCTCCTGCTGCTCAGGTTACCAGAATTGATTTCACTCCTCCTGTTGCCAGTTCAATGGGGGGTCAGGGAGTCAAACTTGTTCTGGGTCATACATCCTCATCACCCATAAACGTCCCAAGGATCTGGCTCCTGAGCAGTTGTTGTAAGTGAGGGATAGGGCCCCTGGGAGCACCAATAACTCTGAAGCAGCATTAGCAGGCAGCCGGGGCAGCCTAGGCTGCTCTCCCATCCTCCTAGAAGGTGGACGAAGGGAGAAAAGGCTCTCATCTAGATTTCCCGGCTTCCAGTTCTTGCATCTGTAGCACCTACCTGTCCTAGGCCCATTGAAGCGCATTGTCCTAGGCCCATTGACTTGCTTTGGCCAATGAAATCAAGACGAGTACCATGCACGCACGCACACCCACACATTTGGAGGCTTCACCCCATAGCCCTGGACCAGCAGGAGCTGGGTCTAGAAGGAACTTCCCTGGGCTTGGGAATCATCGATTGCCCCATTCCTCAAGCCTGGGCAGGCAGTTTCCAGCAGCTGTGGAAGCATGGCGCCAGAGCCCTTCTCACAGCTTTGCCCCTTGACGGGACTGCCCTCTATCACCAGCTTGGTGCCTGGCTCTTGCCTGGCTCCTACCCAGCTCCCTGTTGGAGTTGGGCCTCACATTAACTCGTAGCCTGATCAGCTGGTTTCTGATCCCGGGGTCTACTTTCACACCAGTCCCTCCTCCTTCCTTCAGACACATCTCCTTCGGGAAGCCCTCACATTGGCCCAGAGAGACCTCCCTGCCTGACCCTCCGCCCGGTGCTGAGGACCCCACGCCTGGAGGCCCTGCCCACGTGCCCACCATGCCCTGCCTCTGCAGACAATCTCACTCGACGCAGCGCTGCAGGAATGGAGTCTATCAGGCTCTCCTGGATGCAGTGACTTAGGCAGGTTGCCGGAGGCCACCCTACTTCCTCAACCATTTCTCCCTGGCTGGTCAAATCCATCGTCTTCTCCTTATCAAGGGGCCAGTATGTGTTCCGGCCCCGTGTCCTCTGTCATAAGAAAGATGCAAGGGAAGCCAAGCTGCTCACCTACGCTGTATCCTGACACCCGACCTTGGCTGGGAATCGTTTGCCTGTAAGGGAGAGCAGCCCCACTAAACTACAGGGAGTACAAGTAGCCCGCACAGAACTGAAAGCTTGCGTGGAAGGATGCACTGATGGCCCCAAACCTTCACCTCTCCTTTATTTCCATGCCCTTTGCCATGTGACTTGCTTTGGCCAACGAAAGCAAGACGAGCACCGTGCACCTGAAGCTTCCACAAGCGCGTGCGTGATCGGACTCGCTGTCCTGCACTTTGCCATTGCCATGAAAACAACACCAGCCCTTAGTTCCAGGGGGAGAATGAGGGACACGCAAAGCTGAGCCAGTGTCAACTGAGCCCAACCCAGATCTGCACATCCCAGCTCACCAAAAGAGGCATAGGCTGCGTGAACACTGGGCCCATGACACTGAGACTCTGTGGTTGCTTGTTATGCAGCGTTCGGGGACAATTGTTAACCAGCAGGGGAGTCAAGAAGATTCTTCCCATTTCTATTCATGTTCAGATTCCTCATGGACTTTAGTCCCAGCTGCTCCCTGCTCTTCTGCTTCATCTATTCTTTTTCTAAAGGTCAGTGTCTTTGGTTTCTCTTCATCTTACACCTGATTCCCTCGTAAATTCCCAAAGCTGGGTTCTCAGGAATCTACCATCAGCCCTAGGGTGGCTCTCAGCCTCCAACCATGTCCACTGTCAACTCTGAGACACAGACAACTTGCCCATCTCTCCACTCCTCAGTGGCGCTTGATGGCCAATTAGGAAGAAACACAAAGGTGTGCTCCATGCTTCCCAAGGAGCGGGGTGGGAGGGAACCCCACTCTGAACTCTTCCGGGGAAAGGTCTTGCTACACCAATAAAAAGCCAAAACCAAGTTCCTTAGTGGGTCACTCTGTTATTTATGCAAATAATCATTGGTCATAGATAGGAGAGCATGCTGGGATTGCTCCCTAGGTAGGTTGGTGGGAAGGGCGGATGAGTAGTTGAGATCAAGAGGACTAGGGAAACTGAGGCAGTAGGAAGTCTGGCCCTGAAGGACTAGCACTGGAAATGAGGAAGGAGTCCAGTTACTGTTGGAGCCAACTCAGTGAGGCCGAGAGGAAGACCAATACAGCAGGCATATCCCAAGAGGCAAGAAGACCAGACGATGCAACTAATTCTGAGACCTACCCATGCTGATGGGTGACTCTCATTAAGCGGGGCTAGGGAAGTCTGGATAGGCAGACGAAGAAGGAGTTTACAGGTGCCGCAGGGCATGCAGCGGCAGGCCAGTGCGTGGAACCTTCTAGAAGCCAGCAGCTGGTCCCGAGGAAGGCAACCAGCTCAGGCCCATGGTCTTTAATCCCCTCCCTCGGGTGCCAACCAATCCTAAGGGAGTTACACATTTAGGAAGGCGGACGAAACCAAGTGTTAGAAAATAGAGATAGGGAACTCTTGTGAGCGACGCCTAAATTGATAGAGACGTTCTGGAAAGTGCTATGGAGATACTTACGGAAACGAAGTCGTGTAACGTCTATAACCCGGCGATCGTCTCCCGGGCGTAGAGCCTGAGAGGCTCCTGACCAGGCTCATGAGACACGTGTACCGGAATGACCTCCCAGGCGCTGCTTGTGGCTGAAGCTGGCAGAATGGGTAAGGGAACGGTAGCGGATGCACCCGAAGCAGTGAACTGTAAAGAGCAATAGGAATAGATCTTTAAAACGTAGCACAGGGTGAAAAAAAAAAAAAAAAAACAGAATAAGATTTATGACACAATACCATTAGTGTAAATTAAAAACACATACACACCGCAAAACAACGTTATATTTTAACAAGGATCCATGAGTATGTTGGGCCATCTATCAAACCCGCTGGAGTGAATACCACGGGGAGGAGAAGGGACAGGAGTGAGGACTGAGGATAAAGTGGGAAAAAGCCCATAAAACAAAAGCGGGCCTGGCACAGACTTTTTATGGTCATGAATGTAATAAACACAATTTCCATATCTGAGATCTGTTGTTTGCTTTTAATCTCAAGCGAGTCTACTGTGCGGCTGCTTTCGGGTGGGGCTGTCCCAGCGCTGGGTGTCAGGGTCACAAGGGATGAGGTGCCACAGTCAGGTGCGGGGAGGCTGTCGGCACAGGCTTCAGCATCCGACGGTCCCGGCTTTCAATCTTGACTTCGCCGTGTACCAACTGCGTGACCTTGGGACGGTTGGGGGACTGTCAGAAGGTCATTTCACTCTCCCAGCCTCCATTTCCTCATCTGTAAAATGGAAATAGCGATGCTTGGGGCGGGGGTCCAATGGGACGATGCCTGCGAAGGGCTTGGTGCAGGGCTTGGCCTCATACATGGAGGATCTTATTCTCCTGGGTTCTTTTTTTTTTTTTTTTTTTTTTTTTTACCCAATGTCTCCAAACCCCACTAATTCTCAGAATGGAAAAATGTGACTTCATTTCCATGTTTCGTGGTCAGCTGCTTTCTGACGGGAGAAGCTCTGGGTCAGCAGCTGCCGGGGCCACTATTGGGGCAGCTGCCAGTGGCTGGGACCAGGTTGGGAAGCCCGCTGGCAGCTTCCCCGGGGCTGGACAGACCTCCACGCTGCAGTCCAGGAGCAGCTGAGTCAGGGCAGCTGGGTGGGCCAGTGCAGCCTAAGAACCAGCGTCGACCCCGAGCATGGTCGGGTGGGGGTGCAGAGGGGATGGGAGGATGTATGACCTCCAGAGAGCAAAGGAAGGTCAGGAGGAGGGAGGCCCAGAGCCCCTTCTTGCTGCTCCCTACCTGCCCGCTCAGAGTCCGCACTCCAGCCTCGGTCTTAAGCATGGTACCCTGTCCTGGACCACCCCCCTCTGAAGCTTTCCTTCCTCCAAATTTGTGCTTTCCCCGTGTTGGTGGAAATAGCCTCTCTGGATATCTCTTGGGCTGCGTGTCAGTGTCTTGCATAAAAGCTTTCAGGGTCTTCCCGTTACCTGAGGACGGGACCCAAACCCCCTAACATGTGATACAAGGCCCTGTACAGCCAGCCCTGTAGAGGTCCCCCCGCGTCACTCCAGCTCCCCGCTACTGCCCTGCCAGGCCTTGCGCCCTTTACAGCCCTAGCACTCCCCACCGTCTGCTGCGCCTGGACGTCGTGCATGTCCATCCCTTCTCCTTCTCTACCCGGCCAACCCCTTCTCGCTTTCAAAGATTAATTTCACTTCCTCCGGGAAGCCTGCCCTGCTGAGCCAAGTCCATACTAAGAGTCCTGTGCTGAGTTGAATTGGGTCCCCTGCAATGTGTTCAAATCCCCAAATGTGATGGATGTGACCTTATTTGCAGAGAGTCTTTGTAGATAGAAGCAAGTCAGGATGAGATCACATCAGATCACATTAGGGCTGAGCCCAAATCCGAAGACTGGCATCCTTATAAGAAGAGGGAAATGGGGGCACGGACACAGGAGGAGAAGGCGATGGGGGCAGGGGGTCCAGGGAGCACCAGGGATTGCCAGCCACCGGCAGAAGCTAAGAAGATACAAAAAAAAGAATCCTCCCCTAGAGCCTTCCCAGGGATCACAGGCCGGTCAACACCCTGATTTCAAATGTCTGGCCTCCAGAACTACAAGACACCACATTTCTGCTGTCCTAAAGTCCCAAGCCGGGCTCCCTGGGTGACTTAGCAGTTAAGCTCCTGCCTTCGGCCCAGGGAGTGACCCCGGAGACCCAGGATTGAGTCCCATGTTGGGCTCCCTGCAGGGAGCCTGCTTCTCCCTCTGCCTGTGTCTCTGCCTCTCTCTCTCTGTACTTGGCATGAATAAATAAACAAAATTAAAAAAAAAATTAAAGTCCCAAATCGTGGTAACCTGTTGAGCAGACCTAGGAAATGAATGCAGGCCCCCAGCGGGTGCGTGCAGGGCTCCTGTGACCTCTCACCGGAGCACCTGCCCTTCGTGCCTTTACGGGATTACCGAGCGCTCCAAGTTGGTGGGTGAGCTCCGGAAGGCCAGGGACTTGTTTGGCTCATTGCTGCAGCCCCACCACACAGTTAGAAGGCACATACTACAATTGTTGAGCGGATGAAAAATGCACAAGCCTGCAGGAGAGCAAGGAGGCCAATAAAAAGTGGTCAAGTTGGGAGGTGGCAGGCAGGCCCGGAAGTCTTCGGCCGCCCCAGGGGAGTCCTGGACCCCGGTGCGGCCTGCAGGAGGCTCCATGCAGCCAGCAGGCAGGGCCACCTCTGGGTCATCTGGGGGCGGCTCACACCAGTCCAGTGGCAGGTCCTCGATGCGGGAGAAAAAGGCCGCCCGACAGGCGTGCGGAGGTGTCTCCCACTGGTACCTCCGGGAGGCCCGAAGCTCAGGTCCGGGAGTCGGCAGCAGGGCTGGGCGGTGGTGGCTGGGCCCAGCCTCCCTCCTCGGGCGCCGGCACCGCTGCTCTCCCGACAAAGCTCCCCGACGCCCGGCCCACAGCCAGCCCTGCTCGGGGGGGGGGGGGGGGGGGGGGGGGGGGCAAGGTGCACCTGCTGGCCGGCTAGGCCCCCGCCGCAGCCCCTCTGGGTCTGCTTCCCTACGCCCAGGTAGCCGCTCCATTTCCAGGGTCAGCCTGTCCAAGGCTGCTCGCAGTGTCCGCTTGACCTTCCTTCCTTGCTGATGCCTCTCCCCGGGGGGAGGAAGCTCAACAGACCCACACGGAGAGGTCATTTGGCACATTCTCTGTCCCAGCCCCAGACCCTTCCCCTGGTGCGTGTGTCCCCGCTCCTAGCTTGCCCTACCTCCCACCTCAGTGATGCAGAGGCTTCTAAGGGCAAGTGTCGGGGAGCGGGGAGCACAGTCTGGGTAGAAAACGAAACTCCCCAGGTTGGTCTCACCTTCCTAATTGGCACGTGTGAGCAGCCCCAGCTGCGAGCAGGTGGGGTCAGTGGGGGCTAGTGGGGGCTGCAGGCAACCTTCTGGGGCAGGAAGACGTGGTCTTGGAAGACAGTAGAGGTGGCTGTGATCCTTCTAATCATACATCCAAGGACATGGGGCCAGCTCAAGGTCAGCCTTGGTTTCTAAGTCCTCTAGTCCACAGGGGATGGGACGAGGAAGGGTGAGGGGTGGCCTCCAGAGTCCTGAGCGACTTGCATGGACTGGGAGATACAGGAAAGGCCCGAAAGCAGGGTCCAGCTCTAGCAGAGGGGCCACCAGGATTGAGAAGAAGGCCAGCGTCCCAGCAGCCTTCTGGGTCCAAAAGCCACTTTCCCAGATTGCCCAGAAAGGATGCTTTCCTCAAAAGACAAGGCTGGTCCGCACTCTTCTCACTCAAATGGGGAGCGGCCCCTCCCGTGGTCAGTTAGTGCTAATGGTTTCTGGGAGCTACAGCTCTTGGCAAGGAAGAGCTGCTCCAGGTACCTGGCACCCTGAAGGTCATTCTGAGGGCAGTGAGCGACCCTGGGCTGTGAAATGGGGGCGGGAGGCGGGCGGAAGGCAGGGGGATCATTTCCAGCACCAGGGAGCCAACCCTGCCAGTGAGGTTTTAGGGTAGCCTGTGCGTCTCTGGGACCTCAGGTCCGGTGTGAGCCGGGCCCGGGCCGAGTCAGGAATGACAGGAAAAGGTATGTTGCACGTGTCAGGTGTGCGCTCGTTTATATATTTCACGAGGCCCTCAAGTCCATTTCCATCAGGAAGCAAATTGAATTCTGCAGAATTCTTTGCCCGGGGCTAGAGGGCTAGCAGCCTAGGGACAAGATTTTGGATAATAAACCCCGGATAAAAGAAGCAGCATCCAAGGTTCACTGCTGGTCAAGTCTGGAGCATTGTAGGTGCCCTGGTAAATAGTACGGAAAAGCGCGGCTCTCCTCCTCCCCAGACGTTTGACAGCTCCCGCGCCTTGGCCTTGAGCTGACCCCTGTGGGTAATAGGTATAAGGATAAATGTTTGGGACGAGAGTAGAGAAGTTGTTTTTGCATTTGGCAAACAGTCCAATCCCAAAACGGCCCTAATCTGCTCTGCTATGCCCACTCCTTGTTAGACACCCATCTGGTTGACGATTGTCAGAGTGACTTGCAAACAACAGATGGGACGTGACTCCCACAGGAGAGCTGAGAACTCAGAGCAGGAGACCCTGGGAACTCGGGTCCCAGAAGCTGGTGAGTCCTCCCCGCCCCCCGCCACGGAGCCAGGGTGAGGGTCACCCTATCGATTCCCTCTCCTCGTCCTCAATAACTGCAGTCTGTTGGGACCAGAAACGTAAAGAGATATTCCTTTCCAAAAATGTTGAGATTGAGAACTATCTATGACCCGATCCTGCTGTCGTGAATTAGTGATCCTGAAGCTATGTCCCAGAGAAGGAGAGCTTACAGGGACCAAGATCCCCCCTTCCTTTTTTTTTTTTTTTTTCACAATGTCCTTAGGCCTGTCCCTTGTCCCAGATGTCACGCCAACCTTAGCCAGTCCCGGTCTGGCTGGTCTGTATACCAACCCGAGGCAATGCAGAGTAGTGAGCTGAATAAAGGTTTGGTTGGTCAAAACGTTGGAAGCATGGCCACACCGTTTACTCATGGAGAGGGATCCTCAACTCCCTGAGCTTCAGCTTCCTTGCCCGTAAAACAGGCACCGTTGTATCCACGCTCCTTGGGGTTCCGATGAACACTGACTGAAGAAAAGCATGGAATGTGTCTAGCACAGCACCGGGCCCTGTGTCGAAGCCCAGTAAATTCTGGCTACAATTGCTACTATTTTCTAGATGCAGAATCGACGCTTACTGAGTGACGTCCTCCTCGTCAGGACCCTTTGGATCATCGGTGATAGAAATTAGGTCAAACTAGCCTTAGCGAAGTTGAGAATTTGTTGGCTTTCTGTAACTGAAAGTCTGGGGACTCCAGGTCTCAACAAACGACACCGTCATCATCGTGTTTATTCTCCTCTTTATCTTCCCCGTTCTCTCCCTAGGTCTCTCCACGCTCTTTCTCTCTCTCCTGCTATTTGGACATTTGCTTCACGGTTGCCGTAGGCTAATGAGCTTTCATGATGGATGGCTTGGAGCCGCACTCTGGCTGAGGAGAGCTTCGGGTCACATCATCCCAGTGACCCGCGCCACAGTAAAGGCACAAACTTGTCTCCTCTGTTGCCCACGTATTAGATCCCAAGGAAGAAGTGTGGGTGACTCAGCTTGGGTCACATGCCCATTCTTGGGCCAACCGCCATGGCAGGGCTTGTGGGGATGGAAGTATGGACAGAGAACTTTGTCCAAACCTGGACCAATTGTCCATTCTCGTGGCCAGGGGGCTAAGACCTCTGCCTGGCAACCCCACCAGGCAGTTTTCCAAAGGAAAGTATGGTAGACAAGAGGCTCAAAACGTTTTTGGCATGCCTGCCATTGAGAGGTGGACATTACTTCTCCTTCCCTCAAATCCAGACTGATTTTTTACTTGTTCCGACAATAAGACATAGCAGACTTGGTGCTATCTTACTACAAGGCTGGGCTTAAGAGACTTGCAACTTCTGCTTTCAGGCACCGGATCCCAGCCAGGGTGCTATGAGAAGCCTACGCCATGCAGAGGGGCCTTGCGGAGGAGAGCCAGGTGCTTGGCCCCACAGCCCCAGGGGAGCACCCCGCTCCCAGCCAGAACCAGCGACGAGCATGTGAGTGGGCACTTTGGACTTCCCAGCCAGATCAAGCCTCAGGTCAAGCTCAGCCAATCCCGGGAGCAGAAGAGCTGCCCAGATGAGCCCAGTCAACCTACAGAATCGTGAGACATTACAGAATGTGGTTGTTTAGAGGAATTTGTTATACAGCAACTGATAAGTGGGAAAACGATGTGGTCACAATAAGGGGGAAAGGAACACTAAGTTGATGAAAGTAGAGGATGCCCATTACTTCGGGTAACCAAGAACCCAACCCTCTCAATCCCGTTACCCACCAGAGTGAAGCCCCGACAGCAGGATGGTGGGGACATCTGTTTGGGCATAGCATCTCTTAACGCCCATCGGGGGGGTAGGGGACTGTGCCCCATCCCGGGGACGGTAAGGAGGCCCAGCCTTGCTTCAACGTCATGCTCATTCAACTCCCAAGTCTGTGCTCTTTTTCTACCTCCAATGGCCCAGAAGATCCACAGACAGACAGAGGCTCCGAGCAGTTCTGACCTTGTGAATGCAAGAGAAGAATGGGATTTCTTACCTGAGACCCCAGAGAACGTCAAGACCTAAAGACTGTACAAAGCTGAGAACAAAGCCAAAGCTGGATTTTGAAACACACACACACACACACACACACACACACACACACACAGATAGGAGGATCCACCCAACGGCAGGGCCCAGAGCAGGTGTGAGTGCCAGCGGCCAGGGACCTGGGTCTGAGAGCTAAAGATTGAAAGCACGAGGGAGGCGGTTCCAACCTGTGGACGGGTCCCCTGGTTGCTGGGCTGACACAGCATCCTCCTCCTGTGTGCACACCACTGGTCGCGGCCACGTGGGAGTTTAACGGCCCCCGCTCAGGCTCAGCACCTAGCTCCAAAGACACGGCGTGCTTTCACATTAATCCCCTATGAGACCTCGTGGATGAGAAAGAGGAAATGCTTGCATCAGGCTGGTGATTGTCATATTGAGTTAAATTTGATCATACTAGTAAAAGGATTTGTATTTTTGCAGCAGCAAACGGACACCTCCAGAATTAGCAAACAAAAAAGACGACCAGAAATAAGCTCAACCAACGCAGTCTGTCGAGTTAGGAGCAGGAAGGAGTCTGGGATGACTCCTTTGTGTCATGAGGGTATGACACGCCGGGAGTGTTGGCAAACGCTGGCATGAGAAGTTGCTGACACTGGCTCAAGTCCCGACTTGTGTAACCAGCCAGCAGCCTGCCGTCTGTGCCCTGCTGCCTGCCACCTTCCCACTTATCTTTAGACTCAGATGACCCTGCAGGTTCGGCCCATCCAGGCCCCGAGCCAGCCCAACCCACCCAGCCCGGGAGAGAACCCCACAGGCAGGTGGATCCAGGCCTAGCCACGCTGCCCAGGACCCTGTGGGCCTAGGACGGATTTTGAGGCCCAGCACTCCGGCTGCCTCCTCGGAGTATGGCAACTACCCGCATGCTGAGGCTTGACACGGGTGCAGGGACATCTGCCAGTCTTGCATGGCCCTCCATCAACCAAAAAAGAAGATTGCAAAAAAAAAAAAGAAGAAGAAGAAGAAGAAGAAGACGAAGAAGATTGTTCCATGATGAGCATTGTTTCTAGATGCACCAGGACATGCAAAGGATTACTGAGACCCAAGGCAGAGGCCGGGGTGCCCAGGTGGAGGAGGAGGCCCCGAAATATAGCCTGAGCCCGGGCCTCTCTGGCTGGAGACACTGCCCCAGGACCGGGGTCGGGGGCTCAGAATGGGTCAGGGCTGGTGTGGACGTGGCCTCCTTGGGCAGGTCGGTGAGCTGCTCCTCAGGAAGGCGAGGAGTGGGACCCGCAAGAGCCCCTGCCCGTAGAGGGCTGAGCCGAGGTGCCCGGTGGGGATTTCTGTGCTTGCAGCCACTCCTCCGGGTGTTGGCTGAGCCCTGGCTGTCCTCGCAGCCCCGCCCACCCTTCTGCGTCCAGCGCCCATCCTGGGAGGGCGGGGAAGGCCCGGCCGCGCCAACCCCGGAGTCGACTTTAGCACGAAAGGTCTGGGTTTTCTTCAAAAAGCAGCTGGAATCGAGAAGGCAGGGCTCCCGGAGGGGAGATGCCACTGGCGGGTCCCCATCCCGGTGGCCACAGTGTGGGCCTTTGCCTGAACCACCTGCCCAACTGCCCTGGTTCCCCACCTCGCTCGGGGGGTGAGGGGGGTGCCTCGTGCTGGGTGTCCCAGGGGCCAGAGGAGGGGAAGGAGCGTCGTGTGATCAGCAGGTGACACAGAGCCTGCCAACAGCCACCCCTCACGCGTGTCGGCCCTAGGTCTGCCCCAAACCACCTGCTGTGACATTGTCAGAGTCCCTGAGAGCCCCTGCTGGGCCCCCAGCCGGCGTGACGTGCCTGTCACTTGGGTCCAGGCGTCGCCAGCCTGAGACTAGAAGGCGACACACGTGCTGAGGGTGAGACCTGCCGGGAGCTGGAGCCCAGAGCACACCCAGCGTGGCCCGAGCTTCCTTAGGCCGCCAGGTCTTCACCTCGCCGCCTGACCCCCCAGGGGGCCCTGACCTGCAGGCCGCACCCCGGCCTCCACCAGGAGGAGTCCGGGACCCTCCACCCTGGCCCTGTGCAGCCACCAGGCCCCCCGTGACCTGTGGCAGGTCCACAGCCAGACCCTTGCCGTGCCTGGTGCCCAGGGGACACAGGAGCTGGCAATGGGCACATCCCACGTCCGGTGCACAGCGCGCCTCTGGCCCCGCACCCGACACCCACCTCCTGCGCACTTGCTTGCAACTCCTCCTGGACGCCTGATCACGTGGCCTTGGCCCCTGTCCCGGGGACATGGCTCCAGCCCTTGCTCCCAGGCTCCACGGCTCTGTGCAGGGGGCCTTCCTCCAAGGGACTACGGCCGGGCCTGTTTTCCACCTGCTCCCTCCCTAGGAAACAAGGCGTGACCTTCTCTCCAAAGAAGCCGTCCCTTAACTCATTCCTGGGCAACTCGTGGCAGCACCGCCTGTGTTGTGCATCAAGACACCTCAGCCCATGGCCTGGACGGAGCCCCAGCGGCACAGCCCCACGGTCCTCGCCGACGCCTGAAGAGGTTTGGGGGGCAGGGAGGGGTGTGCTCCTCAGTGCCTGCCCCTCCATCCACGGATGGCGTCAGGCTGTCATCCTAAGTGTGGTGGAGGCATCCGACGGGCAGGTGCTGGGCTCCTTGGCAGGGGGTCACCTGGGGCCCAGGTGCCACCGAGGCCGCACTGAGCGACACACGAGCCACCGGCGAGTGCGCCCAGCCATCGTGTGCAGGGCTTGTGGATGCCCCACATGGAGATGCTCTGATTCCAATCACAGATCGCATCCGCACCCGAGAGGACCGCTTTTGCTAAATTGGGCTCCGTGCGCCGTCCCGACGTGGCCCCTGGCATACACGGTCCTCACTTCACGGCAGACCCATGAGCCAGGTGAGCTGTCCCATCTCGGGAAGGAGGCTCCGTGCGCCAGGAGCTCAGCTCCGGAGGCCAACCTGTCGCCGCTCACTGGGGAAACGGGCCCAGGTGCAGGCTGCGCCCCGTGGTGACCCCTAGGAGGCACCGGCTCCTCTGGGGACACAGGCCCTAAAGCACAGCTGCCCCTGCTCCAGGTGCCTCGGCCTTTCTCGGCATCCCTCTCCCCATCTGAGGGTGGAGCCTCGTACCCATGGCACCTGGGTCCTTGGTTCTGTGAGCCGCAGGAGGGCGGCAGGCGAGCTGGGGCAGGGCTGCACACAGTAGGTGCTCAGCCAGCTCGGGCGGCAAGTCTGGGGCCGCGGGCAGCTTCGTGGCGCTTTACCCTGAGGTAAAGCTGAGGACGGCCACGCACTCGGCCACCACCCCGGGCCCCCCCTCGTCACCCTCCCCGGGACCCCACAGAAGCCCAAAGCCCTGCACCCTCTACAGCAGGTTCTAGAAAACGTGACTTACAATATATCTATTTTTTATTTTGGCGAACAAGAGTCTTCTTGAGCATCCATGATTGCCATTATTTCGCGGACACTTCAGCAGCTCAGCAGAGAGGCCGTGGCTTCAGAACAAAGGCAGTCCTTCCCGAGACCCAACAGCTGGCAACTCAGATTCACAATCCCCGCCCCGAAAATAGGTCGAACTTTAAATTTTTTCTTTTTTTTTTTTTGAGTGCAGCAGAGTGATCGTGTGGACCGTTGTTCTATGCTGTCGCAGGGCCACGTCCCCATCTGTGGTCAAAGCGGGGCGACAATGAAAGGGGAGCATCCAGGGAGTACAGTCGGCGGGGCCTCGGCTCAGTGACGTTCAAGGTCGCCTCCCTGGTGGACACACTGGCCTCCAGGTGGAGAAACTGAGGCCCTCACCCTCCCCCGGGTGGAGGCTGCCAGTGTGCGGCCGCCGGGTTCCCCTGGCGCAGAGCACCCCGGAGCCCAGTTAGCCCCCCGTGGCCAGGCCGGGCCAGAGCAGCAGGCCTCCGCCTGGGAGACACCATCCAGCCCGCCAGGGGACCGGCCCACGGCTCCGGGCACCCGCGGCCTCAGGCCACCCTCCGCCCGCGTGACCACAAATGCGACGGCCCTTTCCAGGATCTTCAGAACGGGATCCCAAACCCCAAGGCCCACGCGCCTCATGATGTTGAAACACCCCTCCGAGGCCTCCCGAGATGAAAGCTAATATTTATTGAAAACCTGCCCTGATCTCTGGTAAAGCTATCACAATGGGCTTATTTAGTTTTCTTTTTCTTTTTTTTTTGAAATAAAAGTTACATTTTTAAAAAGAGAAATGCCAATTTCACAAACAACCTCCAGCCAGAGTCCAGGCCCCTGGGATAACTCACAGCAATTCTGGTTTTAAGAAAAAAAAAAAAAAGAGAGAGAGAGAGAGAAAAGAAAAAAGTCTTGAGAAAAGAACTTTTCATGCAGACATACAAGGAAGAAAATAAAATCGATTGAAAATGCTAACTGAGAACCATTCATTTTGTTAAGTGTTATAAAAATGCCAAAAGTGCACCCTCTTCCCCCGTTCCAGGGCTCAGGATGCTCCTTCTCTGAAAACTGACATTATCTATAGGCAAAGGAGCTACAAATAAAGAGAAAAACGCTGAAAGCCATTTTCTTGTTGTGTGTGGAAGGCCCTGAGTGATCACGGAAAGGCGGAGACGCGATCTCGCTAGCGACGCCCGGGTCCCGTCCCCTCCCACGGGATCTGTGTCTCCCAAGGGCCTAAGGGGTCGTGCCACTTCGAAGGATGAAGACGAGGCCCCCGAAGCGCACCGGGCAGCAAAGCTCCCAGGGAGGGAGGGGGCGCTGAGAGGGTGGCCTCCAGAATTTCCAAGGTTAGGGGTTTCTGTGCGCAATTTCATGAAACCATGGGAAACAAGCGGGGTGCGTGGAGTCGTGCCAGCCGCGGCCTTGCTCACCTGTCTGTCTACCTATTAGGTCAATGTCCACACGCTGATGCTCTTTTTTTTTTTTTTCTGACGCCTCTCAGAATATAGGGGGCACTCTGAGGGTCCTTGCAGAATATAGGGGGCATGCTCCTCTTGGGCAAGTGAGGAGAGCTCACAAGTGGGGTGGGCAAGGTGCAGGGACCCCATGAAAGATGGCATGGGGACCCCCGACCTGAAGGAAGGAGAGGAAGGGACACGCAGAGGAGTCTGGAGGCAGAAAGGTCTGTGGTCTTCATTTGTGGTGTGGTGTCCACCACCATTTCATTGTGGTGTCTGCTAGCTCACGATGACTCCACAAGGAGAGAAGTAAGGGAAATAGGGGAAATAGGGGAAATAGGACCTTCCCTTCCTTTCCCCCTTCCCTGGGACCTCCTACTGGCGTAGGAGGTGTTGGCCTACTGTTGGCGTTGGCCTACTGTTGGCCCAACCCAACGGGAGGTCAGAAGACCCAGGCGCAGAGCTGGGAATCCTGGGACCAGAGTATCTTCACTCCCTGGGCCTTAGGTTTACGTAGGAGTTCTGGGGTCGGGGATTAACTAGATCTAGAAATACGTATCTGCCAATGGATGTGTTGTTTTTATTTAAACAGAAAGGTATTTTAAAATGAGGGTGTTAAAAATAAAATAAAATACAATAAAATAAAATAGAATAAATAGAATAGAATAGAATAGAATAGAATAAAATAGAATAAAATAAAATAAAATAAAATAAAATAGAATAGAATAAAATAGAATAAAAAATAATAAAATAAAATAAAATAAAATAAAATAAAATAAAATAAAATAAAATGTAGGTGTTTTAGGCTAAATTTGGAGAGAGTATGTCGGGTCGGGTGTGGTACTATCCTCAAACCGAGCCCTGGATAAACTCTCCCCAAGTTCCTTGAAGACAAGGCCAATCGGACCCATGATTTTAGGGCCAGTAGGAAGGTGGGGACACGAGGAGAACTCATGCCATGGAGGGCAAGACGGGTTCACACAGCAGCGAGAGGCGAGGAGCACAGGGGCCTGACGACCGGGGTGGCGACAGCCAAGAGCAGCGGCGGGAAGACCCCACAGCCATTGAAGAGAAGGCACGGGCTCCCGGAGGCTCGCTAGGGGGACAGGAGGGACGTGCGAGCGGTTCGGTTCATCAAGGGAAAGCTCGCTGAAGCAACCCCAGGAGGCTGGGAGGGAAGGTGGGGTGACACGTCATGTCCGTTATAGGAAAAATTGTCACTTGCAGACCCTATAACCACAGACTCTCCGCAGCAAAGAGCCGTCAAACACCAGCCCCACGGGGACGTCTATACCATGTGACTCCCGTGATTGAGCCAATGACAAACTGTCACCCTGAACTCTTGCTTTTTTTTTTTTTCTCATGGACTTTTGCTCAAGACCACGTCCCCCCCTCTTCCGCCCCCACTTGCTCCTTCTTCTCCATTAAGGAATGTTCCTCATCCTTCGTTTGCTGGACTTCCCCGTGGCTTTGCCTTGGCTTGCTTGTCCAGATTTACAATTCTTTGCTCTTCGCAAACGAACTCATCTTTTGCTGGTCAAACCACCGGCAGCTGCATTATTTTTTAAGATTTATTTATTATTTTTTGAGAGACGTCCAATGGCAGAGGCAGAGTTTGCCCCGTCGTGTGTACGCGCCGTCGGCGGACGGCCTCGATCAGACGTGGACTGCTGCTTCCAGGAGACCAGCGGAGATGGGGACGCTGCTGCGTCTGCCTTGTGAGGACGAAGGTGGCGGCCGCTTCCAACAGCGCATCGTTGGATTGTTCTTTCAGCTCCGGGACGGAGCCGACAGGTCCCCGGAAACTGTGCGTCCGACCCCCTCCCGCACCCCTGAGAATGCACCTGCAAAGGAAGAGGCCGGCTCTGACGGCGGGGCCTGCGAGGTCCTGAGGGTCAGGTGTTACAGGGAACAGGTGGCGGGGCTGGGCCCCCAGAACCCAACTCTGCGACAGGGATCGGGAGCCCGTCATTTACCAGAAACACTGTCCTGGGTGCGAGTGAGGAGCCCCATAGGGGAGACGAGGAGGCCAACACACTTTATGGTGTGGACGATCAGGCTCAGCCCATCGTGGAGCCCCCGGGGGACAGTGTGCACAGTGACAGAGGCAGTGACAGAGCTGCCACACCTGAGGGCAAAGAACGTGCGTGTGTAGCTACCCATCCTCTCCAGGGCTGGTTGGGGACTCTTCCCAGGGGTCCTGCCCTCTGGCCAAGCTTGCTGGGACTGGGATGCCCTCGGGTGCAAGGACCCAGTGCCCCCAGTGGGACGCTGTGACCAGGCCAGAGAAAGAATGGTCCCTGCAGGGGGCAGGGCCGGGGCAGCAAGTGTGTCCTCCCTACCCCCCACCGCCCAGCTCCTGGGGCAGCTCCGTTCAGGTGTCATTAATTCCCGGCCTGGGGAAGTGAGGACTGAGGGAGACCCCGCGAGCCTGCTGGAACTGGCCGTCCACTTGGGCGGGACACTTTCCCGTCTCTGCACCTGCTTCCTCCTGGGCTGAGGCTGAGGGCGCGCCCTGTCCCGCGGGGGTGGCGTGGGGTCACCCGGCTCAGATCAGGGTCAGCCCCGCGGGTGCACAGCGTTGAAGACACGTCAGGAGGAAGCCCTGGCCACCCCACACGGTAGAGATGGACTTGCTCCTCACGCGTTCACGCTGGGGTCAAGAGTGCCCAGACACCCCTTCCTTACTCACAGGGACAGACCTCGCCTCCGAGGGCTCCTGGTCACCTGCCCTCCCATAGCCACCGGCCCCGCAGCGCAGTCCCCGGGTCAGCTTCGGCCTTACTGCTCTGCCAGGGCTTACACCCCTGCCCTGTGGCCGGCCTGGTGGACCCTGAGCTCAACCAGCCCCTCTGCTGGAGGAGGAGGGTGGGAAGGGCCTTGAACCCCACTCGCTGGCTGTGCTGGGGTCCTGCTCCAAGGAGGTAGCTGCACTCTCACCTACCCTTTGCCAGGGTGACGCCCTGAGTGGCCGAGGTCCTGAGCCACCAGTGACAGAGCCAGGGTACACTTTCCCGAGCCGCTCACCTAAAGAGGCTGGGAGCGGGAGCCCGGCAGGAGCCTCTAAGCACCATCGGCCTTGCCCTCTGATTCCATGACCCGAGTCCCAGCAACACAGAGTTAGGGGCTCAGAGAGTTCATGGGCTCTGTTCCTGATGCCCCAGGTCCTGACCACCCTTTGGCAGCACCGGGGGCCTCCTTCGGCCTCCTGTGATCACGCCTGATGAGGCCCAGCTCTGTTCCTGGAACCTGGGCCACCCCCACTTGGCCTCCTGCTTGTGACAGCCCCGAGCCTGCCGGGGTTGGTCCTCTGCTTAGGGCTTTGTGGCTTCCAGTAGTGGCTCTTCCCAGGATGGGGTGGCAGCGGGGCCCACTGCAGGCACCATCAGAGAAAACCGCTTCCCTCTCAGCGGCCCTTTTCCTGTTCAGATTCTAGAACACAGGTCAACTGGTGCTGGTCTTTTCTTGAAAAATGCATTCACCTTTGCTGGGACAGGGTAATGACAGGAATTAGCTGCACAACTGACTGATGGGGAAACGTGATGGTGACGGGCTTCCTTAGGGGCACGTGGGCAGTGCCCGGAACCAGTGCGTTTAGCATCTTTATTAAGGATCTGATTGAAGGAGCATGAACATTGTGGTTTCTCATTTTTTTTTTTTTGGCTTTGAAAATATTTCACAAATAATACATGTTTATTTTAAGAAAAGCAGATAGGCCAAAGGAAAAATTAAGAAAAATGACTCTCTGTCCCACTATTCTGAAATAACCACACTTTGTCACATTTTGGGGCAAACCTGCCACCTCTACTACATGCACATCTAAAAATAAATGCCTAGCTGAAATTCTGGACCTAAGGTTTTGGCTTTTTTTTTTTTTTTTCAACCTTGATGGTTAAAGCTTTGATACAGTTTTTGTCCAGAAAGTGATCGAGACTAGCGTTGAGCAAACTGTTTATTTTGGGAAAACCCTTCGAACAACACATTAAGCGAATGCGTCCCTCCTGCGGCTCTGGGGGAACAAACGGATGACCAACTGTTGTTCTCGATGCCGGTGTCCACTTGGAGGCCATTAGACAGGGCCCGCCCAGCTCACTGAAGGGGAAACGAGCATTTGTGCGGTCAGCCAGGGAAGAGTGATCCTGAGACAGAAGGCAAGCTAGGGCCTTGCAGGTGAGCCTCAGAGGGGAAGAGCAAGGCCTGCCTTCCTCTCCCCGGGTCCTAGGGCAACTGGGTGCACCTTGCAGGCCCGGGCAGCACAGAGACTTCCGGTGGGGAGCGGGCCGGCCTGCAGCTTGGTAGAGGTGGTGGCAAGGCAGTGAGAGGCCCTGGGGGAGCCCGGGGATGGGCCTGGGCTGTGAGACCAAAAGCAGCCATTTCTGGTGGGACTTGGCAGTTTTGCTCTGAGGGAAGGTTCCCCAAATCCAGTGAAAAGTCAGAGGGCCCGGGTGCCAGCTGTGCTGCATAACTGAGGGAAGAGCTCTCCCGGGCTGGAGTTAGAAGGATAAAGAGAAGGACAGTGGTGGCCCTCTTACGGCCAGCCTGGGGGAGCCGGGGGGCGGCCAGCAGGTCACCAGTCTCAGATACTAGGACGCCAGGCCCATATCCTGGCGCTTGCAGGGAAGTGGAGGCCGAACAATGTGTGCCCTGGAGGATTCTGAAAAATGACTAGATGACCCTTTGAGGGAGGCTCTGCTCCTGCCATCGAGTGAAACCAAGATTTGGAGCCTCTGTAACTTACGGTATTAGTTGAAATATGTTTTCACAGGCTGGTGACGTCTGAGACAAATAGACACTAGACAAATAGGGTACAAATAGACACTTGACAAAAGTAGGCATGTACTCTACCTGTTGTTTTGAAATCCACTCCCCCCACCCCAACCTCAACGATATATTGTGTGAGGCCTTCCATATCAGTAGACAGGGACATTGTCACTTTAATAGGTGAGTCGTGCTCCTCTTTATACGTATTTAACTATCATTTATTTAAACATTCCTTTTTGTTGAAGCAACTTGAAAAGCAGAGCGGTTTTGAGATAAACAAGGCAGAGAGGTGGAGGAAGGTAAGCATCGGCCTTCCAGTGCAGTGCTTCAGGGCCCTTGGGGCGGTGCCATTCGGCTGGTTCTCACAGTCATGATCCTGCACTCAGGTACCTGCCCTCAGCTGGGTCCTTCCCTCGCTCCGATGCTGCCCCTGCTGGTCTGTGGCCAGGCAGCTTGCCACTCTTTGCTTGGCTTCTTCTTAGGAAAGAAAGAGATCAGAAAAAAGTGGTACGGCAGAGGGTCTCTATCAACCCCAAACGAAGTCTTTTGGTTGAAGATCTTCAACCAAAAAGATGGATTGAACACCCTCTCCTCTCCTTCCAGAGCCCACTGAAATAATAATAGAATCTTTTAAAAGATAGAGAGAATAGGGAGGAAAAGAGCAACAAAAAAAAAAGAGATTTCAACGATTTTTAGAGGATGTAAAACACAAGGAGGCATGATAGGTGTTTTATCAGGGAGGAGGAAGCTACACCTGCAAGTCCCTCCAGATGTGGTTACCATACGAGCAGAGATAGGACAGCTCATGTGCTCCGCCTGAGGGGCCCCTGGACAGGTCAGGGCTTGGAGGCACCGGGTGCCACAGAGAGCAGAGGCGGAGCTCAGGGCTGCACAAAGAGACCCACAGGGACACACACAGCAAGCAAAACTCTCTGGTGGGATGTGTGGAATCTGCCTACATTTCCGCCTCTTCCTTCCTAATAGATCCCTGCCTTTGGCAAACCACCTCCTCCTCCACATGGCACATGCTCCAAGGGGAGACCCGATCCCAGGTCTAGCAGATGAAACATGATTGGTCAGAACCAGTCAGCAGAGGACAGTTCACATGGGCTCTAGGGGTGGGCTCATGAGCCAGACTCACCCAATATGATAGAAGAAAAGCTCTAGGAGAGAGATTTTTCTCTCACTTTCTTCAGTTGGATATGGAAGTGTATAGCTGAGTACTTCTGAAGCTTTCATGTGCATTATGAATCATGTGGGGATCTTATTAAAATGCAGATTCTTATTGGTAAGTCTGGGATAGGGCCTTTGGATTCCGCATTTATGACAAGCTTTTGGGTGGTACTAATGTGGCTGGTCCAAGGACCTCAATTTGAGGAGTAAAAGCATTGCTCATTTCTTGTAGCACAATTTCATGGTCATGAAGGAAGCTCGCTTGAACCAGATGTTGAGAAGAGCAAAACAAAGAGTCTAAAAACCCCTAAATCCTACATGGCACCACTGATCCATACTCTATCCAGAGCTCTCCTTACCTTTGAACCTCTAGTTATATGCAACAATATTTTTGCTTACGCCAAGAGAAGTCAAGGCTCCATCCATTACAGCTATACCCTGGAAGTGGGTGAGGAGAAGATTACTCTCTGGAGAAGGAAAATGGGAAAGGACAAGATTCAGGGGTATTGGGTGTAGGGGAAGGGGAGGCTAGGAGCTAGATACAACAATATTTGTACCTGGGAGCCAGGTACAAGAAGTATTACAGTCAGGTAATTAATTTCTGTTTTCAGGAATTAATCTGTGCATGATTGAGGAATGAAGGCAATTTATCTTTATATAAAATATAAAAATTCATTTAACATACAGTTCTGATTTTTACATTTTACTTTGCATGAATTATGCCTCAATAAAAAATATTTTTTAAAGCTGCACATGGAAAGGTGATATCCCCTTCCATGTCCCATGTCTGGCCTTTTAGAAGCCAAGACTATGCCAACTAGACAGGAGATTAAAGATTGTTTTCTGGGTAAGTGGAATGACCCCAAAGAGTAGACTTAGCTATTGCCATATAAGACTTTCCAAAAGAGACAGTTTTGCATCTGATCGCCCTGTGGTGAAAACCTACCAGTTGTTAATCCCGCCTCGGTCCCACATACAGAGTACATACATCTATGTAGTACCTATTTCATGAACGGGCACAAAGGATTACCAGCCACTTGAAAAAATGCACCAACATAACATAGAAATAACAAAAAAAGTTTTTTTAAATTTTTTTAATAATTCTTATATCAAAAAGGGGAGGGAAGAACTGAAGAAAATAGAGATAATGCAGGACTCAGAAGAAAACTTTAAAATCACATTGAATCAGGACACTCAGAGCCGTAAGAAAAGGTACTTCTTCTGTTAAAGAAGAATAGGGTTCATTAAGAAAAGAACAATTAGGGAACAAGAAAGAACTATTAGAAATTAAGAATAGAAGAGAAAAAAATACAACAATTCTATAAAAGCCTTGGAGGATGAAGATAATGAAATTGATTAGAAAGCAGAACAAAAAGATGGAAACTACAGAAGAAAATACAAGTGCCTTAGATGACCAATCAGCAAATCCAATATCTGACAAAGAGAAAAATTAGGAAGAGAGAACAGAGAAAGAAGAAGAAATTGTCAAAGAACGGAGTTAAGAATATTTCCTGGAACTAGCATGCATCTTCTATCTCAGGGATTATATATAAATTTTCGGGACATCAGGGATAAGGGATAGACTCTAAAAGATTACAAAGAGAAAAACAATTTTACGCAAAAGACAGATCATCAGAATGGCATTTACCTTCCCAAGCACAGATCCAGAAGCCAGAAGGCAATGAAATAATGAATGCAACAGCATTTTGAAATAAATATTACTGTCAGCCTTAAATTTTATATTCAGCCACACTAGAAATTATGGGAGAACAAAATAAAAACATTTTCAAACACAAAATCTTGGAAACTAATGACCCTTCATGCATCCTTCCTTAAGAAGCTCCTGGAGGAAAAATTAAAAAAAATTAAAAAAAAAAATTAAAAAAAAAAGAAGCTCCTGGAGGGTGTGTTCCAGCAACATTAGGGAGCATTCCAAGAAAGAGGAAGATGGACAATTAAGAAATGGTAGATCCAACCCAAGATGGGAGTAAAAGAAGTCTCTGGAATATAGCTGTGCAGGAGGCCCACACATTAACCAGAACACCTGGAAGTGAGAGGAAATAATTCCTTACAGTGGAGGTCTAAGGATAAAAAAGGGGGGAGGGCTGATAAAATATGTGACATGATGAAATTTCAGTAAAAACTGATGATGTGCAGATGATAGATCTGATTGTTTTTTTTAGGTTTAAAGATACATGTGTAGAGAGGAATGCAAGGAAAATACTAGCAAGTATAAGGAAAAGCAAAATTTCAAGAAGGAAAATATGGCTGCGATGAACTCTGATCGCTCATCTAAGTAAAATCCTCAGTATATTTATCACCCCATAAATGGTATGATGGGGGTGGGGGGCGAGGATGAGGGGAGCCACCGTAAGAAAGCTACGGTCTCCCAACCCACAAATCACAAAATAGAAGTAGAGGCATAAACGTAGAGAAACAGACTTAAAGTTAAGTCAAAGAAATGTGTGAGAGAGTCGGTGAAGCCATTCAGGGACTGCTCCTATCCCCTAGAAGCCTGTTGTTACTTGATTTATTTTTAATCACATGCATATCTTACCTAAAAAATTTCTTTAGAAGGTAGAAAATTTTTTTCTTCCTTTTTTTTTTTTTTTTTTTTTAGAAAATATTTTTTAAGTTGGTGGATGAGTGACTGAGATCGGGGTTCTGTTCTGGTCTCTCCATCAACCGACTGAGGTGCAGTCAGCAAGGCATCGAGTCTCTGGAGTTCGGGGCAAGGTGGGAACTCTCTAGGCCTTCTTCTGTGGCTCAATGACCCGAAGGCCCCCCCGGAGTCAGACAGGCCTGTACCCCACACTTGGTACCAACCCGGGGTCCCCTTGAACAAATGGCCTCTATTCGCATCTCCCAACCTCTGCTTTTGCCAAGTGGAGCTGATGATACCACCTTCAAAGAAGGCATCCAGGGGCTCATGCGTGGGGCTGTGCCCACCACACTCACCGCCATCTAGGTGCTCACCAGACATCCAGGACCTGAACCATGTGGGCCGGAGTGAGATCAGATCAAAACCAGAAAGACAGGGTCAGACAAGCTGCGACCCCAGGCAAGGCTAGTCATGGGTTTGCTGGTTGTGGCACCTGTAAAGGCTCCTCCGCCCTCCCTTCGGGGACAGCGACTGGCACCAGGGACCCTCCTCTAAGAGGCCAGAGCAGGGGCGGGGCCTGACGACGGATGTCTCTTGCTTGGGCTGCGTGTGCCCCCAGATTGCCTACACTCCGGAGACATTTGCCCCCACCCCCTTCATTCTTAGGATCAGCATTTGCCTAACACCGGGAGGGGGGGAAAGGATTCTTCCTTTTGAGAGTTCAGTCTGTGATCCCCAAGCCCCCCGGTGGCCTCTGGGATCCCATTCCGCTCAGGCCAGAGTGCTCTTTTCAAGCTGTCAGTAGGGGGAAGATGACAAGGCTTTAATGAAGTCAAGTCATCATTTTTTCATGGCGCAGGAGGCTGGAGGCTCGGCTCGGGAGGGAACTGGAGACGCCTGCTTTCGCCTGGCTCCTCCCTGAGCCGCCCTCCTGCGCTCGTCCCCAGTGCTGCTCCGGGAGCTGCTTCGGACAAACAAGCCCAAGGCTGCCGGGTCCCTGAGGCCACTGGCTGGACCGCTCAGGACGGCCCCGCGGCCTGGTGCCATTAATCACCCAGATGCACACTTGGCGACTCTTGGCTCAGCTGGGAGCTCCTGCTGCTCCCTGCCCCCGGGAGAATGAATCTGTCCATTTTCTCCCTCTGATTCAACCGGCGGCTAATATTAACCAGGCTTAAATCATCGAGACTCCCAGAAGCCAGGTTTTCACTGGTTTTCCTACAAATGAGCCACCAAATCTAACCAGAAATGCTTTCTATTTAAATAAAGACTACGCATCCATTTGGAAAAATAGATTTCAAGGTCTGGTTAATATCTGCTCCCCTGGACTCCCCCTCAGCCCTGTATAATTCAAAAGCTCCGGCGAAAGGAGATACTCATCTGCTGATATGAATTCACATCCCTGAAAAGGGGGGAAAAAAGGCTCCTTTCATACAGACGATTGCTTTGGATACAGCTGCGAACATCTTTGAAAAATCTGCCACTTGCGTGGCTTGGGGAGAAAATGTAAAGGATTAGACGATGACCCCAATCTTCCTGGTTGGCATCCTCGTTGGTGCTCCAGGCCCACGAATGGCTCCTAAACTTTGGCATCTGAATCACCTGGAGGGCTCATTAAAACCCAGATTGCCGGGCCCCAACGCCAGAGTTGCTCTCTCAGTAGATGCGGGGCGGCCCCGGGAACCAACATTCCTAACGAGTCCCCAAGTGATGCTGATGCTACTGGTCCGGGCACCACACTTGAGAGGCGGTGGCCTGGACCTCCCAGACCTTCCTGAACGTCCGCACCGGGAGTTGGCTCCCAGGGGCCTCTGTTGCCAGCCTGCCCTCTCCCCGCCTCCGTCCCGCCCGCTCAGCTGTGGACGGCTCCTGGACCTGGCCCTGAGCAGGGCTGGTTACCCACGACGAGCCTCGGGCCAGCCTCACCCCTGCGGGCTGAGCTTGTGCTGAACCTGGCCCTGCGCTTTCGGGGGAGGGAAGGCAGGGAGTCTGGTGGCCCGAGATGAGCCCCGGCACCTGGTGGCCCGATGAGTCCCAGCTTCCTGCAGAGTGGGTGCAGCCCGATGGCTGGCCTCAGCCCTGGTTTGCTGGCTCAGCACCTCGGTAGCCTTGGCCCTGGAGCCCTGTTTCCAACCCCATGACACTTGACTCAAGCCCAAGCCCTTGCCCTCTCCTCCCCTTACCAAGGGTGTGGAACTGGCGTCTTGCTTCCTTCTCCTCCACCCCCCAACACTCCCCACCCCGGGTGAGCCTCAGGCCAGAGGGCTGCGGGCACACACATGCACCCCGCCCTACAGGCGGCTCTCCCATAACCCCCTTAACACTGGCTTGGACACACCTGAGAGGCCCACTGAAGTTCTGATGCCTGGCCCTCCAAGGGTCAGGTCAGCACCCCTACCGCTGGCCTCGCTCCGCCTGGCACCCTGATGACGCTGCTCCCCGACCACTGACGCCCACTTCTCGCCCTCGCCCCTTGCAACGCAACTGCTCCTCATCCTTCCTTCTGGAGGCTTCTCTCCTGACAGGGACCACGTGCAAGGACCTCCATGAAGTCGTCTCAGCCGCGGTTCCATGACTTCATAGCCCGGTCCTGCAGAGACTGACTGACGTCCTGGCCACCTCCGCCGGGGCCGACCCCGAGCTGCAGCTCTCCGTCCGTCCTACAGACTCAAGGCAAAGGACACGAGCTCAGGACATGAACTGGAGCTGGGCTTCCCACTCCTCTGTTTGCTGGCTCTGTGAACTTGAGCAAGCCTCTCAGCCCCTCTGAGTCACAAGCTTCAGCCACTCATAGAGACCAGAAGGCGACCTGATGCCAAGCAGACATGAGGGTTGAATGAGCGAAGGCCCAGTAGGTGCCGCATTGGTTCCTGAACTTAGTGCCCTGGAACAGAAAGGTGTTCTCGGGCAGTCCTGGAGGCCAGGCACCTAGAGAGTCAGGCCCTCATCAAGGGGTTGGTTCCTTCTGGAGGCTAGGGAGGGGAACCCAGTCCTCACCTCTGGCAGCGTCTGGTGGCCGCCCACATGCCTTGGCTGGTGGCCACATCTCTCTGGCCTCTGCTTTCTGCTGTCACATTTCCTTCTTTTCTGAGCCAACCCTCCCTCTGCCTTCCCAGACTACTTTTAGGGCTCACCCAGGCACTCCAGGACAATCTCCCTGTTTTGCAATCCTTAATTCAGTCACATCTGCAAAGTCCCTTTGCCACTGAAGGTGACATTAATGGATTCCCAGGGTTAGGACCTGGATACTTTGGGAAATCATTATTCAGCTTACCACAGGCGCTAGACAGAGGGCCTGGAATATAGAAGCTCCATAAATTACTGCTACTCTTCATCTTCCTGCCATTGTCACCATTAGGATGTCTGGTTGTCCCCTAATTCCATTCCAGCACGATTCCTCTAATTTCCACCCAGTCGGCACAAGGCTGGGTTTCTATAGATCCAAAGAGCATAATAATGTGAGACTTGAGAAATGCTCAGAATGTTTAGTAACTTAGACCATCTATAAAATTCTTCCTTCCCAATAATGTGCATCTATAAAGAGGTAGGAATTCTTGGTGGAGGGCAATAAAGCCATCCCCCACCATGAAGTGTTAACTAGCAATTTCTCAGAGCAAGAGGATGCTCTAATGAGTCCTCTGAGCTCTCCAGATGCATCCCTAAGCACAGCTTCCTCCGGCCATTGGATCTAAGATTTCTTTCAAGAATGAGGCTGAGTGCTGCTCTCCTTCCAGCTGGCAAGAGCTGAGCAAGGATCCCCCACCAGCCCCCTGCCCCCGGCCTCAGGCTTTTACCCTAGGGGATAGCCGTGAATGAACAGCTGCCATCCTCACATCTATCCACATCTGTCCACAGCTGCATCTTACTGGATCAAGCTTGACCTGAGCCCCTCCTCTTAGAGCCTCGCAGCTTGTTGTCTGTTGGGACACTGGAACCTGACGGCAGTGAGCTTCAAGCACAGGGAGCATTGAGAGCTACAATAGCCCCGGGCTGTGGAGTGGTCAACTCTGAACCAGAATCTGTTCTTGATCTCAGAAATAGTCCCATGGAGCAACCAAGCCCGATGAGAGGAGATATCATCAGAGAGAATGAGAGAGACCAAGAGGTGCACCGCTAAGGCCAGTAGCCAGGATCAGCCCCTGGAGAAAGAGCCAAGGCAGAAAGAGACCAGTGGGACATGGGAGGACGGGCGGTGCTCATCTGGCTAATTGCAGACCTTTCTTACCAGGATCTCTTCTAAAGGGTCAGCTCCCACTCCCAAGGGTTTAAAGACCACGAGCACTTGGCATTGGAGAGCCTACATCAGGCAGTTCCCTGAAGTTGGAGATGAACAGTGGTCAACTGAGCCAGGATAAACATTAGTTTATCTACCATTAGTGCCCCCAAGGCCACATTCTTGGGGCTCTGTCTCCAGAACTGGCAGTCGCTTGTATTCCGTGGAATCCTGTCTTAGCTCGGGCTGCTGTAAGAAATGCCGCAGACTGGGTGCCTTAATAAGTATTTATTCCTTATCATTTTGGAGCCTAAGAAGTTCAAAATCAAGGTTTCGGGATGGTTGGGTTCTGAGGAGTGTCCCCTTCCTGTTGGCAGACTTCTGACTTCTCATTATATCTTCACATAGAGAGAAAGAGAATGCCTGGCGTGTCTTCTTCTACGGGCACCAACTGGATTCCGGAGGGCTCCATCCTCGTGACCCAATCACCTCCCAAAGGCACCCCCTCCTCTAAATGCCACCACATGGGAATGAGAACATCAGCGTATAAGTTTGGGGGAGGAGGGGCGGTTCATTCAGTTGGTTGTAGGTATCTTCTCCAAGTGGAGTCCCTTTTACCTGTCAGATGTTCCCAAAGCTGATATGGGGCCCATCAATTTGTGGAGCCTCACCGTTTGGACCCCAAAATCTCTAGCCCTGGGCACCCAGCTCGGACCCAAGGCTGAGCTCTCTGCTGAGGGCCATGAAGGGGATTTCAAGCTGGGATAGTCGGGGCAGTTTGCAGTGGGTCTGCCTTGCCGCTGGCAACGGGGTCCTGAGCCCTGCTCACTTCCTTCTCTCTTGAAGCCTTAGCGCCTCCCTTCCCCCTTGGCCTACCTCCCAGCCCCACACCACCTCCAGGGGAGGAAGCATGGGGGCCACCGGGTGGGACCCCCTCACCTCGGCCCACGTTGTCCGTCCCGCCATGCACTCGCTGAAGGCAAGGGCCAGGGAGAGGAGCCTGAGCCAAGCGTCGCCCCGGAGTCAGCCCAGCAGAGTCAAGAGCAGGGGCTGCCTCCTCCTAGCTGTGTGGCCTCGGGGAGTCCCTCTTCGGACGAAACAGGAGAGCGGCCGTAGCTTCCGCTCCCTAGAGCTGCTGAGGAGGAAACGAGGAGCTAGTGAACGCAAAACGGCGTCCAGCTCAGCGCACGAGCGGAATAACGTCAGCGATGGTTATCGTCTGGGTGCGGGAAGCACCACACATAAACGCAGGTAAAGCAATGTCGAGAACGTAATCGCTGAAGTCCTGGCTCTGTGTGATTTTTTTTTTTTTTTTTTTTTAGTTCTGGGACCTTGAGGAAGCCACTTAACCTCTTTGACCTTCAGATTTTTCATTTGGACGATGACAGGACAGTGGCTGTCGGCGGCGGGAAAGGACACGCTCCGCGTGTTCTCCGCGTGAAGTGGGGGGCACAGTGAGCTTCCTACTCGAGTGGCGGCCTCCCTCGCACCCCCTCGGCAGGCCCGGCCTCCGGCACGTGCACCCAGGGCCCGGCCTCATCCTGACACCGTCCCCCCGCCCCACTCATCACTCATGTGCCCTCAATACCCCTCTCCTCTGCGCCCTTCCCCTTAGGCTCCAGGCAGACAGAGCCTCCTCAAAGAAAGAAAATCTGCTTTAATCTGTTATTAAGCCCCCCACCCTATCTCCCTCCTCTTTCCACTAGAAACTTCTAGAAATGGCGGTCTACCCTTGACATCACGCTTCCCACCGGATGTCTGGAATCTCTTAGGGGCATCTCAGGATAATGACGTCCTGAGCGTTTGTGGACTTCTCTGTTGGGATGTTTGTCTTCCGTCTGTTGGGTTTATTTGGTCGAACATCTCAAATCTCTGTGAGCCGAGGTCGTGATCTAGCATTGGTGGTTAGGGCGGCTTGGCTGGGGGACTACAATCACCCCCGGGTAGAGGGAACCCCCCATTCCCTCTAATAATAAGCACCCTGGGGTGCAGTCCCCTGGGGGTGAGCCCGGCGTGAGGTCCCCAGGGGAGTGAACAGCACTGGGCCGACTGGGGAAGGCAGAGGGCAAAGGCAAACTGTGCTAAGGGATAGGACTTAGCCCATGAACAAAATGGAGAGGCAAGCTGTAGTCATGGCTTTTCCACTAAATCCTGAGGGGGAAAAAAATCTACAAGACCTCAAGCTTCAATGAAGTGATGAGAAGCAGCTTAAAGAAATTGCTTTCTAGTGCTGGGACGGGAGGGCAAGAGCAGAGAGAAGCTCGGTGTGGCCCTCGGAAGACAACCTTGCAGAGGAAATGGGGTGCTGAGACCCCCGCGCCCGTGTCTGCTGGCCCAGGAGGCCCTGTCTCATGCACTCCATCTAGTGCCACCAGCATCGTCATGGGATTATCCCCACGTGGCCCCATAGTCAAGGTGCCCCGTTGCTTGGGACACCACGATGTGCTCTGGGGCCTGTGAATCCTGGAGCCCTGGGGGACAGTGCCTCGTTTCCCCGGTTGAGAGGTGCTGTCCTATCCCGCCTGGCCTCCTGTTGCAGACCCTGGGGACTCTTCACCTTCAAGACTGCCTCAAGGACAAGATATAGGACTTCCCCACACACCCCCTGCAGCTGTGCCGTGAGCCTTGCTCTGGGGGCCGCTGTGCCTGCGCCCTGTCCACGCTGCTCACACAGACCCAGGTCCCTTTGGACGGCTCGGGCCGGGGCCTGCTTCCTTTCATACTGGGAGCTCCAGATGCGTCTTCTTCATCTTTGACTACTTCGTAGAGCCTGATGCCTAGTAGGTTTGTGATAACTGTATCTTGAATAAATAGATGCACAAACGGCTCTTGGGCCACAATCCGAGTGTGTAATGAGATAGCTAATGTTTACGGGGTGCTTATTATGCACTAGATCTTTTTTGTAACATTTTACATACTCTGGCTCATTTTATTCTCACCGAAGCCCTCACAGCAGGCATCATTATTATCCCCATTTTACAGATGGGGAAAGCAGTCCCCAGAGGTTCATTCCCTTGCCTTAGGATGCACAGCTAGAAAACGACAGAGCCGGGATCTGAATCCTAACAGTCCGACACCAGAGGCTGGGCTATTAACTAATACATTAACTGCTCCTTAAAATATTTAAAGCAAGTTTTCTCACCGGGATCACCAAGGCACCTGTGAGCAGATTAGCAGAATACATTAGATGTTGGGAAGAGCGGATTCCTGTCTGAAGCAGCTTATTGCTCAGGGAGGCCGTGGGAGTGTGGCCGGAGGCAGCCACGGGGAGGAGAGAGAAGGGATGGAGGGGACAAGTGACAGCCTCCGCATGCTAGGGGGCTGGAGAGAAGCAGACGGTCGGCCCAGAGTAATAAAACAGAGGGAAGAGGACTCTCATCAGAGCCTCCCAGGCCCAGAGGAGACTTGAGAAAGAGAAAAGGAGGTGTCCCGATCTGGGTGGGCCCAGGGAGGCCGAAGCCACAGTAAGCCACTGAGGAAAGGGGAGAAGATGCCGAACCACATGGGCTGGCATCTCAGGTGCCTCCCAGGCAGACCAAGGGCGCTGACTACTGTCTGTGCCAGTGCTGGCATCTGGAGGAACCTGGCGGATGCAGCGGGGACGAGCTACGATGGAGCCATCCCATGTGGTGCGTGGACGGAAGTGGCAGGAGCCCGGGGGCATTGCGATCCTGGGGGGTCCAGCCCGCAGCTGGAATTACGGGGCAGACCCCAGCCCCTCAGCTAGGGGGGTGCAAAGAGCCAGGCAGGATGGAGGGGCCCTAGAAAAAGACAGGTGGAGATTCAAGGCAAGTTTCAGGCCACACAGGGGACAGGCAGGCGACGGGGAAACGGAGGCAGGCATGACTCCTCACCCCCAACGGAGCTCACCCCGGATGCTGCGGGTGGTCGGCTGGGCTCCTCGGGGGCAGCCTGGCTGAGTGGGAGTCTGGCCCTGCGTGCCGGAGGTCGTTAGGGTCTGTAGCTACAGGCAGAGGGCAGAGAGAGCCTCATGCCTTCACTCGACCATCCAACCTCCCAGCCAGCCAGTGGTTGCTGAAATCGAAGTGTCGGGCACTCCGCTGGGTGCTGCAGAAATTAAGAATCTTAGGATCCATTCAGTGCCTTCTGGGGGCCCCCAAGGAGCAGATGCCTGACACTGAGTTAAACCGACAACCACAGGAAGCCAAGGACACGTATTGATAAATGATGGGGAGTCAGGCGGGGGCTAGGACGATGGCGAGCGTAACCAGTGGGGGAGAGGTTCGCACGCCATCCACATGGGTATTCAATACGAGTTGTATAAAGATCAAGCTGACGGCTGCTTTCTAAAATAAGCTGCATGTCAGGCCCCCTCACCTGCTCACCCTGTGAATGAGTTCAGTGAAGTGGCTCAATAAACCATTTCTCTTTACACAGTGAGTATCAGATGATCTTTGTCCAGACCGAGGCCTCCCACCGTGACTGGGGCTGGGGCTTACAAAGGGCTAAGGACCCCTTAGTCTGGAGGGAACTAAGTGGCTCTCCAGGGCGGGATGGGGGGGGAGATGATCACTGCTAATCCCAAGGCTGGGCCTGCCCCAGGCTCTACCCTGCTTCCAAGAGCCACAGGCTCCATCCCACGGCCTTCAGCTGAGAACCACACTGTCTGCTTCTGCAGCAGAGGCCCTGTCCTGAACCCCGACGACGTGCTGAGTCAGGTTGTCCCTCACCGTGGCCCACAAAGAGCAGCTGGCCAAAGTCCCCAGGCATCTCTTAATCTACTAGCTATGTCTCCTCTCTTCCTCTTGAACTAAGGCCCATGAGAGCAGCTGTTGGCCCCACCTTGCTCCTTCGCTGTCTCGTTAGGACTTAGAAGAGCGCCAGGAACATTAGAAGATGCTTCACACATTTTGTTGAATGTACTTGTCCCATATAAGTGAATGAATGAATGAGTGAACAAACGAATGAATATTTTAAGACCATGACTGCGTTAGGTTCCGGCCCCAGCTCCACTACTTCGTAACTCCATGTTATGCTACCTTGGCTTGGTTACCTAATCTTGGTTTCCCTAATCTTGGTAAAGTGGAAGAAGAGTAGTTGGGAAGTTGGGAAGACGTGAGAAGAGAATGTGTGTAAGGCGCTCAGCCCAGGGTCTGGCTTCTAGTAACGGGGTCAGGAAGGAGAAGCTTGATCACATTGGTTTGAAGTGACTTAGGGGCCTCCTCCTGTACCCTGAATCTTCATATGGAAAACGAAAACAAAAACAAAAACAAAAACAGAAACAAACCACCAAGCTAACTCAAAAGTGGGGGGAGAAACAGCGTGGAGCAGTGGTTCTCAAAGTGTGGGTCCTGGAACAGCAGCTTCAGCACTGCCTGGGAACTTGTCAGAAATGCAAATTCTCAGGCCCACCCCAGACCTACCAAACGAGAGACTCACTCTGGAAGTGAAGCCCAGCGATCTGTGTTTTAACAAGCCTTCCAGATGATTCTGATGCACATAAATTTGAGAATTCTGGGCCTCGCACAAGGGGCAGATGGAGAGATGGAGAAGGCCAGATTCCTGGTTGGGATGCCAATGGCTTCTTCTGATGCATAGAGAAAGGCAGAGAAGAAATCTGGGCAGCTTCAGGTCCAGTGCCAGGGAAGCGTCCCACTTTGGAGCCACCATCCCGGCCTTGCCCTCTCGGCTGCTGATGGAGAGGTCTGGCCTCCATCCATTGCAAGGAAAGTGCTGTTGGCTGCAGGAAAAGCAGCTTACGCACTGTCACGGGGACCGCTCTCTGCTCAGCAGCCCAGGCACCTGCACCACTAGGCCATTGGGACAGTTTCATTGGGAAGCAGGACTGGAGCAAAACACACGATACCATGAGATCAAGGGTTCCTAAGCATTCACGTATGCTGGAGAGCCTGAGGCAGGGCTGGGAAGAGTGGTGAGAAGGTCCTCCTGGTCCATCAGAGGAGTCACAAGACCTGAAATGGCATCAGCCACAGCCCATCGCTGTTTGCAATCAGCCCTGGAATCTCTAGGATGTCTGTGGGAGTGAAATGTGGAGCAGCGCTGGGGAGCAGGCCACGTCAGAGCGGAAAGATCAGGACACGGGGATCACTATGGCTCCCCATGGAGGCCAAAGTATGCGTGAGCCTTTGCGCACTGGGAGATGGGCTGCTGCCTGTTAGAATCACAGGGGAACTTTTTATTTACAGATCTTTTTTTTTTAAGATTTATTTATTTATTCATGAGAGACAAAGACAGAGAGAGAGGCAGAGACACAGGTGGAGGGAGAAGCAGGCTCCGTGCCGGGACCCCGACGCGGGACTCAATCCCAGGACTCCAGGATTGTGCCCTGGGCCGAAGGCAGGTGCCAAACCACTGAGCCACCCAGGGATCCAGGGGAACTTTTTAAATTACTACTGCTCAGGCCCTTACCCAGTGGATTCCGATTCAGTGCGTCTGGCGTGGGACCCAGGGATCAACGTGCATTTGTCGATCTTCCAGGTGATTCTAATGCCCAGCCAGGGTTAAGAACTGCTCTCCTGACCATGAAGGTACCATCTCGTCTATGTGCCTCTGCTTGTGTCTTCGAACCTCTGTCCACATGTCTGGTTTTTTTTTTTTTTTTCTATCAGTCTATCATCAGTCTATCATGTCCACATGTCTGGTGTTGGAACCAGGGAATCCTAATTTTGAAATCAGCTGAGAAATAAGACCCAGGAGACAGAAGATGGAGATCAGAATGTCAATTCTACAAAGTCAAGTCAAGTGGAAGATGTGCCGTTAGGTCTGTAGCCAGATGGGTTTGCAAATCCTTGGCCGTTGAGCTACATGGACCTCTCTGCTCAGTGCTGATAACATCAGGGACTCCCCAGAGGGGTGAAGCCAGCCCTGGGAGGCTACCCAGTACCAGAGAACTGGCCAGAAAGCGCTTACCTCTGCAAGGAGCCAGGGCAGAAGAAGGAGAGGCCCTGGGAGGGCTAAGCTGAGCACGCTCAGTTCTCCCAAACTCACCAATAAGACAAGTTACTTCTCTGGGGGAAAATGGTTGAGGGAGGGCAGCCCGGTGGCTCAGCGGTTTAGCGTCGTCGCCTTCAGCCCACGGCCTGATCCTGGAGACCTGGGATTGAGTCCCACGTCGGGCTCCCTGCATGGAGCCTGCTTCTCCCTCTGCCTGTGTCTCTGCCTCTTTCTCTCTGTATCTCTCATGAATTAAAAGAAAAGAAAAGAAAAGAAAAGAAAAGAAAAGAAAAGAAAAGAAAAGAAAAGAAAAGAAAAGAAAAGAAAATGGTTGAGGGATGGACAAAAGCATGAAGATTTTTCTTCCATATTTTTCTTCCCCGGATGATGCAATACAAATGTCTACCCCTTCTTGGAAACACGAGTTGTGGTGCATAAATGTTCCTCTCTCACATCTGGACATTTATCTGAGCATTTTTGTCTCTCTGTCTGAATATCCAAGGGTGTGTGTCTCTCTGTAGGTACAAAGTGTCAGCGTGGCTGCATGTCTGGGAGGGGGGTGTATTAATAAAAGTGCCCGTGTGCCTCTGGGCATCTGTCTGAATCTTCGGGTGTCTGTGTGGCAAAGCTTAGATCCTCATCCTTCTTGCCACACGCTCCCTCAAAACCCAGCAGCTTCACCTGCCTCCTTGCAGGCTTCCTGCGTTTGCTGCTCATACAGCCCGAGAGATCTCACTGATGTTCCCAACAGTCACTGTGCTGAAAGAACATGCCGTCCCAAGGGGTTATGACCGCCCTTTAATCAGCTAATATGATTCATCATCATTGTCAGTACCATGACAAGATGGCAATGAAAATGGTCTTTGCCCAGATGGGACTTCTCTGGGTGGGGCTTAACTGAGCTACTGTATTCATGAGCTCCTGGAGGGGATGCAAGAAGGCAAGGAGAGACCAGAGCTCCACCCTTTGGTCTACATGGTCCTACAAACCTTTGGAACAGACTCCTCCATGCATTGGTTCTCCCATGTGCTTAGCCCCTAACTAAGTCTCAGTGCAAGAGTTAATTCCCTTCCCCCATGTAGACCCCCTAAAGGGCTGGCCATAGCTCTCCCCACTCCAGGTACAGACCCTCTGCAACCTTAGGGGGTTATTCTCCTCTCCAAGGTTTTCCATGCTAACCTGCCTTCTCTTCTTCAATAACTATTGCCAGGGACCCCCCACGAGCTAGATCTTTGGAAAAGTAATACTTTGAGAGCATTGACTTTGGAGAGAGATAGAACAAGGGCAGATACCCTGCTCTACTACATATTTGTTGTGCGACTCTGGGCACGTCACCTCTCCTTGAGTCTCTCTGTTCTCATCTATGAAATGGAGTTATTCATAATAAAGATAGTTGGGCAGCCTTGGTGGCCCAGGGTTTAGCCCCACCTTCAGCCCAGGGCGTGATCCTGGAGACCAGGGATTGAGTCCCACATCAGGCTCCCGCATAGAGCCTGCTTCTCCCTCTGCCTGTGTCTCTGCCTCTCCCCTTCTCTCTCTCTTTGCGCCTCTCGTGAATAAACAAAATAAAATCTTTTAAAAAAATAAAAAATAGGGATCCCTGGGTGGCACAGTGGTTTGGCGCCTGCCTTTGGCCCAGGGCGCGATCCTGGAGACCCGGGATCGAATCCCACGTCAGGCTCCTGGTGCATGGAGCCTGCTTCTCCCTCTGCCTGTGTCTCTGCCTCTCTCTCTCTCTCTGTGACTATCATAAATAAATAAAAATAAAAATAAATCCTTTAAAAAAATAAAAAATAAAAAAATAAAAATAAAAAATAAAGATAGTTAATATCTCTTGAGGACTTGCTATACACTAAGTACTGCTCTAAGGATTGTGCGTGTGTTATATTTATCCACTGCTGTCTAACAAATCACAAAATAGTGTTGTAAAGCCACAAACACTTATTATTTCAGTCTCTGTGGGTCAGGATCATGGGCATATCTCATGCAGGCCACAATTAAGGTGTTGGGAGCTGCAGTTATTTCAATGCTCAATGAAGAGGACCTCACTCGGCTGTTGGCAGGATTCAGTTCCTCGCTGGCTGTTGGACTGACGGCCTGGTTCCTAGCTGGCTATTGACCAGAGGCCATTGCAGGTGCTTCCCAGATGAGCTTATCACAGGGGACCTCACACAACCAGTGGCTTCTATCAGAATACTCTAGAGAGGGAGAGAAAGCATGCAAGGTGAAAGTCACAGTGTCTTGTGCCCCAATCTCAGCGCAACACCCGATCAGTTTTGCCGTATTCTCTTATTAGAAGCGGGTCAGTAGGTCCACCCCACATCCAAGAGATAGGGAATCTACAAGGGAGTGAATACCTGGAGTCAGGGGTCCCTGGAGCCATGAGCATTCAGTCACTTTATCCTCACACTTATCACTATGTGGGGAGTATTGTTGCTATTCTCCTTTATGACCATTTTTTCAGATGAGGAAACCAGGGCACATGCTTTCCTAAGGTCGTATGACTGGAGTCTGGAAGCTACTCCAGAAGCTGTGCTCTTTACCTCTCCATCTGAATTGTTGGGACCATCAGAGGTAACACTGTAAATAATGATACCACTGCCCTCCTGAATGCAGGATCACTTCCCCAGGATCTCCCTCCAGCTGCACCTCACTCAGTGCTTGTCCCGGAATGAGTATAAGCCCCCAGCCTGGTTTGTAGCTTTTCATAACCTCTGGAGGTTCACTCTCAGCCTAATTACACATTCTCTACTCTCTGACCTGTCACCATGCTGTATTTCTAACTTCTGATTGTCTGAACAACAAACAGGGGACAGTGTAAGCGAGCATTTGGCTGAACACAATAAATTCAAGTCTCTGTTAGAACATTGGCTCCTTTCCCCTTGACCTCCATGCATTTGACCTCGAATACATTCCCTAGTATGACTAGCAGACTAGTATGGGCTCCGTCCCGGGAGGTGGCTAGCATATACAGATGAATTCACCAAACACGTGAGGCTTTGTTCAGTTGGAAATGGGAGGACACTGGGGTTAAGATTTGGGATGAAGAATTTGGTATGGAGGTAGAGTGTTCCCCTTCTGAACTCGGCATGCAAGAGAGAGCCACTACAGGCATGCTAGACATGGTTCAGTGGCTCATCTGTACCAAGTGGCATAGAAGGGCTTGGGCTTTCTGACTCAATGGTGGCCCTTTCTGCATAAAATCAGCCTCACTTTATGGGTCATTAGAGCCATCCTTCCTTTGTCCCCAACTCCTGCCATTCTATGCAACAGAAATGGCTTCCCTCTCCGAGGAGGTGTGGAGGAAAGCAAATGGTTCCATCTTTCCTTCCACCCTTCACACCCTCCTTAATGTGGGTGGAGGAGAGATTGGCATGATTTTCAAGATGGCAAGAGGCTGACGCCCATTGGTTCATGTTCTCTAACGTGTAAACATCCTGTCCAGGGTGGCCTCTCTCCTGGTTCCAACTCCCCATGTATCTAGCTTAAAAATCAGTTATGAAGGCTCAGAATTACCCTCAGGTGGGCTTCAGAGTCCAAATGTAGAGGAAAGTATCAAGAAAACCACATCAGCTTCAGATCCAAGCTGTTCTTGGATTCAGCTTTGCCAGTCATAAAAGTCAGTATTCACATCCCCGTCAAACTAACACATATAATTCTAAGATTTTATTTATTCATGAGAGACACAGAGAGAGAGAGAGAGAGAGAGGCAGAGGGAGAAGCAGGCTCCATGCAGGGAGCCCGATGTGGGACTTGATCCTGGGTCTCCAGGATCACGCCTTGGGCCGAAGGCAGGTGCTGAACCGCTGAGCCACCCGGGCTGCCCCAACACATATAATTCTAAACTGGGTCAGAACTTTGAGGAGGGAGGGGTGTGATTAATTATGACTCTTATAAACTGCAACACGAAGAGGCCTTAAAGGGCTCACTGGGGTCCCCTGCACACAGCAGAGCCAGGATGTGTGCCTATGTCTGCGAGACCATCCATGCACTTTACATTTCACTACAGCCTCCCTTCAGTACTGCTGTGGGGAACAGAAGGCACCCAGAGGTGCTGCAGGAAATCTCAGCTCCTCAAGCCTCAGCTCCAATATTATCGTCTCTGCTATACACAGAAGCTCAATTCCTACGGGTACATGGGTATATAACCAAGCACCTAAGTCAGGGACATGACTACGAACCCCCTCTAGTGCATCATGTGCTGTTCATCAAACATTGGCTCCTTTCCCCTTGACCTCCATGCATTTGACCTCGAATACATTCCTTTATCGCACAGATTTTGGCCTTGGTCATGAAATTTGCTTTAGCCAGTGGAACACGGATGGAGATAACAACGTATGAATCAAAACCTAGGTCGCCTTAAGAAGAATCCTAAAGAACATGTCCACGGTAGCATCCTGGCACCAGAAGAATGAGACACATGCAAAGAGATCTGCCCCAAATCCACAACCTACAGTAAAGCCCAGCCAAGATCAGCCGATCCTCAGCTGACTTGTAGACGTGAGATGCCGCAGGTCAAAAATGCTTCTTGTTATTTGCCATTGTGTTCTGTTGGGGCGGGGGGGGGGGTAGGGGGTTGGTTATGCAGCAGGTCGTGGTAAGAGCTAACTGATACGCCTCCAAGATGACATAGAAAAGTTAGTGATGCCGACATGGTCAGGGAAGAGTTCACAGGGAAAACATTGTAGTGAGCCCTGAGGGGTGGACTGGATTTCGAGGTTAACGGCTTTACCAGTGGGCCTCTGGCAGCCACACTTGTGGGTACGTGTGTGGGAGTACGTCGCGGCACACGCACCGACATGCATGTGCTAACGAGCACTGCACACAGAGTCCCACGTCAGTGTGGAGGGCCATACCATAGAAATCCCATCCTCCAAATCTTGAGTGTTGACTTCCTTTTAAGCTGAGGCTATTTCTCCCTCTATTTTTCCCCAAAGAATTAATCTTCTTGTATTATTATTATGTTAGGTTTATCTTGAGTGAAACGTGGATGTGAATTTTATCTGTGGCTTAAGACATAATTGTGGGATGAAAACTTCAAACACCCAAGAAAAACACTGCTATCAGCACCGCCTTGTTGGAGGTGCCCACGTGCAGCTGCGCACAGCGTTTCCTCCGGCGCCTTCTCCTCCTGGGAGCTTATCACCTCGGCCATTTGGATGAGGTTATTTGCCCAATTTAGGAAATCATTACAGATTGGCTAAGTGGGACTTTTCTGTCACACAGCTCCATAGCCTACTCAGTCAACCGCAGGGCAGAAAGAGGCTCGGAGGGGGTGTTCCGGGCCAACCTTCCCCAGCAGAGTTTTGGTGGAATAGTAGTTCCATGGGATGTAAAAAAGGTTACTTGAAACACATGTTCACTAGTCCAGTAAACACTGGGTTCAAGAAGGTCAATCAGCCTCTCTCAGGATGCCTCTGAATGTTTAACTGGTGATGGTGCATCGTGAATCTCCAAGAAGGAATATTGGATGCAGCTCCTCAAAGTATCTGAAATCAGAATTCTACTTCTTTCACACTGTTTTTACCCCCAGGGATAGGCTAGGTCTGGAGTTCCCCGAAACACAATTTTTTAAAGTCATTCAATAGCATGCGCTGATGCCCCGGTGGCTGCGCTTTCATTACCGGAAAGTTGTCACCATGAGTCAACGGCCACCTGCTCGCGGCCTCCCACCCCCCGGAGCCCCACTCAGGACTGCTCCTTCGCAGCGGCCCGTAGGCCTTCAAGCATCTCAGACACGGAGATTCCGACACCAGGTCGCCGGCACTGCTGGGTCTAGTCTATGGTCTAATACTGTCAGCAGGAGAGCCCATAAGGGAAAGAGCAAGAAGCAGGCACACGTTGGCTCCACCATGTATTGGGCTGTGGGCTGTTTGATCTTGAGCAAGTTACTTAACTCCTCTGAGGCCTCGGTCTCTTCATCTGTAACGTGGGGGTGACAGCTAACCCCGCACACCGCGGGGCTCACTCCCAGGCTGGCAAACTCTTACTGTCATTACTCTGTAATCCGTCTCTCCCGGTTCCTGCCCATTGGTTTAGCCCACGGTGGTCTCCAAGAAGTGTCCCCTCCTCGCCGGGCTTCCGATTCCTGGCTAAGTTCGATTCACACTGACATTTGCTCACACCCACTTTGTGTCCCGCCACATCCAGAGCTCTGGGAGCACAGTAATGAATCACATAGGATAATGGCCCTCGAAGCCCTCCCAGCCAGGTGGAGGACACAGCAAGGAAACCCCAGCTCGAAGTTCCTGGGGACATTAGATCCAAGGTCCCCACCATCTCGGGTCAGAGGAACATAGGTAACCAAGCTTGAAAGGACGATTCAAGAGCACAGACGCCGACGGAATCCGCTCTAAGATGCTTTCACAGTCTCTCTGCAGCCAGTGTTTTTGTCTGGAATTGGTGCGCCTCACTCTCTACCATTCCTAGCCTGCAGTGTGCTATTCCCTGGTGGCCGAGCTGCCTGGGAGGGCACAGAATCAGAAATCTGCGTTTCCAATTACTTCAAGAAGGGGGCACGGAAGTAGAAGCCAAGGACTTAATATGGAGATTTCTCATTTGCCTCCTCCAGCCATTGACCCTGGGTGAAAAAAGACAAAATTTTGAAAGCACGGTGTCTTGCTCAAGCTGGGTCAAAGCTTTGCCCCTGCCTTTTCCTTAAATATAGATGAGCAGCATTTGTTTTTCCTAGATCATAGTTACTCAGCTCGAAAGGGCTGCCTCCCTAAACCATAATCACCAAATTCTTTGAAGCGCTGTTCTTTCCTCGACCTGGCCCTCGAGACCGAAGCCAGCGTGGTCTCGCACATTCAGCAGGTTATTTTTCAGAGGACACAGAGAGTCTGCTCCCCATCACTCATCTCCCCTGGGGAATTCAAGTCACACACCAGAGGCAGAGTTCAATGTCCGATATCTGAAAGAGCTTTGCCAATGGCAGGGTGTGAAACACGTCGATGTGCACCCGGCTGAGATCCCTCGTTCAACAGTCAATGCGTATTGAGTGTCTCCGGTGCGCCCGGCACTGGGCTGGGCACCAGGGGTACGATGACAGCAGCAACAATAGGAAGGGCTACCTCTTCCCGAATGCCTAGCGCCTGGCACCCATTCAATCCTTTACTCTTCACCGCACCCCTGTGAGATCGTTACGCTTCACTATTTGTGCAGAAAGACACCGAGGCAGAGAGAAGTAAGATGACCCACCCGCCGTCACACAGCTAGGAAGTGACAGAGATGGCACTGGGGCCTCACAATCCAGGTCCAACGCCGGTGTTCTTAACCGCTACGCGTCCCATCTCTCGGGGGTCACTGAGGCAGATTTGGCCCCACAGGCTAGCGGGGGAGACAGTCGAGGACACTGGCGATGATACCAGGGAGGGACAGAGAGGCAGCTTCCAGGTGGCAGGGCTTCACAGGAGGGCACCGCCTCAGAGGGAGGGCCAGGAACACGTCTGGTCCTCCCCTCCCAGTGCTCCGGTTCAGGGCTTCCCAAATTTTCCTATCCACAGTCACCTAGGGGACCTTGTTAAAATGCAGATTCTGACTCAGTGGCTCAGAAGTGAGCCTGAGAATCTGCATTTCTTTTAAAAGACCCCATTTCTAGCAGTTGGTGATGTAAGGCTCCAGGGCAGGGGCGGCAAACTTTTTTTTGCTACTAGAACACTATAATGAGGACAGCTGGCCTCTCCCTTCCTGATGCCAAGCCTAGATAATAATATCCTAGACAATGATGTCATGGTTGCCGTTGTACCCTCCACACACCCCGCTACACCACGCATGAAGTCAGGAGATTACTAAATCGGCTCAACTCAGAGCTCATGAGGAGCCAGCCCCTATTCTCAGTGCCTGGCAGACGTGGAGTCTTCACAGGGACCTGAGAACACCCAGGTCGAGAGATATGGTGACTTAGCAGCTCGCCCAAGGTCACACCTCCGGTTACTGGCAGAGCAAGGAAGGGAACGCTGTGGTTCTTTGAAGCTTGGGCAGCTGGGGCAGCTGGGGCACACGGGGCACACGGGGCCTCCCTGGCTGCCCGCCTCCTGGATCTCCTCTAATCTCCCATTTCCCTAACAAAGAGGCTCGGGTCAGAGAGGTTACATTATTTGGGCAAAGCCACTCAGCTAGTGAGGGCCAGAGCCAGGGTTCAGCCCCGGGGGGCCTGACCCCAAGTTCATTCTCTTAACAGCTCGACAGCAAAATAGGAATTTGAATTTCTGCTCAGACCTCAAGTGGTCGTTTTCAGGCTGTAACCAGAATAAGGGATCCATTTATGACCGTGAAATAATAGGCCTGTTAAGGCTTTAGGCCTCCATCTGGACCTGCAGCTCTGGAAGGGGGAGGGTCATGTCCCCTTCACCCTTTAGCTTTTCCATCTCAAATCCTGAATGGGATTTTGTGGTCTCTGTTCTCCTTCCTCCACCCCAGGAAAAGAAAGCAAGGAATCGTTCTAGAAGCATCACCCTGCTGCAGACGCTGGAGGAAACAGTCCCCACTGAGCCCCTGACATCCAGAGGCCCAGGCACCTGGGAACGGGGTGGATATGGAGGCCGCAAGCAGCTCACCAGGCCTCTGCCCAGCCTCCCAACAGAGTAGCCCCGCGGGCCTTGGCTCTCTTAACGCTCCCGGACGGACAAACGTTCCTCGTTGTTCTCCTCCTCCTCCTCTTCCTCCTCACTCAGCTCATCCTCTATGGACCAGCCATCCCCCCCAACTCTCCGCCGGCCCCGCCCACTCACCGCAGGCCCCTCCCACTCCCCCACCGGCCCCGCCCACTCACTGCAGGCCCCTCCCACCTCCCATTCATCACAGGCCCCTCCCCCTCTCCGCCGGCCCCGCCCACTCACCACAGGCCCCTCCCACTCCCCCACCGGCCCCGCCCACTCACCGCAGGCCCCTCCCACCTCCCCATTCATCACAGGCCCCTCCCCCTCTCCGCCGGCCCCGCCCACTCCCCCTCCGGCCTCCTGCAGTGCGCGATGCTGTCGGAGCACTGATTGCTGATACAAGCGGCGCAGTTGTTGATTGGGAATAAGAAATAAAAATAAAGCACTCGAGCTGACCAGCCACTGCACCAGGTCATCTTTCAAGAGTGTCACCTGGAGGCCAGGGGAGCAGGAAAAATTGCTGTGGGCTCAGGCCGGCCCCGCCCCGCCCACCTGGCTCCCTGGCAGCCTCTAGCAGGGTTTCAGCAGCACGTCGTCTCCTTCCTGCGCTGGCCCCTGTCCTCTCGAGCCGCAGCTGCTCTGACCCCGCAGAGGCCATCTCCGCAGCCGACACACGCTCGACCCACCGCCGCGTGGAGGCCTCCCTGTGTGTCCACCGGGCGAGCTACTGCAGGGCCCCGGGGGTCGGGGTGGCTGTGGGGTGCAGCGGCGGGCAAGGAAGAGGGCACACGTCAGGGCGCAGCCACCAGGCACGGTGCAAGCAGCGGGGTGTGCCAGAAGCTCTAAGCTGGGGTCTGCAGACGTCCAGGCTGGCATCGACCTCGGGGAGCTCAGTCCACGCGCAGCAGCTAACATGGGGCATAGCTGAGGACCAGGGCCTCAGGCTCAGGCCAGGCCAGGCTTCTGGCACCTCAGGACCCCAGGAGCTAGGAAAACCCCTGGACACTTACTCCAGAGAGGCTCCAGGCGGATGCCTAGCTGTCAGTGGTAGTGGTGAGGACGGTGTGGACCACAGCAAGGGCTTTGGGGGCTCCGGAGTACATGGCCTGGGACTCTGGTGACATTTCAGGGGCTCCAGGTGAGCCCTGGGTCCCCGAGTCAAACCAGCAGGTGGCTTACGCGTGGAAAGAGAGACCATTGCTTCCCCACCCCATGTCCACACCCCCAGGACTGAGGAGGAGCCCGGCTTCTTAAATGTTTCCTGCTTCAGTTCACACTGGCCTGGGATCTTTGGGGAGACAGGAGGATGGCACCTACGGGCAGGAGGACGCTGTCAGGAGGGCCAAGGGGCAGAGAAGGGAAAGGACCCGCAATCATGCTTTCCTACTCCATTTGCATGACCCATATTATTTCCTCATGGGTTCATTGCTTTCCGTTTTCAAGTGAAAATGTTTTCCAGCTCTTCCCTTTAGAGATTTTATCCTGTACCTGGTGATATACAATATTCATGCCTGCTGCAAGTATGAGACTTGAAACAGAATCCTGGGATTTTCCCCGATTGGGTCATTTTGGGTCACATGCCCATCCCTGAATGAGTAACTGGAAGGATATTCTGTGCAGATGTGAATGAGAGGCATCCAGTAGGGGCCCACTCCTGAACAGGCCGTGGGTTGACTCCACCCCACTGGGCAAATGGCAGATGGGAGGGCAGAGGGAAGGGGCAAGGAGATGCCGGGGAGGCAGCTAGCAAGGCCGTGGACGTTGTCGGCACTGAGGACTGACTCTCCGTCTCTGACTCTGCTCTACGCAAACTGTCTCCTTGAATTATTGGCTTTACAACGATTTTAGAGATGATTGGGCCCAAGGATTGTCACCGAGTCTGTATTGCACTTTAAGGGTACATACAAGAATCTCGGGGCGCAGAGTGAGATTTCCACAAAGGGGCAACGGGCTTTTAAAGATCGGGAACCCGGGGATCCCTGGGTGGCGCAGCGGTTTGGCGCCTGCCTTTGGCCCAGGGCGCGATCCTGGAGACCCGGGATCGAATCCCACATCGGGCTTCCGGTGCATGGAGCCTGCTTCTCCCTCTGCCTATGTCTCTGCCTCTCTCTCTTTCTCGCTCTGTGACTATCATAAATAAATAAAAATTTAAAAAAAAATTAAAAAAAATAAAGATCGGGAACCCTCATGTTACTTGCATTGCTTGCCACCATTCTGGCTGCTGTGGACTAAAGTTCTGGTTTCCCCCAGTTCACATGTAGAGGCCTAAGCCCCAGTAAGGTGGTATTTGGAGGTGGGGCCTTTGGAAGGTGATTTGGTCCAAAGGTGAATGGATTTGGTCTCTTACGACAGAGGCAGGAGAGGGGTGATCCCTCTGCACCGTGGAGACTACGGTGAGCCATCGGCAAACCAGGAAGAGAGCTCTCCCCAGATGCTGGATCTGCCCCCAACCTGATCTTGGGCTTCCAGCCTCTGGAGCGAAGAGAAAGAAGTGTTTGTTGTTTAAGCCATCCAGGGTCTAGTGTTCCCTACAGCAGCCCACGCTGATAAGACGCTGCCCTTGGGCTACTTAATGTACCAAAGTCTCAGGCTTCTCATCTGTAAAATGGAGAGGAAAGCAGACCCTTCCTGTGAAGGTGGTTGGGATCGTTAAATGAGACGAGGTGCAAAGCATGCTCAGGATTCGCCTCAAACCAAGGAAGTGCTCAACCATGGGCAGATCTCTATTATTAGGAGAGTTTGACAACAGTGTGTCCCGTGTGCCACTGGGATGAAGGGGAAGGCAGCCACCAACACATCCAGCATCTCATTCTAGAGATAAGACAACTCCCGGTTGGGCGAATGATGCGAATGATTCCCCTCCATCATGGGACTCCTGAGCCAGAACAGGAGCATATTCCAGCTCGGGATCGTCTCCAGGCCTGCGGTCCAGGGCTCACACCTCGTATGGGGTGCTGAGTGTCTCGTTCTTCAGTCACGTCATGCTCTCTCTCCCCACCGCGAGCCCAGCAGTGTCACTCAGCAGACGGCCGCTGCCCCTCTGCAGGATCCGCCAGGTTGGAGGCTGGGAGACAGGTCTTGTTACTCACCAGAGACCCTTCCAGGAAAAGCATTTCCAAGAACTCAGCAGCGACATCTGACCACCTTCTGTCTGTCCTCCTCAGCCAGGTTCTAGTCCCGACTGTCATTAATTGCTTTGGGCAGAAGGAAAGCTGCTGACTCCCTCTCAGCTTCTGAAAGTGCTTCTGTAGCAGCAACAGCAGCCAAACCCCAGCTGTCTGGGCGCTGGCTAAGTGACTGCAACACGGTGGTCCGGTCCCGGTCCCTAAGAGATGGGATGCTCTTAATGAGCATCCTCATAGGTATCCTTCCTTTTTTTGAAGATTTTATATATTTATTTGACAGAGAGAGAGAGGAGCAGAGGAAGAAGGGGAAGCAGGCTCCTGCTGAGCAGGGAGCCAGATGCAAGGCTCGATCCCAGGACCCCGGGATCATGACCTGAGCCGACGGCAGACAATGGACTCAGCCACCCAGGCGCCCCTGTAGGTGCACTTCCAACTGGGTTTTCAGACACGGGACAAATGCACCCTTAAAGACCTCTGCATCTGTCCTTGCGTCTCCACCGCATGCACACGTGGAAGCAAACACTATGCACACGGACACACACACCCCCCTTCCCTGCATGATTCCTTTCAAAGTGATTCTCCCAGCCTGGTAGGGAGACAATCCCGCCACGCTTACCACTGCCAACCCTAGATGGTGCTCACTTACGCAAGTCCCTGCCAGGCTGACGGCAGACGCGGCTCTGCACCACCTCAGACCCTCCTGGCCTCATCTGCCCCTGATCCCAGCCCCTGCTCCTGCAACCCTGTGGGCACAGGCTTCGGTCAGCTTTACGCAGGTGCAAAATGATGGCACTCTGATTGGGCATACTGTGCATCTCTCACCTGCTTCCCTTGGGCTCCTCTGTGACACCCAAGTATGAGATGCCACCGGGAACCTGCTCAGTAGCCCACATATGCACAGTCTGGAGGTGCAGGGGAATTAATCCCCCCTGAGGAAAACCTTTGAACCTTTGACGCTCTTTCTGGGTGACAGAAAGCAGCAGATAAATGTCCCACTTCTATCACTAGGTGCACTGTCCCAGACACATTTCGGAGGGCTTTTCAGATGGTCTTTGAGATTGAGGGACCAGCTGCTCATGGCTGTAGCCAAGGTCATGCAGCCTTGTATTGCCTCACTCTCCCACTCTGCTTCACTCTCTACTTCCGCTCCCTGGGGTCGGTAGCCCACAAAATACTTGTAGGTAAACCTTGATCTCAAGCTTTACTGTTGAGGGTTCCGAGTTAAAATGGTTGTTTCCAACAGTGGCCCAAATGCAGACCCTTAGGATAGGATTTTAGTGCTGCACCACTTACCATTCACACGACAATAAGGACTCTTGTGTGCCAGTGCTAAGGGGAGGGGTGGTGACCCCTGGCACTCTGGGGTATCACAATAGCTAACACTTTCACCTGAAGCTGATGATAGAAATGAGAAGCCATTTGGAAGGTGCACATGAGTCATGGTGGCTACGGCACTTGAGTGTATAGAGAATATTAATTATACAGATTATGGAATGGTGTAGCCTTTTGTTAACCACATTCAACACCTTGAAATAAGACAGTAAAACACTCAAGGTGTCCAGTTGCAGATTTAAACCATGCTGTGAAAACCAAAAGGCCTCTATGGAAGCTTTGAAGAGACTTTTATTTCCTGCCGCCATGAGCCACCCTGGGCCAAAATCCTGGCCAGCATTATTTGAGAAGGTGACAGTGTTGCAAAGGAAACTGAAGGCACAGCCTTCATAGATCTCCTCTGTAGAGGTGTAGCCCTGATGGAAGAGGAATGGGCGTTTGAGATGCAGGATGGGGACATTTGAGGGAACAATTCGAGAATCTTAAATCCCCAGATTCCCCTGAGACCTCTAGACTAGCAGAAGTACCCCCTTCCCTCTGTCTCAGGAGAACAGCCTCCCAGTCTGGAGGTGGTGCAATAACTTTACCCAATGCAAGTGTTTGCAAAATAAAGTTTGTCCGTCTCAAGATCCCCCCTTATACCTCTCACTGCCTCCAGACCTAACTGGGGTCAGGTCTCAGCACAGCTTCTGCAAACACAATCCCTGCTCCTGGAGAAAATATCAGTGTTCAGATTATATGTAGAAGCAGAAATTTGAGAACACATGTGAAAGTGGATATGGAAGATATTAGAGAGGAGAGAATTGGGGTTATAAGGTGATATAGGAGAGAATTTATTGCCAAGGGGGAAGTCACTTGTGACTTGGGATTTAACATTCTGGAAGGAAGCATGGATCCAGTCCTAATAGTCTTCGGGAGTGACTACTGAAAGCTTGGACCTGACCATAGCCTACAATAAACAAGAGGGAGATTCTGTACTTGGCATCAGGGAAGGGGTCTAAATGCTCAAAAAGTTGGGAATTTTAGAATAATGTGCCAAATAAGAACCTACCACTGGCTCCAGGGTGAGCCAGAAGGTACTCTTTCCAATAGAACAATGAGGAATGCATGGGGCAAGGGTAGCATCATCATCTTGGAGACACCATGGTTTTCTCCTTTAGGCCTGGGTAGACTGTTAAAGATAATGCCATGGAACTTGGATCGTCAAGATCAAAGGGGATGAAGAGATCCCAGTATATCAGAGGGCAAGGGTCAACACTTAACCATCAGAGGCAAAATTAATATAATTCCATTATGAGCAGCAAGGCTAGAACGGCAATTAGTGTGCCTTGGTCCCCAGGGAACCGTGCTGATGCCTAAATGTATCAGGGTGTTGTTGGGAGCAAATAGATGGACAGACAACTAATGCACGCCTTCACTGGTATGATTTTTTAAAAATCAAGACTTTATGAGCAGAAGGTTAATACCAGCCAAGGCCACAGAGAGCTATTAACTGAAGGAGAGGTCAAGTTCCCTTGAGGAAGGATGGTGCAATGCTTTTGCACATACATATAGGAAACACATATCTGATCATTTCCCAAAGGACTTGTGGCTATTTGTCAGGGTGACTGTGTGCTGAGGGAAGGGGAAATAGATATTTCGATGACTATTTGGGTATGGAGACTGAGGTGATACTAACACAAGATCTGAAACACTATTATGATTCTCCAGTTAAAGCAGAGAACATCAGAAGGCAAGTAATCAGTGGAGTTCTGGTCTAGGTCTTTCTCATAGAGGATCTGATGGGTCCTGGATTCTAGGCCCACCATGTAATTATTTCCCCAAATCTCAGGTTTAGAATTGGAATAGGTACACCTTACAGCTGAAATATCCCCTACACTGGCCCTCTAGTGTATAAACTGACTGCCACGATGGTAGGAAAGGCCAAATGGAAGCCCCTAAAACTGCTACCCCATTCTTTAAGTAACAATAGTAAATCAGATGCCATCTTGCATCCTTGCAAAAAAAACTGCCGAGATCAGTGCCACCACAGAAGGCGTAAAGGTGTTTCCCTCTGTAATTCTGCTTTGTGGCTCATCCAAAAATCAAATGGATTGTGGCAGATGAAAGTAAGTGCCATAAACCTAACCAGGAGGTTGCCCTAACACAGCTGCCGTGTGGTATCTTTACTGAGCAGATCAACATGCATTTGTATATGATCACTGATTTGTCAGATGAATTGTTCTGGATGTTGATCAGTGAGGATATTTAAAAACAGTTTAGCTTTACATGGGAAGGACAAGAGTACACATTCACTTGTGCTAGGACTACATCGACTCTCCTGCTGTCTGCCACAGAGTCACCCATGGAAGTGATGTTAATTGTCTTGATCCCCCACAAAACCCTAACCAGCTGTGCGCAGGGAAACTTAAGAGCACCATAGCTCAGGCCCACACCGTGTGCTTTCTGCCTTCTCTTTCGATGCTGCAGTGTGGGATATCATGGAAACATGCTCAGTATTTATGCCTGTGTAATCCCAAAGTGTGGCAGGGTTGATGTCCTGTGGGGCCAACTTTTGATCAATGGATGAGAGGATGATATGTAAACACTTTCTTCTCTCTATTCCAGGACACCATCTTTGTGAAATGATGCATTTCATAAAGTTTGTTGATAATCCTAAAGGATCAACCAACTGGTCAACCACAGTGATGATGAACTTAATAATGCATCCTTATATAGACCCTCTCTCCTTCGCTGTCTCCTTCCTCTGTTCCTCACTTCTGCTCTCTGGGCTTGTATTCCTCAAGACAGTACTCATGGACATAAGCCCGTATTTCTGGAAAATTCAGGCCGGGTCATTGACTTCTCTGTAACAGAGAATAATGAAGCAGAGTCTTCTATTCCCTGACCTTTGTTCTCTTATTTTAGGATAGAAGCCAGAGAAGCCTGAAGTTGAGAGATCCAATACCACTAGAAGACTCAAAAAGTGACTGTCTCACTTAGAAAAGGGAAGAATTTAGATAAAGGTATTTCTCTTTAGAAGGGAGGAAACGATTTTTTACTTTGAAAGTTCCATGAGAAGCAAGAATAGTTACAAACAACAAGGCATATATATATCAGCAGATTTGTCTGATTCACAAGTGATCTCTACAGTGCAATTTTAGGGGTAAAAGGTCCCAGTTAATAGCTTTCTTTCTTGGATCAAGCGTTACCACTTTTTAAATGCACAGCTCTTTAAAGCAGATTTCACCAACTAAAATGCCCAATGGGACCAGACAAGTAACGTGGATGAATGGAGTACATGCCCCAGTCAGGTCGGGCAGCAGCTTGCCAACTCCAGCTGATGCTGCCAAATAGGAGTATGGATGGACCCCGTTGTCTGCTCTTCTGATTTTTTAAGAGAAGCTGGAAGTCTGGACATTAACATAAAATCTCCAAATTATTAAAGTTAGCAGAGAATTAAAAATTTTTGAGAACATCAAAAAGGCAAAGAAAAGGTCTCCATGGATCTAGGACAAGCTGTTCTGAAAGAGTTGATCTCAGAAATCCTCAACCTCTCTTTAGTTCCTGACATCCAAGCAATCATGTCAAATCCTGCATTGTTCATTCAGAAGTATTGATAAGAGTGCCTCCTGTGAGTCAGAAATAAAAGTCAAGAACCAGCTCTCTGCCTTCCGGTGGCAATCAACGGTAGACAGAGCAGCGCACAGAAAACCAAAGAGACAAATTGCAAAACAGTATGAGAAGAGCTATGCTATGGAGAAGACCCGTGTTGTGGGGGCACAGAGAAGTACTCAAGCCAATCCACGGAGGTCAGGAAGTTCATCCTGGAGCAATTGCCAGGTGCTGAGATGTGACTCATGAATAGAGCCTGTCTGACTTAGGCAGGCAGAGCTGAGAGGAAACAACCATTCCAAATCCAGGAGAAGTTTCCAAATTTCATGAGCAAAATTTTCTGAAAATGCAACTTCACCATAATGCATTTATTTATTTATTTATTTATTTATTTATTTATTTATTTATAAATTATGCACCTTGTGGTGTGCTGATGGAATGTGGACATTTTGTACAACCAGCAGAAGATTTTTAGGGGTTAATTAAATATAGAAAGTTGAAAATTATAAACCATTTTGCATGTGAAATTAAATAAAAGAAGAAAAAGAAAAATAAATAAAAGAAGAATCATGTAGCTTGTTCGCTGGAAATGTTTTGTTACTTTAAAAAGATATTAGTGGGATCCCTGGGTGGCGCAGCGGTTTGGCGCCTGCCTTTCGCCCAGGGCGCGATCCTGGAGACCCGGGATCAAATCCCACATCGGGCTCCCGGTGCATGGAGCCTGCTTCTCCCTCTGCCTATGTCTCTGCCTCTCTCTCTCTCTCTCTCTCTCTGTGTGACTATCATAAATAAATAAAAAAAAATTAAAAAGATCTTAGTTTGACGCTTTTTGATATAATCATTTTAAGGTCAGAGACCATGTTTATTTTGAGCGTGGTCTTAGTGACATGATAGGCTGAGAAAGAGGCATCCCAAAGACAGAGATCAATATGGGACAAGTACATCATCGTCTTCACTTTCTACACATTCTACTCATTTCTCCAATCCTATTTACCAATTATTACAGAAGATGTGGGGATTTGGCTGGTAGGTTTCCATATTCTACACGTCAACCAGTTGTTTTTGCAAACAAACCAAAAGGCATGACATTTTTACATTTTGAACAAATGTGTTCAAAATCTTCTAGAATATATTATTTGGAAGATTTTTTTAATGCTTTCAAAAACCCTGTTTCCAGTTTTTACAGAGTGTAGATGTGACAGTTTTTGCAAACGACATACTGACAATATTATAGGCAATAAGATCCCATAATGGTGGAAACACTTCAAATACCAATTTTTAAATGTTCTTTCTTTCATGTAAACCTCTTTCAAAAAAAAAAAAAAAAAACAAGTCCTTTCTCACTTTTATCTTGAAAGGGCAGATTACAGATGTTTACTTTTTGAAAATATCTAACAGCAAGAGCTACCTGTCATCATGGAAAGGTCAGCAAGTTTGGGAAACTTGTCTTTTGGGAAAAGAAAATTATATCTCTCATCATTAAGCTCAGCAAGCCAGCAAGAGACCCTCTGAGGGGCGTAGCATCGGTCCCCTTCTCATTACACACTATTGAAAGATTCTGACGCTTAAAATAGACTTTGTGAGCCCAAGTCAACTACTGTGTGACTCATCAGGCTGAAGGTGAGTGGTGGCGGTGGCTCTGCAGCCTTCAGCGTGGGGAGCTCCCATTGCTTCCTCCGGAGACCTCATGCACCCCAGGGGACACACAACTGTCTGATGAATGGACAGGTGAGGATAACCAAGCCACTCCATTTAGGGAGTACATGGCAATGCCTAAATTCTCTGCCATTTTCCAGAAAGTTCCATTATTTTCATCCCACACCCCAGGGGACATCTGGTTCTTTGGAAACCACTGGCCTACAGGGATTAAGACCTGCTAACTGACCTTCCTCACTTCCCCTCTTACTCTCTCACTCAGTGGTCCATTCGTGATGATACTCATTAACATTTAATAAACTTTTACTACGTGCCAGGCGCTGATTCACGTCCCTGACTTGGATTAATTTGTGCAATCTCCACCACCAGTCTGTGGAATAAATCCTATTTGGTATCCCTTTTCACAGATGAGGAAACTGAGCCACAAAGCATCGAGCAACTAACCCAAGGTCTCAAAGTTGGTAGGTAGTTGAGGCAGGATCTGGACCCAGGCAGTTTGACTTCAGAGGCTTCAGTCTCATGCACTGTGTTAGGGTGACCCTTCTAACAGGGAGGTACTCAAAGTCTGCAGATCCACCATGATCTTTAATTCTTCCAGGATTTTGCATATATTATCCCTTTTGCCTGGCCCCTTCCTTCAAGATTTAATGCTAATGGACAAACCTCCAACAGCCTTCTCTGATCCCGCAGAAAACATTAGCTGGTACTTTGTTTCTTCACCTGCAGTAGGTGCCTTCCTCACAACCATGGTCCTTCCTCTGGGAACTGCTGCAATACGCAGGGGACCAAGCCTGAGCCAAGTCGAACCAATTAGATCCCTTCTCCCAGGATTTGGAATTTTAAATGGATGACCCAGAAACTGAGAGGGGTGGGGTTGGGGGCAAGGGTATCATTGGAAGAGGATCTACACACTGCTGCCTTTTAGACAGGAGTCCATGAACTCCCTTTGTTGAGTTGCCCAGCGCCATTCTGTGCTGTAAGCTTAGAGATCAAGGTCTTCCTTGATTTCCAAAAGATATCCCAGTGTCTTTCACTGACTCTGCCCAGAATCCATTTTCATTTCCTTCAATGAATAAAGCCAACATGACCAACCCACTGAACTCCTACAGCACTTTCACATCTCCTTCGGGGCATTTACCAGCTTGCACTGTGGTCTGGTCTTTGCTTGCAGGGCCCACTGCCCTGGGCAGGTTGTGGGCACCTGGAATGCACAGGCTGCTTCCGCATCTCTGGATTTCCAGGGCCCCGTACCTCATGTGATTTTGAGCAGTGTCAGTGAAAGCTTGCTGAGTGACTACTCAGATGGGTGTGTTCCCCCCAGGATGCGGCAGAGACATTTGGGTGCCTCCCCTGGTTGTGATCCATTCTCTTGCTGATATTCACAGCCAGAACCTTGAAAATACTATCTCTGGAAAGAAAATCCAGGCTGGAATCATTAAAAGCATTAAAAAATGACCTTTACCTGCTGTAGGCATAATCCATTAATAATGTACCTTGTACAAGAGAGATAATGGGAGTCTCCCACAGGGGAGATTACAGAATGAAGGGAATTTAAGGGTTGATACTCCTTCTCCAGATCGCTTTATCCCTCCCAGGTGCAAACAGTGGGGTACACACCAGGCCTCCCAAAGCCGAGGCCAGAAGGAGGAGCTGCACACAGAGGGGAGGACTTCAGCCTGGAAAGAGACCCCACCCAGGCCATCGCACTTGCCACCTTCCCTCTGACAGTCCCGCAGGAGGCTCTGACCTGCCCCTCTTCACTCCCACCAGGAGTCAGGAATTGTCAGCTGTGGCCAGGAGGGGGGCGAAGCCGACGACTCTGGAGTTTTGGGGTTTTATGCCCCTGCGAGGCATCGCTGGTCCCCAAGCTGCAGACACCGCTCAGTCCTCAGCCCTCCCAAGGACCCAAGGAAGCTCTGTCATTCCTGATTCATGGAGTCACTGAGTCCCCAAGTTGGAAAGACCTTAAAGGTCATCTTATGCTTGAGCACCTTTAGTGACAGGAGATTTACGACCTCCCCTGCGGCCACTCCATCTCCCGGAGCTGAGCCCAGCTTGCCGGCGTCCCTGTCATCAGAGCGCTTCGGGGGCAGACAGACAGGCACCCAGGGGCGCACAGGAGGACGGAGCCATGTCCACAGGAAACGCAAAACCCCAAATGAAGCCAATAAAAAGTCGCTCTGCCTTTCCTTATCAGCATCGCCGGCATCCTGCCAACGTGAGCCGCCAAACACTCCTCCTTGACAAAAGCTTTCGTTGGTCAAGCTCTAAGCAGGTGTCACGGTTACTGTTGAGGTTTACTAATAATGACTTACGCATAATGAGCGTCCAGTTAGCACATTCTGATTACTGATCCTCTGATGAACATCGGTTCTTCACGGGCACTAAGAATTCGGAGGAGCTCCAGTAACACAATCGGCCAACACGTACAAACCCGGCCACCTGTGCGCGTTTCAAAAATAAATTCTTAGGGTTTGCGTTCATTCCAGCTTGCTTCCATCTCAGCCCATGTCTCCACCCGGTGAGGTCCGACGGCTCCCTGTGTTTAAATGGTACATTTTTAGAAATAAGCACAATGATGGTAGAAACAAACAAACAAACAAAACAAAACATAAAGCGAGCTACTTCACTTCGGACATTCTATATGGCCACTTGAAGTTTTACTTGCATTTAAAATCTAAAAGGGGGGATCCCTGGGTGGCGCAGCGGTTTGGCGCCTGCCTTTGGCCCAGGGCGCGATCCTGGAGACCCGGGATCGAATCCCACGTCAGGCTCCCGGTGCATGGAGCCTGCTTCTCCCTCTGCCTATGTCTCTGCCTCTCTCTCTCTCTATGTCTATCATGAATAAATAAATCTTTAAAAAAATAAAATAAAATAAAATAAAATCTAAAAGGGGAAAGGAGAAAAAATAAGTGGGAAATATCAGAAAGGGAGACAGAACATGAGAGACTCCTAACTCTGGGAAACGAACTAGCGGTGGTGGAAAGGGAGGTGGGCGGGGGTGGGGGATGACTGGGTGACGGGCACTGAGGAGGGCACTTGACGGGATGAGCACTGGGTGTTATTCTATATGTTGGCAAATTGAACACCAATAAAAAATAAATTTATAAATAATAATAATTATAAAATAAAAAATAAATAAATAAAAATAAATAAAATCTAAAACAAAAAATTAAATAAATAAATAAATAAATAAATAAATAAATAAATAAATAAATTCTAAAACAGTGAAACCGAGTGAAAACTGCAAGGTGCAGTATTTTCTTGTTTGGTAAGTGTAGTTTTTAGTTCATCTGCATTGAATTGGAGTAATATCTTTAAAATTGAAATGTGTCCTCTTCTAATTGTTAACTATTTCTAAACTAAATAATTAATCAGGAAAATAAACCTGTAATGTTATTATTTCTTACTGCAGCCTATTGTATCTATGTTTCCCCTTTTCTCAGAAACTATACCAACAAAAAGAAAAAAAAAAACTATACCAACATAATAAAAAAATATTAATCCATGGCTTTCTTCCTTTTTTATCTTGCAATATTTGCTGTATTCTTTAACTGGTGTGATTATGAACCTATGAAGTTTAATAAAAGAAGATGTTCACTCTTCTTCTCCTTTTTGATCATTTTTATTGTTCGTTTATTTTTACGTTTATCAGTGAGAATCATTTTGTGGTACAGAGGAGATGGGTGTTGAAAAGTGATCTTCTCTGGGTGTCGCTACAGCGGGCACTCCCCAGAACCTCATCCCTGTCACGGAGGCAGCACCAGTATTTGAAAATTCCCATCGTGTGTATCCTGGACTTCTCTAGGCTGACCCAGTGCTCCCAAACATTCTTGATAAAAATGGCTTGAGTCTTTCCACCATCCTTGCTAAATGGCTATCATTTATCAAACACTTACCCGATGCCAGGTAATGTATATGATCTCATTCAATCCTCACCGCAACTCACTGTGAAACAAATATTTTTCTTTCCATTTAATGGCTGAAAACACTGAGGCTCAAAGGGATGAATGAACCCGTCCAAGATCACACAGTCATGTGCCACAGAGCTGAGACACAAGGTTAGGTACATGTGACGGCAAAGCCCATGCACGTGAAGGTTGGGCATGGACAGTGGACTCCTTCGTTCCAGAAGCAGTACATGTGCTACTGCTGCCTTTGAACTCGGTCTCGGGGGCATCTGCAGCAGACAGAAGGGATGCCAGGAGGGTGTTGACCTGAGCCACGGGTGTCCAGCATGTAATGTCTAGAATCCACCAGGCCTGCGGGTGGGGAGGTGGAGAGCTAATGCTGAAAGGGAAGAGGGGTTCCTCTGTGCTCTTCCAGGGAAGGGACAAAAATGCACAAGTCCCTGAGGAAAGGGTTGTACAGACGCCCTCAACTGAAGACAAGTTCCGTGTCTGAAGGGTCCTGATCCAGGGCCACCTGGGTGGCTGTCAGTTAAACACCTGCCTTTGGCTCAGATCTTGATCCCAGGGTCCTGGGGTTGAGACCCTCCTTGAGCTCCCTGCTCAGCGGGGAGTCTGCTTCTCCCTCTCGCTCTGCCCTTGTGCTCTCTCGCTCGCTCTCTCTCTCCCTCAGGTAGATCAACAAACAGCCCTGATCCAGAGCGGGACCCGGGGGCAGAGCAGAGGTGACCAGCAAGCCAGGGCCAGAGACCTGCCTCTACAGGTGAACCTGCATGAATCAAGGAAGGCCTAGAAAAAGGCTGGGCGGTCCTTGGAGAACAGAAAGATCCCTAGTGGGCTGGGGACCATGGCTGGGCTTCCACGTGGGGTCAGAAGACGAAGCTGAAGGGCTCCAGATGCTCATGCACGCAGCCCCTTACAGAGGCCCAGGGAGATGCCGCCTTTAGGCCCTGGCTACCCTAAAACCTCACCTCTGTACGGAAGAGCGGACGTGGAGCACCTGGGGGGCTCGGTCCGTCAAGCCTCTGCCGTCAGCTCAGGTCATGATCTCACCGTCCTGGTATCAAGCCCCACATCGGGCTCCCTCTCCACCCTGCTCATGCCGTCTCTCTCAAATAAAGAAATAAAATCTAAAAAGAAAAAAAAATAACAGTCAAAAGTCTCTTCCCAAGGCCACTTTCTGGAGGACAGAGAGCGAGCTTCGGACAGTCTGCTAGGTGGATTCTCCTCCCGTTATCCCTGCCGTGAGGTAGGCAGAGGCTAAAACTAGTGGATCCATTCCAAGCAGCTGGATGGACTCAGGTCTGAATCAGCTTGTTCCCTGGGCTCGGGTTGACCTCCAGTCCTATCTTTGTCTTCTGTTTCTGAGTCATCTCATTTTAATCATGAGCATTTGGCCTCAGTGCAAGACATCACATGAATTCTTGCTCAAGGTCACTTCATTCAGCCCAGCCATGGGTCCAGGTTGTTGAGGCATTTAGGGCCCCAAATAAGTGGTGTTCGTATGCGGTCGACGGGATACTGAGAATCAGTTGGATTACCCATCTTCAGGCAACGCCACGATGTGGACAGACGCTGCCCCTCAGAGCAGAATTCCATCCCAAGGCCAGGAGTGGGCAACTGGCCATCCCCCAGGGGAAATAACAGCCAGGACCAGGCAGGAAGAGGGACCCTAACAACCAGGCTGGGACGTAGGGGCTTGTAGGGGCTCCAGCCCTTCCAGAGGATTCAAGCACTGGCCACGTCTCCACTCAGAAGCCAGTTCTACACTCTGCTCCAGTAAGAGAGGGCTGAGAAGGGACAGGTAGTAACCTGGTGGTTTGTGGATACTCAGGCCCCGGTCTCCAGTCCCACGGCCTAGGCCATGACACTAGACTAGACATGCTAGTGGAGATTGGCCTTCTAACACGCAGACCTGGGCTGAGCCTGGGGTGAGCACCCTTGGAGATCGTAGCTGAGCAAGGAGAGGAGGGGGTTGAGAGGGACGAGGACCCTTGCAAGCACCCCTTGGCTCAGGAATTAGCGACCCTCCTATGGCGCCCGGCTTAGTAGGTCAGCCAAGCTCGGAGTTCCCGGACTTGACATTGCATCTTGCTGGCAACGTCCCTGCCATTTCCTTTAGGTGAAGTGTGGAGAAATGAGAGCATAATGATAAACACTGATTAACCGCGGCCCCAGCAGGGGAGGCAAGTTTCTCTTTCCGATCTCATTCTCGCTCCCTCCCTTCCTCTCCCCTCTCTCTCTCTCTCTGTGTGTCTCTCTCTCTCTCTCAAGAAGCACTGCTCTTTGTCCTAACCTATGGAACGGTGGGTTAATTGGCTTATAGAGCTGCTGAATATGGAACAGAGCCCTAATGGAGATTTAATCAAAGGAGACAGTTGTGTCGAGTGAGGTGTAAAAGCCATTGAAGATGAATGGAGACGGATACAATTTCCCCCCCAGAGTTATTCAGAGCAATTTTAATAAAGTGCAAGTTTAACTATGGAATGGATTGTGTGACTAAGTGTCATTTTGCTGTAGGGCACAGCAGGGCAAGCGAGGGAAGGAGAACTTGGAAAGTCACCTCAAGAAGATGGAGCCTTTCTCTGCCTTCAATCAGTGGGCATAGGGCCCAAGTTCAGCATTCCCAGTCCAAGTCGACCTGTTGCCCAGAGGCCCAACCACGGGACCCGTGCCATGGAAGTTTTTCTGTATGTTTGAGGCTTGTGGCCGGTGATCTCAGTAGATAGAGCAGAAGGTCTAGGTCACAGCTATGGTTTGAGGCCCACAGCCCCAACCGTTTACCAGACACCTCTGCTCGGATCTCTGCCTCTCCCTCCACCAACTTCTCTTCTCCTCCTTCAGTTCCCAGCTTAGTGGTCACTCTGTTTGGGAAGGCTTCCCTGAATCTCTTCGACGCTCCATCCTGCATTTCTCTGTGACCCCTACATACTACGTAATTCCATAATTATCTTTTCAAATGTGTCCATCAGCCCCTACCCCCCGACTGTGAGCTCCCTGAAGCATATATATATAAAATCCATTTACTAAAAAAAATAAAAATAAAATAAAAATAAAATCCATTTACTGAGATTATCTTAGACAAGCTATTGTGCAAATTGCTTCTTTACTCAGCAGTATGGATGGCATGATATCTTTCCATATCAATGCATGTGACTCTATAACAAGCTCTTTAACAGCTGCACTATATTCCTTTGTATGGATGTCACATAAATTATTTAACAAATTCCACATATTTTTTTCTGTTATCAGGAACATCCTTGAAAGGATATTTAACAAATTCCACATATTTTTTTCTGCTATCAGGAACATCCTTGAAAGGAGCATTCTCTTACATATATGTTTTTTTAAAAGTCATCTAGTTAATTCCCTGATAAGTTCCTAGAAGGCAAATTGTTGAGGTCAAAATTTTGCTACATATTTTCGAGCCACCCTCCCCAAAAAGTAGAAATGTGTGCTAATGTATACTCCCACGAATGCCGAGAGTATCTGTTTCCTTACACCCTTTCCAAGCATTGCCAATCATATTCATTTTGGCCAATCTGATGGGTAAAACCTGATGTCTCGTTTTGTTAAATTTGACAATTTAATCATCCAAGAAAGAACCCATCTAAAGAGATGATATAACTATATATCTTGGCAGAGCCATGAGGAATTGCAAAAGCCCATGTGGCAGAGAGAAAAGCTTGCAGGGATTTTTCTTAGAGAAAATACCCAGGACGAGAGAGCTGGCTCCCTGAAGGAGGAGGCTAGCAGCCTCGCCAGCCTAGAGGTGGAAGTGAAGGTGGGCACGGCAGCGCTCTCCTCACAGATCAGAGATCCAGGGAGTCTGGATTTTGAAAGGAATGAATTTGAGATAATGCTCTTCCCCCATTGACTGGTATCAAGTCCTGGCCCTGTTCCCCAGAGGAGACCTCAGTGAAATCCAAGGACGGTGCCTGAGTCTCAGTGGAGCGGGGTTTGTCCTGCAAGGAGATGAGGCCAACCCGTGGGCTCTGGCCCAGAAGGCTGATGCTTGTGGCTAGATTCAGAAAGCAATTCCAAGACCAAAACAATGAATCAACTCAAATAAGGCCCAAGTAGACCTTACATTTAAGACTTAGGTGGGTGTTTGCCTCCTTTCTTCTTAGTACCCGGGGCTGCAAGTTAGTGGTTGGCTTTTGGCATGTGGGAGAGGAGGATTGGTAACTCTGTGGGCTCCAGCATCACCTGCAGCATCACCTCCTCGCCCCTTTGCTATAGATGCTGAAGCCACCCTGGGTGAGTTGGGGTGTCAGTGTTCTCAGCTGAGGATGCTCCCTAGAGAAGTTTCCATCCTACTGCCTCGGTGTGTAAAGAGACCAAAAGAACCAGTCTTGCCAGCCGCTGAAATCTCCAAGACCTGCCTTCCCAAGGACAGCTGCTCCAGCTGGAGAGCGAGGCCCGCAGCTTCTGAATGGAAGAGTCATCCCCTACGCCTGGAGTCATCCCCTATCCCCCTCACCTCCGACTGGGATCACCCTCCATCTGAACCAGCTACGGGCCATCCCAGATTTCACATCTTGCTCTTGCCCCCAGTAGCTCCTTTATTTTATGTCCAAATAGATATTGAATCTAGGTCATTCGCCAAGCTTCCTTTTAGTCCAATGAGCTAGGCTTAGCATCATATCGACGGCCACACGTCTTTTTACATTTCTGTGTATCCACTGGCCTGCAGCTGAGCTGAGAGACAGCACGGCACAGTAGTTAAGAGCATCTACTGCCAGCCGAGCTGCCTGGGTCCAAGGCTCTGCCACTAGCAAACCCCATGATCACAGCCCTCCCTCCAGCCGCCTTCCGTGTGCCTCTATGCTACCCCCTAAAAGCTGTGGATAATAGTGAAACACTTCCTGGGTTTGTAAAGATTGGATCAGCATAGCTAAAGCCCTTTAGACAGTACAACTGCTGGCATTGGCTATTATTACCACTCTAATGGCACTCCGCCAAGGATTATGGCCTAGATTGGGTGACTAGGAAAAAGCAGGGACTATCTGGGTATTTATACCTCAGCTATTTATTTTGATGTCAGTAATTTATTCACTCTTCACATTCACTAGTACTAATAACGGCACTGCCTATGGTCTGTCGAGCACCTAGCGCGTGCCAAGCCCTGGGCGGTCCCTCTTTACCCCCACAACAAGCACGTGAAACCATGTTATTACCCCCACTTGACAGATGCAGAAACTGAGCCTCGGAGCGATTAGTCAACTGGCTTTCCACAGCAGTAAGCAGAGGAAGCCAGGTTTCAGTGCATGTTTGGTTGACTCCCAACTTGGACACGCTTTTTGTTCTTTCAGTTCTTTTGTTCAAAGTAAAATGAGAAGAATCCTGGCAAGAGATTAACTCGCGTCTGGGATTATTTAGACAGTGTGGTAGCCTCTGTTCTTTGCATTTTCCCCCTCTCTGTCCTTGTCACGCTGCCCCGTCGGCAGCCCCACTACGTGCCCCTTTGAGCCGAGGCTGAGCTGCTCGTGTGCCAGCAGATCTGACTGCCCCGCAGCTGAGCGGAGCCCTTCAATGGGCCTGCTGGTTGACCTCCTTCTCCCTGGAGCTCCCATCCTCGGCCGTGAGGACAGCAGTTGCAGATGGGAGTTGCCCCTTTCTGCCAGGCTCCCAGGGCAAGAGGAGCCCAGTGGCACTGAGCCAAGCCCAGCAGAGCCCAGAAGAACCCAGCTTAGCTGGTGCTGACCAGCAGCCCTCACGTACTGTGAGCAGGGAATAAATGTTTGCTCTTGTAAACCCCTGGGATTTGGCAGGAGGGAGCGGAGGGTGTGGCCACATCAAAAGCTGGGGGGCAGGGGAGTAAACCAGGCAAGCTCCACTCCAACGGAATAGGCAACGGAGAGGACGGGCCAAGCTCCCTGCTTTGCAAAATAGTAACCCATTTTGTTGTAAAGATGGCCTTTATACCAGCCCACTGCATTCTGGCACATAAGTGGGGACTGAAATATGCTCTCAAAAACCTCAACAATGAAGCCATAGAGGACTCAGGAGTGTGAGGGATGAAGGAGAAAGTGGCCAAGGTCTTTTGAATTTCCCTTCCATGGTGAGAAAGTTGGTGGGTGGCTGCAGCTGATGCAGAGAATAAGCCCAAATTGAGACTGTTTTCCCTGCAGAAGAGCAAGTCCACAGAAAGGGTTTCCTGCAGGGAGGGAAGGAGAAGCCAGGAGAGCCTGCGTGACCCGTGGGTTGGGCTCCCAGCCTGCCCTGGAGGCTCCTGGCCCCATGGGACCTCTCCCCATGACAGATGCAAAGTGAAGCTCTCAGTCACCCAGCAGGAGTGAGGATCACACATCCATCCTCTCGATGTGGCCACAACTTGGCGCTTAGCTGAAGGCAGGCCCAAGTCAGCTTTATGAGCCCCTGGTGCACAGCTGGGACTGGAGGTCAGGCTTCGATCCCTGTGCTGTGCCCAGGGATGCTTGGTAGTCTCTGGAGGATGGGGCTGATGACGTCAGTGAAGGTCACTGCCGCCCAGATCCACGCCCACGAGTACCCTTGAGCTCCTGATGACCCTTCGTGTTTCTGCCCCTAGCACTTAGGGGACAGCCGGCTCAGGCCCAGGAGAAGGGGGGGGGGACTCCTGGAGTCTCTGAGAGGAGGAGAGGAAGGAAGTGCGGGCCACTCCATTAGGCCTCTCTTATTGGTCCTAGGCCAGCTGAGAGCCAGGAAAAGGCTGCAGCAGCGGCTGAGGGTTTCCATGGCAACAGCAGGCAGCTCTGCTCTTTGGGCCTGGAGTTAGCAGCGGAGGAGGAAGAGGAGGTGGGGGATGGAAGGGAGAAGAGTCAGAGGAAGGGATGGAAGGGAAGAAGTCGGAGGAGGCTCAGAGGGAAGGGGAAGAGGAAAAGAAAGAGGGGAGGAGTGAGGGGAGGCTTATGGAGGGGAAGATGAGCAGTGAGAGGAGCAGAGGAGAACCAACCAAAGAACCCAACAGGCTTGTGTCACCTCCCACAGGCCCTGAGCCTCGATCCCACTGCCCCACATGCCCCTGCTTGCCCCTCACCACAACGCAGGGTCAAGGGACAGGACGCAGGCCTGGGTCCACCCTCCAGGAGCTACGCACCGGGAGAGCGAGAAGGTTCAAGGACAAACGTCGGCACAGACCCGGCCCCTGGCCATGCGAGCTACTTAACTTCTCTAAACTCTGGTTTTTGAGTTTAAAGAGAAAAACATGGAGACAATAACTGCCTCAGCGAAGTTGTGAAAATGAGATAAGATAATCACGTAAGGGCCTGGGCACGGTGCCTGGCACATGGGAGGCGCTTAATAAATACATTTTATTATTGTTTAGTGTGACTTGGTCATCATTTAGCTTCTCTGTACCTCCTTCTCCTCATCTGTAACAGAGAAATGATCCCTCCCCTCGGAGGGTTTTTTAAGTGTATTATTGTAAGTGCCCAATAAATGTTAGCTATTAAAATTATCTTCTTAATAACAAGAGTAAACATTATGTAATGCGTGGTCCTTTTTCCAAAGCGCATTCTCCACTGTCGCTTCCTTTAACACTTGCAGCGACTGTGTGCAGCGGCCAGGCCAGCCTCTCCCCCGTATCGCACCTGCAGTTCGGGCACAGCACCCTGCTCACCGCTCTACGCTCATCCCCTCGCCGAACCCCAAAACGACTCTTCAACACGCGTATCATCTCATTTAACAGTTGAGAAAGCCAAGGCACCAAAGGGTGAAGGAGTTTGCCTGCCACTCGCTAGCAGGTGTTGGGACTTGCACTTAAATGCAGAACGGCGGGCAGAAGAAACACAGTTAATTTGAAACAATTCACTTAACTCAGCACGTTTGCCCCAAACGAACACTTGTCATTGGTGCTGTGACTCTACAGAACGGAGTGGAGGCAAGGAGCCCTGGGCCTTTAGGGAGTCTCATCCACACGACACAAGACCTAGGACATACTCAGTGGTTCGGGTCACCAGCGGGCTCCCTGGGGCCCTCCCACCGTCTGGTCCAGAGCCTGGGATGCAGGGAGCACGCCTAAAACAAAACAAAACAAACGTACAAAAAAAAAAAATACACTGAGATTCAGATCGCCCGTCAAAGCCAAATGAGGAGCAAGGAAGCCCTTTTCTGCAGGTCCTCAGAGAGCCTCACCCAGGGCCATGGGAGGAGGAAGCAAGGTGATTTAGATGTTTTCCCCTTGTTTTATTTCATTTATTTAATTTTTTTTTTTTTGAGGAAAGAGGCAAATGGAAGATACTTCACTTTCCTTCTAATAAAATTTAAAATAGCTCTGTGCTTGTCTTAAGAAATGGTGTGTATGTCTCCACGTGTTGATGTCTGTGTTTCGATTCAGATAGAAGAGAACAGGAGAGGGGAGGAGGGAATGAGAGAGAATAAGGAGGGGAGAGGAGGGAGGGGAAGAGGGAGGGAGAAACTGAGGAGAGGAAAAGGGAAGGAAGGGGATGAACAGAAGTAGAGAGACAAATAAGCCACAGACAGAGCCGGAAAGGCAGATGCCAAAGACATGAGGGGAGGGAAGATCGATGCCAGAGAAAGAGAGAGAAAGAGCAGCAGAAAAGGAGTGGCAGGCAGATAAACAGACTGTGACAGAAAAGCATCCAAAAAAGATGGGCAGATGGGCAGGGAAGCAGAGACACGCAGAGGCAAGAACGCAGACACCAGAGGAAAGAGGAAAGCAGAGAAGAAGCCCCTCTTCCCCTCTGGTCCAAAGAGGAGCACGCGATCTCCGGGGAGACACACACGGGGTTAGGAAAGTACAGTAGTGTTGGCAAAGCTGGGAAAAGAAATCTCCCTCCCCCTCCCTCCCCCCTCCCCATTCCCCTCCCTTCCTCTCCCTCCCCCTCCCTCCTTCCCCTCCCCCCTCAATCCCCCCCCACACTTACCTACTCCTCTTCAGGAGGGAGGGCTGAATCAGCTCTCTACGTCCTAAAAAGCTATGCTCAGCCAGAATTTGTGATCAAGGTGTTTTAAATCAGAGCTAAAATTTGGCAGCACAAATGTTCTAGAAATTCTCATCTCATTGTGAAAATAAAGAAAGCTTAATTCCATATTCGGGGGATTAGGATCGTCCCATCTCATCTCTCAAAGAAATAAACTTTTTATTGTCACAAATCATTCCTGTTGCCACTGGCCTTTGAAATATTCGTGTGTTTCTACTGTGATGTTCCTGCTCCCGATACCGCCTCAGTTGGGGTGGATTCAGTGCTCGTTCAATAAGCATTTATTATGCACCTACCGAGTTCAAGGCCTAGACTGAGCTGGATGCCGGGGTAAACAGCAGGTCTTGCCTTGGCTGTAGGCGATGTATTAGTATCCTGGGCAAGTGTTGGATCAGTACCCACTGCTTCCAGATAACCACACCAAGGTGACTTCACCTGTGTTCCTCAATTGTCCCCAAGGTAAACCTCAGAGGTGAGCTTCCCCAAGGTAGGTGACTCTTGGACTCATGACACCATCCTTCCTGTCCCTCTGTCCTGATGCCTTTGGTCAACGGTAAAGGCAGGCATAAGCTCCATAACTGGGCCCAGTTCTGCGGGGGCCAGTGAAGCTGTGGGAGATGAGGTAGAGGGCAGAATTTCTGGAAACAGCCTTGATATGCATTCACATTGCACAGACAGTGTCCCCTACGTAGTGGTCACTGAAGGCACCCCACCCACCCCTGGGTCACCTGCAGACAATTTCCTTACCTATAGCTCCTGGCTTCATACACCTCTCAACCTGAGGTTGTTCTCTGGAGGCCTGGGAGTAACTGCTTGGCAGGGGAAGCTCCAGGAATGACCCTCAAACAATGAAGCTTAGAAGACCGTGAATAAATAAATAACGCAGTTGGAAAATTCCAAGGTATGTTGTACATAGTTTCTCAGAGATTCCCCAGCAGGAATGAGTCCCAGTTCCCCACAGTGAGAGCCCCCTCATAAACTCACTCTTGATTGGCTTTACTCTCCCCATCGTCTCACTCTTCCGCCCCTTCACTGTCTTCATTGGGATCAACAACCAAATAAACATTTTGTATCTAAATCCCTGTTTCTGGGAGGTCCAAACTATTGGCTGTGTCAGCCCTCACGACAACAACGCTGCAGAGGTAAGCATCGTTAGTCTCAGTGTTAGAATCTGTTCTTTGAACACCGAGCCTTTGCCAAGGCCTGTGCTAGGCCCTGGGCATACATAACATAATCCTGCCCTCATAAGGCTTGTGTTCTAGACTGAAAGAGGATGCAAAATAAGCAATCACATAAATATATTCATTATTGGGGCAAGTGCTACAAGTGAGAGGTCTCTGGGTTCTAAGAATGTAAGCTAGGCATATCTGACCTAGTCGAGGAGGTCAGAGAAGTCCTCTCTGTCCAAGTGACTCTTCAGTTGAGATCAGAAAAGGAGTAGAATCTAACTAGGGAAGAGGGGAAAAATATCTAGGACAATAAGAACAATTTGAATGAATAATGAAACTGAGGCAAACAAGTTAAGATCTCACACGTGTACAGTGGTTGGAAAAGGGTTTGATTTCAGACCTACCTGATTGCAACATCCAAGCTCTTTGTGTTACACTCAATAGCTGGAATGGAGACGGGTGTCTAGGAGTGGGAGGTGACGTGTTACTCTCATTATTCATATTATGAAAGGATTAACTACAAGCTTCCTTTAAATAGAAAACTCCCATAGGGCATTTAACAATTAACGCAATCACAAAAGAGGAAATTACGAATTTACCTAAATGTATGTGCTGGATACAAAAGGGAAGTATCCGAAAGTGTACAAAGTAGATGCTCTGAAATCACTGAGGGCTGGGCATCTTTCCAAGCCTATCTCATAACATTTAGTACCACGTTAGCTGTGGTCTTTGCAGGAAGACGAGGGGAGGAAAGTGGGGTACTCCTGAGTGGCGGATAGATATGGAGGGAATGATCTCTGGGTGTTCAGAGTCATAGGCCTCCCTTCAAAGCAGAAATCCAAAGAGTGTTCTACCAAAGGAAAATAATACTCTGGAATGGGGGATAATGCATTCTTATTTCTGGTTAGTACGTAAATGCATGTAAAAGACCTATAACTTCCATGGTGACAACAAGGAAAAAGCAAGCAAAAATAAACTATTAAACTATCAAAGAGCAGTAGATGCAAGGAAGCCCAGATAAATTAAATTCCGGAGAGGAATGAGTCCTTCATAGGTGAGTGTCAAGTAATGGTGCCTCCATACCTGAAGACAAGAAATCTAGGAATCTGGGAAGAGTCCCAAACGTAAATATCAATCACTTGTCCCATTTAGGGATTTTGCTGAGTAGCCACCAGTGGAAATGTAGCTGGAAAGGAGAGAAGTTTGTACAGCCTTGCATTTCTCAGACTTTGCAGCCTTGCTAGAATTCAATCCAAAAGTGACCCAAATCTATTTGAACCTGCAGCCCAACTCCCTCTTCAGTAAAATTCTGAAATTTCAAAGAGAGCAGCCCTTTGGTCAAGGTCAATGTCAAGGATTCAGATGAAAGCCAAAAAGATGTATCTTTGGTCCCATTCGATATAAGAGGCAAATCTAATCTAATTAAAGCTGTGTTCCAGTGCTGGCTCAGTTAAATTCTCAGTGAAATCTGAATCTTACCTAACAGAGAAAAAGACTTGTGATGTCTGGAATAACAACAAGTACATATATACATTAAAAAATCATACCTTAGTGTCCGCTGTTTTTATATGCACTATTCTGCACACGATAAAATAAGTACAAGGTATGGGAAAAGCAGAATAATGTGATACATAATCAAGAGAAAAATAGTCAGTAGAAGCAGACTCACAGAGGACTTTAAAATAACTACTATGAACATATTAGAGAATTTATAGGGAAAAATGTATAAAATACATGAAGAAAAGTAGAGTATCAGGAAAGAAATGGAAATATTAAAAAATTAAAAGTTAGAAAGAACGAAGTAGAAATCACAGATCTGAAATTTTATTTATTTGAAATTAAAAGTTAATCTTATGGGTTTAACAGCAAATTAGATACAACAAATGTAATGAACAGTACACTTAAAATCAAGTCACTAAAAATTACCCAAATTGAAACACAGAGAATAAAAGGCTAAACAAAACATCAGTTATGTGTACGCTAACATAAAATCTAGCATACATGTAAGTGGAGTCCCAGAAGGTGAGGAGAGAGATAACTGGTAATTTTAAAATACGTAAATACAGAAATGCTCTTTTTTTTTTTTCAAATTTGACTTTAAAAATTTAATGCAGAGATCCCAAAGCCCAGCAAAACCTAAACATAATGAATATGAAGAAAAACACATCTATGTACATTATAGTGAAGCCAAAAAGACAAAGAAAATCTTTAATTATGTGCAACAACATGGATGGAGCAAGAGAGTATAATACTAGGAAAAATAAGTCATTTAGAGAAAGGCAAGTAGCATATGATTTTACTCATATGTGGAATTTAAGAAACAAAACAAGAGGGGGAAAAGAGAGAGGGGGAGGGAGCAAAGAAAGATGCTTAACTATGGAGAATAAACTGATGGTTACCAGGGGGGAGGTCGGTGGGGGATGGGAGAAATAGGTGGTGGGGGTTAAGGAGGGCACATGCCCTGAGCACTGAGTGTCGTGCAGAAGTGACGCATCGCTATATTGTACACATGCAACTAATATTACACTATATGTTAACTACCTGGAATTTAAATAAAAACTTTTCAAAAATGAAACAGGACCTGGCAAAAAGTAGGTATTCAATGTCAGCTATTATTTTTTGTCTTTGAATTATTTTTCTTTTTTTTTTTAAGGTTTTATTTATTTATTTCTGAGAGACATAGAGAGAGAGAAAGGCAGAGACACAGGCAGAGGGAGAAGCAGGCTCCATTCAGGGAGCCCGATGGGGGACTTGATCCCGGGACTCCAGGATCATGCCCTGTGCTGAAGGCAGATGCTCAACCACTGAGCCACCCAGGCATTCCTCTTTTTTTTTTTTTTTTTTTTTTACAAAATGACTCAATATATGTATACAACATCCTATGTAAACTGACTGCAGAGATTCTATCCATCTTGTTTAGTTCGATATAAACTATTGTTTTATGAAATGAGAAAAAATTTTCACATATAAGAAAAAAAATGAAAATTTTTTGGTAGAGCTTTCCACAAGACTTGGTATTGGCTTATAATAAAGAGGAAAACAACAACAAAAAATAAATAAATAAAATTAAAAAAATAAAAAAATAAAGAGGAAAACAAGTACAGAAAGAGAAAGAAAGAAAGAAAATCTTTAAGGCAACCAGAGGAAAAACAGACACATACACCACACTCACACACACAGACCCATAGGACTTTCACTCCAGCCAGACTGAAATATTTTAAATTACTTGTCCGTGCCAACTTCCGCAGGCCACCAGCCTTTGAATATTCTCCTGCTGTGTTTAGCATGCTGCATCTAAACTTCCTGTGAAACCAGCCAAAAGGTTACACTATAATGGACACGCATCATTATTTGGGCTGACTAGCTCTTTGAACACCGTTCCTATATTTGGAGAGTTACCCGTCTTCCAAATCCCCTAACAGAAGCCATACTTTCCTCTCCTTCCCCTGCACCTAGGACACAGGGAGAGATGTTATCTGGGCTTCATCTGTCAGGCACATCGCCCTGGGCCTTGAACAGGAAGCCTGTGACTTCCAGAATCAGGAACCACGTGGAGTGTAGAGGTGGGGCCACAGCAGCTGCGGAGACACCAGCCCCAGCAGGAGGCCGATGGAGTGTCCAGGCGTGGCATCCACAGAGTGGCTCAGGGCTCCTGCAACCACGCCCAGGGCGGCAGCCAGTTCTGCAGTGTTATTTGGGGTGTTGCTCCTAAAAGTATAATCTCTAGGTGCTCCTAGAAGTTCCCCCAAGCTCTCTAATATCCTCTCTTAAATCTCTGCTGTTCGATGAGCCAGGATGGCTTCAAGCGTTTGTAGCTAAGAGCTCTGACTGACACAGCTTCCCTGCCCTGAAATCTCCAGAACTCCCTTTCCTGCTACCTCCCATCGACCATCCCCTCCACATACACACATGCAGGAAAGTCGTCCCCAGTTCCTGCCTCCCCTCCTAGGGACATTACGGTTTCTTGTGGTTGTTTATTTATGTGTGTCTCCCCACTGGATTGTGACCTTCTTATGGGCCAGGTGGCAATCTCATCCATGGCCACCTCTTCATTGAGTGCGCAGCAGAGCCTGGGCCTCCCCAGCAGAGATGCTCAAAGGGCCTGGATGGATTACATGTTCAGCGAAGGCAATGTCACCAGGTTCCCACAGGAGAGAAAACGTGGAATCACTTTTTCTTAAAATCTGCATAAAAAAAATTCCAAAAGGCCCGATCTCTTCTCTCTTTCTAACAGGGTCTTTAAGCTGATACAAAAAGGAGCACGGTGACAATTGCGTCTGTAACTCAGTGAGGCGTGTGGTAAGGTCACTGGTGCTGGCCCAGGAGTGGGCTGGACTAGGATGGTGCGTCCATAAGCAGCTGGGAGAGGGTCAAGGTCTTCCTACTGAGCCCAGTGTATAGCTCTGTCTCACTCATGCTACCAGATGGGCCCAGAAGGCATCACAAATCCGCTTACACAAGACAAAAATTATAACTATTTTATGGATCGCTCTGATCAGCGGTTAACTGGTAAATGTTTAACAATTGGCTTTTCAAGAGGAAGAAAAGCCCACATTTGTGGCATTTGTCAATTTTCATGGTGTAAATATTCCCACCACAGCTCCCACCCATACCAGGGTTCCAACGTGGAGTTGGGAAGAGACACACAACAGCACAAGATCAGATGGTGTTTCCATCATAAAGATACAACAGGGATCCCTGGGGGGCTCAGTGGTTTGGCGTCTGCTTTTGGCCCAGGGCATGATCCTGGAGACCCCGGATCGAGTCCCACATCAGGCTCCCTGCATAGAGCCTGCTTCTCCCTCTGCCTGTGTCTCTGCCTCTCTCTCTTGTGTCTCTTATGAATAAATAAATAAAATCTTTTAAAAAAATAAAGACACAACAGACATAAATAAATCACTGCGAGAGCACCAATAGCAGTAAAACAGACTATTATGGTAAATATAATTAGAAATTACCTAAATCATTAGAAATGATCCATATGTATAATTTAATTTTTTTAAATGGCTGCATTTGGTAACCAGCTTACAGAATTCCTGAAAATTTAACAGGCTCCTGTGAGCCTGCCTCAGCATGATACCACTAACTCCAAGCCATCTCTAGGGACCTCATCGGCCGTCTCTCCCCAGCGGATCCATTAGTACAAAAGGAAGGAAAGCAGAGGCTCCACATAGATGCAGACTTGTCCAAGATCATCCTGCTAATTTTTGACAGCACTAAAGAAAATCAAAATAATGGCTGAGTTTGGAGATGCCAACCACATGTCAGGCACCGCGATAAGCATTTCACATGAATCATTTCATCTTCGCCACAACCCTGTGACTTAGGTTCTGTAATGCTTCCCTCTTTTTAGATTAAAATGATGATGACAGTGATTTGCAAGGGCACATACCCCGAAGTGCTAGAGCCAGGATCTAAACCCAGGCAGTCTGACCCCCAGGGTCATGCTCTTCCCCACTACCCCTAGTGCCTTAGGTTTTCAGACTCCGTACCCCACTATCACCCTTCATTTTGAACTCAGACAAAGGTACCTTCTTACTTCCACAATGCTTAACTGCACTCTGTGCAAATTGGATCATTCCATGTGTTTTGCTAAGAATCCCACTGGGACTAGAGCTTTTTTTTTTAGTTTTCCAAGGGGAAGGAGATATTTCCTCCAAGCCATCGTGATCCCTCAGCAACCAAAGACTTCTGCTTTCAAAAAGATCACAACCAGGATCTGGAATAGACTCCAGAGTCGTAAGAAAAGTTCTTTGCTTCATGGAACTGGACTGTAACACATGGTATTTATTCATTATTTGCTATCCTCAATCTATTTATTTATTCATTAAGTATTTATGGAGAACTCATTGGGCACCAGGCACAGTGTAAAGTGTCCATGGCTGTGCAATCTATTAGACACTATCAGAGCAGTTTTCAGGACCCAAGAGACTTTCAAGTTTTCCTGGAAATATTTGAGACCTAAAAATAATTAATATCATCTCCATAATACAAAGACTGAGCAATTATTTTTTTTTAAGACTGAGCAATTAAATCAACAAGCGTCTACTTGGAAGTCTACAAAGAATAACCTTATGTCAACCTGTCAACCGCTTTTCAGCACGAGTCACATGGTTATATAAAAATTGTATTTAATGCGACAGTGACATTATAACATATTTGATTTTAAAAAAATAAAAAATAAAATAAAATAAAATAAACATATTTGATTTTAAACAAGGCAGGTCTCTAAAACTAATAGTCCCTTAATCCTAGGAAGGTCGTGAGGGATCCCTGGGTGGCGCAGTGGTTTAGTGCCTGCCTTTGGCCCGGTGCATGATCCTGGAGACCCGGGATCGAATCCTACGTCGGGCTCCCTGCATGGAGCCTGCTTCTCCCTCTGCCTGTGTCTCTGCCTCTCTCTCTCTCTCTCTGTGTGTGTGTGACTATCATGAATAAATAAATAAAATCTTTAAAAAAAAAAAAAAAAGGAAGGTCGTGAAACAACCTAGAGGTGCTAGGGAAACAAAAATCCCTAAGACATAATCTCTGCCTTCAAGGGAGCCTAATCTCATGTTTTGTTTATTTACTTGTCTATTTTTACGTTCTAATCACGAGTTCCCAGAAGATAAGGATTTTGCCCTCTGCGTTCTTATTAAACTTCATACTCCCTGGGCCGAGGGAAGGGCTGCATTTACAATAGCTCAAGTGTTCGTTAGGTAAATACGATCAGGTTAGCGCTGTGATCTGTATTCTAGATTCTGACAATCCACAAGGGCCCAGAAATCATTTTCTTGCATCCTTTTGCACAGTTGTGGAAACACACATGCACACACACATGCACCTGTTCATCCCCTACCCACTCAACTCCACGAAGGATGGAAGGAGGGGAAGAAATAGGCATTAGTGAGAAGCTACAAAGCACCAGCTACTGTGCTGGGTACTTTTCGGGCATCAGACATGCACCATGTAAAGGTTCCCCTTGCCTGCTCCGTTATAGTGGGCATCGCGGAGAGCCAGGAATTTGGAGTCATTTGTTCTCGAACCGTCTCTGCTTTCCCCAACTTCTGCCTGTAATGCCTTTTGCATCACCTCCTGCACGCCAAGCGCAAGATGCACAATTGTAAAAGGGAGTGACAAATTTCAGGCAGATTATAAAACAAGCGGCAAAGAGTCACCAGAAGAGGGGCTACATTTCTTGAGATTCATCCTGCTGCTCATTTCAATGAAATGTTTATCTCTCCCACACTTGTCATCATTTCATTTGGATTCCTGGACCAATCTTGTCACTTCAGGCAGCTTTAATGACTTTCATTTATGCGAGCTCAAGGCTGCCACTTCTGAACTGGCTGTCCCCCGTCAGGCACCCTCTGCTTTCCTATTCTCACAGAGCCCAAACATTCCCATGGTCCAGAGTGATCGCACTGTGGGGAGCTGCGTTACGCCCGTGTCAGCATTCCGTGGGCCGAGGCCGATTATTTCGGAGGGACAGACTTAAAGCTGCCCGCAGCTCGGGAGAAGACGAAGAGGGGTGTGCAGGTCCCAGGGACACGGGAAAGTGGCTTAAGGCGTGGAGTCCATCTGCCCCATTTCAGATTTGACCCGCATATCACAACAGGATTAGTCTGAGTAATGTGGTTTTAAGAAACAGTCGCTTAGTGTCATATAAATATGAATTTACATGTACGATTGAGGGCTCTTGCTTCCCTGACTTGAAGGTTAATTTTTTAAATTTAGCATTCGCAGCACTAATTGCATTGCCACGCGCTGTGCTAAGAGATTTCTGTTCATTATCTCGACTGAGCCCATCAGCACACCTATGCAGTAGGTATAATATTTGCATTTACAGATGGGACACTGAGGTTCAGGAAGGGGCGGTGACTCGCCCAAAGTCACATGTCTCTTCAATAGCTTGAGCTGTATGACTTGCTTTTAGGACTTAACCCATATTATCGAGCCCCTTTGCTGGGCCAGAGGGAACGACAGACATGTAGATTTGTGAGTTCCAGAGAGCGTGTTCAACCGCCGTAGAGAAGACACAAACAGGGTTCTTTGGGAGAACAAGGTAGGGCAGGGAGAGTAGGGGGAAGGATGGAGGTGCTTCACAGAGAAGGAGGCAGCTGAGCTGGGCTTAACGCTGGGGCTTGTGTTTGCCACATAGAGAAAAGAGGGAATGGCTTTGGAGGCAGAGGGGAGCTCGGGAGCAGAGGAGGTGAATGTGGGGAAGGGACCTGGAAAGTCCAGGGATTGGGTAAGGGGACACAGCAGTGGTTGGGATCCAGAGTCAACAAGATCATGTAAAACAGGAGGATAGATAGGGAGGTACCAGTGACAGAGTTTGGAAATCGTGGCTATTCGCGTAAGCAGACGTGGCCAAAGAGGGGACTGTGGCTGACGGAGAAGACCCTGAAGACTTAGGAGCAGCAAGGAGGTACCTAGAAGAGGCCCGCAGAGAGATGGTGGGTCTCGAACCAACTGTGGACGTGGAAAGGATGGAACAGTGTTGGGAAGTTGTTCTTACATGTCAGCACACTTTTTATTTTTTAATTGCCTGGGAGATGATCCAAAACTGCAGATGCCAGGCCCACTCCAGGATAACAATTCCGTTCACCTGGAGGAGGACCCTGAACACTGTACATCAGCAAGCACCCCAGAGGCTCTGATGCAGAGGCTGTGCAGACAACTCCTGGAGAGAGATTTCTAGGACGGGAGGGAGAGCTTGGTGATGGATTGAGTGTGAAAGTGAGGGAGGGGGAAGACTTGAGTTTTTGTCCCCCTTCCCTGACATTGCACCCCATTTCTTCTGATAACTGCCTGATTTCCTGCTTTTTTCTCTTTCTTTGGCTCACTCACAGCCTGTGTGGTTGGTGTAGAGCCCCATGTGACCAGGCCTACGAGAATCAGGTCTTCACTCCTTACTCATTCGGGGATGGGCAGATGACTCAATCAGAGCCAATTCTGAGACTACGGAGGGGAAAAAAAAAGCAAGTAATCTCACCTGTTGGCCCCGAACCTGGCAGGATAAGATGCTGCAGCTGCTTCACCCAGGGAGCGCGCGAGAACAAAGCCAAGAGAAGACGGATGTGGGAGATGCGAAAAACCAAAATCTTAGTGTCGCCGCAGTGTGGGTCCCGAGTCCAGCCATGCCTAAAGCCAGCGTAGCCCTAAACTTCTCATTACGGGCGCCTATGATTTGTCTGTTGTTGCTTTTTTCTTTAACATCATTCCGTGTTGGGTTTTCCGTCGCTGACAAAGGAAAACTCTGCCGATGACTTTAAGAAAATCTGATATATAAAAATCATACCTTACAAATCAGATAAATGAAGAGTTGATTACTTCTATTAAAAAGGGATTCACTCACAGCTTCCTTTGAAGAGAGAGCTTCCCCAAGGTATGAAGTGTAGAATTTGATTTATTAAATTTGATTTACACATGACCTTTTCAGGAGGACAATCTTAAATGCAAAATGAGAGCTGCTCTACCAGGATAATTGCTCTCAGAGCCACTCCAGTGTGACTTTCAGGGGCCAGCCAGGGTGGCTCCCCCAAACACTAGCTTCCCTGCCCTAGCTTTCAGGGTCTACATTTGATTTCACAGCTCCATGGTCCCACCTACCTGCAGCAGGACCTGATCTAGCTAGTACCCAGGTCTGATCTGATATACAAGCTGTTCCTAACTGTAAGTTGACTGTATTTGTCTTGTTCTTCTTAGACTTCTAATAGAAAACAAGCTCAGGATGTGATTCCTTTACATATTAATTAATTCAGTCATTATTCTTTATCAGTAACCCAGATGCAAAGACTTCGCGTTAACACGTGTGTTTCTCTGGGTTGACGTGAATGAGTCCCTGGGTTTCTCATTCTGTGGGTAGATGATCTCCTGGTGTTGGTGTCAGGGCTCAAAGAAATTCTGCATGGCCCTAGCTCAGTGTTTAGGACAAAGCAAAGGATGCTTTTGGCCTCTATATAGGCCTTGCCTGAAGCTGGGATCAACCTCACTTTTACATCCCCTGTTCTGGGAATTGTAGAGGCCCATTGAGACCTTCGGTGGATGATTCCATGATTAGATCACTGCCTGGAACGTCTGAAAAGGAGACCTTAGGCATGGGGTCAGTCTATCATGGGGGAACATCCTCTCCTGGAAACTCCTTTGTTCTGAAAGTCAGAGTATTAGGAGGACCAGAACCCACCGGGTCCTCACTGAGGCAGCAGCAATATCCTTGAGTCTCCCACTTAAAACTCCCTTCCAGGTCTAGAAATACAATTTCTCAGCTCCAATCTTTAAATTTCTCCCCTTCCACCTCAGGGCTTTTGTAAATGCCTTTATTTCCAACCTAGAAAGCCTCTTTCATTTCCTCCTCCAATTCATTGCAGGGAGCAATAAAGCTAGATTTTTCTTTCCAGCCCAGGGCAGTTTCCTGGTTCTCTTTCTGGGTTCCCAGGGTCTCATTCTTCTCTCTAGCTTGTCTTCCTCCTACCTGCAAACAGTCAGAACTCGCTTCTCTTCTTCTCTCATTGGATTGTTCTGCCTTTGGAAGGAGCAGAGGGCTAAGCTAATCATACTCCTCAGTTCATAGCACATACTATCAGCATCTGCCTGTTTAAGGTTCTGCTCTTGCTCGATTTTGTTTCATTATTTGCTCCATCCCCTCTCTTCAGTCTCATTTCCCATAAGCACTCACTCTACTGTGTTTGGCACATGCCCTTGAATATGAAATGTCTCCATGAAAAATCTGTAATATTGCTTTGTGAATGAGTTTGTTTTATTTTTTTTTTTATTTTTTATGAGTTTGTTTTAAATATGCATAAGTGGCATGTGCTATAGATTTCATGCTTTTTCCTGTTTTCTTTCATCACTCTCTTACAGGTCTATTCGTGTTGCTGTGTATACACCCATTTCATTGTTCTAACTTCTACACCGCAGTCCATAAATGTGTCCTCTACATTTTGCTGGTCAGCTTTTTAGTGACAGCGTGATTGCCTAAAACTCCCTGCTGTCACAAACAGTGCTGCTATGAACATCTTTGTCCGTGTTCCAAGACCCATCCCTACCTGAAGTTTTCTGGGTATATATACACAAGAGTGAAATTGCTGGGTTAGGGTGTGTGCATAATTTCACTAAGTGAGCTCGAGAATGGCTGTACCAGAACTGAGATCCCTTCTTTTGCTTCCCTAGACTCTCCCCCTGCCCCCATATATTAACACTAAATATTTTCACTTGCAATTCTCAATGTTCACATCATTTTGTTTTATTCTTGTGACAAAGCTTTTGAGGTAAATAGGGCAGTCAGTATCCCCACTCTACATTTGAGGAAGATGAAGTTGCAATGCCGGGTTTGGCTTTGTCCACGCCATAAATCAATAAGCCAGAAATTGAGTTCAGTCTACGTCCCAGCAGAATCATGAGTAGGAAGTTGCAATGAAGTCTGGTGAGCTATTAGGAGAGCCAGAAGTCCAGCTCTAGACCAGTGGTGGTTCTCAACCCTGGCTGCACATTAAGATTAACGGGGGAGTGCTTAGAAAGTACTTAACAAATACTGTGCCCACATCTCACCTAAGACCAATTAAATCACATTCTCTGGAATGGAGCCTTGCATGGGTGTTTTAAGAGCTCATGAAGTGATTTTAACATGCAGCCAGGGTTGAGAATATTACTTTGCACTAAGGGCCAGACTTAGAAGGAAGAGCATCTGGCATTTATCACTGAGCACATCAGTGTGATGCGCTAGGCACTTGATGGCAAAAAGGAAGTCCTGGAGGTAAAATACATGGAGAAATTATGAGAAAGCTGACTGCAACTATGATTACCCACCATTCATTAGAAGGATGATGCTACAGGAACCCAGCACCACTAGTTCAAGGCCTGGAGGGAACTGAATTACAGAGGATATTTTAATTTGTGTCTAATAATTAGAAACTCAAAACTTTCAAATGATTGAATAATTACAGAAATATGCGAAACCCTAAGGCCATTAACAAGACTGCCAAGGATCATTACCCCGGCCTAGTGAGTGCCCAGCTGACAGACCTGAGACTCCGACACCCTGTTCAAGGGGATGAAGCCCAACATACTTATTGCTGGCTCCCCTCTTCCAGCAGGAAGCCAATTCCTAGGGGAACTCAGCACTGAACCAGCTGGCCCCCTGCAGAATCCATTTCTCTCTGCAGTTAGGTAAATCCCTTACTATGCTGATGTTCTCAAGCCACCGGGAAAGTTTAATCTCCAGGTTGGCAGCAAGGGGGCTGACTCTGAAAATGACTCTTCCCTTCCAAACCTGCTTCTCCTTTCCTTCCTGCTATATTTCAGAGTAATCATAATATCCAGTGGTCAAGTGGCCTCTGTTATAGGGTTGGGGAGGGACATTAGAAGGGAGGTAATTAACATTAGTTGAGCAACTACTATGAGCCAGGCAAGGTGCCAAACAGTTTACACTCTTTATTTTGCTTAAACTTTACAAAAAGTCCTGATAATCCCTATTTCATGTATATAATATCAGAAGCTCAAAGCTTAAGTGACTGTTTCAAGGCAAATTATCTAAAAAAAAAAGAGACAGAAAAAAATTATTCAAACCATGTTCTCTCTGATTCTAAAATTTGAATTTAATCTACAGTGAAGAAAATCTAACTTGTTTCCAATTCTTGCCCAGACAAGAGTTACCATAACTTCTCTTGTGTCCCCTGAGTGCATTCTACGTTCTCATTATAGGTGGATTCTTCTTGGTATCTAATCTATATCCTTCCCAGCGTAATTACAACACCCTGGGAAGATGGAGATGATCTGATAAGTGTTGCATCTATGAGCTAGCCCATTCAATTGAGAAGCAGAACTTCGGCTTATAATAAATGGACCGTAGCCTCAAATTCCATGGTTTGGGCTATAAAAACTTATCCTCTGAAGGCAAGCCTCCCCAGGAAAAATGTCTGGACATATACCAACATGCAGCCTTGGGTCCTGCCATGGGCAGAGGAGACATGGTTGTCCTCAGAGCCACTCCTGGACCCCAAGCTGCTGCCTTCATCTCATTAGCAAAGAAAGTTCAGGGGAAGACCCATATGTGATTCTTTAAAGGAGTGATGCTTTGAGTGTCTCTGGACCAGCAACATCAGTATCACCTAGGAATTTGTTAATTGTGCAAATTCCACATCCCCATGTCAGACTGACTTAACCAAAAACTCTGGAGGTAGATCTCATTAATCTGTGTAATAACAGATTACACACACGGAGAGAGACTGAAAAAAACCTACTTTGAAAGCTACTGCTGCTCAATAAAGAAATTTCAAGCACAAAAGAGTACATCTGTTTGGCTGTGGGAATTCAGGACTGGTCTGATCAGAACTATCTAAAGACAAAAGGGAAACATGCCACCATTGCATCACGCCTCTGCTTAAAATCTTCAAGCGGTCACCCGCTGCCCACTGTATGTAACCAGAATGTCTTGGCCTGGTTCTCTGGCTGCACACCATCCATCCAGCTTTAACCCTTTCTCTTTCCCCTCCGGCACTATGTGCTTTAGGTTGAGATGTGAATATGTGGGTAAGGAGCGGGTTGACAAAGAGAAGTGAAACCAAAATATTATTTTTCTGAAGATTTTTCGTTTGTCAAGAAATAACACATTCCCCCCCCCCCCAATTTTTTGCTCCTTTACAAGCTCTTACATCCCTAAATATACAAAACATGATCATTTTCTGGGCAGACCAAGTCATACATAATGCATTTTTATTGGCACCTTGAATAAAGATATGGCAGGCATGAATATCAAATGTGCAGATGAAAAAGCTGAGCGGAGCACTCACAATGGGTGAACAGCGAGCAGGAGAGCACCTGGCTGCTCTTGCAAAGCCAAAAAAGATTCTGCTGGAGGAACTGCACCCCACAGTCCTAGGAAGACTTACAGATGCAGTCACTAAACCACTGTTTTCTATGAGGTATCAAGGAGAACGACGGGTGGGATGCCAATGGCTGCAGATGGAGGAAGGTAGTTAATTTAGAAAAAGAAGAAGAAGAAGGTGCATTCATCAAACTATCAGCGAGTGAGAAGTTTTGTGAATGCTCTGGAGACACAGCAGGAAGCCTGGGAATCAGTGTGGATTTACCAAACACAGAGTTTTATTTAAGGAATCAGGGATGTTTGGCTTGAAAGAGACTTTATATCTATGTAGGTCTTTATATATCCATAGATCTTGTTATATGAAGGGAAATGTTATGCTGGGTGGCTATCCAGGGTGGAAGGTATTGAAGATATGGTGACCTTGCAGATCATCCAGTCTTTCCCTTCACTCACAGGTGGGCTTCAAAGCTCAGAGAGGTAATGTGGCTTCAAAGCTAAGATTAGCACTTTTGATTCCCGGTCCTTTTTCATCTTACTGAGCAACTCATAAAGAAAAGGTCATAAAAGATGAAACTCATTTCCTATTTTTCCAGGATCCCTAAACTGGCAGAAAGCTCTATAACCCATAAAGTTCTATCCAGATATAAGTTGTTACTATTATCATTCATAATATCAGGTTCGGTTCTTGACCCCTACCCACTCAACATATTTATGAAATGTCTGAAGAAGGACATTGATTTTCTGATAACAAGCAGTTGGGGGCAGACAGTGAGTGTCTTTGGATGGCTCAAAAAATGAGGCAAATCTAACATGATGAAATCTAATCAGACCAATGTTAAATCAGGCACTTAATGCACAATGCCAGTGAACTTGTGAGCAAAACCTATGAGTGAGTGGATTAAGTTGTCTGAGATGTTTATCTGAGTCCAGAGCTGTCAGAGCATTAGTCTTCAGTTGATTATTGTGAAAATAATATCTATAGAACAAGTAAGGTGATGGTCCCTCTGCTGTGGCCGGCGCCCACCATATTTCACTGTGGTATTATGTTCTCTTCTACTCATTACCCTTCATCTAATGGACATTTCTGCTCTAGTGAGGAGCAGTTGAAGAAACTAGAGCCACTTTACTTGAACAAGACAGGTTTACAAAGAGCATTATTCTCTGTTACCTGACGTGTACAAAGACTGCTAGAGATGCCACAACAAAATACCACAGAATGGGTGGCTTAACCAATAGAAATGTGTTTTGTTTTGTTTTGTTTTGTTTTGTTTTCACAGTTCTGGAGGCTTGAAGACCAAGATCAAGATGCTGGCAGGCTTGATTTCTCCAGAGGCTTCTCTGTTTGCAGGTAGGCCCTTCCTTGTTGTGTACTCACATGGCTTTTCTTTCCCTGTGCATTCATTCCCGGTGCCTCTTTCACTTCTTGTAAGGACACCAATCCTATCTGATTAGGGCCTTACCCTTATGATCTTGTTTAACCTTAATAACCTCCTTAAAAGCCCTAGCTCCAAATACATTCACACTGAGATCAAGGCTTCAACATTTGAATTTGGAGAGGGGACATAATTCAGTCCATTACTGACTGACTGTCAGGGGGGAAGGAGTTTTAGGCTCACTCTGTGATGCTCCAGAGAGCAAATCAAGGACCATTAAACAGCCAATTCAAGACAATTTGTGCTCAGTATAAGGAACATATTTCTAATAACCAGTCTCCTAAATTTTAAATCGCCTTCCTTGCATGAGAGTGAGTTCTCTTGTATTTCAGAAGCCACCTTCTAGTTCCATGGTAGAGAGCATTCCTGCCAAGGGTAAGAAGGTTAATGAATGGGATAGTAATAATCTTTTTTTTTTTAGAGTTTTAAAGGCTATTAAAAGAAACCAAGTATTGCACATGGCTCAATTGTACCCTATATCCCTAAATCCCATCCCCAAAACTTTTAAAAATTGATCCAATGCTTCCAGGTATTTCAGAAGTCTTCTCATTCTCCCACCTTACTTTTCCCTACCACACTTCTGTCAGCACTCTGCCCTCTTGCAACCATCTATCCTAATCCTACCATGGCCCAGCTACAGCCCATGAAAACTGCAAGCTGGCTAATATTTCCCTTCTCTGATTATCCACTGCACTTCAACACTGTGAGGACAGGCAATTCTAACAAAAGTAAGTACAATCAGGAGGAAGTCAGGGAGTAGTCTGTGATGACAACTAACCAGGATCTTTAAACCTTGCTGACTCTGCAAGATGTTCATTGAAATGAGGCCCCAAATCTTCTACTAGGTATGTAGTGCTGCTATAGGTTGGCAACAGAGGCAAACCAAGGTCAGAGATCAACAAAATCATGGTCTGTATTAATGGCTCTGGACTTCATTATGATCTTCTGGTGAATTCAGCTGGACCAAGTGTTCTAAGAGAAGCCCTTTTGCCTAGGTAGAAGCAGACTTGGACAACCTACCCTAAAACAAATAAGTGGTCTGATTTCATTATTACATTCAGCAAGCATTTATTGTGCCGTGAGTGATTTTAAGTACTGAAGTTATAGCAGTGAACAAGGGAGATAATGTCCCTACTCTCAAACTTACAGTCTAGTGGGAAGAAAAAGGGAGACAGAAAAAATAGCAAGATCGATATCAGATAGTAAAAAGATGTTATGTAGAAAGGCAAAATAGAGTGAAGGGATAAAAACCAGATGGCTAGTTTATATTTAGTGGCTCTTCCTAAGTTGCTGATATTTAGACTAAGGTAAGGAAAGAAGATGGAACCTGTCATGATAAGACGCGGTAGAAATTGGTCTAAGTAGAAGAAACAGCTAGCACAAATGCTCCAAAGCGGGAACCAGTTTGGCAAGTCTGAGTAAGAGAGATCAAACCAACATGGCAAGAGCGCAGCAGAAAAAGGAAAAGGAAAGTTGTATAGGGTACACTTCAAAAGGTAAGCAGGGTTCAAGTCACAAGAGAGTTTGAAAACCAGGATAAAATGTCAAATGTTGTTCTCATGTTATAGGGAGAAGTAGAGGAATGTTTAAAGAGAGACAGACATGATCAAATTTGTGCTTTACAAATCTATTCCAAGAAGACCGTTATGAGACCACTGCAGTATCCAGGCAAGAAATGAAAGAAGCTTGAGCTAGGGCAGATACTGGAGTTGGAGAGAAATAGGTAGACAGTAGAGTCTGCAGAACTTGCTTATTAGTTGGATTTGGGGAGTAAAGAAAGGAATTAAGGATAACACTTCAATTTGGAACAATTTGTTTCCATTTTTCTGATATGAGGAAGAAGGGGGAGGATTTGAAGGACAAAACAAGAGTTTTACTTGGGCCACTTTTCTTTTGAAAAGACTTTATTGGATAACCATTGGATATGTAAGCAGTCAGATATAGGAGTTTGAAGTTCCATGAGAAGGATAGGACTACAAATAAAAATTCACGAGTCACCAGCATATAGGTACAGTTTATAGAACTGGATAAGGTCACCTAGAGAAAGTATGTAATTAGAGAAATGAGAAAGCATAACTCTGTGATGTTCCAACATTTAAAAGCAATATAGAGAAGGAGAAATCAATCAAGGAGATTGTGGTATCATGGAAGGCCGCAAAAGAAAGTGATTCAAGCGGAAGAAAGAATCAACTGTGTCAAATGTTGCTTAGAGGACAAGTTAGAAAGAAAAATAGGTTGATCATTGAATTTTATTGATGACCTTGACAAGAGTCATTGGCTGCTGGGTGTTGGTTGAAAGGAAGGGAAAATGAGGATAAGCAGGCAATGATCAGAATCAATCCTCCAAGAAGCTTGCTGTACATGGAAGCAAATAAATGGAACAGTAATTGGGGAGACTGGGGTCAAAAGATGAATTTGAAAATAGAAGATATGAGATAGAGAGGAAGAAATTGATCATTCAAGGATGGGACATACTCTGAAAATAATCTTACATTCTGTATTTGGACCCTGATCCTGACTGTGATCTCACAGTCTTACCACTCAACTCGACCTAAGAAAGAGAAAGCTTTCTTCTGAAGTCCTGGATCTTGAGTCTTTCCTAAAATGGGCATATCTTTTAAACAGGAGGTAGTTCCAGCCCATCTTAGTGCAACAGCTCCACAGGAGATAACTATTCAAAGGGCAAACCAAAGAGAGATTATAATCTCAGAAGATAGGCTATGTAGAAACAACTACTTTTAATCTTTATCTATTCTCATAAGAAGCTGCCCATATACCCCCTTCCCACAGGCTCCCAAGCATCCCGAACCTGAGAAATACTGTACTTTCTATCCAGATCTTTCTTTGGCTGAAGTACAGGAACTGCAGAGGAGCCTTGAGTTGTCCATAGAGGTCAGACAATGATATATCATCTTATATTGTTAACATTATTTGCTTACATACATCTTGAAAACTCAATATATGCCAGTCACTGTGCAATGGGCTGGCAATACAGCTGTGAACAAGAAAAATAGCAACTTTCTGAGCATCCCATGCATCTTTTGCTCTATTGGGGAATACAACCTGGAAACAAATGATTATGCAAATGAATACTTATTACAATTGAGATAAACTGTAGGAACGAGTACCAGATGTTTTAAGAGTGTATAATAGGTGAAGAAAACAAACTGAACTTGGAGGTTAGAAAAAGACTGATTAATATAATTCATGATTGTATAGTACTAGGCAGCTTATACAGGGCTTTCTCATTCATGAAATCATTAAACTGAAGAACCAGAAAGATGAATAATAACATATCCCAATTTTGCAGATAGGAAAACTAAGTTTCAAAAAGGTTAAGTAAAACAAAACAAAACAAGAAACAAAAAGGTTAAGTAAAAATTAAATGTATCCTTATTTTTGAACATTTGTTTCCCTCTGTCTGTTGACTAATTCTAATTAGTCAGGACTAATTAGACTCCAGCCAGGATTCCAAATTACAAGGGACAAATACTCAAACACAAACTGGTGCACAATTAAGTGAAAAGACCAGGAGTAACAACAGCATACAGTTGCCTCTTCCTCCATAGTAATACAGTTTTAGCTGGGCACATGGCCACTCAGACAGACTTCATTACCCAGCCATCATTATGACTAGGTGTTGCGGATGACTAAGTTCTGACGATCAAATGTTAATAGAAGTAAGATAGGCAACTTCAGAGTCTTGCCATTTAAAAATTTTCCCCCTGGAGGGCCTTTGCTTCTTTTGTAGATAAATTGCCTTCTCACCATAAATAACTAGAAAAACAGACAAAACATAGAAGACAACCTTTACAAGATATTGCACAACAGACACCACAAGACTGTGATCCCTGAGAGAAGGGAAATGACAAGGTTAGCACATGGTAGCACTTGCTTACTGTCTGGAGGCAGTTTCCAGGATGTAGTATATGAAGGAACCCAGTGGTCTTGCTAGTTGAGAACACAGAACAGAGATTGGGGATGCTAAAAGAATGAACTAGATTTTGTGGGACACAATGTCAGAAAAGAGGGAACTGCACTCAGAAAGAGCTCCAGACATCTGCAAAAAGTTTAAGTTTTTTGGCTGTGTACTAATCTGTGACCCCCTAGATTAAGACTCAAGGCCAGGAAAAGAAGCACTCATAATCGGTAGGCCAAAGATGGTCAAACTTCACACAGGGCTGAAAATAGTTTATATTTACAAAATCTAGAGTGGAGAGATCATGGGTAGAGTCCTCAGAAGGTTCAGGCCTTCGTTGTGCTTGTTAAATTAAAATAAAAGCTGCTCTGTACTTTCAAGAATAAAGTTTAAAAGAAAGCCTCAAAAGGATAAATTGATCCTCAGTAATTTAAACGTGCTTCAGAAAATCCCAAAACTCTAAAGAAAAATAAAAATCTAGCAAAGTATTATATACCCAACTTCCAGAATTGAATCAAAAGTTACCAGGCATGCAAATAATGAGTAAATATAACTCATAATCAGTAGGAAAATCAATCAACTGAAAAAGACCCAGAAATGACAAGATATTATGGATTTTAGAGAAGAAAGAACTTAAAATAGCTCCATAAATCTTAAAAATATGCTCAGAAATAGAATATACTTTAAAACCCTGAAATGGAGCTTCTACCAATGAAAAGTACAAATATCTGAAATAAAAAATAAACTGGATAGGCTCAATAATAAATTAGACTTCAGAAGAAAAAAATCCATGAACTTGAAGATATAACAATAAAATCTACTTCAAATGCAGCATAGAAAGAAAAAAGACTTAAAAAAAAATAACCCTTGGTGATCTGTGAGACAAGAGCAGTCTAACATTCTGGACTCACTTGAATGAATAAATAAATAAATAAATAAATAAATAAATAAATAAATAAATAAATTGGGCGCTTGAGGGTTCATTCTAGTTCATTCTTTCAGTGTCACCAATCTCTGTTCTGTCTCCTCAACTGGCAAGACCGCTGGGTTCCTTCATACACTACATCCTGGAAACTGCCTCCAGACAGTAAGCAAGTGCTACCATGTGCTAACCTTGTCATGTCCCTTTTCTCAGGGATCACAGTCCTGTGGTGTCTGTTGTCCAATATCTTGTAAAGGTTGTCTTCTATGTTTTGTCTGTTTTTCTAGTTATTTATGGTGAGGGAATGTATGAAAATATATGCCAGAAAATAGATGAAGAATAGCTGATTTTTTTCTAAATTTGAAGGAAAACCATAGATCAAGAAGTTAAATCAATACCAAGAATATCAAAGTGCTTAATAATCAAATTGCCTAAAACCAATGAGAAAAAAGAAAATCAACTATAGAACGGGGAGGAAAGAAGACATGTACAAAGGAACAAACGTTAAGAATAACAGCAGACTTCAATAGAAAAATACCAGCTATTAGACAGTGGAACTACATCTTTAACATATTGAAAGAATGTCACTATACCAGCAAACACATCTTTCAAAAATGAAGGTACAGTAAAGACTTTTTCAGGCATATAGTAGCATAAAAATTCATTACCACCTAATGAGGACTACACAAGAAAGCCCCTCAGGCAGAGGGAAAATAAACAGAGGTAAATCTGGATTTACACGAAGGAATTAAGATCCCCAGAAATGGTAAATATATAGTAATATATAAAAGACTTTTACTATTTAGTATTTATTTATCTTATTTTAAAGATAACTTTAAAAGATAATTGACTTTTTAAAGCAAAACAATGAAAATGAATTTCTGATGCATATCAATATAAAAGTAAAATGTATAACAACTGTAGCACGGAAACCAAGACTTCTTACATTATATGTGAAGTGACATAATAGTACTTAAAGGTTACCTGTGATCAGTAAATATATACACTCTTATAATAAGTAAAACAAAAAAAGCATGTATGTACTAATAAGCCATAATAATAAATAAAATGAAATTATATTTTATCTGAAATATTTGATCTAAAGACAGGAAGAGAATAAAAGGGAATAAAGAACAACAGGGCATATAGAAAATAAATTAACAAAATCTAGCCATATTGACAATTTTATTAAATTCAAATGGACTAAACACTTTACTTAAAAGGCAGAAATTATCAAATAAAAAGCCAGACCCAATGGTATGCTGCCTAAAATAAATTCATTTTCATTGGAAAGACATTGACAGGTTAGAAATCAAAAGACGAGAAAAAAAACCTACAAAGACATTAATTGAAAAAAAGTTTGCATGGCTATATAAATATCAGATAAAGAATGTTTCTGAACAATGAATATTCCGAGGGCAAAAAAATGACAATTGTAATAAAGAGATCAATTAATTAAAGCAATATCGGGATGCCTGCTTGGCTCAGTGGTTGACTGTCTGCCTTTGGTTCCAGGCATGACCCCTGAGTTCGGGAATCAAGGCCCACCTCAGGCTCCCCGCAGGGAGCCTGCTTCTCCCTCTGCCTGTGTCTCTGCCTCTCTCTCTGTGTCTGTCATGAATAAATAAATAAAATATTTTTTAAAAAGACAATATAACAATAAGGAATGTTCATGCACCTCTTGCTACCACTTCAAAATACATGAGGCAAAACAGATATAACTGAAAGGAGAAAAAAGACAAACCCACAAATATAGTTGGAGATTTCCACACACCAATTTGAGTAATTGAAAGAATAAGTAGACCACAAAAAAGACACTAATATTTTAACTTCACTTACAAATTTGACTTAGTTGACCTTTATTGAACTCTCCATTCAACTGCGGTGTATGAATATTCACAAATATAGACCATATTCTGTGCCACAAAGCAATCCATAATAAATTTAAAAGGGCTGATCACACTGAAGCTGAACTAACACTCAATAACAGGAAGATATATGTAAAACATCGACTACTTGGAAATTAATCAACACATCAGGTCAATGAGTAAATCACAAGGTTGTTAGAAATTATTTTGAACTTAACTGAAATAAAAACACAACATATCAAAGTGTGTGGGATGTAGATAAAGTAATGCATAGAGAAAATTTTACATTAAAATGGTTATATTAAAAGCAGAAAGGCTAAAATCAACAATCTGAGTTTCCACCTCAAGATACTAGAAAAAGAACCAAAAGAGATAGGAACCAGAATCAATGAAAAATAAAATTTTTTAAAATAGAGAAAAAATAATAAAGTTAAAAGAGCAATACAATTAATAAGCTTTGCTATAATGATCAAGAAAAACTACTAGGTACATAAATACCAATATAGAGAATAGGAGGGCATAACCTCAGATCCTAGAGACAGTAAGAGGATAAGAGGATATTACAAACAACTTTATGCCAATAGATCAACAAGTTAGATGAAATGGACAAATTCTTTGAAAGACACAAACTACAAAAGCCCACTCAAAAGAAAGTGTATATGTCCCAAAAAGCCCTATATTTATTAAAGACTTTTCACTTTGTAGTTTAAAACTTAACCACAAGGAAAATTCCAAGTTCAAATGACTCCACAGGTGATTCCACTACACATTTAATTAAAAAAGAAAACAAACAAACTAATCCTATACTAACTCCTTCAGAAAATAACAAAGAGGACAAACACTTCCTAATTCATTCTTAGATCCATATTATCCTAATATCAAAATCTGAAAAAGATATTATGGGGGGAAAGTATAGGAAAATAACTTCCATAACTATAAATGTAAAAATCCTTAACAATATATTAATAAATCTAATCCTGTAACAAGTAAAAGGATAACACCTAATGACCAAGTGAAGTCTTCCGACAAATGCAAGATTGACTATTGTTAACCATATAATTCGTCATCAACAGACTAGAGGAGAAGTACAATGATCATTCAATAGATTCAGAAAAACATTTGAGAAAATTCATCATCATCCCTGATAAAAAAATGTTCAGAGGCGCCCGGGTGGCTCAGTGGGTTACGCATCTGACCCTTGAGTTTGGCTCAGGTCATGATCTCGGGGTCATCAAATTCAGCCCTTCATCAAGTTCCGTGCTCAGAATGGAGTCTGGCTTGAGATTCTGTCTTTCCTTCTCCCTCTGACCCTCCCCCCACTCACACTTTCTCTCTCTTAAATAAATAGATCTCTTTGAAAAAATGTTCAGCAAACTAGGAATTAAAGGGAACTTCCTCAACTGTTAAGGCCAAAAACTAATATGCTTAATATTGAAGGATTGAATGCTTTTCCTCTCAAATTAGAGGCAGACAAGGCAAAAATTCCCGTTCTCACAATTTCTAGCCAGTGCAATAAGGCAAAAAAAAAAAAAAAAAAAAAAAAAAAAGGAGGGGGTGCTACTAGAACTAATAAACAATTTTATCAAGGTCACAAGATACAAGGAAAATATGCAAAAATCAATCATATTTCTATACACTAGTGGCAATAGTAATTGTATTTTAAAATATCATGTACAATAGCACCATAAAATATAAGATATTTAAATATAAATCTAACAAAATACGTGCAAAACCTACATGCTGAAAATGACTAAAGATTAATGGAAAAAAATAAGGAAGACCTAGAAATGGGGAGGTATACCATATACATGGATTAGAAGTTTCAATATTAGTCAGGTTTTAATTCTCCCAAATTGATCAGCAGAGCCAACACAATTTCAATTACAATTCCAACATAATTTTTGTGGAAGTTCACAAGCTATTTCTAAAATTTTCATAGAAAATCAAGGGAGATATAATAAACTAAAATAATATTGAAAAGGAAGAATAAAGTGGGAGGGCTCATGGTACCTGGTTTCAAGACTTACTATAAAGTTACATTAATGAAGAACTGTGGTGTGTAAATAGATAGACACTAGATGCACGGAACACAAGGGAGTCCAGAAATAGGCCCTGCATAGATGGTCAATTTATTTTCAACGAAAGTGCCAAGGAAATCCATCAGAGGCAGGACAGTCTTTTCAGCAGATGGTGCTGAAACAACTGAAAACCCATATGATCCATTTTGAGTTCATTGTTACATATGGTAGGAGGTATGGATGAAGCTTTATTTTTAGTATATGGCAAAAAGATTTGAACACCAGAGACATGGTTAGCAAATGAGAACATGAAAAGATGTTCAAAGAGTTACTTTCAGGGAAATTGAAATCACAATTACAAGGAGACACTACTACGTAACTATTAGAATGGCTAAAGATAAACATCATACTTCTTAAAAAATGAAAAATATCAGATACTGACAAAAATAGGAAGCAACTGAAACTCTGACGTATCGATGATGGAAATGAAAAACCCCGCGGCCATTCTGGAAAAGAGCAGGGCCGGATCCTACAGAGTTCAACAACCGCTCAACTTACAACGGACCAATGCCTTTCCGAGGCATTTACCCAAGAGAAATGACGGCGAATATCCACACCGGGGCTTCTACTCAAGGGTTCGCAGCAGCTCGACTCATAACAGATAGAAACAAAATGACCGCATGATCACCAACCGGTGAATGGAAAAATAACTTACAGTAGATCCATACGATGGACTATTTCTCAGCAATAAAAAGAGACAAACAATAAATGGCACGTGCAACAATACGGCTGAATCTCCAAAGCGTATGTTGAGTCAAAGACGCAAGATGAAAAGGATTCGCACTCTGTGCCTTCATTTATACGAAATTCTGGAAACCGCGTAACTGTGGTCACAGATAAGAGGTTGGTGTTTCTTGGGGCTGGGGTTGGGGTCAGGGATTGACAGTAAAGGGTGGAGATGTTCTATGTCTTGACTGTAGCGGTGGTTACACGACTGTATGTGTGTGTCAAAAATCATGGGACAGGGATGTTTAAAATAACATGAAAGACTCCTAACTCTGGGAAACGAACTAGGGGTGGTGGAAGGGGAGGTGGAAGGGGGGTGGGGGTGACTGGGTGACGGGCACTGAGGTGGGCACTTGACGGGATGAGCACATGGTAGTTATTCTGTATGTTGACAAATTGAACACCAATAAAAAATGTATTAAAAAAAATAAGCTGATTACATTGGCTGTAAGTCGTATCTCGATAAAGTTTATTAAAAACGCTTTCCCTTTCTCCCCTTCTCCTTCCAGCCACGGAGAAGACAAGCACTGGGACCGGCTGTCCTTGGACCTACAGGTGGAAGCCATGAACTGAGGATGCAGGGCCATCCTGTTGTCCCTGGACCACTCATTGCTGGGCTGTTACCTGGGAGGGAAACGGGTTTCGTGTACACCGCGGTGTAGGTCAGTGTCTCCACTGCAGCCCTTGGTCTGCACCACTAACTAAGGTGCCAGCTTCAGATGTAGCGTCACTGGTTCACTGGTTTCAAGGCTGAAACGATGTCCGGAGAACTTGAGGTCTGTCTCCAGCCAGACTCTGGCCCTCTGTAGGCACTGGCTCCTTGCTCCAGCTCCATCTGGAGGCCGACTGCTCACGCAGCCGCAGCCTCCCCCAGGCAGCCCTGCCTCCCAGATTCTCTCTGCCAGGTTGGGTCCAGGCCAGAATCTAGCACCGCCCCCCTCCCACTGGTCCAGCCAAGGCCTCCTTACATCTCATTGGCTCCGCCTGGGCCCCCTGCCCATCCTTGAGCCAGTCGCCACAGCGGCCAGGTGAGTGCAATGTCGTGACTCCTTACGCCTGAATCGCTGACTCTTTCTAGACAGCAGGGCCTAAAGCATGGCAGAGAGCGCCCGGTGGGCAGGGAGGAGTGAGGCCCCCCCAGGAAAGCTGGGGTGGAGCACTAAGAGGGAAGAGTAGCTGCTCGAGAGCCAAAGTAACAGATGGCCCTGTCAAGGAGAGTAAATGAACAAATGACTTACCTACGGTCACCCAGCAAGACAGTGACGGGTGTTTGAGGCTTGCCTCCTGCAGCAGGTCCTGAACAAAGGCCGCAGGTTCTGTCCTCTGAGAGATCACCTTACAGTACCCGGCTCAGAGCACACTCGCGGCCCTCCCAGCAGTAGCTCCTGACAACTTTCTGTCTTGATTTGGGGGTCAAGGACAGATGATTAAAAAAAAAAAAAAAAAAAAAAAAAAACGGGCAGCCTTGGTGGCTCAGTGGTTTAGCACCTGCCTGTAGCCCAGGGCGTGATCCTGGAGACCCGGGATCGAGTCCCACATCAGGCTCCCTCTGCCTGTGTCTCCCTCTGCCTGTGTCTCCGCCTCTCTCTCTCTGTGTCTCTCAACAATAAATAAAATCTTAAAAAAAAAAAAAAACACCCATATGATAGAAGACAAAGCCCAGGGATTGAGTGTGGAAGGAGAACATGGCACGGTGACAAGCTGCCAGTGACGTTTTACAAGCTGCCTGCCCGAGGCTGGGACCTTCGTCAGCACGTGTTTAGTGTCAAGACAGAGTCTTGTTTTCCCGAATTCAGATCCAGGTCCAGCGGTTTACAGCTACGTGACCTTGGGCCAGTCGCTTATCCTCTCCGTGTCCTGGATTTGTCACCTATAAAACCCAAATGATGCTGCTCCCCAGGATTGTCGTGACCGTGGAGTGTGGTGTCATGTGTGAAAGCACTTCCTGAACCACAAAGAGGGCCTGTAGAATCACCGCTGGCTCCTCTTGTGGGCACCCACTTTCCTGCAGCCCATGCCCCCCCCGCCGAGATCCGCCAAGCTCCCCGAACTCGCCCCAACCTCCAACTCTCCGTTAGAGCTACTGGAGAAAATGCCCTCGTTTGGAAAACTGGAACCTGTTTGTTGCTCCCGGGCTGCTTGCAAAATGCTGAAATGGGACTCAGGAGTCCAAGTCCAAGCCTTCGGCGTCTCGGAGGAGCCTTGTGAGCCTTTCTGATCATTTCCTCTCCCTCCGAAGGGGCCGGGACAAGCCACTCTCGCGTGTGATACGAGGCTGCAGAGCAAGACAGCGGGGACGGAGGGGGCAGACCCAGGCCCAACCTCTGATGACCGAGTCCAGAGGGAATTTATAGACTGTGTCCCCTGCTGGCTGGGGGGCAGCGCCGGCAGGCACGGCCCTTGTGCGTCTGGCGTGCACAGAAGTGCCCCAGGCCACAAGGCGCTCCGGGAGGACCACTAAGAGCACTCTTGCTAAAACAAGGATCTAAATTCAGCTGCACGACCCTGGGGCCGGAGATGAGGAACTTGAGGCCCATCTGTCAGGATCGTCCGCCGAGCGGCCTTGTTGTTTGGGCATCTTTGAAACTATGCCCGGAAGGCTCGGTCGTAAAACACCAGGCTCTGCAAACAGAGGCTGGAGAGGCAACCTTGAGTCTGTTCAGCCAAGAGCATTCACTGAGATGCAGAAGCACGGAGGTGCAGAACTGTCGTGTGCTCATTTGCACCGTCATGTGCTCATTTGCACCATTGTGCACGTGCACGAGCCCACACTCAGGCATGCACGGTCACCCCAACCCTCCCACTGTGCACCCAGGTGCCTGCACTCCCAGATGCACGTATCTTTACCCTGCTAGTCACACGTGACACATCCACCTGCATTCACGAACACATGCTCAGGACACGCTTGTATACACACAGACACACCCGTGCAGACACTCACGCTCTGAAACCACACGCCCACTCCGAGGTTCGCGAGAACCCTCAGACCCGACACTGTCCCAACACACAAGGACCCATGCAGTCCCCACGTGGCCGCACATTCAGACTTGCTCCAACACGCACAGTCTAGCGTGTGTCACACACGCCTGCACACGCACGCACGCACCCTGGAAGGTCTACACGTGGAGGCTAAGGGCTCTTCTGTGCATAGCCCAGTCATTTCTTTGCTGAATTATGCTTCCACTCAAAATCTTGGTTCAAAATGGGTCCCCACTGAGCGTGCTATCTGAGGGTTCCCAGCCATATGCTTACTACAAAAATTCTGCCCATGTGTCAGATTCTGGCATGAATGAAGTGCAGCCCACACACGTGTATACATTGCAACAAGAGCCAGAATGTAGTTCTCACTGTGGGGTGGCTGAGAACCTCAGGGGGAGCCTGGCACCCGGCCAGCAAGGGCATTCTGGTTGGGCCCAGCTTCCAGACGGCTCTCCCGAGGCTGGCCTCCGTGCCCGCTTCCCGGCCTAAAATAACAAATGCATCCCTTGTGCTTCTGGAGGTCGGAGGTGTGAGATGAGTTGAATATGACCCAACTCAAGGTGTGGGTAGGGCCAGCTCCTCTGGAGGCTCCAGGGGGGAATCCAGGCCTTTCCTCCTCCGGGTGCTAGAGGCTGCTGGCACTCCTTGCCTCACCGCCACGTCATCCCAGTCCCCGTTTCTGTCCTCACGTTACCTTCTCCTCTCTTCACTTTTCTTGCCTTCTTCTTAGAAGGACTTTCGTGATTAAATGGGGCCCACCTGGATAATTTCCCCACGTCAATATCCTTAAACGTCCATCCTGCCACGGAAGGCGACGTTACCACAAGTCCTGGAGACTGGGAAATCTTTGGGGGAAGAGCGGGCCTGATTCGGTCTACCACAGTGGTCAATAAATGTTCCTAATTGTTATAAGACCCTCCCGGCCACCTTGCCCAGGGTCACAGGATAGCAGGTACCAGGGTGGTGAGCCCACCTCTCCCTGACGCCAAAGCCCTTTTCCTTTCCGCTAAGCCAGTGAGCTTCAAACTTCAGCCATATCGAAATCCCGCCCCCCCCCCCACCCGGAGCCTCGTGGAAGGCGCGGGTTGTTGGGCCCACCCCCAAGGTTTCTGATTCAGATTCCAGGGTGAAGCTCAAGAATTTGCACTTCTACCAAGTTTTCAGGTGATGCTGAAGCTGCTCTTGTGGGTCCCGTACCCTGAGAACCGCTGCACTGCAACACGCTGGTGGCTGGAAGGAGTGAGTTGCCCATCTGTGTAAGTGTTCAAGCAGAGGTCACAGAGGTGGTTTCAGAAAGGCAGATTCCAGCAGACGCTCCTTACGAGGCTGTCCCAGAGCCTGGGCCCTGGGCGGGAAGGCTGCCTAGGGCCGTAGCGCTGGGACAGGTGTGCCCGGCTCAGCCCACTAGCTGAATGTCCCCTAGAGCTCAGGCCTCTTCACCTCCTTGGAGGCAGCCTGGTACCTTAGAAAGAGCACAGCCCCTGGGGTCTGACACCGGGGGTTACAGACCCTCCCCCCAGCTCACCCACCACGAAGTCACTCTCGCATCCAGAACTCAAGCGGGCTTCTCCGTGAGATGCAGAGCTCAACCCCCACCTCCTAGGATGGTGTTAGGATCAGAAAAATGATGCCACAACATGACTGATACAGCATCGGCACATGGTGGGAGCCCAGAGTATGTTAGGTGTCCTTCAAAGAAAGAAATGGCGCGCCTGGTCACTTCGTGGTGAGCACGACCCCACACACAGCAGAGCAGGGGACCTGGACGCAGGACACACAGGTGTGCCGAGGTGACAGACTGGATGCGGACCATGAACGCCCAAGGGCTGGGAGGCGGAGACCCGCAGAGGGGCAGGGCGGGCAGTCAGAAGGAGGACATGGACTTGGGTGGGGAGGGTCCCGCCAGCCTTTGGTGGCGCTTTCACGCCCCTGCCGGGGGCCGCATCTGACCCACTGGCTTCCCCTTGCGTTTCTCTTCTTTCCCTGTTTCCATCCTCGGCCTTGGGATGGGAGGGAGGGAGCAACACTGGGGTCCACGGAGGGTCTACTGTGCACCAGGCCCTGCGCTGTGCTCCTTACCCGGTCCGCGGTGAGCACGCTCATCCCATGTGGAGGGAGAACCCGAGGCTCCGGGAGCCTCACCCCACCCCCGCCCCTGTTCCAGCTCCTCCCTCTCATCCCAGCAGCTCCCTTAGGCTCCCAGTCACAGTCACGGGCCCCCTGGACAAGCGTCCTTCCAGAGCGAGCGCCAGCCTCTCCTCTCCGTGTGCTGCCTTTCTTACTGGGATTCCCGCAGGGCTGCAAGGAGGCTGGGGGAGGGGTCGTTCGGTGGGGGGTGGGCGGGCAGGTGTGCCGGTGTCCACAGCCATCCACCAGCCCCCTCCCACGAGCCGCCTCCCCTTTCACTGCCTATTATGATGATTATTTTCCAAGCCGCATTGCCCACACCGGTTAGGCTTCCAACCCCAACGGGAAGGACTGGTAAGGTCAAGGGGTCACAGCAGCGCCGCTGGCTTTGCTTCTCGCAAATAAAAGTGTGAGCTCCACAACGAGGAAGCCGCTGGCGAAAAGAGACAAAGCCCATAAACTCGAATTCTAAATGCACAGAGATGATGCCGGTGGTTCTCGGGGCGCTGTCTCCCACATTCCCTCTGCACCCATTGCACTGCGTGCGACTCTCCTCCAGGAAGAGTCCCCCCAAGCTCCGAAGGGCCCCGGGTGGGTGAGCGGGAAGGTGACAACTGGGAAGATTTAGGATGAGCTTATGCAGGAGTTTGTGCAGTCCCTCGCCCAACCCGTATGCACAGACTTAGGTAAACCTCCTTCTGGTACAAAAGAAGTGGGGCGGGGAGGAGCAAATAAAACCCATTATGCTCTTGATATAATGTCTTAGAGTGTTTTCTAGGTGTAGAGACATCTGCAAGGAATCTCCTATTTATTGGCCTCGGTGGGGAGTCTGGTCCCTTCCTAAAGCAGGCCGAACTCCCAGTGGGAGGCCAGGAGCAGCTGTCAGGCTGGGCAGGGGGTTGAGCCAGGGGGTCCCTCCCTCAACGTCCTTCCTCAGGGGGCTCCCTCTCTCTGCCCGCCCTAACCCCCGGCCTGGCTCCTGCCATCACCCAAGCACCTTGGAAGTGTCTTCACTTGCTAATGCTCATCAGCTCCCTAAAGTAGAAGCTCCATAAGGGCAGAGACCTCATGTGACCCATTTGCCTTGACGTCCTTCCAACACGCAGTAGGCTCTCTACAAGTGCTGCTCCTGTTGCTGCACACACCTCGGCACTAGGTCCGACAACACCACCCGGCTCATGGCGGGTTCTGAATCAACACTATGAGGACAACTGAACAGAGAAGAAAGGCCCCCTGAGCTGGGGAGGAGGTTGAGGTTGAGCACAGGCATCTCCCCAAGGCCACTGAAGGAACCAGACCACCCAGGGGGCGGGGGGTGACTCACTGTTGCCGCCCTTTAACCAAAGAGGACCCGGGCCTGTTTCAAAAATCTCATCCCTGAGCCACAGAGCCCTGGGGATTGAGAGACGGGAAGGACTGGTTAGTGTCAAGGAGTCGAAGCTGCCGCCCAGCCTGAGTCCCCTCCAGTGTGTCCTGAGTGACGGCTGCCCAGTGTCCTCCTGCGTGTTTTCACGTTGGGGGACGGAGCGGTTCTCTCTCACACAGAATGACCAATTCCTCTCTTGAAGGCCCTCATCCCAGTGCTGAAGTCGGGGCTAGTGCTGGGGACACAGATGGAACTGGCCGCCCTGCATTTCTGGCGCCGCTCCGAGACCTAGCCTCATCCCACCACTGGAGCGACGCGGTGGCCCACCCTTTAGAAGCAGCCTCTCCAGCTCGGCAGTGCTTCTTCTGTCCGGGTTGAACATTTCTATGTCTGCATTTTTCTCCCGTATGACCCCGTGTTAAGTCTCTTGCTATCCTCGTGTGGCCTCGGGCACGTACCACTCCTTCAGTGCGCCTTTACAAATATGCTGCCCTGAAAAAAAAAAATGCTGACCTGAACTGAGAATGTCACCGTCTACGGGGTCTGTCCACAGAGCAGGAATGTCACCTCCCCTTCCCTGTACACTAAGCTTTCATTCCCTTAACTCAGAGCATAACTGAAATCACCACGGGAAAGCAGCCAGGTGAAGAAGACCCAAGGGTGCGAAACCCTATCATTATGGGACGGGCTCACGAAGAAGGGCCAGAGAAGGAGCGGTTGGAGGGGTGAGTGGAGAGCAGGAGAGCACACTTGCCCGGATACAAGAAGGATGGGAGAACGTCCCAAAGCTGCGGTCAGCTAGCGATCCTACAGCCCCTATGGGGAGGCCAAGGGAGTGAGAGAAGACTGAGGGCATCGTCGAATGATCCAGCTTGTCAACACCCTCAAGGGAGATTTTCCATGAGGGGGAAAGACCAACGTGCAGAGGGGAAAACGGGAGCAGAGAAACCGAGGCGGAGGGAGTAGATGATGCTTTCAAGATCCAAGGCCTGGACTTGATTGGTGGGAGGCGGGGTGGGCCAGGAGCTCCGGTGCTGTGGTGGACATCGTGGTTTCTATGTCCGGCCACTGCTTTCTTCTAGAAGCATATGTCCACCTCTTTGGGGTTATAGCCTCCCCCAACTGTAGCCATTTGGTTTTAGTGGGACCTGCATCAAGAAGAGGCCATGAGTTGATGCTACGCCAATCAGAGCTCTTCCTGGGATGTCAAATTAGAACAAAGGGGTTAGAGTATCTTCCTCTCTAGGGACGGAAGCTGGGATCTCGGAGGCCAGGAGCGGCCAATGGCTCAGGACCCCAGGCTGGTGGAGGGAGCCCGCGTAGGAGAACTCAGGGACACAGAAGTCCTGCTCTGAGGGCCCGTGAGCGTGAGACACTCCACTCTGCCCCGCCTGGCCTGAGCCCGGGACTCGAGTCCGTAGGGCCCCTTGGAACATAAACTGAATCGAATTGGGTTTCCGTCCCTTTCAATTCCAATATCGGGGTGGGGGGGGAGTTCACAGTGAGTCTGGCCTCCGGGAAGGTTGGTGCTGAAACCACTCGCCGGCAGAGCCAGAGCAGCCCTCGGGGGCCTCGTGTGCATCTTGAACCTGACGTCCCCAGCCTGGCAACCGGCACGGCTGCGCGTGGCATCGGCTGCTGCCGGGATAACGGCGCCGGGCCGGCTGCCTTACGGAGGAGGTTATTTATTTGCTTCATAAGCAGGAGGGCCCGAGGCACATCATGGCAGGGCCCAAGCTTGCCTTCCTTTCCTATTTCATATTATATTTCACCCTGGCAAGAGTGATTCTTCTTGGCTGGGAAATTGATTTTAAATCACCCTTCTTGCTGCTGACAGCCCTCCTCAACCCTCCCTTCCCGAGGCCTTTGCCCTCTCTCCCTCTCTGCAGAGCTCTCCTCCCACTCCTCCCTTCCAGCACCCCCGCTAGACAGACAGACACACACACACACGTGCACACACACAGCTCTTCTCCACGCTGGGCATTTTATCTTTTGCCAATTGCATTTATTGATGCACTTTTATAAGCAGCTCCATCTGTGGCACCGAAACCAGCCTGGAGTGGGACCCTGGGGAAGGAAGCCGGCTGGAGGAAAGGCGGCACGAATCTTTGACACCTGCTTGGGAGGAGGGAGCTGACACCAGACAAGAGGAGGCTGACCAGTCGAACCAGGAGGGGCTTCGGTGCAGGGATGGAGATGGAGGCGCAGATGCGTGGCCCATGGGTTGTGTAGACCGACAGCCTCAGCTGAGACACCAGACACCCAATGGGGAGGAGAAGACACACGGAGGTGGGCAGGGGAGAGGGAGCCATGCAAGCGACGGAGCTCCTCCTAGGGACCAGCGTGTTGCTGTTGTGCCTCACCCTCCTCGGCACCTGGCTGCACAGGGGAGGCCTCGGAAACCAGGGCATGGGCTTCGGAACCTGCAAGGTCGTCATCCCCAGCCCAGCCCAGCGCTTACTTGCTGTTTGGGGCTGTCTAGCAGGGATGTACCAACCTCTTCCTAAAGGACCACGTGGTTAATATTAGGCTTTGGGGACCATAACGTCTTCCCCACTCCCCAGTTCTGTGCTGTAGAACCAGAGCAGCCAGAAACAACACGTAAGCCAGTGGCCATGCTTGTGTCCCAATAAAACTATTTACAGAAACAGGCAGCCCTCTCTCGAGGCGTAATTGGCCCCTCCTCACCTTAGTCCTCCCAGTGCAGGGGCAACTCGCAACCCCGATCACAGCTGCTGGCGCTCAGCCCAGCTGCTCCAAAGAAAACTGCAAAACTGTGAGAAAGCAGGACTCCCTGCCAGTCACTTAATGCCAGGGGCACAGCCAAGGGGCCAAGGTCATGGGCCGGGTTCGAGGCTGCCTTTGTCACTTACAAGCTCTGTAATCTGGGGAAAGTCACTAAACCGCTCCGGGCCTCAGCAGCTTCATCTATAGGAGAAGATGCTAAATGGAGGGCAGGGTTAAGGGGTTGAACAGTCGGGTCATGTGCGAGCCCAGCAGGTATGAGCCTCATTATTCAGGAGTCTGGTGAGATTGTGAGGTGGGTATGGAAGGAGGCCTCCATGTCCTGGCCGAGGGTCACCTCTAAATCCAGCCGTCAGAGGGCTTCCCAGAAGAGGTGATGCCGGAACTGAGGCTCTGACACAACAGGAGTCCTCCAGATGGAAACATGTCCGGGCATCTTATTGAAGGCAAGACAGAGCAAGTCTTCTGTAAGGGCTCACAGGGCGCTTTGATATTCCCAGGCCGTGGCGCAGAACAACCAGGGAGAGACCAGGCTGGAGGGACAAGCGGGGGCCAGGTCATCACGCAAGACTCCAGGCACGAGGCAGTAGAATGTGGATTCTGTCTCCATGACATCAGGGGTCCTGGAAAGGCCTTACTTGGAGGGGATGTGGGCCTAGATGTGGCAGCTACTAGAGGGTGGATTAGGGAAGACATGAGTGGAGGCAGGGGGCCACCAGGAAACCCTTACATGGATTAGGGCACAGAAGAGCCAAAGGCCCTAAGGCGGGGCCTCTGGGGAGAGAGAGGAGGCACACACAGGAGATGCTAAGGAGACAGAAGCATCAGGACAGGCAATCCTACTTGACATGGGAATAGGCAAGAAGGAGGAGCCAAGAGCGACTCCCAGGTTTGGGCCCAAGTGAAATCACAACGGGCAAAATCAAGTGATATCAGCACTCCCCCCAACAGGGCCTAAAACAACACAGCTTCATGACAGATGCATTTGGGGCTGGAATTCAAACACCATCACGCGGGTATCTCCTCAAGATCCTGATTTCAATTCTTTCGGAGATCTATCCAGACACGGGATTGCTGGCTCACGTGGTGGTTCTATTTTTTACTTTTTTGAGGAATCTCTTCATCACTTTCCACAGCTGCTGCAACATTTTGCATTCCCACCAACAGAGCACAAGGGTTCCAATTTCCCCACAACCTCATGCCAACACTTGTTATATTTTAATTGTTTGAATTTTTAAAATGATAGCCATCCTAACAACTGTGAGGCAACGTCTCCTTGTGGTTTTGATTTACGTTTCTCTGACCAGAGTGACGTTCGGCACCCTCTCATATGCCTGTTGGTCCTTTGTAGGTCGTCCGTGCATTACCGTGCTCATTGCAGCATTCTGCACACTAGTTGAGATGTAGAAACAACCCGATTGTCCGTCAACAGATGGATGGATAAAGAAAATGTGGTAAATGTGGTAAAGACACATATAATACAACATTACTTCGCTTTAAAAAAGAAATAAATCCGGGATCCTTGGGTGGCTCAGCGGTTAAAGTGTCTGCCTTCAGCTCACAGCCTGATCCTGGAGTCCCAGGATCTAGTCCCATATCAGGCTCCGTGCATGGAGCCTGTTTCTCCCTCTGCCTGTGTCTCCACCTCTTTATCTCTCTGTCTCTCATGAAGAAAGAAAGAAAGAAAGAAAGAAAGAAAGAAAGAAAGAAAGGAAGGAAGGAAGGAAGGAAGGAAGGAAGGAAGGAAGGAAGGAAGGAAGGAAGGAAGGAAGGAAGAAAGAAAGAAAGAAAGAAAGAAATTTAGAAAGAAAGAAATCCTATCATTGGTGACAACATGAATCGACCTGGAAGACATCATGCTAAGTGACACAAATCAATCACAGAAAGACAAATATTGCACGATTCCCCTTGTATAAGGAATCTAAAATAAACGTATAGAAGTTGAAGATAGATTGACAGTTGCCAAAGGATGGGTGGGAAGGGGGAGAGGGAGAAATGGGAAGTCGTTCGGTGAATATAAAGTTTCATTTATACAAGATGAACAATTTCTAGAGAGTTGCTGTGCAACATGGTGCCTAGAGGTAACAATACGGTGCTGGGCGCTTAAAAAATTAAGAGGGTAGATCTTAAGAGTTCTAACCATACACACACACACCCTAAAACAAAACAAAACAAAACAAAGGGACAAAAGAAAAGTTCTGGAGCTGATGGGCATGTTTTTTACCTAGACTGTGGTTGTGGTATCCAGGCATACACGTATGTTGAAACTTATCAAATTACATAAAATATATACAGTTTTTGTGCATCAACCACACTTCAATCAAGCTGTAAAAAATTATCATGCAGTCTCAGCCTGCAGCAGGAAGGAGCCTGTTGGGGTCATTTCGCCCAACCCCCTGCCTGGGCCCCCGCCTGCGTTTAACCCTCTAAAAAGCCAGCCATGAGTGCAGTGAAGGGCAAACGCTCCTTGCAGCGCACAGGAGGGAAGCTGCCCGACGTGGAGGTGAAGGTTTCTAGGCTCTGGAGAGTCAGAACTTTTAGATGTTAAGTAGACTGGACCCTCTTTCTTCCTTTTTCTCTTTTTAAAATTAGCCAACGGGGTCAGTTGCCTTGCTGTAGGGGGAGGGCGAGTCTGGCAGATGGCCACCCGCCACATCACAGCTAAAGCTCCCCGGCCCAGCCGCGACAGGTGCAATTTATCTACAGCCGAGGGAAAGAGGCGAGGAAATGCCGTTTCTTCCCTTCCTTGCTGTTTGAGGCCATTCATCACCTCCGTTATTTTTATAGCGGTGTGGCTTGCTGAGCTCTCTCTGCCAGGCCCCCAACCCCAGGAAATATGAACAAATGAGAAATTTGGAACCCAAGCTATCAAGGAAGGCATCGGAGCACAGAGGGGTGATTAAGGATAGGACGTCACATTTCCAGCCCTCTGCCCTCCTTACTTCTTATTTTAAATCCCTCCCATGCCCCCAGAAATTTCCAGATAGGACTTGAGATTTTTCTGAGTTGTGCTACCAGAATGGAAGACTTGCTTTAAAACACCTGGAAACATCTATGGACTTTGAAAAGGGAGATCATTGTAATGCTCATTCCAGGGATCTCTGCTTTAAGCCAGCAGAATGAACAGTGAACTCAGTGAGGAAGTCAGTGAGGGGCCTGTAGGACTTAATCTTTGCTGAAAAGATGGAAAGGTGGAGGGAAAAGAAAAAAAAAAAAGAACTGAATCCCATTAGAATGAGAGCTTCTGTGTTTCTCAACTCAAAGTAGAAGTAAGACTTTAAATGTGATGCTATTTGCCTTGCTACAATGGGGAAGGTGTTGTATAGGGGAGTTTGGGTATTATATGGACCTCAGTTTGAATCTTCACTCCTCCATTACCTCAAAAATTTATAAACTGGGGATAGTCTATAATCTATTTCATAGGGTTATTGTGAAAAATTTTTAAATTATTGTAAATATTATATTCTCTGATTTTAAATCCAGCAGCAGCATTATTTTTTTGCACCTCAAATAGTTCCAGCTTTCCCCCTTAGAGGCCCCATTAAGTTGGCTCCCAACTTATTTCAACAAGCCTCCAGATGTTCCACGCTCATCTTGTAGGTACCATTCCTCGCCCCTGGCATCGATCACTTCTTCTAGGAATGTCGGTTCCTTTTCATGGAGAACGGTGCTTAGAGGCCAAGAACTGAGTGCTACATGTGTTCACTGTTACTGAGGTGTCACGACTTCGAGGCCCCACCATCAGACAGAGCTAGGAAATGTCGGTACGTGCACCAACCCACGCAAATAGGCGCATCTGTATTTCTGTATCTTTGTGCCATACTGTGGCTTTGCATGGTGAAAGCAAAGAGAGAAATAAAAAAGAACGTTTTATCTTATTTCTGCAACTTTTCTGTTAGATCAAAATTGTAAGTTTTTTAAGAATCTAGAATGTAACAGATGTGCAATAGCTGCAAATTCCCTTTCCATCCTTCCAATTCCTGAACTTGATTGCTCTAGCTACCTTGAGAATTTATAAATGGAATAATAATATCTACTCCATCAGGCTGTTGCAAAACACACCGGATGTGTTTCAGGATAGGAACATTTAAGGTGCCCTGTAGCAGCAAATTGGTGAGAGGAACCCCTCTGACCAAGCTCTTTGAGCAATTAGCTAACTATCTGCAGTTTGAAGGAGAGTCTCTTAGAATATAAAAACGGGTGTGGGGGTTTAGTCCACATTCCCCTAGAAGTAGACCCTGAGACAGGATTCAAATGCTAATGATTTACTGGGGGGAGGACACCAGAAACACAATGGGGGAGTAGGAAGTGATCCAGGGAAAGAAAGGCAGCCAAAATGTTGTGATAATAAGCCAGCTCCCCTCAGTGAGGCTGTGCTGCATAATCCCATGAGGAAACTCTGGGAAATGCTATAAAACACATGCCTCAAGATGATCTACACACACCCCAGCCAAGTAGCTGAGGGACTTTATGTACAAATTCCCATCAGTCACTACTTGAGGGCTACTCCCAGGGCTGGTTCTGTCCCAGCACATGCAGAGTGGCCTCCTGTGGTTGTGGGGAAAGCCCCAGGACCAGAGCTGCAGGTACCGTGGACAGGTCTCAGCACTTTGCCCCAGACATCAGTGGCCACTCCGTACCTGAGTTCAGTCAGTATGACTCCTTTTCCTGAGCTGCTCTTGCTCTCCTGAGCTTCCTCGAGAGGACCATGCAGTGGGAAGAGAATTATGGCATCTCCTGGGCTTGTGGCTTAGGAGGAGAAAATTTGTCAAGCAAGACCCAGTTTCGTCTAACCAAATATTCATTAATCTGTGACAAGGTAGCCAGGTCTACAAATTTCTTCAAAGTGATATTAAAATGTATTTATATAGAGCGCGAGGTGGCATTTCTCTATATATGAATATGTAAATTTCTGAGTTTGTAAGTATCTGTGGTTGGGAATGAGAATGAGACAGGGAGTACAGAGCCATGAATTCATAAAATATTTTAAAGGAGCTCTCTCCAACCCGTTGGTGTGTTGTGTTATTAAGGTACAGTAGACTTGCAAAGTATGTTGTAAATCTAAAAGTTTAACGCACCATTTGCAGAAGTTTTCCACTGAGTTTACTCTAAGAAAGGGCAATGAGGAAAAAGGGATGTCATCTCACCCTTTCCCCTTGAGGAGAGTTGCATAGTTGGCTTCCCTGCCAGAGCTGGCCTCCTAAGGATCCTAAGGATCCAGAGTGCTCGCATGAGTAGGGTCGTCAGTATAGATGCAGGTCGTGGCCAGCACAGCAAGGAGAGAGTCCTGGAGCGTCACTCATGCTCCCTTCACCAGGACAAGGGCCTAACACAGGACTGCAACTGCCTTGGAGAAGGGGCGTCTTTTCTTAACCAACATAAAACCACCACGTGGGTCAGCAGCCACCCACACGTGCAACACGCATTGTACGCAGGCACCCAAGACAAGGAGCGTCATTATCTTAAGTATGACAAGACCAGGACACAGAAAGGAGAAGGACTTCTCCAGACCGTATTCATGCTGGGGCTTCCATAGCAAAGTAGTAGAGACAGTGGCTTCAACTACGGCGGTTCTGGGGGCTAGAAAGCTGTGTTCGAGGTGACCAGCAGGTCAGGAGGTCGGCTAACCGATGGCAACCTTCCTTCTGCCTCCTCATTTGCTCCCTCTCTGCACGCCTGGGTCCTCATCATCTCTCCTTACAAGGACACCAGTCATATTGGAATTAAGGCCCCACCGTAACGACCTCACGTTCATGTTCTTTGAAGACCCTCTCTCCAAATACAGCCTCATTCTCAGGGACTGAGGGTTAGGACTTCAACACACAAATTTGGGGCGGGGGGAGCAGGGGACACACTTCAACCCATAACACAGAGCAACACAGAAAGCCATTGATGATTCCAGAAATAGAGCTTGATATTTTCTACTTCCCATCTATAAGACTCTGGAGCTTATTCCAAAGTCATCGTGTCCCTGTCAACCCTTGTTTTTGACAGAGGTGTAAATGGAATTGCAGACGCTAAGGAAAAAAGCAGTTGTGCCTCACTGCTGTTCCTGCTTAGCGAGTCATGTCACCATCCCCAAGTGGAGCCAGGATCTCCTGTGACACCCACATGATACCCACCTCCACTAGTTCCTTTAGTGGAAGGGAGTGTCATCCCACAGCCAGGCGCTCACATCTGTGAGCCACTGAGCCCCTCGTCCCCGGGCAGCCACCCCCCACCTCACTTACACGGAGAATGGGCTCCCACAAACCCAGCTTCCAGGGACTTTTGGGCCATTTTTGCGTGAGTTTTAAGAGTTCACTGCGGTGAGGCCCCTTCCATGTCAAACTCCCGCAGAGAAGGGGCTGTGCTCACCTCGACTGAGGGCCCTGCACCGTCTGCGTAACAGAACCTCCTGAAGCAGCGTGGCGCCCAACGAGCAAAACCGTATGGGCAGCCCTGCCCCAGCACCCACACCCCTTACTCCCTAAGTTCTTTCTGTCTAGTCCCTCACTTTACCCTCCTCTCCACACCTCTCCCCTTCCCAGTCCTTTGCTATATTAAAACTGCTTCTCCCTTACTCACCGCCAGCCAACTCCCAGGCAGTATGGTAGCCAGTCTCCCGGGCTGCCCCCAGCGTCTGCTGCCTGCTGGCATTCACACCCGTGTGTAGTCACCTCCCACACTGTGCAGGGTGATAGAACACTGTGGAAATGATGGTATGTGACTTCCAAGATCAAGTTGCAAAGCCATCGTGGCTCCTGTCTGTGTCGGTTTCTCTCTCTCTCTCTTTCAATCCCTTGCTCTGGAGGAGGCCACGACATGAGAAACCCAATGGCAAGGTCCCACGTAGCAGGGAATGGAAGCTTCCTACCAAGAGACAAGTCAGCAGGCTTGGAAACAGACCCTGCAGACCCAGGCCCCACCCCCCCCAGATGACTGCAGTTCTGGCTGATGCACAGCTAAGCTGCCCCTGGATTCCTCCCCCACAGAAACAATGAGACAATAAACGGTTGTTGCATTAAGCCAACAAGTTTGGGGTTACTTGTCATACAGCGATGGAAAACTAACGCAGGCCAACGACACGTTGGGTCAGATCAGGTGACCCCCTCAATCGCCTCCACGTGCTTGGTTCGGATGTTCAGCGCCAACTCTCATCAGAGATGGTTACAGGAAACAGCCATGTGAAATGTGCCGCCAGGTTTGCTGTGCACCTGCTATTACGCATCTTGCTTACCGCTTCACTAATTTTGTAGTTGTCTGTGTAAGGGGCCACGGGAGAAACACTTCAAGAGTTTAGCACAAGGTTTGCCTTGATTCGAGGGTTCATTACGTGAACACTTACAGTCACAAGTTCACCAGGGAAGCAAAAGTCTCCTCTTGCACTATGGGGCCTCCCTCCCTCTCATGCCTCCCACCCTCACTCTAGGGTCTACGCTTTCCTGTCCCATAGACATCTTTGTCGCTCTACCTCTCCCTGGTTGACAGGTGATCAATACACCGGGAATACGATACAGACTGATTGCAAAGCATAATTGCAAATATTGCAGTGAAAGGGGCAGAACTTCACAAAGTCCATGAGAGTGAAGTGCAGAACTGCTGGCGTCATGTGCGAAGGATGTGACAAATGCGTAGTTGGGAGCATTAGAGCAGTTAACAGCTGAAGAGGGGAAAGCAGCAAGGATGATGATCCCACAAAGACTTTGAAAGAGATTGGTTTGAATATCAAAGGAATAAGAGAGGCTCTTGAGAAAATTGATAAAGTGCTCAAAGAGTTTTTGCAGAAAATAACCCTTTTGATGATCATGCTGCAAAAGTCAAAAGTGAATTTGAGAATGATATTTCATTCTGTCATGTGTGTTTGTTGGGAAAATTCCACCAAAAAGTCAGCCCATGCTTCACTCTGTTCATTCAATGAGCAGGTGGACAGTTGCACGTGCAATTTAAATTGTGTTAAGTGTACAGTAAAATAAACTTATTTTAATAGTATTTATTTTCACTTTTCAAGATGCTCTTTTATAAATATTCACTGCAAAATTTCTGTCCTATCTTTAAGGGAAATTTGAACTTGTCTTTTCCTGCTTTCAAGGTGTCAAAGCCCAGTGTTAGCAGAGGAAAGAAGAAAAAAAAAAAAAAACTTGCCCTAAGAAACTGGCCTGTGGCCTCCTTTCTGGTTATCTGAACTTTGTAACTTCACATTTGACTTTTTTGCCTGGATTTCCAGGAACCTAATTACACTTCTGCTCACAGTTCCAGGATGGGGTTTCCCCACACACACTACCAAGCCATTCTCAGACACCAACTGGGTGTCCCATGACTCAACCCAATTCTGACCCTATCTACCTGGAGATAGCTTCAGATCCCATGGGTTAAGGGCTCAAACCTATATAACTGCTCCCTGCTTCAGATGCCAGATGAAAAATCCAGGTTATCACTTGTGCTTGTGACTGGCCAGCTATAGACTCGACGTTCCAATGACCTCTCCCTGGGTTCAATTAATACGCTACCGTGGCTCACAGAATTTGGAGAAACACTTTACTTACTAGGTTGCCACTTACTTACCAGGTTATTACGAAAGGATATAATTCAGGAACAGTCAGAAGGAAGCAAGCCACAGGATGAGATACATGGGAAGGGGCGTGGAGCTTCCACGTCCTCTCTGGGTGTGCCATTCTCCCAGTAAGTCCACATGTCCACCAGCCAGAAGTTCTCCAAACCCACTCCTTTGGGGTTTTTATTAGAGGCTCCATGTCATAGGCAAGACTGATTAAATCATTGGCCACTGGTAATTAATTTGATCTCCAAACCCTCCTCACTCTCCCAGAGGTTGGTGGGGTGAGACCAAAAGTTTCAGCCTTCTACCCACATGGTTAATTCTCCTAAACCAGCCCCCATCTGCAGGTGCAACCCCAAAGTCACTTCATTCACATAGCAAAGGTCACCCTTGTCCAGGAAACATGTCTAACCTCTGGATCTGAGACCTCCCTAGACTACATCAGCTCACCACAAACTAGGTTCTCTTCTGACAAGAGACACTCAGTTTGAGAATGTACTTATTCACTTCTACCAAGATCCCCTTTCCCTTTTAAACGCATAATTAGTTGTTTTGTTTTGGTTTTTGTTTTTTTTTTTTTTTTTAATCTACAGCTTCTTGCTAATCAGCCTCCTGCTTTGGCATTTGCCCACAGAGCTTATAAGCAATCCAAAGCACTGGGCTAGGTTAGGCCTTCACACAAATGCAATTGCACTTTTATTGCTGCCACAATTTTGAGTTGCTGAGTAATGAGATTGATTTCTGAGAGAAGTGAGAGGCAAATATGTGGCCACTCAGCAGCCAACTCTTATTTCTTTATAATTTGGTGCTGCCAAGGACTATGTTTTGTTTTTTCCTCATTTCTGGTCATGGCAACCTCAACAGCTAAGAATTTCTGGGTAGCATTCAACCCCAGCAAGCTACACCTAGTCCTCTTTACTCTTTTAAAATTTTACATGGAAGGGCAGGACTTCCTGAAAGGTGTAGAAGGAGCTTGGCAGACTCTCTGTCCTGCAAAACCACTCTTTAATTGGTGAAAACTATTTTTTAAAAAATTACTTAAAGTCTCTAGAAATTATCCTGAGGGGCATACAGGAAAGAAAGAAGCATTCTTTTAAGAAAATCTACTATATCTCAGGGAGAACAGTGAGAGTCTCTGGCACTTGAGCCACAACCCCTGCTCCTTGTCCCCTACCCCTAGTTTCCAGGTCACTGTGGCTGAGAAGAAGAGGGTTTCCTCTCCCTTCAGCTCCCAATCTGGAGCTATAGATTCATCTGGGCAGGGATAGGCCCTTGGCATTTCCCAGCCCCCTCCGAGCCCCAGGATGCAAAAGTCCTGTTTTGGCTGATGCTGCAGAAAGGACCAGCCTCTCCCTTCCCTCACTCCACCCTCACTCATAGGGCAGAAGCTCTGTTCTAGGCACACGGGCCAAACCACTGGGAGCCCCACTGCTTTATTTCAGTTCTCTTGTAGGAAAGAGGTTCCATGTTACTAGAGATAAAAAGGGACATTTTATAATGAAAAAAAATCTCAACTCATGGGAAAGATATCACAATTACAAATATACATGCATCAAACAACAGAGACCCAAAATACATGAAGCAAAAACTGAGACAATTGAAGGGGAAAATAGACAATTCAACAATGATAGGTGGAGACCTCAATACTTTTCTTCCAATGGACACAACAACTAGGAAGAAGTTCAATTAAGGAAAAAAAAAAAAAAAAAGGAAGAAGAAGACTTGAGCAACGCTATAAACCAAATAGACCTAAAAGGCATTGATGGTCGGCGTAGCCCTGGTGGCACAGGGGTTTAGCACTGCCTGCAGCCCAGGGCGTGATCCTGGAGACCCTGGATCAAGTCCCACGTCAGGCTCTCTGCATGAAGCCTGCTTCTCCCTCTGCCTGTGTCTCTGCCTCTCTCTCTCTCTGTCTCTATGAATAAATAAATAAAATCTTTAAAAAAAAATAGAAAAAAAAGGCATTGATGGAACACTCCACATAATGGCAGAAGAATATATATTCTTCTCATGCACATGTGTAACTCTCTCAAGGACAGCCCTCATGATGGACCACAAAATAAGCCTCCATAAGTAATTAAATTAGAACTCAATAACAGAAGGAAATTTGGGAACATTACAAGTATATGGAAATTAAACAACATACTCCTAAATAACCAAAGAAGAAATTACAAGAAAAATTAGAAAATATTTTGAGATGAAGGAAAGGGAATATACAACATGCCAAGAGGCACAGAATGTAGCTAAAGTAGTGCTCAGAGGGAAATTTATAGCTGTAAACACCTATATTCAAAACTATAAGAAAGAACTCCAATCAATAACCTAGGCTTCCACCTTAAGAAACTAGAAGAGTAAGAATAAACTAAACCCAAAGCAAGCATAAGGAAGGAAATAATAAAGACTAAGTGTAAAAAATAAAATATAGAATAGTAAAAAATAGAGAAAACAAAAAGCAAAGGTTTGGTTTTTTAAAAAGACTTATAAAGTTGACAAACCTTGAGTTAGAGCGACCAAGGAAAAAAAGAGAGAGAAGACTTAATACTAAAACCAGGAATTAAAGCAGGACATGATTACTGACTTTACAGAAACAAAAACAATTCTAAAGGAATCCTGTGAATAACTGTATGCCCACAAATCACATAAATTAGATGAAATGGGAAATCCCCTGAAAGACACAAATTATCAAAATTAATCCAAAAAGAAATAGAAACTCTGAATATATCTCCAACAAGCAAGAGACTGAATTAGCAATTTTAAAACTCCCCACAAAGAAAAGCCCAGATGGCTTCACCGTGAACTCTACCAAACACTCAAAGGAGAATCAACTTCAATCCTTCATGAACTCTCCCAAAAGTAGAAGAAGAAAACTTCTCAACTCATTTTACAAGGCCAGTATTATCCTTCTACCAAAACAAAACAAAGACATCACAAGGGAAAAAAAACCTACAGACCAATAACCATTATGAATATACTTGCACAAATATTCAACAAAATACTAGCATGCTGATTCCAGCAACATATGAAAAGGATTATACACCATGACCCAGTGAAGTTTATTCCAGGAATGTACATTGTTTTAATATCTGAAAATTGGTTTTGTGTAATACACCACATTAATAAAGAACAAAAATGATTTCCAAAAATGCAGGAAAAGCATTTGACAGAGTCCAATATCCTTTCATAATAAAAAACACTCAAGAATTGTGGATAGAAGGAAACCTCTTCCACTTGATAAACCATCTAGTAAAACCCACAGTTAGCACACACTGAATGGTGAACATCTAACTACTTTTCTCCTAATATCAGGAATAAGACAAGAATGCCCCCTCTTGCCACTTTTATTCAGTATTGCACTGGGGGGGTTCTAAGGTGTTAGCCAATATAATTAGGCAAGAAAGGGAAATGAAAGTCACCACACTGAAAGGAAAAAAGTCAAACTATCTCTATTTTGGATGATACGGTTTATATCTAGGGAATCCTAAAGAATACACTACAAAAAAATTTAGAATTAACAAATGAGTTCAGCAAGAATGCAGGATGTGGGATCGATTTACAAAAACAAGTTGTATTTATATACACTGCCAATAAACAGTTTGAAAAATGAATTTAAGGAAACAACTCCCTTTACAACAGCATGAACAATAATAAAATAAAGAATAAATTAAACAAAAAAGTACAAGACTTACACATTGAAAGAAAGAAATTATGCATATATACTTATACATTGTTGAAAGAAATTTTAAAAGATCTAAATAAATAGAAAGACATCCCATGTTAATGGATTGGAAGGCTTACTATTGTTGAGATGGCAATATTTGCCAAATCATCTACAAATTTAACACACTTCCTATCAAAATCCCAACTTCCCTTTTTGCAGAAATGGAAAAGCTGATTTTCAAATTCATGTAGAAATCTAAAGGATTCAGAATGGCTAAAACAATCTTGAGAAAGAATAAATTTGGAAGAATTCACACTTCTCGATTTCAAAGCTAACCACAAAATTACACTGTAATCAAGACAGTGTTGTACGGGCATAAGGATAGCCATATAGCTCAATGGAATTGAACTGATAGTTTAGAAATAAACCCTTACATTTATGGCCAATTGACTTTCAATAAAAGTGTCAAGATAATTTGATGGAGAAAGAACAATCTTTCAACAAATAGAGCTAGGACAACAAGATATCTGCATGCTAATAATGAAGTTGTATCCCTACCTTAATTATACACAAAAATTATTTCAAACTGGATCATAGACTTAAATATAAGTACTAAATTATAAAACTGTTAGACAAAAGCATAGGAGTAAATCTGTTAACTTCGAATTAGGTCCATTGTTAGAAACCATTGTTTCTAAATCCTCTACCAAAAGTACATGCAACAAAAGAATAAAAAGGTGAATTGGACTGTCTCAATATTAAAAACTTTTGTGCTGCAAATGATACCCCCAAGAAAGTGAAAAGATAACCCACCAAATAAAGTAAAATATTTGCAAATCATATGTCTAGTAAGAGATGTGTATTCAGAATACTTTTTTTTTAACTCCTTCAACTCAACAATTTAAAAAAACACATTTGTAAATGGTCAAGGGATCCGAATAGACATTTCTCCAAGGAAGATATACAAATGTCCAATAAATGCATAAAAACATATTTAACAATATTAGTCACCACAAATCAAAATCACAGTGAGATATCACTTCATACTTGAGTGCTAGGATGGCCATAATTAAAAAGACGGGCAATAACAAACGTTGGCAAGGATGTGGGGAAATTGGAACCCTCATAACATTGCTGGTAGGATTTTAAAATGGTGCCGCCACTTTGGAAAACAGTTTGGCAGCTCCTCAAATGTTAAATATAAAGTTTCCATGTGACTCAGCAATTCCACTCTCAGACATATACCTAAGAGAAATGAAAACATACATCCACACAAACACTTACACAAATGTTCATGGCAGCATTAGTCATAATAGCCCAAAAGTGGAGACAATCAAAATGTCCATCAACTGATGTATGGATAAATAAAATCTGATGTATCTATACGATGAAATATTATTCCACAGTAAGAACGAGTGGTGTACTGATAAATGCCTCCACATGCATGAGTCTTGAAAACATTATGCTGAGTGAAGGAAGCCAGCCACGGACACCACATATTATATTTACATAGAATATCTATTTATGTAAAATATCCAGAATAGGAAAATCTGTGTTTAGAAAAAATATTTTAATGCTAGCCCAGGCTGGAATCAGGGCTGGGAGAAAATAAGGAATGGTTGTTAATGGGCATTAAGTTTACCTGGGGAACACAAAAAATTTCTAAAATTAGATGGTAGTAGGGCATCTGCGTGGCTCAGTCCATTAAGCATCTCTGACGTCTGCTCAAGTCATGATCTTAGGGTCCTGGAATCGAACCCTGTATCAGGTCCCCTGCTCAAAGGGGAATCTGCTTCTCTCTCTCCCTCTGCCCCATCTCTCTCTCTCTCATAAATAAATAAAATCTTTAAAAATAAAATTAGATAATGATGATGGTTACACAAGCTTTAAATATACTAAAAAAAAACATTGAATTCTACACTTGAAATGAGTTAATTACATGGTGTGTGAATTATGACTCAATAAAGCTGTTTTAAAATTATCATGGTTCATGGTTAGGAAAACTCAATAATGTTAAGATGTCAGTTCTTCTCAACTTGAGCTATAGATTTGACACAATCCCAGTCAAAATCCAAGGAAGTTACTTAGTACATTTCAAACAAACTGATTCTGAAGTTTCTATGAAGAAACAAAAGACCAAGGATAGACAACACTGTATTGAAGGAGAAAAAGAGTCAGAGGATGGCACCACCTAACTTAAGAACTTACTACGTAAAGCTACAGTAATCAAGACTATGTGGTATTGGTGAGAGAATAGATAAATAGACTAATAGAACAAAATAAAGAGCCCAGAAATAGATCCACACAGAAATAAGCCAAATGATTTTTGACAAAGGAGCAAAGGCAATTCAATGGAGAAAGGATAGTCTTTTCAACAAATATTGCTGAAAAACTGGATATCCACATGCAAAAAAAAAGGAAGAGGAAAGAAAGAAAGAAAGAAAGAAAGAAAGAAAGAAAGAAAGAAAGAAAGAAAGAAAGAAAGAAAGAAAGAAAGGAAAGAAAGAAAGAAGAAAGAAAGAAAGAAGAAAGAAAGAAAGAAAGAAAGAAAGAAAGAAAAAGAAAGGAAGGAAGGAAGAAGGGAAGGAAGGAAGGAAGGAAGGAAGGAAGGAAGGAAGGAAGGAAGGAAGGAAGGAAGGAAGGAAGGAAGGAAGGAAGGAAAAAAAGAAAAGAAAGAGAAAGAAGGAAGGAATTTAGGCACAGATTTCAATCTTTTGCAAAAATTGACTCAAAATGGATCATAGGCATAAGAGTAAAGCATAAAACTATAAAACTTCTAGAAGATAACAGGAGAAAACCCAGGCGACCTTGGGCTTGGAGATTATCTTTGAGTATAACACCAAGAACACAATCCATAAAGGGAAAAAAATCAATTATAACAAATGTATCACACTAATGCAATAGGTTAATAATAGGGAAAGCTGGAGATGGGCAAGGAGGGTGTATGGGAACTCTGTACTTTCTGCTCAATTTTTCTATAAACCAAGGTAGTTCTAAAAAATACATATTAATTTTTTAAAAGTTCCTCAGTTACTTATGTGCAGTCCTGTTGCATGGCACCAAGCACACAAAGATCCTTGATTCTTGAGTTGGCATCTGCTCTTGTTTCTTCCATAAGGAAATAAGTTAATATATTATTTTTTAATGAATTGTCATGAAAATTTGGTGCATCCAAAAAAAATGTAACCAACACATGAGTTGTATACCATGATAATTATGAGACTACCCACTTAAAAATTAGAATATCATCGATATTGTTGCATCTACCGATACGTGCCTCCCATATCCCATCTCCTTCCTTCCCTCCGAGAGAATAATCTTTTTCCTGAATTGTTCTCACCCTTCCTTTGCATCTTATGAGAAGCAGCTCTGGTGTTAAGAAGACAGCTCTGGAGACTCACTGCTTAGGCTATTGTCAACGTGGCCGGCAGGTTCTAAAACACGCCCCCAGTGATTCTGGTATTTATGCCGTGTGTCATCTCCTTCCCTTGAGAATATAACAACCATGATGGGATATCACTTTCAAGATAGATTTGCAGAAAGATCCTAGCTGCAGTCTTGCTCACTCTTCCCCCTTTTTCTCTTACTTCGCTGATAGAAGCCAAGAGCCATGTTTTGAGCTATCCTCATGGAAAGGTCTACCTGGCAAGAAACAGAGAGAGACTCTCAGTTCAACAGGCCCAGGGAGACCTGAATCCTACCAACAGCCACATGAGGTCTTAGAAATGGATCCTCCTCCAGTTTAGCCTTAAGCTGAGCTGTAGTCTCAGCAGACACCTTGCCTGCAGCCCTGTGACAAATCCTGACCCAAAGGACCCAGGAAAGCCACATCTAGATTTCTGACCCACAGAAAATGTGAGATAAATTTTATTGACTAAATTCAGGAGTCGTTTGTTATGTAGCAACAAGTAAAGGATATGAGCACTGTGTTAGCTATGTGGTCTTGGGTGAATAACTAATAGTTTCTATGCCTGTTTCACAGCTATGAAATGGGGATAATAATAATAATATATCCTCATGATATCTAGAGAGGATAAAACAATACATAAAAGGATTAAAAGAGTAAGTGCCCATTAAATGTTAGTGTTCTCCGCTTGCTACATGATATATGTATAGATTCTTCATCAAATATGCATCTAAGACCTAACTCTTCCTCACTGGAGCACAAGCACACACTGTTGATATTGGAATATTGGAAAAAGGGGCTATGAGTCCACATTAGCTATGACTTCTTATAGGAAATCTTTTTTTTTTTTTTTTTTTTTTTTTTTTTGTGAGGCAGGCAGACTGCTTTTAGGAACTGATTCCTCACTGATGAGACATGATTTATTGAAGTTTGTCTAAGCTGACTGCATTCAATGTTCAGGGGGCTCCCTTATCAAGAACTTAGTGAGTCTGCTAAGGAGACCTTTATGTTGCAAAGCGGGAGACCATATTCTTGTTCAATCTCTGGTTTTCTTGACTGACAAACATAGGTCCTTGTAATTTCTTATGGGCTCTATCTAACCATTCCTCTGGGGCATCACTAGGTCATCTCAGAACAGAGGTGACAAAAGCAATACACATGGATCTGAGTGTGGGGAAGTGGAAGTTAAACAAGATACTGAGATGTGTATTTCCAAAACTTAATGATTTGCTTATTCTTCAGTCTTTGATTTATGCCTTTTGCACGCCAGGCACTGTGCTAGTCCACGGGTTCAACATTAAATATGTTTAGGGGCTTCAGTTAGGATTTGGGGATTCATAAGGATCCTTCACTTAAGTGTAGGAGTCTGGAGTCCTGTGTACTTGGGTTAACCATTAGTCCTTTCTTTCCCCAAGACCATGTTCTGTTGCTCCATTTTCCTGCATTTCCTGCATTTCTCTTAAGCTGGGATTCCTAGAAATCCACCCTCACTTAGAACACTGTTTCTAGACTAGCCTGATGGCATGAGTCACATGGGTGCTTACCAAGTGCAGATTCCCAGGCCTCACTCAAGACCTTTTGAATCCAAGTCTTCTGGGGAAGAGTCCAGAATCTATCATTTTTTAAGATTGTATTTATTTATGAGAGAGAGAAAGAAGTGGGGAGAGCAGAGGGAGAAAAACAAACAGACTCCACAGTGAGCACTGAGCCCAACATAGGGCTTGATCTCAGGAACTTGAAATCATGACCTGAGCCAAAACCAAGAGTTGAACACTAAGCTTACTGAGCCACCCAGCACCCCTGGAATCTATTTTTAACAAGCACCTCTGGGTAATTCTTATCATCAATGAAGTTTGAGAAACACTATGTAAAAACATTTTACTTTCATCTTTCCCCTGGTTCTGGGGCTGGTGAATAACTGCCCATGGCAGACATCACTAATTGATCACAGGGACTCTTTCATACTGAACCTGGTTAAGGCCTCAGAACTCTTAACAAGCACTTCAGGCAGCCCCCACTCATCGGGTGGAATTACCCAGGAGATGAAATGTAATTGCCAACCCTGCCCTAGTTTATATGTATTCATATGATGTTGACATTTTCTGATCTGTTGATAATGGATATGCAAGAAGTGCAGGTGTAGAGACTCTGGGAGAACCCAACTCCGTCTGAGACTTTATGCTCATGACTGATTGACACTTCCACAGACAGATGGCTTCAGAGAGAGGTCAAAGGTCTTTACTGTGGCATTTTCCTCCTGTTTCTCCAGATAATAGATCCACCCTGGACATAAGGTGTGGTAGACAAATGATGATGTGAGTCTATCTAGTTGCTGTCATAAGAGGGAATTAAGAAAATGTGGGACAGGGGAGGGTCTTGTAGGCTTTTAAAAACTTTCATCAGTCTTGATCAAAATGTAGCTCTTTGAATTGAGTTTAGCTGCCTGTGATGGCAGCAGGTCCATAAAATCTCTCTGCCTTCCGGGAATCACAGTGTCTCTATTTTCTCTGTATCCCCTCAGGATGCTAAGGTGTCACTATTGCTAAAGGAACTGGCCAAACCATGACCAGGGAACAGAATAAGAGCTTCTGCTCTCAAAAGGCATTGAGGTTAGTGGAGGAGACAAACAGATCTTAATGCTGTGGAGTGGGATGCCCGTTAAGGGTCACAGGGAACCATGAAGGCAGGTAGCACAGAGAGGCTAACTCTGTCCCTGAGTGAAGAGCAGAGGGAAGACAAAAGAAGTGTGGAGACAAAGGAAGTGATTCTCAGAGACTCTATCAGGCAAGTAGAGTAATGAGAAAATGCATTTCAGCAAAATATCCACACAAAAGCCTGTAACCATGCACTTCTGGGTATCAATAGGGAGAAGCATCAAGGCTGTAGGGCTATGTGTATACTTGGATGGGGGAGAGGGTGAGGAGAGGAGAGTATGGCTGTCCATGGGGCTGGAATGGGCAGCAATGGACCTATCCAAGAGAAGAGACTTTGTAGTGTTGGTATTTATGGGCTCCTACTGGAACATCCACACACTACTAGGTCATCCTAGGAGAACTCACCAGTGCCTAAACCTGCACACATGAACTACAGTGAACTCTGGTGCCTCCCTCTTAAATATGAAGGGCATCAAGTTTCACCAGATATTTAAGGAACCACTCTATTGTGGGAGGGAAGACTAACATAAGCAAACAGGAAAAAATATCACATGAAATAGCAACAATATAGAAAGGGGGAAAAACACAAGCTTATAACTGATATTCTTAGAGATATGGGGGAAATATTATATTCTTAAACAAGAATATATAATTATTTAAAGAAGAAATAATAAAAAAAGAGCTCTTAAAATTAAAAATATAGGGGCATCTTGGTTGCTCGGTCAGTTAAGCATCTGACTCTTGATTTTGGCTCATGTCATGATCTCGGGGTGGTGAGATCAAGCCCCCTTCAGACTCTGCATTCAATTCAGAGGCTACTTGACATTCTTTCTCTCCCTCTTCCTCTGCCCCTTCCTTCCTGCTCACACTCTAACTAAATAAATAAATGAATAATAAAAATATGACAGAAATAAACAATTCAATGGAATGGTTGTAAGAATAAATCAAGGGAAACTCCAGAGACAAGCACAGAACTCTAAAAAGATGGAAAATAAGAGAAAGTATAAGATTATAACACCTACGAGGAGAGCTGATATTTGAATAGCAGATGTTCCAGAAAGAAAGAAACCCAGAGGGGAAATTAGTGAAGCAATAAATCCAGACATGAGTTTCCAGATTGAAAGGGCCACCAACTGCCAGAACAAAGGATGGAAAACATCCCTCACTCACTGATATTCAAACACTCGGGAAGAAGAACAACATAAGTCTTCTCAACACCAGCAATGCAAGCTAGAAACGGTGGCGAAATGCTTTCAAAATCCTGAGGGGGTACGGAGACGGATGATTTCCATTCTACAAGTTTATGTTTGGCCCAACTATTAATCAAGTGTGAGGATACAATAAAAAAATCATCTCACACATACAAGATCTCAAAAATATTGCCTCCCCATGAACCCTTACTCAGAAAGCTACTGAAGGATGTTCTCCACAGAGACAAGGGAGTAAATCAAGAAATATGAAACCCAGGACCAAGGAAATAAAGAATTTAATACAAGAGAAAGCTAAGGAAATTCCCAATTTGATGATGATGGTGATGATGAAAAGTTTCAGGATGATGGATGAATGGTGGAACAAGTTGGAGCAGGAAGACCAAGAAAAGAACTAAACCAATACATAATTCTATATATGTCAACATATTTAAAAGAAAATTTAATTCTTCCAGAGAGCTCAAGGAAAATAGTGATAGGTACATAGGAAACCAAGTAAATGACAGATCAGGGCAATTACAACCCAAGAAAAACAATAAAGTTGTGCAAGGAAAGAAATATAATCATGGCACACCGTGTATCTCAAGCTGAGAGTAATATCATAATAACACAAATACTGAATACTAATATTACCAAAAGATGATGATATAATCATTTTGAGAGGATGCGAGGAAATGTGTTTGTGGGAGATAGGAGAGCTAAATCTTCTTACATAAAAAGAAGTTAATAAATGATAAGTAAATTTAAAAAAAACCATTAGACTAAGCATGTTATTTAGAATTATGGAGTTAACACTGAAAGAAAACAGCTGAAAGAGTTACCTTAGGGGAGAAGGAATCCAGAGAAAGGAATAGGGCTGCCTTCCCTTCAAAGCCTTATATAGATATTTATTCTTTTTAAATTGTCTCTGATATTTAAATATGGATTGCATGTGAAATGATAGTGTTTAATTAATGTGAAATCTCCTAGTTATGATAAATGTATTATATTTATATAGGAGAATGCCTTTAGTCCTCGAAGATACATGATGAAGCATGTAGTCGTAAAGCAGTACAATGTCTGTGATAATTCTTTTAAATCATTCAGGGAAAAAATAAGATGAAAGATGGATGAGAAAATAAAGAAATGTGACAAAATGTAATTAGTGAATCTAGATAAAAGACATATAGATGTTCACGTACTTTTCTTTCAACATTTTTGTTGAAAGAAAATTTTTTTCTTTTAAAAATTTTTTTCAAAATAAAATGTTTGGGGAGAAACCAGGTATCAGTGTTCCAATAAAAATTAAAAATAACATTGGTCCAACACCTGACATTGATGAGCATGGTAGCTGTCATTACTATCCTGTCATCATCATTATTTCTCACCAAGTGATCCAATTTAGTAGGAAAGATAGTGATAGACCACTGACTGTTACACCTGGATAATTATAAGGAAAAAATATTGAATGAAGACAATTTTCACTCAACTGTTCTATCCACCCAGCTACCCAGGGCCTGGGGCCTGTTGTGTAGGCCTGGAAACATAATCAAATGTACTTCTCCCTCTTATATAAAATACTCTTGGGCCACACCCAGAGGATAGTACTGGTCACTTCCAGTTTGAGATGGTACAGAGAATGGCCAACACCCTGGTTAAAGAAATATAAAGGAAGTAGAATCACAAATCTCGAAAGGAAAGGTAGTTTAGGGTGCCTCTCAGGTGTGCAACTTGGAGGATCTGAGAGAGTGATGGCGTGTTGCCTAGACTGAGACTGGCCACCTTGACCTGTACAGGACATGGCACCAGAATTAAGAATCTCCACTGGAAAAAAAAAAAAAAGAATCTCCACTGACTTCTTGCTCCCAGGGCCCTCTCAAGGCCTGGAACTTGTTGTTCTATAACTAACTATTCATTTCTCAGTGCACTATATTCATACCTGGTCCTGCTTCGCGTTACTGTTTCATATTCCATCGAGGAGAGTCGAAGGTCTTCCCAGAACCTAACCTAACAACTTCATGACTCAGCTCCTCATAGACTCCATAGAAGTGCAGATTTAGAAACTTCCCTACCCTGGGTCACTCAGAGATGCTTGAAGAAACCCCTCACTGAGATAATCTCATAGGAACTCCTCTTCACACATCTCTGAAGCACTGGGTCATTTCTAATCAGTGTTTTCTGCCTCTAGGCTATGTCCTTAGCCTTAGAGTAACATCATTGTGTATGTGCGTATGCACAGTTATATGTGCAAGTATATAAGCAGTCGACCCTCATTACTCACAAATTTTGTGTTTGTGAATTCGCCTGCTTCAAAAAATTTATCCGTGACCCCGAAAGTCAACACTCATGATGTCCATGTTTCCAGCTGAGGTGGAAACAGGCCATGGTCTGCTTTCTTATTTCAACTGTCATAGAATAAACAAGCATCCTTTTCACAGTCTATTTTTTGTCTTTTTTTTTTTTTTTTTTTTTTTGCATCTGTATGCTTTTTGTTGATGATTTTGCTCTTTAAACTGGCCCCCGAGCATAGCACCGAAGAGCTGTCTAGTTCCTAAGCACAGGGAGGCTGTGTTGAGCCTCAGGGAGAAAATACACAATAGATGAGCTCCATTCTGGCATGAGTTACGGTGCATTGGCCATGAGTTCAATGTTAGTGAATCAACACTGTATATTAGATACGGTGTCTTTAAACAGAAACATGCATAAAACAAGGTTATATATTGATCAGTTGACAGAAATATTGTGACCTGAAGGCTCACAAGAAACTAACCCTATATTTGCCCTAGAAGCAATGATTCAGTATTCACTAATTCAGCACTGGTGGCGACTCTGTAGACTACAAGGACCGTAAAGAAGGAGAATCAAATGCATATGTGTGTTTGTGTGTGTCTCTCTCTTTCCAATGGCTTTTTGAAAAAGCTGTATTAACAGGTCCTCCTTTGATTTATTTTTTCAGAACAACTATCAAATATACTTCCCCAAAGGGAACATTGTAAAATCCTAGGGTGGGCTGAAAAGGGGCAGGAATGGTGTGGAACAAGTGTGGAAGTACGGATGCTGCGAGCTGCACCTCTATGAACCCAGGGCTCCAGGCCCCAGGGCCAGCACCCTACTGGGGTCCTTTGTGGCTGCTGCAGAAGTAACCTGGCTCGGGAGGCAAGGCCCCTACTGACTGAGGGTGAAGATTGCTTCCCATAAGAAGAAAGGATGAAGATGAGAGCCTAACCAGCCCTCTGGCCTCAGCCATGGCAGACTCATAGACTCATAGAATGTACAAATAACACCGGGACTTCATCTTGACCTCTGATCACTGCTGTTAATATGATTATTTATACCATATCTGATACATAGTAGGCGGTCAACAAATATGAACGAATAACCGTCTTAATATAAATGGTCATTATTTCCCTTGAATGTATGATGCTGAAAGATCTGGCTCTTTTTTCCCCAATTTCTAATGATGCTTTTATCATTCTTAAGAACATTTTCTTTTCTTTGCATCAAAGAAGCACATCTTCAATTCTGCAAGAAAGACGATTTGATTCAGTGACCTTGATTTATTGAAATTGCTTGAGGAGAACATCAGTGCCATAAACAGAAGCGCATGCAGTGAACAGCTGAGATGGGGTCTGGTCTCAACTAGGCTCATTCCGGCACCCCTATTCTCACAGCTGGGACCCCAATCTACACAGTGAGCTGGCACCCCAGTCCACACAGCTAGAACCAGGTTTGCATAACTGGTTGGTAATTCAGTTCCTGCAGCTGGAACCTGGTCCTCACACCTGGCTGGCACCCCAATGCACACAGCTGGCACTCAGGTCCACACAACTGGCTGACACGTCGATACTCACAGCTGATGGCAATATTGTCCCTATGTTGGAACCCAGTCCTCACACCTGGCTGGCACCCCAATGCACACAGCTGGCACTCAAGTCCATACAACTGGCTGGCACATCGATACTCACAGTTGACTGGTAATATAGTCCCTATGGCTGGAACCCAGTCCCCACATCTGGCTGGCACCCAATGCACACAGCTGGCACTCAGGTCCATACAACTGGCTGGCACTTCAATCCTCACAGCTGACTGGTAATATAGTCCACACAGCTGGCACCCCAGCCCACACAGATGGTGACCCAGCCCACAGAGCTGGCTGGAAGCCAGGTCCTCACAGCTGGCACCTATTTCACACAACCGGTGCCCCAGAATGGCTGCTGCACCATCTGCGAAGCTTCTTCTCACTGTTCCTTGCTCTTTACCATGGAGTCTATGACAGCTTCTGAACACACCTCAAATGACTACTCCGTTCTCACTAAGTAAAATGAGCTTCAATCAGGCTGAAAGGGAGTTGGGCAAGATACGTAGTAGGACTTCCTAACCAGAAGAGTTAAAGATACAACTACAAAGAACTTCTTTCTTTGAAGATTCCCAGGTAAGCACTTACAGGTTTCCTGGATGGTGGGTCTACTCAGGGGCTCCTTGGTACCGCTTTGACTTGGGCCAGGAAGGTGGTGGATCCCTTCAACGTGTCAGTGCTAATCCAGGCACAGCAAAGCCAAAAGCATGGCCCAGGCCTACATCAAGAAGATACAATGACAGCAGTGTGGGGACACCATGTTGTCCAACAATCCACTAGGCAAGACTAGCGAAGAAGCATACTGGAGTCAGATTGCAGGTACAGAAGAGCTTCATGGGAATCCAGGATCCTGGACCAGACAGTGCACAGTAGGCTCAAGAGAATGTCAGGAATAGAGCTCTTCTGGGAGAGAACATACTTTGAAGGGCACACATGCACCCATATCTAGCTCTTTATGATCTTCAGTTTGATGGTTTTGAAAGAGGCATCTAAACGCAGCACCTGTCAGAAACCCCCTGAGAGAGAGAGACCCAGCAAATGCATTCCTAAGCCCAAGCCAGGAACATCCCTAAGAAAGTCTCCAGGGACGGTAGCTCATTCGAGCTCATGGTTCTTGGTAATCTCTGGCACAATGGCACTGCCACTCATCATCTGTGTTACCTTGGACATCCATCTTTCCCTCCATCAGCCTTGGTTTGTTCATCTTGAGAATGGGGATGATGATGTTTCTCCCCCAGAAGCTCCTTCCCCTGTTGTCTCAGCCTGAGCCACTCCAATTCGATTCTCTCTTGGGCATCTGAAAGTGAGAGGGAGAGCCCACATTAGATGGTTATGGATATTTTCCATTTGCCCCTCCAGATCCACTCTCCACCCTTCTCTGCCCTGCTCTGGGTCCCCGGAGCGGGGAGGGGGGTGACGGGGGCTGACCTCTAACTGTGGATCATAGCAACTGGCCTATCTGACCTCCTGGATTCCAATCCTTTTTGGCCAATAGGAGGCATCAGCCGGAGACTAAAGAGGAGGAGAGAGAGGGAGGGGAATCTCTTCCCATAGATCCCTTCCTTTCAGGTTATGGTTTGGCAGTGGCTGAATTTTTCCACCTAAGGCCGTGACTCTTGTCACGTAGCCCTTCTCCCATTGCTACAGCCCTTTCCAGGTTCAGCAACACCATTCCCTCTCCTTACTCCTTCTCATCTACAGAGGAAATGGTTTCCTACATCCAGCCCCAGGATGCTTCAACATCTCTTGTTGGTTTACCTTGACCCTGCCTTAGTAAATGATCCCCTCCTTAAACTTTCTTTGATACCTCTTTTGAGCAGATCATCTGTGTTCTGGTGGACCCCTGACAATATAGGGAGTCAAGCCGGAAAGGCCCATAGATATGATGACTTAAGCTTACCACTTGGGGGCAATTAGGATGGCTCTTGTAGAAGCAGGACTGTAGAGAGTGTCAAAGAGGCATAGCCTGAGGACTTTCCAAGGCCCACAAGGCCTGAGCGTGCATCCCACACAAGGGCCCATGAGTTTCCTTCACTGAGCTCACCTGAGTCGGCATCTGATTCTTGTGTTATTTGACCCCTGATTGAAACACCGGCGTACCTTTATCCTCCTCCGGGAGAAATCCTACTGGTCAAAACGTCTGTCAGTCCTTAGATACCAAGTGCTGGATGAGCAGGTTCTGTTTCTGGTCTCAAGCACGGGGTTTCCTCAATACCCAGCCTAGGGCATCCAATACATCATATTTCATGAATTAAAAAAAAAAAGTCTCCAAACAAATTTATTCATTGGTTGCACAGGCATAAATAAGATCATTAAAGAGAAGATGCTCTGTTGAGAAAAGCTGCTGGACATTTTGCTAATTGGCTGAATATGCACCAGAGTCGCTTTTCTCTTCCCTCCAAAGATTTCCACTGCCTTTGATTTACTAATGTTCTAAGAAGCCCGCTGCCCGTGGCTGACCAGGAATTCCTTCCCAGCCTCCAAGGGGCACTAGAGGAAAAGGAACTTGCCTCTGGGTACACAAAATCTGAGCATTTTGCTTTCTGGTTTCCAAACACAAAGAGGAACAATAAAAGGTAAGAGAAATAAATTTTGGCTGTATGTAGAGAATAAATATTCCCAGGACTGTAGCTTTCCAGAATTGGAAGGATTGTTCAAGGTTGGCACATCTAATCTCCCACAAATCATAAAACATCCCTCTGTGAAGGCTGAGGACCCCTTTCGGCCAGCTCGAAGAGGTTCTGTACCTTTCTCACCAAAGGCCTGGCACTCCAAAGGAGACAGGCAGGTGGATGTTCAAGCCTCACCTGCAGGTTCAGACAGTGTGGGGGCGGCATCCTCATTCTGGGCTCCACCAGACACAGGGAGCCCATAGAAGTGGCAATCTGGGTCAGGCTCTTCCCATGGCCTCATGAGCATGGGATCTCAAGGGCAGGGTGCCTGCCCAGGCAGGATCCTCCTCACAGAACCCAAGCGCTCACCAAACATTGCCACATCTGTGCCTCTTGGCTTACAGTAGATGGATACCTCTACTCCATCACCACCAGATACCTCTGGAATCTGGTCTGGAGCTCCTGCTGCCAAGAGCACACCACCTCCACCAGCAAGGCCACCCAGACTAAGCCTTCAGTGCCAAGTCCACCATGTACAAGGGCCACGACTGCTGAGAACTGCTGTTTCAGAAATGTGTGAGACGTTACCCCCTTTTTACAGATAAGGAAACTGAGGCCCCTGAGGGGTTAAGTCATCTGCCCAAGGCTAGGAAGAGGGGAAACAAAGATGTGAATCTCAGGTGGCTCAAAAACACAGGATCTTTCAAGAGTGGCAAGTGTTAGGGGCACCTGGGTGGCTTAGTCAGGTAAACATCTGCCTTTGGCTCAGGTCATGATTTCAGGGTCCTGGGCTCAAGCCCTGTGTCGGGCTCTCTGCTCAGTGGAGAGTCTTCTTCTCCCTTTGCCTCTCCCTCCTGCTCATACTTTCTCTCTCTCTCTCTCTCTCAAATAAATAAATAAAATCTAAAGATAAAAAATGACAAGTGTTTAACAGAGAGTGAAGGGGGAGCAGGTGGAGAGAGACTCCAAATATGCCTGGAGGACAGGAGAGACCTTGAAGAAAATGTGGGTGGAGCCTTCAAGTTCAGGCAGGGGCTCCCTTGGTGTTGGGGAAAGGGCAGTCCAGCCAGGGCTCCAGCTGTCGGCTGAGCTGGAGACACTATGGTTGCTCAATAAATCCTAGCCTCACAATGGCAGCGTCCACTCTGTACAGGACCTAGTGCCAGGCACTCTAAATTCATTGAACAAATGTGTTGGGCACCTCCTAGTGCCAGACTGTGTTCTAGGAGTTGGGCATATAGCCTTCACCAAGATAAACAAATTCCCTGCCCTGAAAGAACGTACACTCTGGTGAGAAAGGCAAATAATACTGATTTATTCTGCAGTGTGTTCAGTGACAAAAGCTGCGCAGAAAAACAAAGCAAAGAAAGGCAATGAAGCAGGGAGTTCTGGAAGAACAAGGTGGTCAGGGAAGGCTTCATAAGTCTTTCACAAGACTGGAAAGAGTGAGAGAGAGGGAGCCAAGCAGATACGTAGGGGGAAGAGCTTTCCAGGCAAAGGAAGCAGCAGGTACAACAGCCCCAGGGCAGAGACATTCTGGTGTCTGAGGAGCAGCAAAGAACCAATGGAGGGAGTGGGAAGAAGGTGACGGCGTTGAATGGCCTCCAGCCACCTTCTTGGGGACCTCTCTGTACCTTGGTCTTTTCATCTGTATAAGGGGTGCACCCCCTTATACAGGCGCCCAGTGACCACATGCTCCATGCCTATGGTTTCCACTGCCCTCTCCCTTGGGGTCTGACTCTTGCCCTGTTTCAGGAAAGGGGACCTTAAATAACAGCCAAGGGACAGCTGACCGGGAACCAAAGCACAGGGATGTGAGGTGGCACAGTGTGAGAGGAACTGGGGAGCGGGGGCAGCAGACAGTTCCCACATTCTGTGGACGAAACCCGCAGGCCAAGAGGAAGAAGTGAAGAAGAGGGTAGGAGGAGGCCGACTCCGCTTCCTCAGTTCCCAGGGTGCCATCTCGGCCGGGGCAGGAGCCCTTCTAGGGAAACCAGGATCAGGGCAGCTCTTATTCCTGGAAAGTGAGGACTCTCTCCCTCCCCAGGCTAAGCCAGAAGAAGGGAGCACAGACCCAAGAGAGTCTTGCAGAGACTCCAACTGAGCCTCAGGACTCTGATCCCACCTGCGTTTGTTCTCCCCATGTCTATCTGGGTCCCTCTCCTACCTATCCCCAAGCCACCAACGCCCTCCCTAACCACCAGTGTGGGGCCTGGTGAACCAGCCCTGGGATTGAAGAACAGACTGTCGTTCCTGATGGCCTGACCCTCTGACTTTCAGAAGTGCCCCCAAGGGATGGAGCATCTCTATGAACGTTGGGGAGGATATCTCAACAAAATGTGGGGGATGCACAGTTTGAATTAAGCCCCCTCAGGCCCCTGCCACTGACTTAGTTTCCTAACAGAGGATCTAAGAGACTCGTGTACTGCGCAGAGAGCGGAGACATCTGGAGACACAGGAAAGGCAGGCCAGGAAGGTGAAAAACCAGCATGACAGAGACAATGAGAGACAGCAAAGCAGGGGCTAGGATGGACCCTGAGGTCAAGAGAGAGAGAGAGAGAGAGGAGTGATACAAACAGGAAAGATGGAAAACAGGCAGAGACAAGGACAAAAGAACAGACGAAGAAGAGGAGGACAAACAAATTCAGCAGAAGAACCCATGACAGCTGTCCCTGCAGGGGGACACCCACCTGCGTGCAGAGGCCACAGAAGACCTCACCCAAGGCTGCCAGCAGGTCCTCTTGGACAAAACTTCTCACCGCACATCTGGGGGGCCCTTGCCCACCCCCGCCACCACCACCAAATCCAGGTGGGTGTCATCACCTGCCCTTCCCAAACCCGGTGGGACAGGGTGGCAGGGGTGGCCCTCCCCGGTATAGGCAACAGGGATGGGCTGTCTGAACAGATGCTCCAAACGGTGATAAAGCCAACGAAAAGTCTGTCTCTTTTTGTTTTCACCAGGTATTGACAATCCTAAACATCGAAAAAATAAAATACTCTCCCCCCCAGAATTCTTCAGTTGGTAAGAATGCTAATAATTGCTGTGGCTACATTGAGTTTTAATACATATGTTGTATGTGTGTGTGTATATATATATATAGAAAATCCTGAGTCCCTCCAGTCACACAGGAGGCCCCTGCGTGTGGGACCCCAGCTACGCATGTTCATTTCCAGAGCGTTCCACCGTTCGGGATCATTTAAGCTCACTTTGGGCGCACTTTATGCCTCCTTCTCCCATGATACTATCTAAACAGTGTTTAAACAGAAGCTTCTAAATACACAACCACAGGGCAGTGATGGTAAAGAGACTCTTTGAAAAACAAAGAAACTGAACTTGAGTTACTTCCATCCTGTCTTTCTACGCACCCACGTGGAATTTTTATTTCTGTATAAATTTTTAAAACAGTGAAACAGAATGCGAGCTGCAATGTGTACTCTCTTTTGTTTGGAAAGTGCAAATTTTAGCTCACACGTGAACTCTCTTGCCGAGGTTGGATACTATCTTTGACGTTGAAAAACAGAAATTGTAATGTTATCATTTGTTATTGGGACAGACCAATAAGTAAATATAAGCTTTCCTCCTCCTTTTTTTTTTCAAAACATACATTAAGATAATTAAAAAGCATCAATCTGTTACTTTCTAAGACTTTTGTACTGTAATGTTTTATTGTTTTTTTTTTTACTTTTTACTGGTGTGATGATATATGTGAAATTCAATACCAAATAAGATTTTATGGAGTATGTTTTCCAGATATTATTATTATTATTGGTTTCATTTTTAATGATTGGTACTGAAAATATGTTATTGAATAGTGGAAGAGACTGTTGAAAGATTGATTGACTCCAGATGTCAAAATGCACTGTTGCCCTTGACCAAACTTCAACGGATTGGACCGACCCTGCCTGCACACCACATCCTGACATCCTCTCCCCTGCACAAGTGCCCCCTCCACTTCCTGGGGGAACTGAGACCCACTCTGCTGCAGGACTTGTTCTCTTAAGCCCCCAGAGCTCCGGGGTAGAGGAGTGGGAGCGTGGGAGGAGCTCGCCACCCCACTCACTTCGGTACCATCTCAAATGGGAATGCCTTCCTTCTGCCCCTCCCCTCTGTAGCCACATCTGTTCTCCAAGTCCTATTTCCACCTCCCTGAGGACTCCGGTCCTGGCTCAGGGTCTTCCCCTCTGCTCTGCCTCAGCCAGGAGGTCCTGTCCATGTGAGCTCAACAATCCCTATGACTTTCCAGCAACTTGACATCAGAATTCTTGGGAAGGTCTGCATTCCATGTAATGAGGCTCAGTGAACGGCACCCCTATTCACCCAGGAGCTCAAGACAAAACCCACGTTCTCTCCCACATCTGATCCAGCAGCAAGGCCTGACAGCTCTGCCTTCAAATGCACCCCAAAGCCAGCTCATCCATTCCACAGCCCCCAACCTGGTTACCACGCCCTAATTCCCACATTGCCTCCCTGCTGGACTCCCTCCTTCCACTCTTGTCCCATCCAGTCTATTCACCACATGGCAGTGAGGGTGACCTTTAAAAACATTTATCGGAGGAGATCACTCCCCTGCTTAAAAGCTACCAATGGTTTCTCATTACACTTAGAACAATGTCCAAGTTCCAAACATTGACCAATAAGGCCCTTTAACCCATCGAAGTCCAGCCACACTGGCTTCCCTTCCATTCCTAGATGTACCTTGCTCCTTTTTGTTTAATCACTTACTATATATTTGTTAAAGCAAACCTATATACTAGGCACTGGGGTGGATGTACAGTGGTGAGCAAAACAGACAAATTGTTGCCCTCATGGAGCTTATGATGTAGCGAGGGAAGACAGATCATGAGCAAATCACCGTATACTTCAAAAGCAGGGGGTAACAGCGCTGTGAAGGAGCATGAAGTAGGGAAAGGAAATAACAAATGTCCTGGGGTGCTGTACTAGCCGGAATGCCAGAGAAGGCCTCTCTGAAGAACTCAACTTTGAGCAAAGAGTGAGCCACCCCATTATCTGACGTTATCTGATGAAAGAGCTTTGTAAGCAGAGAGAAGAGCATATGCAAAAACTGGAGGCAGGAAAGTGCTCAACACATGGATCTGAAGAACAGCAAGAAACCTAGGGCATTTGCAAGGTTGGGAATACTTTTCCTATCCCCGGCTTCTCCCATTTCAATTTCCAAATGACCTTCAGATGTCCAGTCAGAGGTCATTTCCTCAAGTAGCTCTTCTGACCTCATAGCCTAGATCAAATCCACTGTTCTAAGTGTTCATGGCTCCTTATTCTCTTCCCTAATAGCCTTAAGCACCATTTAGCCTGAACAGGTGGAAAATTATTTAATTGATGTCTGTCTACTAGACTATCTGGCTCACACTTAACAACATGTTTCCCTGTGTGTTAGCCTTTCTCCCCCGGCCAGAGCAGAAGTGATGCTGCCATTCCTTGCTCTCTGATTGACCACTTGCCACCTCCTCCGTGCTGGTTAAAACATACTATTTTAAAACATGGTTCAATATAATTGATCTGACTATAACTCTCTTCACCGTAATCACATCTTCCTGAGACTCCTGCCTCATTCCCTTGATTAGACTTGTATGTTTTGTCATCACTCAAGTTGGGTCTCTACCTTCTCAAGATGCTGATTTATTCTGTCAAATGTTGAGTCTTCATAGTTTCGCTCCCAGAGATTGTTTTGAATTTAGCAGTCTCCTTATTTGCCCTTATTTAGTAATTACTTCCAGAACTCAGCTGGCCACCTTCCATGTTTTATCTTACCAGACCATTTTTTTGACTTGCCATATTTGAGAGGGTTGGAGAGTGGACACTTGACCGAAGGCCAGAACCACTTTAGGTGCAGAAGTAGCCACTGCTTCCAAGCTTCATGGAGCCCAGCCCACTCTTCCTCCTGTCCTTGGATTGCCTTGAGAGCTTCCATCTCTCTATCTTCATTCTTAAAATCCATGGGTGAGCCAGAAATCATGTGACCTGACTTTTAAAAACAAAAACAAACAAAACTGAATCAATTTATTCCCCTTTCTTAAGACTATGACCAAAAAAAAAAAAGTTTACAAAGGGAAAATTTGAAAAAACAACATACATTGAGTTTAACAATGGCAAATCAAGGCCAAATGGGATAGAAATGTATAAGGAAAGAGAAGAAGCAGACACTATGTGGAGTAGCTGACACACATTAGTGGCAGAGCAGAAGGATTCTGCTGCTAGGGGAAAAATCCGGAACCACCTTAGATCCAAAAGCAGCTACTGTGCCCCCATCATTCTGGAGCCCACCCAGCTACTTCTGTTCTTGGATTGTCTGGAGAGTTCTCATATCTTCATGTCTTAAAATAACCACCTCTGCTTGAAACAACTGAAGGGAGTCCTTATTGAATCAGTCAATGATATTTATCAAACATCTACTATATGCAAGAGATTGTTTTAGGAACGAGTGATATAGCAATGAACAAACCAGTCAAAATTCCGGCTCTCATAGGACTTGTATTTCAGTGAGGAAAGACACAGCATAAACCAATAAACCAACATATAATATCTAGATGCTTCTTAGGTGATATAAGAAAAAATAAAACTGGATAAGTAGGGGGCCAAGCGAGTGAAGATGCTTCCGCTTCTGGAGCTTTGACCAATGGGATACAACGCAAGGGTCTTCTACTTGAAAACAATTGTATGCTGCATACCACACAGTTTTGGCCATATTCCTGAACTCTCAGGAGATGGGGATAAATCTCCAAAGGGCTGGAAGAAGACCATGAACCATAAGCAAGAGTGAAGTGTGGAGTTACAGTAAAATATGCGACCTAGGGACTGAGCCTTGAGCCAGTGGCATGGTTGTAGAGCTGAATCTGAGACTCAGGTTTAGCCAAGAATCTTGAAAGAGGCTAAAAAGATTTGTGGTTAATGGTACCCTCTGTGCCAGACACAAGTAAATATAAATCTTCTCTGGAGGAAAATATCCTCAATTTGTTGATTTTTAAGATGGACCACATGTAAAATCACATTCAAAGAACACCAAATACACAAGGAAAATAAGCACTGTGAGTAAGAGCAGAACCAGCACACGGCAGATTTAACCCCTCCTGGCGATGAGAGAAGTACAGAGGAATAGATGGCTCGTGAGTTGTGCTGGGAAAACGAGCAGGAAAATGGATGGTAAAGACCAGGAGACATGAAGGTCAAGATCGGCTTCTGGCAACCACAAAGGGACTTGACTTAAGTAGAGGGTAATTGATATCCAAACCATACATTTCTCCAACTTGACAGCCTGCGTGTTGACTGCAGAACTCCTAACCAACTTGTTCCCGACTTAGGTAGAATGTGAACACCAGGACCCGGCAAGCGTTCCCACCCCCCACTCCACCCCCGTCACCCCTGCCGGTCGGGCTCTGAGAATTTCAGTGCTGCTGAAGTGACTTGAAAATATAAGTGGAGAGAGGCTCTGTGGCTGAAATGACAGCCAGAGCAGGGCTTCGCCCATCCTTGTCCTTGGTGATGGGCCCAGGGGGAACTCAGCTCGAAAAACCAGTGTAATTGATAAAGTGATAGGATGTGGGGGGACTGCTATCTGGGGAGAGGAATCATTTTATTATTTCATGGCTCTACCAGCAGCCCAGCGTGAAGGCAGAGACCGGGAGTGAAGCAGCAAACACAATCTAAGCTACTCCCTGAAGGATTGACAAAGCAAAGGACCAGCCTTGAAATTTTCAGCAAATATTTGCAGTTGATAAAAAGATCTGACACTCGCTCTTACACAGGCTGAGGGAAAAGGAAGCTGAAGTAGACCCAGGCTTGAGCACCCTGTATGTACTGGGCTGTGGGTCATCGCTATGCTGGCTGCTCTGCACACATTTTTGTCATTTAATTCCTACCACCATGCCCCAGACTCGATGCCAAGGGGAGCATTATCCTCATTCTGCAGATGTGGCTCATAAGTAAGGTGTTGCCAACAACAGAGAATTTAAACCATGCGGGTACTGGGCTAATGCACTGTGTAATTTTGTCAATCCACACAGCCAGTCTGTCAGTTAAGTGCTAGTATCCTCATTTTGCAGATGAGGAAACTAGGGCACAGAGGCTTTCCTGTAGTCACAAAGGGGACAGATGGTGACGCAAGGTGACGGGGAGGGTACAAAGGTTCCACGGCTCTTAAAGAGCAGAGCTTGGATCTAAACCCAGAGAGTTCGGACTCTGAAACTCGTGCCCCCTCCCTACACTGTGCTGCTTCCTGCCATTTGTCCCTGACCATCTGTGTTTTCCCACAACTCAGCTCCCAAAAGAGCCAACACATGTGGTGACTATGTGAGCCAGTGCCCATTAGAGCTCTTGACCGCAGCGTCCTGCATTCCATCTCCCGCGGAGCTAATAGGAGGGCGAGGGAGGCTGTGCCACCCCCAAGGAGCTGGAGAGAGCTCACCACCCCACCCCCCTAGGGCCAAGCGAGAGGGTGCCCTGTGCCTCTGTAGTTGCCTTATCTCCACTTCACTGTGTCCCCAAGCAGCACCCAGGACCCCGGACGACTCTCCTAGGCAGGACAAGATTTTCTCAGTTTTCAAGCGATGACCTAGCCGAGTGAACCTGCCGTGCAGTCCCGTGACGGTGGGCCGGTGGGTGGGAATCCCAGGTGCACCGCTCACTGGGTGCTCTTGGATAAGCTGCTTCACCTCCGACGTTAGCTTCCTTGTCTTTAATGAGGATAACAGGCCCAGTCTCCTAGATGTTCAGATGGGATTACGTAAGGCCGACTCGAAGCTCTTCACCTGCAACGTAGAAGGCATTCACGATGCCAGTTGTCTGTCCCTTCCTCTCTCCATTTATCTCTAAAATAAGACTTGTTTTTCGCATGCCTCTGAAGGCTGCTGAGAACTTGATGTGCCACAATCCAGTCTGGCAAATTGCGTGCACTCGGTAAACGTTCATTAAAATCCAACACCCTAAAATGATTGAGTTCATATTGCCACCGCGAGTCCTCAGGCTGTGCACAGTGAACTCGAGTGCCTGGAAGAGGAAACGGGCCCATTCTGTGCAGCCAGGCCTGGCCCAGGCCTGTGATCTTGGGTCCTGGATGGGCTTTGATCTTTCATCACAGAGGCTCCTGAAAGGGAAGGACTCGCATGCACGCTGAAGCCAGAGTGAGATTTCTAGAAGGCAAAGCTAAGCATGCTCGTCCCCCAAGCTAAAAACTCTTGGCTGGCTCCCCGGGCCCACAGGATCCAGTTCAAATCCTTGAACATATTTTACAAGCCTGTGATCCGACCCGCATCCATTTCCAGCCTCACCTCTGCCTCTCTCTCCCTCCTCTGCAACTTCAAACAGGTCCTCAAGGGCTGCGTTCGTGCCTTTCTCAGACACCGCCGGAGCACCCCAAGCGCCCCCTTTCATGACCCCCATCACAGGTACCAGGCCTGTTTTATGTCCGTCTTCGTCATGAGAACACAGGCTGCATGAGGGCAGGAGGGTCGAGGCCATGCCTGCTTTGCCACTTGTTACACACCCGGTGCCCAGCGCAGAGCTCGGCACTTGGTAATGATTGAGCGTGTCACCTTTACAAGCAGAAAAAAACGTTACTGTCCCTTAGATCTTGCGAGTGAGTAAGAAGTGTCACTGTCTGTGGGTACCCCCACCATCCTACTCCAGCTGGTGAGCCCGTGCAGAGTTGGGAGGACCGAGCACTTCTGAACCCAACCGGGTGTCCTGGCCCGGGCGGGGAAGGTACCTACAGACTGTTTCCATAAGAGCCTAGACAGCAGGTGTGTCTAGTGCCAGAGTGCACGTGTGTTCATGTGTACACACACACACACACACACACGAGTTCATTTACGTGCATCAGGCTAACTCCATGCCCGCGTGTGAGAGCGCATGTGCCTCAGTGTGACATCGCCAATACAAGCGTGCATCTCCGTGTATGCACGTTTATCTGAGAAGCACAACGGCTTTACTGAAGTCCCTCTTAAAGGCTGCCATCCTTCCTCCAAAATCTCTTGTCTTAGCATCATACCCTCCAAAACTGGAGGGTATGATGCTAAGTGAAATAAGTCAATCGGAGAAGGACAAACATTATATGGTCTCATTCATTTGAGGAATATAAAAATTAGTGAAAGGTAATAAAGGGGAAAGGAGAGAAAATGAGTGGGAAATATCAGAAAGGGAGACAGAGCATGAGAGACTCCTAACTCTGGGAAACGAACTAGGGGTGGTGGAAGGGGAGGAGGGCAGGGGGTGGGGGTGACTGGGTGACGGGCACTGAGGGGGGCACTTGAGGGGATGAGCACTGGGTGTTATTCTATATGTTGGCAAATTGAACACCAATAAAAAATAAATTTATAATAATAATAATAATAATAAAAAGTCTCCTCTCTGAGGCCACCACTTGGCTCTTTCTTCTCTTCACCAGCCCCATTAACACCCCTCTCCCCACTGCTCAGAGTAAATCAACTCTGTTCCCAGCCCCCTACGCCCCACTCAGTCTCTTTGCTGAACCAGACAGAGGTCCTGCAGTTAATTGGACCCACCCTCTTTAAAGGGCAGTTTAGCTCTAATCTGTTTTACTTAATGATAATCCCAAAGGCCTCACTCAATCCCCAACCCGAGCCATTTGTCAAAGAAGCTCGACTGGAACCTCGGACTCCAGTTGCTCAGAGGATAACACGAAACATGACACCTGCTCTTGAGGGTTACAAACTTCTGCATAAAACCAGAGGGGGCAAAAAATAAATAAAAAATAAAGTTAAAAAAAAAACAAAAAGCCAGCGTGGGCTTCCCTCTCACACTGCAGTGCTTCAGATAATGAAGGTCACATGGGTCTAGGCAGGATATTCATGCTGGGTGAGCGCCTCTGTTTGCCCTGCCCATTCCCCCGATGGGTTATGACGCCGCCTAGTTTCATCCTCACTATTCCTAGGTTTCGATAAAGAGACAGGCATCCAATAAAGCAAGTGACGTGTACAAGGTCCAGCAAGTGAAGGGTAGGACCAGGACTAGGTCCATCTAACTCCCGGGCCCCTACTCTCCACCGCACACAGATGATTTCTCTCAGGGCATGCAAACCCACTGAGGTCAACATTGTGATGAGGGATCTTCGACGTGCACGTGCAGAAAATACGCAGGTCCTACTTGGAGGGGTAAAGAGGGGCAAGGTCTTAGGTTTGATCCCTGAGGAGGCACAGGTCACAGCCCCTAGGAGCTAGGCAGGACCTCAGTGTCTAACCCCAGTTTACAGATAGGGAAACAGGTGTCCATAGAAGAAACGAGACTTGCCTGTGGCCATACAGGAAACTAACGCCAGGTTAGACCGGTCTCAGGCCCCACAACAGCTTGGCCAAGGTTTCCGCTACATCCACCTGCTGGTCTGCAAGTAATTTACCTCTTCTTAGTCTGATGTTGACTTGCACAAAAGCCTCCAGTGTCTTCCAAAACTTTGTCGCATCCGGGAAACACTGCTGAAAGAGCTCTTTCCTGGCAGCCCCCAAATTCCCTGCCTCCTGAGCACACCACTCAGGGTCCGGGAGCCCCTCCTGAAAAGCCACTTCCCCTGTAGGCTTCGGGTGGCCCGGCAGCCGAGGGTCATGGCTGATGCTACAGACGCTAACTCTTGGTCAGCGTCCTGGGATGCAGGTACCACTCTTGGATTTCCAGTGGAAAAGTCTGGCATGTTGCCCTTCCCCAAAGGCAAATCTTCTCCACCTTCATGGGGCAGATCTCAGACTTCCCATTGGAGGGTTGGTGGTAGGATGGAGGTTTCCACGCCTGCAGACCAACTTTGGAACCAACCCGGAACCCTCCACCTCTGGTGCAGTGCGGCACCCCTGAAAACCCAAGACTGAGCGCAGGGAGATACGCCTTTGGCTCAATATGTAAAAACTCTCCAGCAATAAATTTAAGCAATTCCATTTGGGGCTCTCACAATTTCCTCCACTCAGGCAAACTGCTTTTTTATTTCAAACGTTCCTGAAGGAAATTGGCCAATTGCTTACTTCGACCGTCGGTGCCATTGTGCTGAGCCTCATGGCAAGACACAGATACAACCTGGGGATTTCTCTGCATTGGATCCTCACAAAACTGACCCCTAGGACAGGGGTCTGGCCTGGAGTGGCTGCGGAGATTGACCTTCTAGGAACTCCTCGGAGCTCTCACAGAAGAGAACGACGTGACTGAGGCCAGGGCAGGGCTCCAGGGAACCAGGCATAAGGGGGTGCAGTGTTCAGTCTGACCCTTTTGATTAACAATGATGTCTTCAATGCGGAGTGGGGGCCGGGTGGGGGTAGCCTCCTGCCAGTCTGGGATGGCGCTGGCAGCCAAGGAGACTGGCTGGAGGAGGTAGGAGGTAGCACCGCTGCCCAAGGAGTCTGACATGAGCAACAGCAGCTCCATTTATTGAGCACTTTCCCATGCCAGGTGCTGCGCTAGGCATTTCACATGCACAACTGCAGTAAATCCAAGCTCCTTACCATGTGCCCTGGAATGGTGCCTGGAACCTGTAAATACCTACACAAGTGCTAGCAAACGTTGTGGCTGTTAACAAGGGGCTACCAAGGAACCCCCCAGCCTACCTCATGGCTTGGGATAGACAAGCTGATTCTACTTCCTAAGTCACCTTAGCATCAGAGGTGGACTTAATGGGAGGCATGGATCTCTTGAACTGTCCCCCGCTTGCGAGAGGACTCGGCTGGTCAGCTGTGTGGCCCCTGGCTTGCCGCCCCCCCCTCGATGAGCGATCCACCCTGAGCGCCTGTCCCCTCTGGAGCCCACCCAGGCTGGCTCAGAAACAGCGCATGCGGGGCCAGTCACCTGCACCTGCACCTGTAGAGGCGCTTCCCCCACCCTCACCCCACAGCAGGAAAGGCTGCATCCAACACCTCCAGAAAAAGGAAGGAGGAATTTACTTCTTACAGTCAAAGCAGAGTTGGGGTAAGCGACCTGCCTCCAGCATTGCCATGACAACACCTGGAAGACAGCCCGGCTGAGAGCTGAGGTCTGTGAGGCTGAGCGGCTGTCTCAGGTTAACAAGGTCTGGAAAGACTTCTCCAGGCCAGGAGAAGGGAGCAGCCGGGGCTTCGTAAATTAGTCACTCCCCCTTCACGGGGCTGGCCTGGGGACGTGGAAGCAGGTCCCTTAGTGACCATTCCCTTTTGAAATGTGCCGACACAGGACTTCTGAGCTCCACTACCCCTTCCTCAGCCCAGAGGGCACCTGCCACTCCCTTCTCTCCAAAGCTTTCCAGCTTCAGAACGAGTCTGGGCCCCCCCACCAGTGCCAATGTGACCCCCCAAGGCCAAATCAGAGTCACAAGAATACTAAGTCCACCTAAGTAGGGACACAGCGAGACACACACACACACACACACACACACACACACACACACACACACGTCTGCCTGGGTTCCCCAGGAAGCAGAGCTTAAGACCAAAACAAACATCCGAGACCCCAAGGGGAAGGCAGAGAGAGTGCAAAGGGGGAGGTTCAATCAAACCTGGGCCGAAGCGGTAGAGACACGGAGACATTGGTTGGTTCACAGTGATGATGGAGAAAATCGTGCTCACACAGAGATCTCTCAGGAGACGACTCTCTGTGCTCAGAGATTTGGGTAGATTTTGCTGGGCCTGCTGTGGGCTAGAGCCTCGAGGCTCGTGCGTAAGATAGAGCAGGTGCCTTAGGTTTCCGAAGGAGGCAGAGTCTGGTGAGCTGCAGCAGCCCAGCGGCCCTGAGGGGGCGGCCCTGATCTCGCCTCCCCTGCCTGCACCCCCACCCACCTCATTATAGATGCTGAGCAAACCCAGGAAGAGTGTTGATTTGAGGGGTGCCAAATTTTCGCCCCATCTGAGAAACCCACACCCTGACTCCATTATGAGGAGCCCCACCAACACCAGGAGGCCGAATGGTTGTAAGGCAGGTCCCTGAAGGACGGCCGGCGTGCACCATCCAGTGCCCTGGCGCGGGAGGTGGCCCGGAGATGACCGCATGGACCACGCGGCCTGTAGTGCTCCAGACTTTAGCGGAGGCCTCGCACGGTGGCCGAGGGGCCAAGGAGGCACTAACGCTGAACGAATCAGCAGAGACCAGGATTGCTGGACTTCCCAGCACGGTGGCCTGCGGCTCAGGTCACAACGCAGACACACTGTCCTCTCCATCCAGGGTGCAGGGTGCGTAGTGTGGACTCCTCTGCCCCCGAGGTGCTCCAAGCGGTTGGGGGACACAGCTGTGCAAACAGAAAATTAAAACCAGCATTGAGAGCTCTGGCCACGTCATGCTCGGTGCTGCTGGAGCACAGAGAAGCCCTTTTTGGAAGGACAGGCAGCGTCAGGGAAAGCTTCCCGGAGGAGTCGAGGATGTGGTAGAGGCTGTGGTAGAGGGAAGGGGCCAGCGGAGGGGAGGGAAGGAGAGCGTGAGCGAGGGCGAAGCGGTCCCGAACCAAAGGAAGGGGATGAGCGAGGAATAAAGGCTTGGAACCCAACGCACACGAGGAGCAAGCCATTTGGGATGTTGGAACGCAAAGCCCGTGCCAGCGAGTGACGGACGAGGATTCTGCCGAGAAAGAGATGGAGAAGGTCTTGGATGCCGTGTGCTGCCGGCATTTCATCTTGGAAGATGACGAGGCCACTGAAGGATTTTCAACCGGGGGTGACATAGTCCCATTTCTAAATTTCCTGCCACTAATGCCCCGTTTCTTTCTTTCCACCTGCCTGCACCCTGGCCATTCTTCAGGCTTCCCTGAAATCCCACTCCCGCCCCCCCAAGCGAGTCCTCAGCACTTGCTCTTTCCCATTTGACCTTTACCCTGGCCACAGTGTCCCCATTGCCAGATCTGGATCCCACGCTAGACTGGAAGGTCCTACAAGCCAGGGCTTGGTCCTAATCATTCCCGTGCTCTCGGGGTTTCTCATGCCCCCGGAGAAGGCGCTCTGAGACGCAAAGCGCTGCATGCGTGTCTACTGCTGCCCCTGCTGCTAAGATGACTGTCATTCCTATAGTTGCATAACTTGCGGTATTGGAGCTGTTTCAATACTGAGCTACCCCTTAGCTGTACGGAGACAATCTCTGCCTGTGAACCGTCGTCAAAGCGGACTAACCTGAGTGGAAAGAGTTTAGGATCTGTAGGCTAAGGAGGTGAACTAAAATCCTGGTTCTACTACTAACCAAACGAGATCCCACGTCACAAAATGTCTATTGAAAGAGAACAGAAGGTTAAGAAGGCCCACGGGTCAGATTCCCCCGGGGTAACGCCGGGTAAAACCTGGCTCCTTATTCCAGCTGGCCCGGGGGACCTTCACACATCACAGGCGCTTCGGTCAGCCTGTCCCCAACCCCACCAGGTGGGATAGACTCTACCCCCAGCATCTTACAACTGAAGCCAGCGGTCTGCCCCAGTCCACCCCTTTTGAAGGCACCAATCATGCAATGGATGCTATGGCAGCCCAGCTTTGGGCTCTGTGAGACTGGGCTAAGCCCTATCAGATCAGAAGGACCAGGCGAGGCCCAGACCTCAAGGGATCCCCGTGACCCGTGTCTTCTTCAGCCCTCAGAGACTGAGCAAGCGGAAAAATCATGACAGCGCAGTGGAAGCGCCGACCTGTGAAGCCCCCACGGTCGCTGCAAGCTTACTGGCCAGTTCTGCACGAAGCTCCTTTTCATCATCACAAGACAGACCTGCCCACAGGGAACTCATGGATGGAAACTGTCGACAACACCACCACAACCATGGGAAGGGTCACCTGGCCCCGGTCCTCCTCCATTGATCAGCGTGGACACAGCTGAGCTGCTGGCCCACCAGCGGCCCGTCCTCCCGCCCCCTTCCAGAGCTGCTGGCCAATCAGAAGCTGAGGCTTCCTCCGGTAGAGAGAGTTCCCATTACCCCACTAATAAAAGCAAGTGCACGCGACACGGACTGAGCAGAAGGAAGAGACCGCGGTGTGATGGCCCATCACACAACCCTGGGCCCGTAGGAAAGGACCCCTGCCCAGCTCCCCTCCATCTTCTCCGCCATCGCCAGACCTCCCTGATGAACGCTGGCTCAGTGACAAGGGGCCTCACCAGACTGCCTATGAGCTTGAGTACCATTCACGTTTAATCTTTGTGTCGATTTTTGGGTGAAGAGTCTCAGGAAAAGTCTAATTCTTTTTTCAAATTGAAGTGGTCCTGATTTGGTGCCCGATTCTCATACGTTCCAGTCTGGTTCATGTTTTAGGGTTTCAAGGCTGGCATAAGGACCCAACTGCAAAGGAACCTGGCAGTGCAATGCTGGAGGGCGGAGAGGTTACAGGCCAGTATAGGGAGGAGCTTTCTAAACATCAGAAACTCCTGAAGAAGGAGCATGTTGACCTCCCTGGTAGCGAGCTCCCTGTCACTGGAAAGGTTCAAGGAGAGTCTGGATAACTGGCTGGTGGAGAAGTTGTGGAAGAAAGGCGTGAATCTGTAAAGGTCCTTCCCAGCCCTCAGCCCGTGATTCTAGATCTCTTGGAGCCTCTCCACTTAAGAAAGGCTTCTCCTGCTCAAGTTGTGTGTCCCTCACCACTTTGAGGAGGTGTTTCGTTGGCAGAAAAAAAAAAAAACTGTGCCAAACGGCAGCAGAAGTCCGCTTTCTCTCTGTTCTCTTGCCCGGGATGCCTCCCCAGAGGCAGGCAACACATTCCTTGTTCTTCTTAGGGTTTGGTCCAAGGAAGGCAGTTTTTGTTTTGTTTTGTTTTGTTTCGTTGGGGTTTTTTGGGCTTGTTATCCTCCAAGAAATAAATAAGGAGGATGTGAGTAAGCAGAAGAGGCAGGAGTCCGGGTAATCCGCAGCTGTCCCCCAGGATCCTACTTCCTAGGGAGCTACTCGGTGGGTCCATAAAGATGCAGTGGTTGGATCATAGGAAGACACATGACCAGGACGGGCCAGCCCATTTTCCATCCCAAAATCTGAACCGGTGGACCGAGCTGAGAGTTGAGAGCTGCATCAAGCTAAGGGCAGTGCTCTTGGGCCAACCAAGGGGTGGCACCACCTGGGAACGAAATGCAGGTTCTTGCAGGGAGTAGGATCCAGCAAGGCCACCAGGTGATGCTTCTGTCTAAAGTCAGAGAAGCTTCGCCCTGGAGGGAAGGAAGTCTGTGAATTCAACTAGATTGTTCCATGTTTCTTTGAATTCTGCGAGACGCTAGAATAGATTTCCAGTAAACCAAATATATTTTTCCTCACACTGCTCCGAATTGGTTTCTATCACTTGCAACCAAGAGAACCTCAACTAATACAGCTGGCGGAGCCTGGGATAAGAGAAGCAGACCTCCATCCCTCAAATTCTTACCACCGCCTCCCAACCCTGGCCCGAAAAGGAAGGTGTCGGCCCTCTCCCAGCCCACATCCTGCTCCTCCATCAGGACTCCTCCTCATGCCACCTCCCTCCCCATTTCCGCCTGAAGTTCTTTGGGTTTGCCCTTTTTTTTACCTTGTTTTTCAGTTCGCTCCCCCTCCGCCATCCTTTATTTACCATCTCAACTTAGAATATCATGTGTTGCTGTAACGCCTTGAGCTCCTCTCCTTCAGTCAATGCTATGAAGGCTCCGCCCAGATTGGCCCCCTGCTCTCCAAAGCAGAGACATCCTCCACGCTTTCCAAGGAATGCATTTCTTTTAGGAAGTTGGAAGCTTCTCACAGCAGCACCCAGGGTCACACAACTAGTAAGGGACGCATTCAGACACCAAGAAACCCGGTCTGCCTGACTGCAAAACCCACATTCACTCCACTGTATCACTGCTTTCCATCTGCAGACTGTCTCCTTAATCCTCCTTCCTTCCCCTGAGAGAGGAGCAGCAGCTGAGCTGAGACCTCCCCTCCCTCCCCCACCTGAAGACTGTGCTCAGCAAAGCAACGGAGTCTGCTCTTTACCTCTCTACCCTCCTCTATTTGCCCATGTGCGCACACATGCACGTATCCAAGCACGTGTGTGTATCCACACACGTATGGATACAAGCGTGTGTGCCTATGTGTGTTAACAGTAAGTTCAGTCCCAAAAGCCGTTTGGAAGTCCGTTTGTTTGCAAGCCCAAAGAGCCTAGTGAAGGTTAAGCTTATAATCCCCAGGTACGTTTTCCACCAAATAGAAGAGTGAGTTGGCACTTCACATAATCTTCTGTTTTGCTCTGATAGGTGTTCTTTTTCCAAAATATCCCCACTTCTCCCACTTTGAAAATCCGCAAACCCCCTCCTTCAAAATCTCTACCAGAGAGGTCGGTGGCAGCCACAGTACTGACATCGCTCTGACCTTGTGTAGATCGTAGGGGCCCTGAGCACGTCTATGGTGACCACGTCCTCAGACCCCTCAGGCCTCACCTGGGCTCATGCCAGGAGAGTGAGTCTCCACTGATGCTGCTCCTCTCCACCACATACCAAAAGTCTTCCAACTTTTTTGATTTTTCAACTGCTTCTCATCCTCCTTGCTGGTTATTGTCGGTGGCATGGGCGCGGCACCTTCTACACGTTTCCTGATTCACTCTTGGTCCTTTACGATCACGCCATTGTGGAAAGATTTATCCCATTTTCACTTGCAACATCCATTTTCTCACCACTTCCCATTTCTGAAATTATTATGCCACTTTGGTTTCCATCGTAACCATATGTCTCCTCTAACTAGCATTTTCAACACGCTCCCTCGCTGCTTTTCCACTTATTGGTCATGATGATAACAACGTTTATGAAACACCTTCAGTCTAAGCACAAACACTGCAAACATGCCCTAATAAATCAAGCAACAAGCACGCCAACCGCTGTCGCCACCTCTTGGTGGCAGGAAGAGCTGATGTGCTTTTTCTGACAAGCGGCGGGGGAGCAAGGCTTATTCGTAAATAAAGTTTTATTGGAACACAACGACGCCTATTTTATACGTCCGCTCTCAAGTTCAGATGACAGCGTTGAATAGACGTGACAGCGATCGTGTTGTCCTCAAAGCCTGAAGTATTTATGAGCTGAGGCTTTGCAGAAAAAGTTTGCCAATCTCTGCTCTGAAGCAGTTATGGAAACTAGCAACTTTAAAGTTTGCAGGTAGAGGAACATACAGCTTGAGACCCAGGGTCACTCAGATAAACGACCCTCCCAAAGCCCATTTGCATGAGATCCTTTGAGAGAATTCGCCCTAAGGAAGGAAGGGACCAAATTCAAGTGGCCTGACCCAGTCTGAGAGTTTTAGTCAATGCACAGAAGAAGACTTCTCATTACTGTACAGTGGCTGTAACTCCATCGCATCCTCAGCCCGTTTCCGCAGATACGTGTCTGAATCTTGGAGGAAAGAGGGCTTATCTCGGTCAGCTACGGCCCAAATAATTCTGCATAACCAACCGTCTCAAAGCTCAGTGCACACAGCCATAAGCACCCGTTCCTCTCTCTGGCACCTGCAGGTTGAGAAGGGAGCTTCTGCCTCAAGCCACAGGCCGGCTCTGTCGGGTGCTGCCCCCTCTTCCTCTCCTTCCCCAAGGACAGCGGTCCATCCAGAGAGGCACGCTCTTCTCCTGGCGATGGCCAAAGTCCAAGAAGGCAAGTCCGGCTGCGTGAGCACATTTCAGGCCTTGGCTTATTTTACATCTGCCACCATCCCTTTAGCCAAAGCAAGTCACAGGGCCAAGCCCAACATTCCTGGCTGGGAAATACCCTCCTTTCATGTGGGTTTGGGAGAAGGAAATGAATATTTGCTGAATGATAAGCGATGTCAGTAAAGACTGGAAGGACTGTTTCATCAAGCTCTATAGGACGTTGGGAGGTCTCCAGGACAGGGCCGCACAAAAGACACAAAGGCTTTCTCCTCTTCTCTCCACCTTCCCCACAGGCGTCATTCTGCTCGGCCGCTCAGAGCAGTGAGGCAGTGGTGGGCCTGGTGCACACGCCGGGCAGGGCAGAGGAGCCATAGAGCTCAGCAGGTGGCCCAGGAGCGCAGGGGAGAGGCTTCTGGACCAAGGAGCCAAGGAGCTGTGCCTGAGGATTCCAGCACCTGCAGAGCAGCCAAGGTGGCAAAGGGGTCAGCCATGCCCAGTGGAGCAGCAGCACCCCCTACAGGAGACCACAGCCCTCAGGGAAACAGCAGCAGACGTGTTCAGACAGGCCAGAGACACTTGTGGGGATTCTCAGCAACTCAATGAAATTTTTCACAGTCGGCTGAAGTGGGGATGCAAGGCAGTGAAACCCGAATCAGCTCGTTGATACCCACAGACGGATGGAGGCTGGAGAAAGTTACATTTTACAAATTGGGATCTGTGACCCCGAATCCCAGGCTCCTCAGAGCAGAGATTCCCTTAAACGTACATTCATGCACACACGTGCAAACACACACACACACACACAGCACAAACACCCCAGGTCCCACTCATTAGAGAGAAGCAGAGCATTAGACTCTCATAACATTTCCTTCCTTCCTTCCATAGACTCATCAAACATCGATTCCTACCAGTTCTAACCAAGACAGGCCGCTGAACTGGAACTAATCGTACATCCAGGGACAAAGCAGCCTCGATTGTGGAGTCTCTGGAGAAGTGCATTGAAATGCCTCTTTGTGGGGAAGTTCCTCCCTGCTCTCCATCTGTCCGGCCCCACCAGGCCTTGTAGCTGGTGATCATTAAGCAGTAAGTACAGTCTTAATGATGGCTAATGGTGGGCTTAAGTACTCGTTACCCAGAGGAACTCCTGGGGTTGGCTCCCTCGCATGTATTGAGTGGTCCTACAGACCCATGGAACTGCTCCTACTAATGAGATCGACCAAACACTGAATTGGAGCCCAGGAAATGTCTGGGGAGGGGAGCGGAGCCCTGCTAAGGCCCTCTGTCAGGCCGATGTAAGAATACGGTCTCCTTTGCTATTTCCTCTGCGGCGCCCGTTGCAAGGGCCACACGGTAGGGGTTGAATAGCTAAGGCGTTTTTAGTAGTTAAATACTTAACCCGGCCTCGTCTTGCACCTCTGCTCCACCTCAGTCACCATTCCCACGACAACATCCTGGAGTTCATGCTCACCCAGAACAGCCTTGCCTCAGAAAGCCGTTCTGCTCAGACCACCTGCTTCCCAGCTCCCTGCCTTTCCCTTGACATTCTCTATCCCGGTCATGACCGCATGTTTCTCCCCGGTGTTCAAGCCAGAGACCTTGTCATCACTTGAAATACCTTCCTCTCCCTGGATCCCTTAAATCAACCCATTCCAAGTCCTATCGACTCTTCCTACTCAACATCTCTTTAATCTGCCCACCCCTCTCCATCTTCCTTGTCCGACTTTCTATCATCTCTTACGTGGGCCGCTTCAGTGGACCCCAATGGCAGAGGCCCAGGGGTATCCATCTTTGTATCTCAACTGTTGCACCCAAGTCTGGCCCAAGGTAAGAACTGGGAAAATTCTGGCTGAATAAATGAGTGAATGAATGAATGAATGAATGAGTGGACAGCTAAAAGGATCAAAACATATTTATGAGAAATCCTTCTCAGTTGCTTCTCCTCAATGCTGGCTGAATGTACTTGGACTAGTCACTTCTCTGCTTTGAGCCTATTCCCCCAGCTGTTAAACAGAGATAATTCCGTCTCAGCCAGGGTTGTTGTAAAGATGAAAGGAAATAATGCTGAAGGAATTGTGTTCTGCTGCTAATAATAATCTAAGAAACAATGACCTAGGCCAAGTGGGGTTTTTCTTTCTTCTCTCTTAAGAAGCCTGGAACACACTGTTACCAGCCCTGGCCCAGAAGAAGACCTCTATGATATTCTTGGCCTTTTCCTTAATGATTAACTCACATTTACAGAAGAACAGCATCCCTCCAACATCAGCCCACATTCCAATTAAAAAGAAGGGGAAATGCCAAGGGCAAAGAACAAAAGGGGTACATGCCAAGGGAGGCGGCTCTTTTCAGAGAGCTCCACACACTCACAATTTAGTTAAAAACGAAAGCTTTGGACCGTATATCAAACATCTGCTTGAATGACTCTCAGTCCAGGTTCTTGGTTGCAAGCATTGGAAACATCTCTGGCTATATTTATTTTTTAAAAAGAATTTTTTGGAATAATGTTGAAGGCTCACAGAATTACTAGGAGACTAGGGGCCGGGGTTGGAAGGTAAGCAAGAACCAAGGGCCAAGGGCTCCCCCAAGGGCCAAGCACTGAAATGATCTATCCAGGATGCTATGGCCACTATAGAAGGACACCACTGACACTACCCACAGCTGCTGCCACTGCTAGATACCACATGGCTACCACAATAAAATAATAAATAAATAAATAAATAAATAAATAAATAAATAAATAACCATGGTTCGTTAGTTCTTTCTTTCTGTCTTTCTTTCTTTCTTTCTTTCTTTCTTTCTTTCTTTCTTTCTTCCCTCCTTTCTTTTTTTCACAATTTGCTCCAGAGTCAGAGTCCTGGTCAGGACCCCATGTATGAGTAAGGATCTTGGCAGGGATTGGATGACTTGAGAGTTTAATAAAGGAGCTATTAATAAAGGGATGGGGAGGGTGTAGGGAAACCACAAGAATGGTCAGCATTCTGCATTTATAACAACAAGGTGCTGTGATTGACCTGAAGAGGCAAGAAGGTGAGTGACCACTGAAACCAGAATATCCTATTATCTGTAGGCCGTTAGGTTCAACATTCCCTAACCCAACCCAGTGTACCAATACTTCTCAAATGTGGTCCCCAGACCAGCAACAGCAGAAGCATCTGTGAACTTGTTAGGGCGGGAGGTGGGGGTGACTGGGTGACGGGCACTGAGGGGGGCACTTGATGGGATGAGCACTGCGTGTTATGCTATATGTTGGCAAATTGAACTCCTATTTAAAAAAATATGTAAGGGCAGCCCGGGTGGTTCAGCGGTTTAGCGCCGCCTTCAGCCCAGGGCATGATCCTGGAGACGGGGGATCAAGTCCCACATCGGGCTCCCTGTAGGGAGCCTGCTTCTCCCTCTGCCTGTGTCTCTGCCTCTCTCTGTGTGTCTCTCATGAATAAATAAATAAAATCTTAAAAAAAAAAAAAAAGAATGTGAATGCTTAGGCCCCACCCCAGACCTGCTGAATGAGAAACTTTGGGGGTGGAGTCAAGCAATCTGCGCCTTCGAAAGCCCTCTAAGTCATTCTGATCCTAAAGTCTGAGACCCACTCTCACACACCAAAGGTTGGCAAATTTTGTCAGTGAGGGGCCAGGTGATAAATATTTTAGGCTTTGGAGGCCACACAGTTTCTGTCTCAACTACTCCACTTTTCCTCTCTAGCATAAAAGCAGCTCTAGACGGCACGTAATGTAAGCACAGCTGTGTTCCAATAAAACTTTATTTACAGAAACTGCCATTTGGATTTCATATAGTTTTCATGCATCGCTAAATATTCTTCTTCTTCTCAATTTTTTCAACTATTAAAACATGTTTAAAAAAAAAAACCATTCTTAGCACCAGAGTTACACACAGACACACAGCGGGCTAGATGTGACCCACAGGTGCAGTTTGCCGACCCCTGGAGTAGCTCGTTAACACCGCCCACCAAGCTCAAGCTGGAATGTTCAATTCTGAATCCCAGGGGAACTCACTCACAGCAGTGAATTGGGAAAAAAACTGCAAACATTGTTCTCCACCCTCCCTCTGTCTCCTGCCAGTGGTCCCCAGGGGTTAAACTGCTTCTTGAGATACAGAGCAGGGCAGAGAAGGGTGGGCATCTGCAGTAGATCTGCAGAGGTGGAGGTGGCATATGGAATATTCCATCACACTCAAGTCAGGAGCGAGAGGAAGGAGACTTCTCTCCTGCTCCCTAGAGGGGACACTGCCTCGTGAAAGAAGAAGGGAGGCTATAGCAAACATGTAATGGGACCACCCACTACAATTGCATGTTTTCATCAAGCCTGAGTAGGTTGTCTTGGAGTCCCGCAGATACAGCCCAAATTTTACTCAGACTGGATGTAAAATACTCGCAGTCACCACTGAGTTAAGATAGAAAGATAGCCCTCCCCCCTCCCATGTGCTCAGGAAGGGTTCACAGGACACATATCTTCCTGCAGAGCCCCAGACCATCCCCACCGCCAGCCAGGTGGACCTCGGATCACTGAAGCATGGGTGCACACGTGTCCAACCTTACACATTGACCAGCCTCACTGAAGGGACACCGTTTAGCACAAGCGACTGGGTACTGTGTCACTTTCCCCTGGACGCTCAGCACTGGAATCAATAACAGTGTTTTCACACCCGAGGGGGATCCTTCGCAGCAGTTCTCTTGGAACGTTAACCAACCCTCGAGGCTTGTGTTAGGCCAAAGCCACCATGGGGACCATAGCTGTAAACAGTCTTGTGTACAATGCACAGCACACTCAGCACACGATCACTGTCATCGCACCTGCACATCTGAAGATTCCCCCTAGACAGCACAGCAGAAGCAATGCTGCACATGCTCATTTACAAATACAGACATGTGTATCTTTCTTTCAAAGAGGATGGAGCTGCAGAAAACACTATAAGCTATCTACTTAAAAGCCCAACGGCCCTGTGTGGGAGGCAGGTCAGGGACTCGGTGAGAGGAGGAAGCTTGAAACCAAACATCAATGGAGTGGAGGCAGTCAGGTTTACCTAAAGTTGTTTTATGCCTCAAACAATAGCTATTGACATCTCAGAAGGTAAGAAATGGGGAAGCAAGCATCTTACACGATCCACTTAGTGGAATGGCTATTCGGAAATGAGTTCTGGGAGAGAGAGATGCCCTAAGAAGGATCCGTCTGTAATGAGGACAGGCCCAATGCTGCAGGCACCCAGATCTGAGTTCCCACTACACTCATTAGCTGTGTGACCTTGGAGAAGCCACCTCATCTCTCCGAGCTGTTCCCCAGGTTTATAAATAAGGTTCCTGTAAGAGCTCAGTGAGATGACCAATAGGAAGGACTTGGCAGGAAGCAGGCATTCAACAAATGTCAGTTTTCTTTTCTCCCCCGTCCCATGGAGGGAATGAAAGAGACCCGAAACCCCTCCTCCAGGAAGCACCGAGCCTTATCTCACACATTCAGCCACCACATCCTGGCCATTCTACCATAATTTCACTTCTAGGTCTAACTTGATCCAGTCTTGAGATGTTGGACTTGCTTTTGCTCCTCCTGCTATTGAGCTCCAATACTGGAATTTCACTTTTTGTCTGAGAGCCCTGACTCTGCATCCTGCCTCAAGTCCATCCTGTCTTTGCCCTGTTTGTTCCTCCCTCCTTCTCATTCCTTCTAATCTCCCTTCCTTCCTTCCTTCCTTCCTTCCTTCCTTCCTTCCTTCCTTCCTTCTGTCCTTCCTTCCTTCCTTCCTTCTGTCCTTCCTTCCTTCTGTCCTTCCTTCCTTCCTTCTTCCTTCCTTCCTTCCTTCCTTCCTTCCTTCCTTCCTTCCTTCTGTCCTTCCTTCCTTCCTTCCTTTCTTCCCTCCCTCCTGTCTGTGATAACTATAGAGAATCCGAGGCAGGTCCTGTGCTGAGCGTGCAGCCTAACGGGTTGTCCCAGAAACAAGACAAATGTGGTCGCTGATCTCAAGGGCCTTCAGTCAAGTAGGAGAGACAGACAATGAACAAATATATAACAGGATGTTTAAATGAAAGTGTTAGCCGGGGCACCAAGAGACAATAGCTCTCATATTTCAAAGAAAGTGCTAGACCTTATGTAGAATTTACAAAGGAGTTTGTCAAAGCCAGTTTCACATCAAGTGTACATGCGGGTCCAAAGTTGGATTGGGGGGAACTATTTTAGCAAAGAATTTCTTGGCGTGAGCTGTGTCGTGCATCCTACCCCCTCCCAGGGAGAGGAGTGGGAGGCCATGGTAATCACTGCTACAGTTCGCCAGGGTTTGAGTTTCCTCTACTTCTGGGCGCCAGGGACCCTGTACCCCGTCCACTCGCCTTCAAGTCAGAGCTGACTGCATAATTCGCTTTGGCCAACAAATTCCATGGTAGTGTTCCACCCTCCAGCCCCCTCTTCCCTCCCTGTGGCAACTGTAGAAGCCCTTTTTTCTGATTATTTAATTCTCCTGAAGCTCTTAAACTCATCAGTATTTACGCTGAGTGCTTAAAAGAGATAATGTTGACAATACCTGAACAAATGCCTAGCATCTAGTGAAGATAACAATCATTTTCTCACTTGAAGCAAAAGTGAAGTTTGCTAAAAATACATTTTCGCCCATGTCATATTTTTTAAATTCTGGTAAAATATACATAACATAAATTTACCATTTGAACCATTCATAAGTGTACGGTTCAGCAGCATATAGTCACACTTCTGAGCAACTATCACCATCATCCATCTCTGGAACTTTTTTTTTAAGATTTTATTTATTTATTCATGAGAGACACAGAGAGAGAGAGAGAGGCAGAGACACAAGCAGGCTCCATGCAGGGAGCCCGATGCAGGACTCGATCCCAGGTCTCCAGGACCACACCCTGGGCCAAAGGCAGGCGCTAAACCGCCGAGCCACCCAGGGATCCCCCACTTTTTTTTTTTAGATGCAGTTTGAAATGGGGATGCCATAGACCAAAGCAGCCTGGAATGCCAAGTCAACCCTTGGAGGACAACTCCCCTTAAGAGTTTCTAGAACCACAGGGGACTGAGAGCCAGAAATGAACTTGCGTGGTATTAAGCACTTAGGTTGGATGCTGTTAACTCAGCATAACCTAGCCTGGTCTGATGAATGCATAGATGCTACCTCCTAACCCCAGGGTGACAGGAGAGTGGCTTTGAGAGACCACTTGGAAAACTTAAATGGGATCCCTGTAGTCTCACTTGAGAAATCCAAATGTCAAGAGGCTGGCTGCAGCAGCCAGTAGTGCAGGGGAGAGGGCTATAGTTTGGGAAGTAACTTAACTTCCAGAATATACCAGAGCACAGGAATGACAAAGGTTTAACAGACTCTGAAGTAAGTCAAGTTGCAAGAGCGAGCCAGTGTGGAGGTCATCTTAGGTCCTGTCAGAAAGAGAAAACAATCACTGCTGGGTACCCAGGAGAAAGCAAATAGCCCAAATAAAGATGCATCTGTTCTAGACTGGCAACTGCAGGTGAAAGACCCCCAGTGATGAGACGGGCATCTCCAACACCCACAAAAGCACTCATCAGAGAAAGAGGTCACTGTCAACATCTGCCAAGTCCAAAGAGTGTTGAAGCTGGTCACCTCCGTGAAAACAGCTAAGTGAGACTCCTCTGCTCCCCCCCACCTCTTCAGGCACTCCCCTGTCCCATCGCGGAGGCGTTATAAACACGGTCACCAAGATGGGAGACGAGTAGAGGTACCAGGGGAAGAAAGGAGAAAACACCAACCATACATCGCCGTTGCCCGCAGCCTGCAGCCTGCAACAGCCCGCAGTGGACGGGGGAGGATGGCGAGCCTTTCGGGAAAATGGCGGTCGGTGCCACATGCTCTAATTACCAAGTTAGAAATAGAGTTGGAACTTAAAGAATGCATAGGACTTTGTATTACTTAATGACAACCATAGCTGTCAGGGGCCCAGCTGAGTTTTCATCCAGAGGCAAGGGAACTAGCCCCCACAGATGGATTTAAACTGGGACAGTGGAGGACAAAAATAAAGATGCTTTACGATTCCATCCCAGAAAGTCATGCTTATTCAACATAATGATACAAATAAGCCTACAAATATTTTCTGAGATCAGCAAAGTCAGGTAAAGATTTGATGGGCGGGTTGTGGCTAAAGAAACTATTTATGAACAAAAATAGGAACTGGTCAGCCACAATCACAGAACAAGAGGAGAACTACTGGAATGTCCATGCGAGGCCCAAGGGTTCAGATCACCGTGTTCCAAGGCCTTGATCCTTCAGTCTCCAGCGGCGTGTTGTGGCAAAGGTAGAGGTTGATTCTTCAGGATGTCTTAGCTTCACACAATTCAGCTTTCAAATCACATAATTAAATCCTATTATTTGAATTCCACATGTGCCAGGTGTGATGGACATGGCCAACTGGCTTTCTGCATCCATTCCCGTCTCCTTCTTCCGGGCATATGGGAAAGGCTGGAAATTCTTTTTAACCTAAATTTCCCAGACTCCCTTGAGGGTTGGGTTCTGGGTAAGAAATAGGTTTCACCAATTGGATGCACTTAAAGGAGATATTTGCAGATGAAAGTAAAGCAGACACCATCTTCCTGCTGACAATCAAAGGGGTCAAGATGCCAGTAGGCCTTTGTCCAACTAGGTCTCAATGTCCAGGAAGCAGTGGTGACAGCAGCAGCACATAACTGAGGTGTGGATCATACAGCTGTGTGCTCTTGGACTCAGTGATTTCAGAGTCAACCACCTGAGCTCCCACAATCCAGATTGATCCAAGGCAACAGCTCCTCTGATGAATCCCTGCTCTTGGAAGTCATGCCTAGGGCCCAGCTTAAAGTCTCTCCTCCAACCCTTCCAACAATTTGAGAAGCACCTATCTCTTCATAGTAAATAAATCTCTTTCTTCTTAAAAAACTCAGAGTTTCCATTTCCAGCACTGTCTCCTTATTGTCACTCCACTCCTGGTAAGACCAGCCCTACGAGGCTCTACTGCCCTTGTAGCAGGTCTGGACAACCCGACCATATTCTCCATCCCTCGTCTGCTTCCTCCTCCTGCTGCTGCTTCCTCCTATGATAAAATCACCACACAGTATGATGGCTTAGCTTTTGGCTCATCAGGGAACCCTCAGGTTTCGGCTGGAAAGGCCCAGTGCTCAGGCATGTCCACCCAGGCATAGACACCCAAGAAACAAAACATGTTGTGCTTCCTTCAACCACAGCAGGGAGTCATGTGTCTAAGCCAGTGAGTCAGCGGAGACCACCCCGACAATTTTCTCTTAACCATTCCTTTGCTGTTTGCCATTTGAGCCTCCTGGACTATAAACGATTTTGAAGACAGAAACTGTCCTATTCGTCTTTACATTCCCAACACCCAGCTCTGGACCATTGGACCATGCAGGGAGGAGATGCTTAGTGATGCTTTGTTGAATGAATGAATGGATGAATGAATGAATGAATGAATGAATAACACTTCCATTTCTCTGTCTCTTTTCTCCCCCCCCTCTCCTGCACTTTACATACCAGCCACGCAGGCTAGCTTTCGTTTCCTGACCTCCCCTACTCTCTCCTCACATTCTCTTCTCCCCCTGTACTACATGCATCCCCACCTTACTGCTCACCCTCCCTTTCTCAGGGAAACTTCCCTGGCTTCTTAGACTAGTTTCTCCCATTACATGGTCCCATAGCTGCCTGTACTTCCTTCCTCATAGCGCTCATCATCCCTGAGTGTAACTACCTGTCCGAGCACCTGTCTTCCGCTCTATGGGAGGCTACAAGAAGGCAGTGGCTCTGTAAATACTCGCTGAATAGATAATAAATTTCTGTTTCAAATGTGTGCTTTAAGAGTTAAAACCTTTCTCTCAAGTACTCTCAGCCAGATTCTCTAACCACAGAGCACAGAAGAAAATGCCAGTCTACATTTCTACCTTCTAGAGGATAGCCCACCTTGTCCCTGACCTGCTACCAGGTTTGTCATGCTTAACTTACCCACCTGTACCACCAGTCTCCTGGGGATTGATATCTGTGTTATTTTTTATGCTGTGTTTAGTATAGCAGTTTGCTTTGACTCTACCTCCATTTTCCTTTTATTATGCCATTTTTAGCCTACTTCATTCCTTTTTATTGTGTTTTTCTCTTGTTTTCCTGTTTCCTTTATTACTATTTAAGAGGAAGTTTCACTGTAAGAAGATGTAGCTCTAAGCCGCTGACTTGTTCTAAGTCATGAACACTAAATGTCTCTCCTCCTCTCCCCCCATCCGTCCTCACCAGCTACCTTTACAGACCCATTACCTGTGTCCAAAGGAGGTTTTCTGGTCCAGGCCTGGGACAGGCCCTAGCCTGTAAAGACTTTTCAATAGGATAGTGAAAAGTTTCCCACCACATGTCACTACCTCTGATCATAAAGAGGGCAAAAGGCCAGGATTCCCTGACCCTAAAATGCAAATAAATACAGCCTTCAACTACTACCCTATCCTCTGTGCAACCATCTTGTTTCCCCAGAGCCAGGCTCAGGAGACTTCATCTCTGAAGTATCAGAAAAATCTCTAAAAAGTGGATAAATTCACAAAGAATTAATGAATGAGCAAATGAGTGAGAGAATGAACAGATAGATGGGTGAATGGTAGATGGATGAACTAATGAACAATTGAGTAAATCAATGAAATTAATGAGTCAATGAGTCAAATAAAGGGATGAATAAATGGATGAGATGGGCAGAGATATGGATGAATGAATGAATGAATGAATGAGTGAGAAAGTGAATACATGAATTGGCAGATCACTGGTTACATGAGTGAGCAGATGAGTGAAGATAAATGAGTAAATAATACATGAGTTTGACTGAAGCCTGTAACTCGGGCATAAACCAAGAATGAATTCCTAGCAGGAACCATAAACCAAGCAGTTCCAGAAAATGGAACAGGATACTAAAAATACAATAAAGAAATTAAAAACAAAAACCAATGTCAATACAGCACTCATTGATCAGTGTCCAGAATCAATATTCTCCTGAACGAGTCTCCCGCATGGCCTCTCAGGCCCACCCCTTGACTGTCATTGGAGGTGTGGACATTCCTGAAAAAAAAAAAAAGACTGAGAGATCGCGTCTGGGTGTTGAGAAGCTGTACACTCACTGACGACATTGGTTCTTTACCTTAGTTGTGCTTGAGAGTCACGACTGGGGAGCTTTCAGAAAATGATGATGCTTTGTCCCCATTTCCAGAGGTTCTCAATGACCTGGATTGGGGGCAGAAGGAAGAGGGAGACAGACTGCTTTATTTGTTTCTTTTTAAGCTCCAACAGGATTCTAATGTGTAGCCAGGGTCCAGAACCACTGGTTCCATAGTAAATAGTATTCTGATGTGAGTACTTAAACTTATTTAGATGCCAGTGACATCCTCATGTCAAACAAAAAATTAGCCTTTATGCCGCTGGGTTTTCTTAACCAAGGAATATGTGAAACTTATACCCTTACTCTACAAGACTTGTTCATTGCCTCCCCTGCCCAGACCCTCTGGGAGGAGCAGATTTGCATGAACCTTCCTTCCTCACCCTACACTTCTGATTTTACAGGGGTGGATGGTTGGCCCAGGGTCAGAGTTCCAGAGTAGAGCTCAGTTGGGATAAGACTCGGATATGGTGCACAATTCCAGAAAGGAAGGAGACACAGGGGCAGAGAGGCGGAGAGAGGTCCAAAAGCCATACTACCTCCTCATTAAAATGTATGTCATGCATCATAACAAATAATATGGACATCGTAAAGTGATGGAGCCATTTTGATGTGGTAACACAGTGATTAATATGAATTTCTCCTCTGTCCAAATGTCTTGTTTAGGAGAAAAAGATGGCAGATGGGCTTTTTCCAATGGCAAGATCCCTGGTGACTACCCGGCCAACAGACAGACAGGAGACCAGGTGGAGAGCAAGCCAACCACTCAGAAAACAAACACAGCGTTCTTGGTGCCTGGGAAGCAGAGGCCTAGGGAGGTGCTTCTTTGCTTCAAAGAAGGGGCTTATGTTCGAGCCATTGGACAATTTCGACTCTGTATCTTCTGCTTCTCTCCTATCTGGGTTGCCTTCATTTTTAGGAAAGTTATTTTTGAAAGGCCATTCTACTTACTATCTCCACCATGCCAAAGGAATGAAAGGAAAAATATGGGAAAAAATGAAAACACAGAAATAAAATCTCGAGATCTCCCGGGATGCACAGTAAGATAGATGCAAGGTCGGGGTTGGAGCATAGGAAATTGCTCACCTACCCCAGGAACCAGTTCCAGGGAAAGACAAAGGAGTGGGGAGGGGAGGAATCTTGGAACTTGAAATTTGCAGGAGGTAAATTCAGGACCGATAAAAGGAAGTGCTCCTTCACACAGCAGGGAACAAGCTTTCAGAACTCATCATCCCAAGAGGAGATGCAGCTAGAAAAACAAATAGTATCCCCAAACTTGCAGATAATTTTGGATTATTGACAGAGAGTGACGTTGACATCTAGGGGAACAATCTCATTCTTCCCTAATTTGCTTTTGAACATCCTGGACTAAGACAAGATCCTGGACTGTAGGCACCATGGCAATGACCTTAGATGGTAAGCCACTGAGTTCCCGTGTGATCTGGGGTTAGCAATTGCCTAGGAAACTAACTTCCTTTTTTTTCCTGCTTCCTCCTGAAAAGCGCCAGTGACAGATTCCGTCTGTTGAACACCTTCTATTTTCCAGAAACTATTAGTTTACACCCACTGTGTAAATTTATATCAAGCGCCCAAAAGCACTTACCGTGAGTACTTCTTTGCACTCACCACTCTACAAGGTACTACGGGTGGTAGAGAAGGAAAAGAATGCATCTAGGTCTTTAAAGAGTCTATGATCCACGTGAGGCGACAGAGTAAATATGCAAAATGTATTAAACAATTGACAGAGATACGAAACCACTAGAAATGACTGATAGACGTAGGAAACCATTACACGTTTGAGGCGAGTAAGGGAAGGACGAGTGAGGGCAGAGGACTTAGCCATTCTGTGTTTACTGAGGTCTTAGCAAATGGTTCAGAGTAAGGCCCTGGCTCCAGGCGGACTGATTTCAAATCCCAGTTGTCCCAGTTACCGACTGTGGAATGGGGGTGAGTTACTCGATCCGATCTCTCTGAACTTTGTTTCTTCACCTACGAAATGCGAGTAACGACCCCTTCCTTGGGAAGCTGTCAAAGGAGTAAATGAATCAATGCCCCCAAAGCCCCTACAGAGATGCCTGTAATGCAGTAGGTGCTCAGTAAATGTTCGTTATCCCTAGTAAGGGCCACCACGCGGAGAGCGGTGACAGAAGTCAGGCCAAGGGCTCCCTCGGCTATCGGCTGTGGTCAAGATAAAATTCGGATTCCCCCAACAGTCTGCAGAGTCCCAGACGCTCTGCCCCCTGCCTGCTCCTCCATCTCCCCTCCTCGCCATGACCTAGACGCATCGCCCTTCTCTCCTCTGTTCCTTGGGCTCAACCACCAGCTCTTTCCCACCCCCCAGTTTCACACGCAACTTCCTTCAGCTAGGAGCCTCACTCCCCCCGTTCCTCACATGGCTGGCTCCCCTCATCCCACAAGTCTAGCTTAAATGTCACTTCCTCAGAAAGGCTTTCGGTTGCCATCTGTATCTGTCAGGGTGCTGGCGGGAAACAATGGCACACTTGCATGAGGATAATTCAAGGAGGTTTGATAAAAGGACTATTTATAAAGGCATGGAGCAAGACAAAGGGAGCCCACAAGGGACAGAGCAGAAACAACCCTAGGCCAGAAGGATGAAGGAGCAGGACAATGGCTGCAGCCAGCCCAGGGTGATCCTGCACCGCCGAGAAGCTAGGAGAGGAAACACTCCAACCGCACCGCCCTCCCCCACCTCCATCTCCTACTGGAGATGCCATTAGCTAAACTTGCCAGCACACCTACCAGAAACTGGGCACACAATCCAACCTGAGGTACTTGTTGCCCTCAAAGTTAGAACCTTAATCTTTTTCTTAATCACAGTTAGAAGAATTTATGTTTATTTCACTATTTTTTCCCTCAATTTAGACCCAGTCGAACCAAAGAGGTTCAATTTTGCCCCAGAAACCCAATCCCACCCCTTTGTATCTAGGTGAAGTCTGCATGAGATGGACAAAGGAGGAGATACGATCTCTCTCCAGATGCCCAAGTAATAAATCCTCCTGCCTGCCTTTTTTCTCCCTTTTTCCTCTCACACATCCTGACAAATTATCTCAGAAGAATCACAATTAGGAGTTGGATGGGCCATTGGCAAGTTGTAAGGTCACATAATGAAGGAACATGAGCAAAGGTCTCAATTTATATTTACTTGAGATCCATCTCTCATAATTGCCATGAGTTCTAGAACCAAGTTGGCCTTGCTTACCGTTGGATATCCACTTGGAGACATCACTGGGAACATAGTAAATAACTGGTCAGTGTTTGAGATGAATAAAATTACTGCTACCCAAGAAGTAATAGCCAAAGGTCCAAACTGTATCATCCCAACATGTGCAGCCATCCCCAGCTTGACCCAGACCAGTGCACAAGAACATCAGTATGCACAAGACCCAACCAAGGTAGAGCTCCCATACAGATAGAGGCTTGATGTGGACGGGCGGGATCTTAGTTCCAAGACAAGGGGCTGGCCAGCACCAGGCGAGACTCCAGGACCTCAGCTGGGGGGTCAGACCCAGCGGGGAAGGAGGATACTTGTGCAAAGAAGTAAGGCCGACTCTCCGTCACAGCAACTGACAAACCAGCCATCCTCATTCTCCACACTAGAGCCAGTGTGATTTTCCTAAATTATAAATCTGAGCATGCCATCCCCCACTGAAACACTCCCACTCACTTTCTCAACAAACATTAATTGTGTGCCTGTGATGTGCAAGCCCAATCTTCTTTCTTTTTTTTTTTTTTAGAGAGATTTTATTTATTTATTCATGAGAGACACACAGAGAGAGGCAGAGACACAGGCAGAGGGAGAAGCAGGCTCCATGCAGGGAGCCCGTTGCAGGACTTGATTCCCCCCTGGGATCAAGCCCTGAGCCAATGGTAGACGCTCAACGGCTGAGCCACCTGGGTGCCCGAAGCTCAACCTTCTTTTTTTTTTTCTTTTTTTTTTTAAGCTCAACCTTCTTAACACAGTATATACGACTCTGCCTTTCTCAGCCCCCACCTGCCTCTCCAGCCTCATTGCACACTTCCACCTGTGATATGCATGTGCATGCACATACTACACACACACAAATGCACACGCACACTCCCTCTCTCTCTCCACCGAGCTTTCTCATACACCGTTCCTTCCAATCCTTCAATATCTTTTCACATGTAGTTCCTTCAACTGGAACTCTTCACTTGCAGTACCCTTTCATCTGACTAAATTGTGCTTGTTCTTTGAATCTTACCTTGGACCTTGCTTCCTCTGGGAATTCATCCCTGATCTTCCGAGGCAGAGTTAAGAACTTCTTTGGGCTTTTGGGTTATCTCAGCACCCCGATCTTCCTTCCAGAACACTTGCCATTCTACCGTAACTCCATCCATGTGTCATCTCTCCTACCTAGACCATGACTTTGTGACGATGGGTCAGAGTCTGCCCAGCATGGTCCCTCCAGCACCTAGCACACAGTGCCTGGCACAAAATAGGTGTTCAACAGTATTGCTGAACAACTGAGTGGATGAATTGGAGGATGGATGCATAGATGGGTGGGTTGGGTGGGTAAATGGCATGTGGCTGATGTTAAAAGAAAGCTCGATTTGGGTCAATTTGGCAGAAACTCATCAAAACATACTAACTAATGGGCCAAAGAGGAGCAGAAAGCACTTGTCACTGCAGGCCCAGCTGTGGGGTCAAACACTCTAAAGGGACTCTGCCCAGATCCCCCAGGTGAGGCTGCATCATCTCTGAGTGAGCAGGGTCAGGAAAGATGAGGCCGATGTTACTCAGCCAAGACTTCTTGAAAGAAGCGAACAGTGACACTTGAAGGAAGTGATGCATGGGGGTAATAATACTGTCACAGCTGACGTTGCGGAGCACTCATTTTAAGTCAGGCTCTGTGCTCAGAGCTTTATATATTTTATTTCACGTAAGTGACAGAGATGGGGTGTGAACCCAGGGAGTATAATTCGAGGGCTACACACTTAATGAATATACTACAAAGCTTGGATGGAGAGGAAACAGGAAGATGAACCGAGCAAGGATAGCCAACAAAGACACAGATGGCAATAAACAAGTCTTGGACAAGCCCTGGCAGGGCGTCAGCCCTCGGAGGTGGAGAGAAGCAGAGGGTAGGATATAAGAGAACCATTGAGGCAGAAGACTGAATATCAAACTGAGAAGACTTTAGAGCTGAGCCCATAGGCAACAGGATGTCCAACGGAATCGTGATTACCTTGTGCTTGAGCCAGAGCCTTTGTACGTATGGTAGTGAAAAGCGGGGGGCCACCCCCATCAGCCCGGTGGTTCTGTTTTCCCTCTCAATGCAAACAAAAGCACTGACTCGGTCCTGGCTCCCGCCCCAGACCCCAAAGCTGCTTCTGTTTCCATTTGTCAACTTAAGTGGAACAAAACTCACCAACATTTGGTTAACTGCCTTGCTGCTGTGTGGAGAGGTCCGTGGATCTCAATGTCATTGGCCGGGTCTGCTTTTCAGAGTCACTGACCTCCAGTCTCTCCAGGATATTGAAGGGAAACCTTAATTTAATTGGCCTGATTTAAAAAACAATTTCTGTGATGACTTGCATGGAAATAGGCCACTGGCAGAGAGATCTTGGTGACAAATAAAAATTCAAATGCCTGAAGAGCTTTGACAAACAACAGGTCCACCACTGTGAGCGTGATTTCCCCCCACAGCTTGGCTGGCAACCAAGTGTGCCAACTTGCCTCCCAAGTGTGCCCCCCTGGCCAAGTGGGAACAGCCCATTAGTAAAAGGCAGAGCTTCATGGAGATATATGGGAACATGGAAGAGAACGCCCTGAGCTCCCCGTCAGAACGGAGGGAGCTAGCACCTGTTCCAGTACACAAGCCAGAAACTTGAGACTCCTTCCTCTTCCTCACCCACCGTGCCACTAATCCTCAAGTCCTGTCTATTCTGGCTCATTATCATCTCTCAGAGCTCGCATTCTTCTCCATGTGTACTATCAATTCTCCATCGGTCGCTACAAAACAGCTTCCTACCCATGGAATCTTCGATTGTGTGCCTCAGCCGTGGCGTGTGGCTTTCACGTGCCTCCCTTTATGCTCTATCATTGCAACAGGGACAGGGAGCCACACATGCATTGGGTACCCCGACGATGGGCGCAGATGGAGCAGTGGTAGACATCAGTGACCTCACACTTAACTTTGGCACCTTGCATTTGCTTTCTAGGTCTACTGGAACAAATTAGCACAAACTTAGTGGCTTAAAACAACAGAAATTTATTTATAATGATAAATAGTATAATAATAGAAATGCAAATCACAGTTCTGGCAGCCAGAATCCCCAAATCAAGGTGGTACCAGGACCACAGACCCTGCAAAGCCCAGAGGGCAGAGGCCTTCCTCGCCTTCCAGGCTGGAGCGGCTGTCGGCATTCCCTGGCTTGTTGCTGCACCATTCCAATCTGCCTCTGTCTTCACACTGTTTCTCTTCCTCTCTCCATGTCTTCTCTTCTGTCTCTTATAAGGACATTTGTCATTGGACTTATGGCCCCCCAGATAGTCCAGGATGGTCTCCTCTCAAGATCCCTAACTTAATTACATCTGCAAAGACACTCTTTCCAAATAAGGTCACTTTCACAGCTTCCAGGATTAGAACATGAACATGTCTTTGGGGGAATTGGCCAGAGAACGACGTGACAGGAATAACTCTGGCACAGAAGAATGGCTACAGACTGAATGTCTGTATCACCTAAAGACATTGAAACTTAACCCCCAATCTGATGGTATTTGGATTTGGGGCCTTTGGCAGGTGATTGGGTCATGAGATGGGGTCCTCATGAATGGGATCCGTGCCCTCACCCAGAGACTTCCCTCAGCCCTTCTGCCACGTGAGGACACAGAGAGAGGACTGCCACCTATGAACCAGGAAACAGATTCTAATCAGACGCCAAACTTGCTGGTGGCTTCATCTTGGACTTCCCAGCCTCAAAACTGTGGGAAATAAATTTCTGTTGATAATAAGCCACCCAGTCTATGGAAATTTGTTTTCACAGCCCAAATGGGGATGAAGATAGGACCTTCCTGGAAATACAAGCAGCAGGTGAGGTTGGCAGTATGACCCAGGAAGGTGACAAAAAGGGCCAAAGTGTCAGCCAATTTGTCCTTAAAATGTACCCTAGTTTGCACTAATGTACCTGGCCCCCCAGGAACCCTGGAAGAGACCAGAGTAGACCAGAGCCTGCAGCCTGAACCTGCCCCTGCCTCCTCTGGAACTGGGATCCTGTCACACAGCCTGCCAGTCACCAGCCCTTATCCTAAGATCTCTGAGGCCCCAGGTCCTTAAGTCTATCTTAGAAGATTAAGGAAAGGAATGGACAGAGGAGAAAGACCATAAGCTTGAGAATCTGCAGACTGGGTTTGAATCCTGGTTCAGCCACTTCCTACTTGCTTCAGCTTCCTTTGCCACTGGGGAGGATAATGGCCATGGCCTCTCCAAGCTAATAGGGTGCATGAAGTATGAGCACCGTGCCTGGCACATAATGGGGGCTCTCAAAATGGTTAGTCTCCCTATCCCCTTCAAAGGTGACCTGTTCCTTCTGTTGTTTTCCAGGAAGGATGGTTTGTTCCATGCCTCTGTCATCCTGCAGGCATCCCATCTGATGGGGAGGCTAAAAAAGATAGATAATCGATGAGAAAAGGGAGCTATAATAGACTTTCCATTTAAGCAGCAGCAAGCAAGCTTGAGCAAAAACTCCTCCTTTGTTCTTTAGGACCAGGCAATACTTCAGCCCCTGCCATCCTGCATTAAGGGATGTTTCAACTCTCTGTCCTTCTTTATCTAATAAACGGGGCCACTGGGTGAAAGCCTGCACTCCCTTGGTACTTTAGCATGCTTTTCATTTCCCTCCTGGTTATTATATAGGATATGATTTCATTCACCTAATTTACTGTTGCTGGATCAGGACAGAGTTGTCCAGGTCATACTCCTGGTGTTGAAAAAGTCAAGCAAAAGGCTCATGTTCTTTGGGTATGACAGGTGCCAAGATCCCAAGATCCCATAAGATGCTTGTGGGCTCAGAGACAGAAGAGGACCAGTGAGAACAAACACCACCAAATTAGAGATGCAGTCCTCTGGCTTCCCACTACCACGACCCTAGCAGCCCCATTCACTGTTGTGCACTGGAAATGTCACAGCATGGGAAGATGGCTGACATTAGAAGAGAGTGTGCAATGCTTGGCAGTGACTATAAAATGTCACCCGGGGGAGGGGTTTCCAGCATTCTATGTTAAGTCTTGGGTAGGATCACCCTTCCTTAGATTTGAAGCTTCACATTGCCTGCCTCCATGCAACTGGTTCTTGGGCCCAATCCAGATCATCAAATTTCCCAAGTTACCATAGGCTAGAGAATCTTTGTCATCATTAAGCTACACCAGTGCCCAAAGGGCCACAGTGACTGAAAGATTGTACTGATCTAGCTGGTACAAGGCATCTTTATTGAAGAACACTGTAATCCAGAGCTGTGGTCCTTGAGAGGGGGCAATTTTGGTGACTTCTGTAGACATTTTTGGTTTTGACAATAGGAGAGGTGCTACTAGCATCTAATGGGTAGAGGACAGCAATGCTGGCAAATCACCTACAATACGCAGAACAGTCCTTCACCACAAAGAATTATCCAGCCCAATAGCTGTAACCTGAGACCACAGCCTAGACCCTTCACCCGGAACAATGCAGAAATGGTTCTCTGAGTCAGACCCAACTCCCTCCAATGGCATGGGTCATGCCCTGGCAAGGCAGGCTCATTGGGGAAGCTGATTTCCCTCCCAGAGCTGGACCCACCCCACTCTCCCCCACCCCCGCAACCCCACCCCCTTGGGGACAGCACTCATGTGGCTCAGATGAAAGACTGGTGCCGCAGGCCCCCATGCCAGCTCGCCACTTGATTGCTTTTAATTAATTCTGCTTGATTACAGCACATGGGAGTCGCATCGGAGAGATAAGACGGGCTCTTTATATTCCGTCTTCATTAAAAAGTTTGGATCTGGAAGCTTTTTCAAAGAGCTATGTGTCTCCTTTACTTTTGTGTCATTTTTAATTGAAGAGGGCACAGGGAGATAGTCGAGCTGAGCTGAGCAGAGACTTTGCAGATGAAAGAAGAAATGTCTGTGACCCCTTTGGGGGGAAAGCAGCTAGGATTGGGATCAGGGTGACAGAGCCAGGACAGAGCCCGTCTGCTGTGGCTGAGAGAGGTGTGGGGAGAGAAGCAGACCCAGTGGTGTATTAGCCAGATCTATGGAACAACATGACTCATATTCTCTGCAAGGTGCAAAGGACTCTGGGGGGGAATGGGGGATTGGAAATAAGAAAGAAGGAACAAGGAGGCTGGCTCACCACCAATTATCTGCACCCATCTTCTCTAGAGAGAGAACCATCCCCTCCCTGGAGAAACATTGCCCGAATTCTCCATGAAGACTTAATCTGTCCTCCTACAATATGTCCTCATCTCTCCAGAAAACTATCATGTTGTATTAGTTACCTATTGGTGAGTAACAAATCATCCCAAAATTTAGTGGCTTAAAACAGGAAACATCTGTTGTCTCACAGTTTCTGTGCATCAGGAATCTGTACGTGGCTTAGCTCCGTGCATCTGGTTCAGAGTCCCTCAGGATGCTGTGCCCAAGAGGAGTAGAACCCATTTCCACGTTCACTCATGTGGCTGTTGGTAAGCCCCAGGAGATCCACTTCTAAGCTCATTCATGTGGCTGTGGACAGGCCTCAGGTTCTCACCAGGTATTGACCAGAGCTCTTAGCTCCTTGCTCCGTGAGCCTGTCCATAAAGAGGCTCACAACATGGCTGCAGGCTCCCCTTAGAGCAAGTGGATAAGAGTGAGAGAGGCAGCCCAACATGGAACCAGAGCCTTTTTGTAACCAGATCACATATCCCATCACTTTTCCTATATTTACTAAAAGTGAGTCACTAGGTCTGGCCCACACAGAAGGAGAGGAAAGTACATCTGGGCATGAACACCAGGAGGCAGAGACCACTGGATGTCATCTTAGAGGCCGCCTATCACACCTGTCACACTGTAATGATCTTGTAGAGCAATTGCTCTTTGAAGTTGGGACCCTTGTTTTCCTACCTCTGAATCTCCAACACCTCACCTAGTGTCTGAGATGTGCTAGGCACCCAAAAGGTGTTTGGTAGAATGAACAAATGCATGAATGCACAAATAAATAAAATAATGGTTTCTCAAACCTTATTTACCTTATCAAATCAGTCCTTGGACAAGAAAACATGTTTGTCTCCAAAACTACTGTGGCAAGAGTAGATATATCTAGGTCATCTAAAAACCCAGTTAACTTATTTAAACGTAAATTTGAAATAAAAGAGCACAATCATATTTTATTCTATTTAACATGGGACCATTACTATCTTCTCCTGTTATGGTTTAGTCTGAGCTCACTCTTAAATGTTTTCTCTTTGGGGACTAATGACTGATCTTAAATCAATAATGCTGAAAAAATAAAGCTTTTCATTATTTTAAGCTGCTATCTGGGTGACACTAAACAATAGAAATATGATCAGGAGGGAAGCAGCTGTGTCCAGACCTAGTTAGTTTTCACGCAAGATCAATCAGCAGAGGAACTAGAAACTCCAAAGCAGAGGTTTGAAGGGGCCCAGGGGAGGTTACAGCCTGAAGACCCAGCACACCAGCTGGGATGAGGCCAGGGCTGGAGGGTAAGCCCGGCTAAGCTGATTGAAATAAGTCAACCCATGCCAGTGGTGGTCCAAGAGCTAGAGAAGGGCTAGCAACTACTCAACAGATGATCAGTTGTCTAAGCAAGTTCAGGCACCAAGAAGGTTTAGAAGACAGTGTGCTTCACAGGTAAGCAGAACACGGGCACCTGGGTGGCTCAGTCAGTTAAGCATTTGACTCTTGGGTCATGGGATCCAGCCCCATATCAGGCTCTGTGCTCAGGGTTGAATCTGCTTGAGAGTCTCCCTTTCTCTTCCTTTCCCCCTCCCCTCTCTGCCTCTCTCTCAAATTAATTAAAAAAAAAAAAAAAAAAAGGTGAGTGGAACAGACAAATGCAAAGAACCTGGCAGGGAGTAAGGAAGCTTAATGTCCCAGGCCCTGGGCTCAGAAACCGAGAGCCCCACACCTTCCCAGAAGGAAGGTCTGAGCCAGGTAAGGCCCTAGTGTCAGTATGACTAGGATAGAAGGCCAGGACATACAGTGGGGAGGGAGCGACATGCAAAATAAGCCCTTCTACCAGGGGTACAAAGGAGGGCTGTTGGTTTCAGGATTAAGCAGAGGATTTGTCTCCAAGATTGGACTGAGTCCATGAGATACTGAATCCTAAATGAGATCCCCTTATATTCCTCCTTCCTTAGAACTGAACTGGGCTCGGGGGCTGGAGGTGGTAGTAAGGGAGACACTGGGTTGTAGGGAAGATCAAAGAATCTGTACCTTCCTGTCCTTACGGTTCTCCACCTTCTGGAGGAGGGATGCTGCTCTGCAGTGCTCAAGTTCAGGACCAGTATTTGGGCTATAGTCTCATTGACTGGGACAAGGTCAAGCAGATATGGGTGTGGCCATTTTATGAACGTTCTCTCTTCTCCCATGAGATTGAGGAAGAGGTACTCAAAGGGAATTTTGTAGGGTGGGAAGGGGAAAGCCTTGGTCTGAGATGTAAGTAAATTGAGCTCTAAGAATCGAGGTAAATCCTCTCAGTCCTTCTGGTTCTACTCATTGACATTGAAGCTTTAGACTTAGCTTTAGACATTTTCTCCCACTGAAATGGTAAGAGCTGAGATTGGGGTCCAAGCTTCATCGTAGAAGAAGATGAGCCAAACCAGACATTTTAGGGCACTGATACCAGTATAGCTAAAGTAGAGGTAGCCTCTCATGGCCAAGGCTAGCTGACTCATGCACCCCACTGGGTTTGGAGCCAAGGCCCCAGTGATGCAGCATTTCTGTGCATAGAGCATGCTTGGGTTGTCCCGGCTTCCCAATATACCAACATCACATCTGCACATCTCAGTCACAATGCAATAGTACTTCCGGGAATCAATGAGCCCAGACCTCATGCCTAGAAATCAAGCTGGGAGACAAGAGGGGCGGGGCACATGGGGGGGGTTGGGCAGGTGGGGAGTCAAGCCAGCCATCCCAGTTCAGGATGGACAGTTCTACACAAGCAGATCGTAGAGAAGACCAATGGTGTAGAACCTGGAATGGCCATAATTTGGTGTAGAAAAAGGCGAAGGCTTTTAGAAGATGGGAGAAACCACAAATTGAATCCATCCTGCGGGAACTACTTCCGAGGAGTTAATTAGGATAAATCGTTCAGTGCGGGTTATTTATTTATTTATTTAACAACCCTTTATTGATGCCTGCCTGCGATGTGGCAGGCACTGTGGGGAATACAAACATGCTCCAGGTGTGGTCTCTGGCCTCAAAGGAGCTTGTAATCTGGTGGGGAGACAGATGCATACACGGTTAACACAAGGGAGGATGGAAGTAGGGGAAGGGGTAAGCATGCCACTCATCAGCCTCCCAATTCCAATTAGGACCCTTGGGCTCAGATGCCAGGGACCAATTTAGAATTCCAACTCAGTGGCAGAGTTGATAAAACAAAGCTCTCCCAGGTCTGGGGTACGGGAACACCCTGATTTACAAAGAGCTTGAAGGCAAAGTGCCATGTGGTCCCAGTCTGAATCTGATTGCTCCTAGTAGATTTCTATCACGTTGTCTGGCTTCGTGTAGTGTGACAAGGTCTCACCTCAGGCAAGAGATGCTGTGGGTAAATTTAATTATTGAGCCGCCTCAAACCCTGGGTGTGGGGTAGGTGCACGGGAATAGGGAGCAAGGAAAAGGCTATTCATTTATTCATTCAAAACTCATTTCTTGTTTTGTGATATGAAAACAAGTTCTAGACACGGATGGTGGTGATAGTCACACAACAACGTTGGTGCACTTAATACCCCTGAGCTGGACACTGAAAACTTGGTTCAGACCACAAATTTTATGTTGTGTGTATTTTACCACAATTTTTTAAAAATTGTGAAAAAAAATTATTGAGTTATTTAATATGTGCCAAGCACTATGTTATATGCTGGCCCTGATCAAACATGAGTGACACAGAATCCCTGCCCTTAAGAAGCTCACAGTCAAGGATGCCTGGGTGGTTCAGTGGCTTAGCACCTGCCTTTGGCCCAGGGTGTGATTCTGGAGTTCCAGGATCAAGTCCTACATCAGGCTCCTGGCATGGAGCCTGCTTCTCCCTCTGCCTGTCTCTCTCTCTCTCTCTCTTATGAATAAATAAATAAAATATTTTTAAAAATAAAAAAGAAGCTCACAGTCAGAGGGGGGAAGGCAAGATAGAGGTAAATCTTAGCTCAGGCGATGTCCAACATCGCCTTTGTCCCAGATGCCTGCCTTGACCCTCCCACCCCGGATTAGGTCTGCTGCAGGTTCTCCCACAATAGTTTGTGCTGGCTTGTTTCACAATTATCTTCATTTATCCAGCAAGCCTTTATTAAGCAAAGCATTAGGGATATAAAACCAAATGAGGCTTTCAATGTAAAGGAAGAAACAAACATGCAGATGAATCCATGAAAAAAATCCACACACGCTCAAAAACCATTCATGTGCCTTTCTAACCTATAGACGGAGCTTCCGAAAGCAATGCTCAGTAAATATTTACTGGATAGATGGATAGATGGCTGGCTGAGTATCCATAGTATGGAGGCGTGAGCTACAAACTACATACCCAGGAAGATGAATAAGGATCATTTAAACTGGGTTTCAAAAGATGAATAGGAGTTTGCAAAGAGAAAGAGAGGAAAGGCACCCAGCCAGGAGCAGGGATGTGGGAAGAGCCCACAAATTTGGGCAGTAGTGGAGAGTTTGGGTCTGGGGGTCTGGAGGAGAGGCAAAGGGACTCTGATCAGGAAGGCCCGCAATTCAAAAATAAATAAATAAATAAAATTAAATAAAATTAAAATTAAATTAAATTAAATTAAAATAAATAAATAAATAAATAAATAAATAAATAAATAAATAAATGGAAGACCCACAATTCTAAGGAGTTTGTGGTTTGTTGTGATGATAATTGAAGACTAGGAGAGGTTTTTAAGTAGAAGGATGTGACCTAACTTTTTATTTCAGCTTGCTCACTCTGCCGTGGGCTGGAGAAAGTGAGAGTGAGCCTACAGAAGCAGGTACAAGGACCAGGTACGGAATTATCTTTACTTACGTGGTAGAGATGGCTACAGAGTGGGGGAAAAGTTCAAATTAACACATGAGGAAGTATGGTAGATGAATGTGATAACAAAGTGGACCAGAAGGTTTATTCACTTATTCAACAGATATTTATGGAACATCTACTGGATAGTAGGCACTATTCTAGACACTGGGAATTTAATGCTGGACCCCAAAGCCAATGTCTTACCCCCCATGAAACTTACTTTCTGGTGGGGTGAAAAAATAAATAAAGAAGCCAACAAAAGTAAAGGTGATAGAAATGATAGAAATGTGTGAGCTTAATCAAGTCATTTAACTTTTCCATGCCTCAGTTTCCTCGTCTGCAAAATGGAGGTCACCAATAGTATCGGCCTTATAGGGTGGTTGTGAGCATATCTTGTGGGGTTGTGGGGTAATATCTATAAAGGGCTTAGAAGGGTGCCTCGCACGTAAGTACTACACAAGCATTAGTTATCTTAAGTAAGAAGAAATACACAGAAATGCATTAGAGAGGGACTTTTGTGGTAGAAGTAAGGAAGGTGTGCTTTGGTTAGCAGGTTAAGGAAGCCTTCTCTCGTTGCTTACTCTTGAGCTGAGACCTTAAAAGCATGGTTAAAGGAGCCAAACTTGCTAACTCTCTGGAAGAGTGCTCCAGACAGCGGGAAAGAGCCGGGTCTGGGGCTTAGCTAGAAGCATCTGAGAAATAGAGAGAGGGCCAGGGTGACCTGAGCATGGTGGAGGGTAGGGATGGGTAGGGGTGAAGGATAACATTAAAGAGGTTGGCAGGGGGGCCAGATCATGAAGGACCTGCAGGGCCACAGATTTGTATTTCAGTAACAACAGGAAGAAAGCCACCAGAGGGTTTTGCAAGGAGAGATACATCCTCTGATTCCTACCTTCAAAATATCTCTCTGACTGCTTGTGGTATATGTAGCAAAATACATCCCTCCCATCCCCAGTGTGATATTGCCACGCCCCCATCAAGAGGAGGAGTCTGCTTCTCCACCCACCCACTTGTCCCAGCCAACCTCAGGACCTACTCTCGTCAATAGAAGGCAGTGAAAGTGATGTTTGGGACTTCCAAGGCTAAGCCTCCACCCTCTTGCTATCTTGTGTACTGCTTATATTTTTATAGAATTAATCTGTGGCATCTTTGGGGGGCCTTGCTGGCTGGGGCGGGACCACCCCTCCCAGAGCTAGCAAACTCCTAGAGACAGCAAACAACTCAGTGGGCCTGTCTCGCAAAAACAAACCAACCAAGCCCATGCCCCGCCTCCCAAGCCATCTCCTTTGTCTCTCATGCACCAGGGGAAATATTGGCCTAAAGCAACCTGTCCAATGTCCCAGACAACTAAGAATGGCCCCTATGCCTCAACCCTCCAGAACTATTCAAACTAGCTAATCCTGAGCCATCTGCCCTGCCCTGCCTTGCTCCCCATGGAAACCCCAATAAAGGCTGTGGCTTTTGCAGTCCCCTCACTCCTTTCTACCTCCTGCTTCCCCCTGTGGCCTTGCATGGAGCTCTGTGTATAACATTAAATGTCCTTTCCATGTGGCGTCTTTATAAATTAAGACCCAGGCACAAATCACCTGGCCACGTGAGGAAACCTAGGGTCACCTCCTGGAGGATGAAAGTAAGTAGGACAGAGACAAGGCCTCCGTGTACTGAGGGTCCCTAGACCAACCAGCCCCAGGTGATCTCCCAGCTGATGGCAGCGGAAGAGAAGAAGGTGAGACCAGAAGAGAAACCACCCAGCTAGCTGGGCCCACGTTGCTGGCCCACAGAATTGTGAGCAAGTAAGATGGTCGTTGCTTTATGCTACATACATGGGATGACTCGTTACACAGCAGTGCATAACAGATACGCTGCTCCGTGGAGAAAGGACTCTGCAGGACCAGGAGCAGGAGCCACTACTGGAAGGCAGTGGTCCAGGGAGGAACTGCCGCGACTCGGCCCCGGATGGTAGCAGTGAGATGGACAGGAGGGGCGGAAACAGGATCCAGTGTGGAGGCAACCGGCAACACTTGCTGGCTCCGTGCGGGGGTGCGAAGAGGAGAAGATTCAAGAAAGAAGCCACATTTTTAGCCTGCGGAATTGGGCAAACAACACTGGCATTTACTAGATGTGCAAGAGCGGGGGAGGAGCGGATCTGGGTTAGGTGTGGCGGCGACCGGCCGTTGACTCCTGCACAGGCTTCCATACCAGTGTCCGTCGCCGTCCCTGCGGGACATTGAGGTCCAGGTAGGACGTGTACCCCGCAGCTCAAGGAGAGATCTGCGCTCGAGGGGCTAACGTGTGAGCCGCTCGGCCTGTGGGAAGAACAGCCACAGTGTCTAAAGCCGGGGCTTGTGAGACAACCTAGGAGACCATAGAGACAAGACACAGAACCCCCGGGGCTTGGGTTCGAGGAGAGGAGAGGCCCAGGCCGGCCTAGGGAGCAGCGCGTCTCGAGGACAAATGGATCCACTGCGTCTTAGGCTGCTGGGAGCTTGGGGAGGATGAGAAAAGAGGGGGAAGGAGCAGTTGGCCAGCACGTGGGGCACTGGTGGTGAGAAGAGCGGGTTCAGGGGCAGCGGGGACGCAGCCAGGTGGAGCCCAGGGTGGGGAGGAGGGCGGGGGGGCAAGCGAGGACAGGGAGGCCATGTAGCTTCCTGGTCAGTTTTGTCGCCAAGGATATAGTAGGAAATGGGCAACACAGGGATGGACGGTGGGGTCGAGGGGAGGAGCTTTTGCTTCACCCTTTTGTTTCCGCCAGGTGTACCCGGCATCCAAAAGTGTTCTGCTTGAAGGGGCTCGGCTTTGCGTTTTTTTTTTTTTTTAAGAGGAGCGGTACCAAGGCATTTTGTGTGCTAATGGGACTGAGCCAGTGGAGAAAGTGGTGGTGGGGGAACGAGGCTCAGTTACAAGGACAGAGGCTTGGAGAAGGTGAGGAATCCGGATCCAGGGCCCGTCAGAAGGGTCGGCGCCTGTTAACAGTAGGGACGCGTCCTTCACTGTAGCCGGAGGAGGAGGTTTGTGGGTCTGGTGATGGGAAGACGAGGGCGCTCTTGTGGGACTGCGTCAGGGGCTCAGGGCGCATCGGGCACATCGGTTACCAGCCAAGGGCGAGGAAGGGAGGGGGCAGCCTGGCGCTGGGGGAGAGGGCAGGGGACGGAGGAGGAAGCCAGGGGCCCTGCCATCCAGGGTGCGAGGTCAGGAGCTCGAAGCCCGCCTGGTCCGCAGACTTGTGCAGGCCCCTTGGGGTTACCTGCGAGGTTGGCCAGAGCCGAAGGCCAGGACACAAGTGCCGCAGGGAAGGCCCTTAAGGACTTTTATGGTAAAGTGATTATGAGACACCTGGGGCAGGCTGGGGGGCGGGGGGGCAAGACACAGGTTTCCGCATGCAGCTGCCCTTGCCCGGACGCCACCCGCACCTGGGAGCCAGCGGAGGTTTGGGGAAGGAAGGGCTCTGAGCAGAGACGCAGAGTCTGGTCTGCGGGGATGGGGGTGAACAGGACACCCCCTCGCCTTCACTGGCTCCTCCCCCTGCCCTGACCCTGGCCCTGGACACCCCCCCCTCCCCAAGCTCAGCTCGCCGCCGCCCTGCCGCCCGGTGTAACCCGCTCCAGCTTCCCCCCTTCTTTGGGAGCCTGTCAGGACCTGTTTGCGGGTCTTTTCAGTTTAATACATTTTAATCAGAAAATTAATCAGGAAACACCAGTTCAGCAGATAATTGAACAATGAGAAGACACGATAATTGCTGTTTAGTCTAATTAACTTTGTTAAGTCGTTACTGGTAACTGAGACTTCCTCCGCGAAACTTATTAAACGTCCTCCCTGGAAGAGAGGCCCGGCCGAGGGAACAGCGTCCGACCTGCTCCGCAGAACTTCCAGGGGGGCCTGGGCGGCCCGGACCTTCCCTGCTCCTGAGCCCACAGCACCCAGGCCCCGGGCAGGGCTTCCCTCCTCCACAGACGGAGCACCCAGACCCCGGGCAGGGCTTCCCTCCTCCGCAGATGGAGCACCCAGACCCCCGGGCAGGGCTTCCCTCCTCCGGAGCCCACAGCACCCAGACCCCGGGCAGGGCTTCCCTCTTCCGCAGATGGAGCACCCAGACCCCCAGGCAGGGCTTTCCTCCTCCGGAGCCCACAGCACCCAGACCCTGGGCAGGGCTTCCCTCCTCCGGAGCCCACAGCACCCAGGCCCAGGGCAGGGCTCTCTGGCCACCCGGGCTGGGAGCTGCATCCGGGCCGCGGCCTCCTCCGCATCCTCACGCGGGGCCTGCAGCCCTGGGTCCTGTCTTCCCAGGCTTACGCTCTGAGGACCTTGAAGGGCCGCGCAGAGACACGGGGGCAGCGCCAGGCTCCCTCCAGGGCCGGGGCCCACCTGGGCAAGGGCCTAGCATGTGGGCTGGCATACGGTATGCACCAACAGGCAGCGGCTCCCCAGGCTGCCAAGGCGGGCCGTTGGCCAAACCTTGCACCTCGAGGGCAGCCTGATGCCAGCAGCCGCCCGTGAGGGAGGTGGGGCCTCCGAGGGAAGTGGCCCACTTCGCCAGCCCGCGGGCTGGTTTCCGAGCTTCGGGTTTTCCTCCCCGGGCTCTCCTCTCCCGCTCCTCTGAGATCCCTTCTTCCGGAGGTCCCCTGAGGGCACTGGCTCCTGACGGCCTGCCTCCCCCACCCCCAGAGAGCACCCCCCAGCTTCCCCACGGCGATGATCCCAGCGCCCGCTCAGGGGACACAGCCGAGCGTCCGGCTCTCGGAAGCTCCAGAGATTTTACCGAAAGACCAAGAAGTCCTGCCAAGGTCCAGAGGGTCGTTCACAGCATGCCTGGGTGGCACAGAGGAGCCTTCCTCTCGGGTTGCAGCCCTGCACAATCACCTTCAGTGTCCAGGCCTGACACCACCGTGAGGATTCCCAGGAGGGCCACCTGCCACGGTGACCATGGCTCCGACTTGAGGGATGCTTGTCCTAGGGGGTGCCCTCCTCTTCCCTCCTCGTGAGCTCTCGGCGTCTGGCACCTGCAGCACCTGTCGATGAGTCCTGAAGGGTTTGGGTGCCTCTGGACAGCCGGTCACAGTGGCATTATCTGAGGGCTGTCATACCCCACATCGATAGGACAGATACCCAATTTGCTTGGACCCTGCGTGTCAGCCAGGGAAAAGGTGGCAGGGAACGAACTACTCCACGACGACGAAAGGAAGTACCGATCATTGCCAGATGGTTTTGTGTAACAGGTGCAGAAATGAAGGGTGACAAGTGGCCGGTTTCTCCTAATCCAGGAGGACGTCCCCTAACTGCTGGAAACTGACCCCTCACCCCGTCCTCCGGCCCTTTCTGAGGGTTTCCGGAGGACAGCCCGGGTGTCGCGGAACGAGCTGCCGCCGCAGTCTCCAGTGAGGCCAGGAGGCTGCCGAGCCCAGCTAACGTCTCCTGATGCCACCAGATATCCCCCTCTGATGCCCTCACTCAGGATGTGGCTGCTCCTCCCGTACCGTGAGTCACCACCTACCCAGGTCTGCCCCCCTGATTCCTACATCCCTGCTGCAGACAGGCTGGAACTTTAGCAAGATCTTACTGAAGATTTGGGACTAATGAGAGGAAGTACAGCATAAAGCATCATTGAGGGCTACGGCTCTGAGGGGCCATTCTTGGAACATCCAGGCCCAAACCCACCCTCTAAACCTTTTACCGAACCGGTTCCCCGCAGGCTGCCGGCCAGCCTTCCCTCTCCAAACACAAATCTGCCTCAAAGTCCTCAGATCTTATCCCAAAATGATGGGCAGCATAGACCGGCACAGAAACTGACCCGCACCCACTCAGAGGGGCACCAGATCCCCAACAGGACAACCCTACAAGAACCCCAAGCACATTTCCCGAGGTCTGGGTCTCCCCCGGTCCCGCCCCTGTCCCCCTTCTTCCCTCAGCAGTGACCAGAAGGTGGGCTGCGGCCCCTCCTGTGTTCTGCACCTCACCAGCACCCGCTTCCCTTCCAACAACAGCTCGAAGAAAAAAATCTCACCATCTCGGTACAAATGCGACAATTTACAAGCATGGGGCAGTGTGAATCCAGAATTAGAAAGGAAACATTTCTGTAAAGGAAACATCATTTGCAGAGGCATGGTTCCACTAAAATACTCCCCTGATTTACATTACTAAGCCGCACACCTAGCATCTCAGTTGGAAGCAATTGCATTTAGGTCTTCTCCAAAAGCCGGGGAGAACTAGCCTCGCTTCTCATTTACATAACTACGAGGGCCCCTCACGAGGTGCTGCCAAGAACAAAGGGACAGTCTGCCCTAAAGGTAAATTCCAGTCTCCACCCTTGAAGACAGAAGCTGCCCATAATTTTTAAAATCAGTTTGTAGGCTTCAAAAATTGTTCGGTCCCATCTTCCAGGTGCCCTGTTACATAAGAATCGGAAGGAAGATGATGAATTTAAAGACGAGGATGATGTCGTGTTTATCTGTAGACATACTAATGCCCACCCCTGGGCTCTCTGCATACACATAATAGGTTCTCGTTACGTAAGAACCCAATGGAGTAGCATAGACAGGGCCAGGGGTGAGTTCCAGGCCCGGAACGGCCTGGAAATAAAGACAGGAGAGACACGCACATCTATCTGTGCAAACCACAAGTAGCCAGAGGAGGTCTTCTCTGGCAGAAAGATGCTAGAGGTTTAGATCCTCCATCAAAGCTGAGTACTTGGGCCTCTGGCCTGATCACACACTCAGCTGAGAGCACATGGCTCTGGGTCCGTGGAGTTTGGCTGTGGCTTGTATAGTGACACTAATGGCCGTGTAATAATAGTACTAATTGCCAGTGTAGGATCGCACGCATCAGCTCGCTTAATAATCACAACAGTCCCATTGCAATAGCCAGAAGGTACCATGAGGAATGTATCATTACCGTTTCCAATTAATAAATGGGGAGGCCAGACACAGAGAAGTTAAGATATTTGCCTTTTCTGTGGCAGGCCAGAGAGTAAATGCTTCCAATTTCACAGGCCAAATGGTCTCGGTTACAATTACAGAACTCTACATTTGAAGAGCAAAAGTGACCATAAACAATATGTAAATGAATGAACGCGACTGAATCCCAATAAAAGTTTATTTACAAAGTCAGGCAGAGGGCCAGATATGGCCCACAGGCTATAGTGTGCCAATCCTTGAGCTAGGAGGTAGTTGGACATCAGAGTCCAAGTTCTTAACCACTACGCGCATCCTTCTCTAGAAGTGAACAAGTCCCAGGGTACAGCCCATCACGGATGCCCGAGGAAGACTTCACCTGTCAGCTGGACCTGTGGTGCCCACTCCTGATGATCCCAACCTTTGTCACACCATTCACTGAGGATTCTTTTCTGTCTTGGGGATGGCAATTGAATCCTCAGGTCAGGAAGGACAGGAGGTAGAGGTTAGGGTGAGAATTAATAGGATAGGGAGCATTAGGGAACAAGCAGGTAATGGAGGCTGAAATACAGCATGAGATGGGGCTGGAGGTTAGGAATCATGCTGGTGACAATGGTGATGAGTCTCAGCATGCTCACTTTGTGCCCAGCACTAAATGTGTTGCCTGCGTCATGAGTCGAATTGTGTGCCCCACCCCCAAAATCCATAAACTGAAATCCTAACCCACAGTATCTCAGAACATAGACCTTAATTGGAGAGAGGATCTTTGCTTATCTTTGCCTAAATTAAAATGAGGTTATTAGGGTGGGTCCTTATCCAATATGACTGGTGTCCTTATAAAAAGGAGAAATTTAGAAACAGATCCACATACAGGGACCCTGAACATGGGGGCGAATGTGGACATGAAGGTGGCCATCTACAAGGCAGGGGGAGAGGCTTGGGACAGACCCTCCTGTTGGGCTGGCAAGACTGGGGACCTCCAAATGACGACCCCAGGCCAGCAGCTTCCCAATAAGGCCGCCTTGCCTCCCTACCCTACCTTAGCACACAAAGACCTGTAACCCTTGCCCTAATTGGAATGCCACCCTGCCCCCATCTTCCCCCCCAAAAAAAACTCTTTATAAACCCCCTGCAGTTTGCCTGGGTGCAACTTCCCTGACTCAAGCCCCTCTGAGTCATGGAACCTCGCCCGGGAGCACTCCCCATTAAAGCACTCTCAAACCTACTGCCTGGCTCTGCCATTTTTTGTTTTGTTTTTGTTTTTTTTTTAATTTCTCCGCCATTCATTTGGGAAAAACCTAACACCTCCCTCATGGCCCTCAGAAGAAACACACCCTGCCCACACTTTGATCCCAGACCTCCAGGCTCCGGAGCTGTGAGAGAATCCATTTCTCTTGTCTAAGGCACCCAGGATGCCGTACAATCTCATTAGCTATTGCTACCACCCTGGGAGCTCATTTCTGTTATTGTCTCTATTTTACATAAACTAAACTTCACAGGAGTTGAGTGTCCTGACCACAGGCACACAGATAGGAAAAACTAGAGTTAGAATTCGAACCAAACAAGCTTTGACAGGTTCCAAACAGGTAAAGGTTCCACCCAGAATGTGTCATCCAGAATATGCTTCTTTGGCCTAAGGATTATTTTGAGCTGAAGGCAATCGAGAAAAAGCAGGTACAGGAAAAGCTCTCTCTCTCTCCTTTGCCTAAAAGGAGGACACAAACCTACCAGGAAGGACACAGGTCAATCTCCAGGGATATCTTTAGACCCTCACCAGTGAAAATGGCACCAACTTAAATCTGCACAACAAACCATATTCTTGTTTATTGTGCTTTTCCTGGTCACCACTCCGCTGCCCCATAACTAACTTCCCATACCTTTCTTTCTTTTGCCTTTATCTGAAGAAGGTATTTAAGCCCGAGTTCCAAACCACCTCTCTGAGTTACTCGTTTTTCCCTGGGGATCTCCCATGCAGTCACGAGGTACACATGTTAGTAAACTTGTATTTGTCTTTCTCTTATTAATCTATCGTTTATTACAGGGGTCTCAGGCAAGAACTCAGAAGAGCAAAGTGAAGATTCTTTCTTCTCCCCTATACACAGTTTAACCACTATTCTATCCCACACTGCATAGAGTGCTGGAGTTGGGGAGAGGATTGAATGGTTCTTATCACCTCTCACATATATCTGCTCCCTGCACCCCCATCCTTGAAGGAAGACCTTGACCTTTCAAATCTCCTGAAGATCCCACACTTGCCACCTTACACACACACACACACACACACACACACACACACACATTCTACCCATGATCTGCCTTAACGAAAGGCTCTGCTCTGAAGTTGGCAGAGTTGGTTCCAGAGAGTAGGGGGCTTGGTGACTATGCAGTGTCCCCACTCTGTCCCCACAGGAAGAAGATAATTTCCCCTCAAGCATCAATCAGGCTGACAGCCGGCCCAGGGAAGAACCCGCCTGGTCCCCACAGACACCCTCACCTTCTGGCGAGCAGACTCCGTGGTTGGCCTGTCTCTTCTCATTAGGCCTGAGGGGACAGGAGGCATCTTGGCCGGTGGCTTGCTGTAGCAGCTTCTGCCTGGAGACCAGAGTTCCACTGTGGAGATGTTATGGCTGCCAACCCCAAGTCACCTTGTCTGCTCTGAGAGCTTTGGCCTCCCTGGTAATTAGCCCAGGACTGGTGCTGTCCAGAGGCCTTCTGCACAGAGACAGCCACATGCTTGGCCTTTCACAGAAAGGAAGGGCCTGTGGAGCTGTTTCAAGAAAACAGGATTATCATAATCCAACAGATAATTAGTATTTAAGAGGCAAAGTTAGCAAGGTTAAAAGCTGAAAAATAAACAGACGCACTTCTACACACACACACACACACACACACACACAATTTCAAACAATTCTTAAAGACTGAACAGGAAGACATGGCCCCTGTCTCAGAAATCATTTAAAAATGATAGAATTTGGGACATCTGGGTGGCTTAGTGGTTAAGTGTCTGCCTTTGGCTCAGGGCATGATTTCAGAGTCCTGGGATCAAGTCCCACATTGGGCTTCCTGCATGGAGCCTGCTTCTCCCTCTGCCTGTGTCTCTGCCTCTCTCTCTGTATGTCTCTCATGAATAAATAAATAAAAACCTTTTAAAAATAAATAAATAAAAATGATAGAATTTCACACCAAGGAAGACCAGGGCCTTCTCAGGCACCACTGCCTGGGACAGCTCAGCCAGGCCGCCTTACGCTGTAGAGCTTTCATCTTCCCCCATAGCCTGTTCTTCCTCCACCCTCCTTACTCCTGCCAATGGCTCCACCATCCTGTAGCACACACAAGACATCCTCAGAATCCCCCGCCCCACTGTGCACTCAGCCCCCACATTGCAGGGATTGACCCCTGGCAGGGCAGCTCATATCCTGTCCCCTGGGGCAGGCCTGTGTACTCTGCCCTCTCTCCAGCCCCATCCCTGGCCGAACCAGTATGACCTCTCCTCTCTGGTCACTCCCCACTGTACCCATCCTCTCTAAAGAATCTGCTCATGTCATCCTTCTGCTTCAATCCTTTCATGGTATTGCACTGCCAAGATACCCCAGGGGACAGTAATTAGTATTTAGAGGCACAAGTTAGTAAGGTTTTCCCTTGATCTTCAGCACTGGGTTTGAACCCAGCCACCTTCCATGTGGCTGTGAACAAATCTCTCCAACTCAGGGCTTCCCCCTCTATAAAATGGGGGTAATTATACTGACCTCAAAAGTCAAACCATCAATCTCAGAGGTCAAACCACTTTGAGGGATTAAAGTGATCAACACCCTGAAGATGTTAATGACTCGGTAAAGTGCGGCTTTTATAATTATCAACCCGAGAAGGAGAAAGGGCTGTCCAGGTTTACCTGGTCTATGAGCAGCAAGTACAAGTCTTCCAATCCCATAATACTCCAAGCTCTCAACAACTATTTGCTGGGTGAATGATAATCAATCAGTCGATCTCAGCCTCTTGTGCTACTCCTCTAGGCATTAAGCCTCGCGTCTGTTAAGTTTACTAAATCTATTAAAATCCATGCAAGACAAAGGTAACAAACCCAACTTCCTTTTTTGGCCCAGGATAATCTTTCTCGAGACTCAAGTGAGCCCCCTGGTGCTCTTATCTGGGATTGTGTGAACAAACCCAAAATGGCTCAGACCTCCTAAACCCTGTCCTGGCTCAGCTGGGCTTTCGGGACTGAGAAGACACTGTCCCTCTGGTTTCCACGTGAGCGTGTCTTATTCTGCATTGTGGCTCAGCAAAGATTTCATGAGCTCCTGTAACTGATCCAGTTGAGACATTAGGTGGCCAGAGAGTTGGACTGGAACAGCTATCTGTAATGGAATAAATCTACCTGGTGAGGGTGGCACTAAGTGGCACCACTGAGCCCTTCCTCAAAAGATGTGGGAGGATTTCCAGAGCTTGGTGGGAACCAGGCCTCCACCGTGCCACAGTGAATTGGCCTGTACCCCACTTCAGTCCTGCTGAAACCGACAGCCCTTTGCTCCCTGGGCTAGAAACCTGAGCATCTTCCTTGACACCTTTCTCAACACCCAATACCAAGTCCTATCCATCCTATCCCCAAATTTATCCATTTCTCTCCAATGCCACTGCCACCAGCCTATTCCAAGTCAGCCTGGCTTCTCTCCTGGACTATTGCAATGGCCTCCTTCCCACTCTCCCTGCTTCCAGTTTCACCCCTTGCTACAACCAAAACGATCTTGCTGAAACACAGTTCCTACCTCTCCACTCCTTTAAAACCTAGCAAATCCAAATTCTTATTGGGCTGGGAGAAAAATCCAAAACCCTTAAGTGGGCTGACAACACGTTAACTATCCAGCCTTTGGCCAAGTCTGATCAGACCCTTGACATGCCTGCTTTGAGAGTGTCAGATTCTTTCTCTGCTCTGGGCCTGGGCATGTGTTATTATTCTCCCTGCATAAAACACCTCTTCTTCACTTGCTGAGTTTATTCAGTGAGTGTCTAGCGAGTGCCAGGGATGTGTCAGGCACTGTCCTCATGAGGTTCAGAGTCTGTCTCATGGAGGATATCAGATTAATTAAATAACCACACAAATATATAATTTAAAACTGAGATCAGTGCCATGGAGGTGAATGACACAGAGATCAAGCCTTGCCATCTGGGAGGGCTTCCCTAAAGAAGGGATCTTTAAGCTGAGAGGTGCGTAGTCATCCAGGAACTGGCGGGGGGATAGGAGGCTGGGCTCATGAGTGGCCCCGTTCTGCAGCACATGGGAAAAGCCTGCCCACTGTGAGAGTAAAGGAAACAAGTAGGTGAGAGATAAAGAGGATCCTAAAGGTCATGGTGCCCCGGCTCATGGTCTGAAGCTCCTGAAGCTTCTGCCTCTCATTTTCAGAGGCACGCCATCTTTCCTTCATAGGCTAGTAATGAGCAAACCCTGACCAATAAAATGATGAGGCTTCCCAACAGCTGTTGGAGGGGCCTTTGAGATCGCAGAGACTTGGGCTCGACTCCCAGAGCCTCCACTCTGCATTGTATCTTTGGCCAGTTGCCTCCTCTGGGAGCTTTGGTCCCCTTAGCCATAAAACGGGGCAATATTGTTCCCTTTGCAGGGTTCTCTTAAGGATGAGATGAGGTGGAAGGCATGTTCCTTCTATAATGAGCTGCACGGGGACTGATGGGCTCCCACAATCTGCAGTCTGAGTTGGGGTAAAAGAGTGAGGGGTCTCTCATGCTCCAGGCCAGAATCCAGCTGCAAAACCTCAGTGGGCTCAGAGGCAAAACCAGAGAGCTCAAATTTCTCATCAGGGAGAGAACACCATTTAAATTGTTGTTAAATTGTTGATGTATTCCATTAAAATGGACTAACTTTCTGGTGAAGGGACGTATAATTGGATCCCCGGGCCACTCAGTATTAAATAGGTTCCCTGATTCCTTTTCCCCCATGCCTACCGCTCCAACCGTGAAGGAAAACGAGGCTGCACATAAATGGCGGCTACTTAGCCCTTGACCAACCCTCCGAAGTGATAATCACTCAGCTCTGGTCTGGCAAGTAGAGAAAAGGAGGATGGTTGATGAGGCCTGTACAATCTGGTCCCCTCCGCTAGGGCTCAGGAAGTGACCCCTCTCCCTCTTCCTGCCTGGATTTATAACCATAGGGAGTCCAGAGAGTGTGCTGTTAGGGACCATGCTCAGGTGGCCACACTGAGTTCCCTAATTATACCTCAGCGCCGAGCAACCTCACACAGCCAGCCACATGGAGTAGCAGACCAGCGGGCTTCCCCCCAGAGATCCCTACAGGAGACAGAAGGGGTAGCTGAGCCCAGTATACTCGGCCCCTTTTCCCAAACTCTCAAGTGAGAATAATCACTTGTCTTCTCCAAGAGGAGGGAGGAAAGGGGTAGAGAGAAGTCAAGAAACACCAGGAGCGGAAAATAAGCACATGCCCCTCACATCGTTAAAGCCATTCTGTGCCCTGACTACACTGGTCTTCCTTTTGCCTCAGCAGAAACGCCATCTTCTTTCCACCCCAGGACCTTTGCATATGCTTGCTTTTGGCGCTGAGGTATACTTGGAACACTATCTCCTTTTCTCCCCTTGCCTGGTGGCCCCTTATTTATCATTTAGGTTTTAGCTTAAACATCACTTCCCAGGAAACTTCCTGATTGCCCACAGAAGGTCACACAGCCCTGTTGTATGATCTGGTTTCTGTACTCCCTCTTTGCAGCATTTGTCATGATTTTAAGTACATGATTATTTATATGATTAACCGACTAATGCCTGCTTGCTCAACAAGGCTATGCACACTGAGGGCAGAGGCTACGTTTGTGAGGGTGTCTACTGTATCTCCGATGACAGCTCCAGCACTAGCACCTGCCAGGTGCTCAAAATACTTTTTTTCCATTTATTCATTTTGATAAAGATTCATATTGTTTGAATTTCATTTCTTTTTTAACAACTTTATTGAGGGAACAATATACAAAAATTCACATAATTAAGGAATACAATTTGATGAATTCATACACCACAATCAACACAGTAGACATCATCCATCACCTCCAAAACTTTCCTCATGTCCCCTTGGTTTTTTTTTTTTTTTTTTTTGCTTTTGTTTTTGTGCAAAGCACACGTAACATGAAATCTATACTCTTAAGTGTTCTGAGCGCACACTAGAGTCTTGTTAATGATACGTGCTATGCTGTAGAGCAAATCTATGCAATTTTTTCAGCTTGCTAACTGAAACCCCATGCCCATTGAACAGCAAGGCCTCAATCCTCACTCTCCAGCCCCCGCGACCACCCCTCTACTCTGCTTCTGCGAATTTGACTATTTGGACAGCTCACGTGAGTGGAATCACGCAGTGTTTGCTCTTCTGTGACTGGCTTACTTCGTTTTGGATAAAGACGTCCAGGTTCGTCACGGTTGTAGCATATGGCAGGATTTCCTCTTTTTTAGGGCTAATACTCCATTGTGAGTATACACATTTTCTTGATCCATTCCTCCATCAATATTTCAGTTGTTTCCATTATTTTGGCTGTTGTGAATAATGCTGCACGGGCTGTGGGAATATGGGAACCTCTCTGAGATCCTGATTCCAATTCTTGTGGATACACACCTTGAAGTGGGATGGCCAGACCATATGATAGTTCCATTTTTCATTCTCTAAGGAATTTCCACACCATTTCCCGTGGCAGCTACACTGTGTTACAACCTGTGGGTGCTTAAAATATTAATGAAAGAAGTAATAAGAGTTAACTCACAAAGTCATTTTAAGTACCTTACACACGTTAGCTCTTGTAAGTCTGTAAGAACCCTGAGGGGGATACTTTCCGTACTTTTCTGCTCTACGAGCGGGAAAGCCAAGGCACAGAAAGGTCAGAAACCTTGCTCAAGGTCACCCAGTGGACAGCGGAGCTGGGATCAGACGGCAGGCAGGCGGCTCAGCAGCAGGTATTCACAGTGGAAGGGATGTGAAGCATCCCAGGAAGGACTGGAGAGGTGGAGGGCACTGGTGCAGAGACCAGCCGGAAGGAAACAAAAACTGGGAGAAAAATCAGAAAAGGACATCCCCATCTCCACCCTGGGGGCCTGAGCGGGGGGGTGGGGGGGTGTAACGTGGGTGCACAGAGAGCCCCAGAGCTGGTCTTTGCCTCTGGAACCTTAAGCCCAGCCACCAGCTTCCACCCTGGAAGCAGGTGCAGGAGCGATGAGTGCGCCATGGCAGCTGGCTCTCTTGGCCCCTCAGGGTGGCTCACTGTGGGTACCTCTGCCTCCCTGCGGGTCTTGGCACACCTGAGGGACAACCCCTGCCTCGTACTGGTTGTCAGGACATGACACACACAAAACAGCACAGCACCTGACACTGTAAACATTTGCTAAATGTTTTAAAACATTTTGGAAGGGCCTGAACTTATGGCACAGCCGTGACCAGGGCCTTACGGATGCCATGGGGTGCCCCTCTCCTGAGGGATCCTCCAGGGGGCTCGTTGCTTATTAACTCCGCCACTGACCTCCCGTGGAGGCGGAACGCTGCCCCCTCCGCATCCTGCACCTGCGTGGTCAGCGTCTGGCAGCCTCATTGTTTTAAGTGATGAGCAATTGTCATTTTCTGTCGCCTGCATGATAAATCACTTTAAGAACTCCCTTCTCTCGACAGCATAAGTAATTACAGCCCTGGTGTCTGGGGCTCTGGCACCGATTAGGAGGGAAGCAAACAACGTTGGAGCTGAAGCTGACTCATTTTTCTTTGTCACAAGGGCCTAGAGGCCACGGGGTCAGACCTGCTGGCTTGTCCTTTCCTGGGGTTGGACGATGCCCCCGCCTGCGCTCCTTGGCACCTCCAGACCTGCAGCCCGGAGACGGCCCGACCAGCCACCCCGCAAAGCCCCTCGCCCTCTTTCCCTAGATGTCTCCAAGGCGCGACTCCCAAATGGACCAACGAGTAGGAGGAAAGTGTGCTGTATTATAATAGGGAGGAATAATTCGGCTGGATAATGAGGAGGAGAAGGGTACGGCGTGGGTAACGCGCGCTTGGGAAGAGCTTACCTGTTGTGCTTTCTTGGGAGACACGGAACGGATCGAGTTGGGGGAATAGTCAACACTGTGGTCAGTACATGCCTCGGCCGCCCGGGGAGGACAGTGAGGAGAAGACTGAACGCTCCCGACGTTCCTGGAGCCTGAGACGGAAATCGCAGAACGGCACCTGGGAGCCACCTGTGCCCAGGACAGAGAAGGACACACATGGGGCCAGGCTTGGGCGGGACGAGACATGCATGAAACCCAAACACTCCGGAAGGTCGGGGCCCGGTCCCTGCTGGCACGTCTCCCACCACCACAGTGCCACGTGCGTCAGGAACCGCGGAGATCCCCGCCATGCCCCCGCCTGCCTCCCACTGGCCAAGAGCTGGCAAGGCCATCCTCCCGGCAGCCTCTGGCCAGCTCATGACGCCTCCTGTCTTGAGGACTTATCCCGGCCCCTTATCAATAGCCAGCGAGACACGAGCTTCTCCAGAAGTGATCAACTCGAGAGTCAGCAGCAGTCCTGGGCAACGATGCCAAAAATAAAAGGCTGGAGAGATGTAAGTGATTAAATAAGTTGGGGAAACACGGCATACGGGTCAGCTTCCCTCGGAAAGTCACAGTACGTTAGCATCTTAAGGGCTCTGAGGCGTCCTGCAGGAAATAACCTGGTCTGCTCTTTTAACCCGCTGTTTCCCAAGTCGCTTTGATTAAGGGACCTTGTTCACGGATACCTGGGAACATCCTGCAGAACCGTCTTCAAGAACATGTTTCTTGGCACGGTTAAGACCTCTGACCATGGGTGAGAGAGAAGGAATGGAGCCTGATTCAACCCCGGGCCCCTGGGACCTGACCAGAGAGGAGCGGCTGGAGCCCGCGGTGTTCACGTGAGTAGCTCACATTTGCTGGACACTGACTTGGAGCTCATGGGCTTCTGGGTGCAGAAGTCGAGGCGCCGAGCAATGAACGCCATTTGGGCAGTGAGCTATGTATGCACATATACATATGCAAGTGGTGAAGCCAGGATTGGACCTTGGCCTTCCTGACTTGGGTTCGCCGCATAAGCCCTCAGGGCTTTAATTTCCTTATTTATAATATGAGGGAAATGACCATTGCATCTACCTTTGTAAAGTTGACATGAGGATTAAATGAGGCAATGAAGAACTTAATGCAGGGCTTCGCACATCCTAAGCTCTTAAGAAGTGTTATCAGCATAACAGGCCCCATACAAGGCCGTATGGACCCCCTCTGGGGACGGGGAGCTCACTATCTTACCAGACCCTTGATGCTTTCAGGAAGCTCTAGGTATTGGAACAGTTACCTGCTAGGAGCCAGAAACTTGTCCCCCCCTCCCCGGCGTCTCGACTCTGCTCTGAAAGCAGAGTCTGCCCTTCTTTCGAGACTCTGCCCTTCTCTTCTTGCAGCTCAGAGACCACAGACCGAGATGGCATTCCTGAGTCGCTCACCTTCCCTCGACCACCTGCACCCTCAGTACATTGAGCTTGGATGGCAAGGCCCTTGGCCATCAGGTTAGGACCTCCAAGCCTTCCTCCCACCCCCTCTCTTGGGCAAGACCCGTGGTTTCTCCATCTGGAAAGACTGGCCTCGGCCGCAGAGCCCTCCACTCATGGAAGCTGAAGGAACACAAGCACCCCGTGAGCCACCCCGACCCACCGAGATGGTCAGGACGGGGACGGGCAGCTGAGCAGAACTGAGAGCCGGAGGAGGGACGCCGGCCCGGCCTCCTGTGCGCGGCCTGGGATCCACTAACCAAGGTCAAGGGCCCAAAGGAAGGTGCAGCCTGCCTGCGGGACCCGGAGCCACGGGCAAGGGCCCAGGGAGGGTGGCGGTGGGACAAAACGCAGTCCCAGCAGCTTCCCGAAGGCGAGGAGCCCCCGGGAGGCCCGGACAGAGTGATGGGCGTCGGGATGCCCAGACCAGCACCGCTCTGCGTGCTTATGTGTCCATGAGCTCGTTATCCTTGGGAGGGTAATCTCAGAGGTCTCCCAGCTGACACAGGAGCAAACCAGCCCAGAGAGAGGTTAGGGAACTCGGCCTGGGCCACACGGCACAGAGGCCGCACGGCTGGCGTTTGCACGCAGGCTCTGTTAGCCTCTGAACGACGCCGCCTTCCCAACTGTGCGTGTGGAGCAGTCTGGGGAAGAGCGAAACAGAGGAAGGGAGGTTAGAAGGGAGACCGGAAGGGTGCGGGGAATTCACAAATTTAGAGACACAGAAAGGCTGTTGTGCAGGAGAACGGCAGGGGGATGGCAGAGGGACGGGCCTGGCGCAAGCAGCAGGCACACAGGATGACACTGGCCGAAGCAGAGGCTGTGGAGGACCTGGGGCCTTCCTGTCACAGAGAACAGAGGGATGGGAAGCAGGGGCACGGCCTCGTAAGCGGAGGCTGGGGCAATAGGATGGGCTCTCGAAGGCCTCCCAGAGGCCTAGGCTCTCCCCAGGAAGGGGGGCTCTTGGCTGCATGGCTTGTACCCAGAAGGCACGTCGGGCCCCCGCGGGGAGGTTCCTGGAGTCCCATCCCTGCCCAGACGGCCCCACAACGGAGACGGACGAGACCCCAGCCGCCCCTCGTCCTCCCTAATCTTGGGACAGATTACATCCACTTCCACGGCGCGGCCTGAGGCAGCCACTGGGTAAACACCGCCGACACATGCTGCCGGGCAGGCGGGCGCCCAGGTACTAATTACTTTATTCAGCAAGTTAAACAAATGATATGATCTCTAAATTCGAAGGAGAGGCGCCCGAAGGTTGTGGAGCGCACACCCCTGGGACTTGCCAACCAACACGGCCAAGCAGAATGGCTAAGCCGGCGCGCCAAGGACTCCTCTGTGGATCCGTCGAGGTCGCGCTCAAGGCTTCCATGCAGTCCCCCACCAGGCCATGGCCTGGAACCATCCCTCCCCACAAGGCCGTGCGGCCGCTCTGGGCTGTAGGACTTGGCTCGTGGCTCACATCCGCATCACCCTCAGCCTCCGGTTCCTTACCTGTCTCGTGGGGTCGCCAGTAGCTCCCACCCCCTCAGGGTTGCCAGGGTTTCTAGGTGACCCGCGCAAAGATGTCAGCGCGAAGGGCAATCCCCAGAGGCGGAACCACTCGTGTTATTATCCTCATTGTTGTTATGGGGCTATTTATGTCCTTAGTAGCCATCACATCGTGTGCTTTCCACGGGCTGCCCAGCTGGCAGCAGTCCTCTTGGCCCAGTCCTGAAGATCATTTTTGTATAAAACAAGTAGATAGAGATCAAAATATCGACATTCATACGGGCAGAGGCTGACTTGACAATGCAGCTTAACGTGGGGGCAGAGGGGCTGCACCGGGCATCAATCCTGCTTGCGGGCCGCGGCGGCTGACCAAGGCAGACTTCTGTGCAGGAGGCGGCCCCATGGAGCCACACAGCAGAGCAGAGCCCTCGGGTTCTCTTCTGGGCCCGATCCCTCCCAGGAGGGAGGAAGTACCCCCATCATTCTTCCTAAGTCTACTGATTGCAGAGGCATCATTCCATCTTCCCAGGGCAGCAAGATTAAATGGAGTGGAAAGGCACCTGGAGCTCCATGAATTGAGCTCCCTTTCCAAGGAAGAACCTTCTAGAGTTGGGGACAGGGAAGCTTTTCCCAATACCCATAGGAGACGATGAGAAGCAATGGCTCTGGAGTCCAACAGGATGAATTTGCATCTACCTGTCCCTCACTCATATGTTATGTGATTTGTGGAAAGAATCTTAATCTCTTGGATGAAGGCCCCAATAAAACCCGGCTTTGGTAGCACACAAATCGTCCAAAGGAAGTTGCCTACATCGCCCCGAGCTTAATCCTTAGTCCCTTATTCCCAGAATGCAGACTTTTCTGTGACTCCAGTGCCCGGCATCACCGTGGGATTTGGCTTTCTGATCTTCCTGCCATCACACCCTCACCGCGGGCTCTGCTGTCCTCTCCTAGAGCTTCTAGGGCAGAGACAAAGCTCACACATATGCAGGCAGAGCCGTGACAGGCCCAGCCACCCCGTGTACATGGAGATCGTTCATGGTTGACCCCGGCAGCATTAACTGTAGGACAGGACTTCACCCTCCTGGTTCAGACTGATTAGACAGCAGTGAGCATGTGATTCGATCTGAGCCAATCAGATCCTTCCTGTAGTGGGTGGAATTCATAATTCTCACTGCTAAGGAAGTTGGAAGCTGTGGGGTGTCTGATGCCATGTGTCAAAAAGCATAGATAAAACTAAAAGAGAGAGAGAGAGAAAGGTTGAACAGAGAAGCACAATCTCAGGGAAATACAAAGATGAAACATCCTCTGGCTCCAGAAGGAGCAACACATGTATACAAGGTGACGGCTGTGGCTCTTGGTGGCTTCCCAGTCAGTGACTTCTGTGTTACTGCAAAAAAAAAAAAAAAAAAAAAAAAAAAATTCTCTATTTTTGTTTAAGGCAAGCTGGTCTCTGATACTTGCAAATTAATGAATCTTAATTAAAGTTCTCCGAATGGTCGAGAGTCATGCCATTGAGCCTAGAGAACATACCAAACCTCTCTAACTCCACATGCCCTGTCTCGGCTGGCAGCCGGGAAGGTTCTGGAGGGACCCGGGCCCTTCCCCAAGAAGGAGGAACAAAGTCTGAAAGCACAGCCCATGAGGAGGTATGCGGACTCGAAGCCTACTCCCCGTGTCCCAGACCTATTAGAATCTGGAATCCCCACCATGGGGAGGGGGACGATCCCCATCCTGGGGCTCCTATTATGGTGGCTCTCCCCCAGGGAAAATGGTGATTCTCAGCTCTCCTGGGGGATTTTCTTCTAACTAGCTCTGTTTGAGTTTTACCACCAGAGACACGATTCCGAGAGTCCAGCGCTCTCACTTGCCTGCACGACTGGATCCGAAAACCTTCTCATTAATGTCCCAGAAAAAGAGAAATTCACCGTTTCCTTGACTGAATTTGACGTCCAACCCGCTGGCAATCCAGGTGCTTCTAGTGAGAAGGCAGTGGGACCACTGGGTCACCTGCTGCCCAGGTGTGCACACCAAGGGGCGGATGTGGTGGTGGGCGGGGAGGTACTTAGAGTTATTTGTGGGGGCAGGTCAGAGGTCATGGGGTGGGGGTCTGCACCTAAGCAGGGGACCCAGATTCCTGATCAGGCCCTCACACTTGTCGTTCAGTAAATATTTGATCGACACATTAATCCTGTCACTCCGGCCTCACCCCCCATCAGCCCAGTCCCACCCACACACACTCCCTTAATGTCCTTCAGATGTTGTCTTGTCTCCATCACACCTGCCTCTGCTCCTGATTAGAGGGATCCTTAATCCTTCTACCAGAGAGACCAGAAAAACAATTCTCTGGACCCCCTGTTAGCACCCTCTCTCCACCCTGGTCTAGCTTCCACAACAGTGGGCTGCCCAGCGGTCTTCCTCAAAGAGCCCTGACACTCCTCAGGTTAGTAGGAGCTCCCACCCAGGACCCCTGGGACCCGCCCCCGTCTCTTACCTTCCCACTTGCACCGGAGGGCTGTTGACCTGTTGACCTCGAGATGCTCCTTCAAGACCCCACGCCCTTGTGCCAGCAGCTGCCTTCAGGTGGCGTGCCGTATCTCCCGCCCTACCCTTTGCCAGTCCAGCTTCTAACCCCTACATCGCCTTTGAGACCCCCTCCCTGCACACGCCCAACCCCCTCCCCTGTTTGCACCATGAGCCCTCACTCGTCTCACTTGGCCCCCTCTCCGGCACTGCTCTCCCCCCAAGGCAAGTGATGGCTTACTTGCCAGTGCCTGCCACACAGCTGCGAGCACCTGGAGGGCCAAGACGCACCCTATGCCTCTGTGGGACCAAGAGGAAAGAACGATTGCTCTTCACAAGAACCGACTCCAGCTGCTTTTCCGTCCTAGAGGAACGGCAAAACTCTGATCAGAGGAGATGGCTTTTTACTTAAGAAAATACACAGAAGCACCTCTTTGGAGTTAAACGTGATCGCCCTGCAAGGCATGGTCCAGAAAGAGCGAGCACATCAAAGCGAGAGGTGAATTGCATGACAAAGTAAAGAAACAGTCGAGTTCCGGGGACCATCCAGGAGAGAAGGCATGTGGCTTTTGGGAAAACAGAGGGATGTGAGGAGTGAGTGAAAAGGGACACAGAGGATGGGAGCCCCGTGGGGCACCTCAATCAGATGGGGGGGAGCACCAAATGTGGGGGGGAGGCAGCCCAGGCGGTGATGGAGTTCACCAAGGCAGAACAAGGACCTAGGGGTTTACTGAACACACCACAAGGGAGCAGCGGGCAGGGCGGCAGAGGAGACGCCTGGTCACAAGACAGTCGGGTTGGGGGGTGGGGGGGAACATAGCTCCAGGGCAGAGTTACCGGGGACACAGGGAATCTCCTTTTTTTTTTTTAAGATTTATTCATTTATTCCAGAGAGAGAGAGAGCACAAGCAGGAGAGGCAGAGGGAGAGGGAAGGTCAAGCAGACTCCGCATTGAGCGCAGAGCCTCACATGGGGCTCGAGCTCACCGCCCTGAGCTGAAACCAAGAGTCCGATGCTTAACCGACTGCACCACCCAGGCACCACGTAGAATTTCCCCCTGTTCGGTGATCTGAGCAACTGTTTCTGGTTGTCGTGCATCAGTTAGGGCCCACGGTTATTTCGAGGTGGGTCGCTTCATGAGCCAGTGTGCGGTCAGCCCGGAAGTTGCACACGTTTGCACGGCTCAAGCCCGTTACCCAAAAGCGGCCCCTGCAGGCCCCAGCAAGTAGGCTGAGGCTCAAGGGAGAGCTGGACAGTGGCCATCTCTCAGGCCCTGTGGGCTGAGACATCGGAGACACGGGATGTGGACTACTGAGGTTTACGGTATTTTCCTTTTTTTTTCTTAAGATTTTTATTTATTTATATATTTGAGAGAGAGAGAGACAGAGATAGCGGCAGAGAGCACAAGCTGGGAGGAGACGGGGAAGCAGGCTCCCTGTTCAGCAGAGAGGGGCTCCATCCCAGGATCCCGGGATCATGACCTGAGCCGAAGGCAGATGCTTAACCCCGGGCACCCAAGGTTTAAAGTCTTTCTGACACTGTGCGGCCCGGTGCTGTCACTCCTACCCCCCATTACTCCAAACCTTCAGGGAAAGTTCGATGGTTGATGCGGTGATGATGCTTTGAGAGCAGAGAGCCCACCCTGGGGAGAGTCCACACACAGAGGGGCAGCTGCAGAGGGGAACTGGCGAGTGTGTGACTCGGGGGTCAGGGGAGGCCCAAGGTCAGAATTCAGAGGTAAGCTCGAGAGCAAAACCACCTCGGGAGTTTGCAGAAAGCTTGGAGAAGGCTTTGGAAGAAGGCTTTGCCATTTTCTTTAGACTAAAGGTGTCCTGCTCGATGCACGCTCCAGTGAATTGAAACCCTGGCCAGCCTGGGGACCTGGGGACAGGCCTGCGTGCTTGTGGGGCAGCTCTCTTCCGTGACACGTGGGAGAGAAGAGGAACATCCAAGATGCTCAGCCAAGACTATTTCCCACCTTGTAATGAGGGTGGACCAGGCGGGGGGCTTTGCAGAGGGCTGAGCACCGACAGGGTTTTCCTGGGAAGGGCTGCTGGGAACAGCTGAGGAGACACAATCTCCAAGGCCTGAGCAAGAGGGAACCTTAGGGGACACGCGGTCCTCAGCTGGTGGACGGCGTCCAACGTAAGTGCCAACGCGGATCGACGGCTGGGGGCTGTTGAGAGCACGGCCTTAGGAAGAACTCAAAGGCTCTGAATCAGCAAGAAGGACCTCACTGATCACTGCATGGCGCCTGCCAGGGGCGCGGGGAGGGGGGTCAGCGCCCGTGTGCCACCTCGAACTTTGCCCAACGTCTTATAGGTGGAAAGAAAGAGAAACTTCCCCAAAGGCACATAGTTAGAGGTTAGCGTCAAGTCTGTGTCGAATTCTGGGCTCTTCTCTGCACAGCGCTGGAAGAGGAAACCTGAGGGGACCCCACGAAGGACGACCGTTTGCTCCTTCTGCTTCCGTTCTTGCTGGGCCCTCACCCCTGCCGACACCCCTTAGAGATGGTGTATGTCCTCCTTAAAAAGGTCAAGGAGTTAATGATTTCTCTGGAGGCTTCCAGAACCATAGTTGACATCTAGGGAGTGGCCAGCGGGGGTCATCATGTGTGGTTTCCAGACGCTGACTCACCAGGACCCCTGGCTCCAGGGCATAAGTGACTTATAGGGGACCCCTAAACACCGGTCTTTGTTTTAACCATTTTCTGGATGCCTGAGAAGACAAGTATCCGAGACCACAGTCTCCAGTAAAAGCCCTAGACCCCAAACAAAGGTGAGGCTTAGTCTCCTTTCCTTTCCAAGTCCCGCTGGATGCTCTGTGTCGGCTCGCTCGCTCTCACCTCCTCTCCACTTAGGTTGAATTTCTATCCTGCACGAAGCCAAGGACCTTCCTGGCTGGTCCTGTAGGACCCTCTGGGGGTCCCGGCCCCCAGCCAGCCTGCATCGGTACTACCTACACGCATAACCTAACACCTACTAACACAAGGCAGGGACGTGGGAACACGACTCTGTCGGCTCTCTGGTCGACCTAAGCGGTGCAGACACAGGCTGCGCCACAGGGAGGTGGAGAGGGAAACTCCGATGTCTACCCAGAGCAGATTGGGACCAATCTCTATTCCCTTTGAAGACATGCAGCTGCAGGAGGCATCAGAAAAGCTCCAGCTTGGGGTAAAGAGCAGTGTGGCCAGGACTCTGGCTCCAGGCGGAGCCGTAGGAAGCCTCACGACGGGAAAGAAGACAGCTTGCCCTGCGTAGTCCCGGGCAGGGGCTGCTCCACATCTTACTCGTGTACTGAACAAATTCTTTTTTTGAGCACTTGGAGCAAATTAGTATAAAGTAGAATCCAGGGCTACAGGCTCTGAGGCATTGACCTCAAGGGGAGGGCGGAGACGAGCGTGGAACAGCTCGTTATGCAATTAGTTATTTAATTATAGACGGAGATGCGTGCCACGAAGAGGTACCACCAGCAACCCGGGGATGTGATGTCACCTGGGGGAGAGGGCGCTTCCCTGACGAAGTGACCTTTACAACGAGACTGCGGGGATGGAACCGGGGCTTCATGACGGGGGTAGACAGTGGCAGAGGGAAGGGCCTGAACAGTGAAGAAACACAACACGTTTGAGGAATCGCAGGACCCAAAGGCCACACGGAGGCTGGAACACAAAATATGCATGGGGTTGTTTTTTGTTTTGGGGGGCTTTTTTCAGATTAGGAAGCAACAAAGGCTGAAGCTGTGACCACGGGACTCGTGGGAAATGGCCACCCTTCCCCGTCCCCGCCTGCAGCCCCATCCCCCCGGCAGCCGTGGTGTGAGGGTTTTAGAAGGCAGCCCCCCCCCCCCCCCGGTCGGGGCTGACCTGCCCGGCCCTTGCAGCCCAGGCTGACTCTCGGCCCCCGCCTGTCCCCTCCGCCGGGGACGTGCACTGACGATCTGCAGGGCCGCGTGGCAGGTGCGCGCCCACCTCCCTCCTCCCAGCCCACGGCAAGCAGACTGCAGCCCGTGGCTCGAAGGAATCCCCCGGAGACGCTTTTCAAAACGCAGATTCCAATTCAGGAGGCTGGGGGCCGCGCTCCCTGTCCTGTGCCCGGCGACCTCTACACCACACGCGGCACCGCCTGGCACCGGCCGATAAAGTGCCGAGGACGGGCCTTGACCACCAAACCGCCATCTGGGAGACAAAGGATCCTTGGAAAGTGATCCTGTTGGATGAAACGAAGTCCTTCTGGATTATTTCCCACTTTCCCTTTCAGGCTGAGACGGGCAACCACGGTGCGTCCCTTGTCCCCAGGAGGAGGCGCCCAGCCCCTGGTGGGATCGCGGAGCAAGCCCGCCACACCTGGGGAAGAGCTAATCACTCCCGAAAGAGCCTTGGAGCCCAGAGCTGAGGTCACGTGGCCACCTCTGCCCGCCGGCCGGGCCTGGACCCCAAACTGCCGGCCTGTCCCAACTCCTGCCGCCCCCCGCCCCCCACCAAGGGCCTCGGTCTTACCCCAGAGATGAACTCTACCTCATTCCAGGTTGCTGCACCTGGGTCCACATGCTGACCGGCCCAGGCCTCCCCAGCTGGAGCCCCATGAGCTCTCCCTCCTTCCAGGCTGCCCTCGCCCATGGTCATCCCCGTCCGCCTGGGGAGTGACCTGAGTGACCCGAGCCCAGTGCAGCAGGCCCTTCTGAATCCGAGCAGTGGAGAGGGCCAAGGACTTGTTGTAAAAGCCCCAAGAAAGCAGATGGGACTCAGAGCCAGAGCCATCGAAATGAGGTCTGCGTGGCTCGTCCCCACCACCCACATCTTTGGGGGTTTCCTGTGCAGGAGCATGCCCTCCGGGAGCGGCAGCCACGATGCAGCCATGAGGCCACCGTGGGAAGCGTCGGGGGAGAGCCAGCCAGTGGTTAGCGCTGTGCAGGACAGAGCTTGAGTGCTTCCTCTGACCTGCTCCTACTGACGAGCCTTAAACAATCCCCCGTTTGTCCACCCCGATGGGTGAGAGGTGGCCATGCACCCCGAGCGCCCGCAGCGGCGGCAGGCCTGCTCCCTGACCACTTCCCCTGACTCAAAGGCAAAGAAAGCGTTAGGCCCTGGAGCAGGACCCCAGGACCCGCTCGCAGGAGTCACCTGCGTTCTTACAGACGCCCGAGGCGGGCGGAAGGTTCCCCATGCCGTTCACAGCGCCTCCAGCTGCGTTCCCCGAGTGTCCCTATCCCAGCAGGATGGATGGCGGCCTCCTGCCTTGGCATATGCCGTCCCTGTGGCCCATCCAACCCCATGGCCCAAATGACCCCACAGCCCATCCATCCCCACGGCCCATCTGACCCCACAGCCCATCCATCCCCATAGCCCATCTGTCCCCATAGCCCATCCGTCCCCATAGCCCATCTGTCCCCATAGCCCATCCGTCCCTATAGCCCATCTGTCCCCATGGCCCATCCATCCCCATGGCCCATCCGTCCCCCTGGCCCTTCCGACCCCACGGCCCATCTGACCCCGCAGCCCATCCATCCCCACAGCCCATCCGACCCCACAGCCCATTCCTCCCCACAGCCCATCCAACCCCACGGCCCATCCAACCCTACGGCCCATCCATCCCCATGGCCCATCTGTCCCCATGGCCCATCTGTCTCCGTGGCCCATCCTTCCCTGTGGCCCATCCGACCCCGCGGCCCGTTCATATTACAGCGCCTGACGTGTTGGAGACACAAAAAGGGGGAGGCCTCAGGGTGGCCCCAGAGTTTGCAATACAGAGACAGACGGGAACATGAGCACAGAAGGGGACGGATGGCTGCACGTGCGAGTGTCTGCCTCGCACGATCCTCGTCCCCGGCCCTGTGCCCTAGGGGAGCCTGGAAGCAGAGAACCGCCCGCAGCCACAGCACCCCAAGTGCCTAGACTGCCGTCCCTAAACGCCGTTCTCCACCAGAAGAGACCAAAGTTATTTTTTTCAAGGGCCCTCCCAGGACTGGGCAAGGGAAGCATGAGCTGAGTCTGGAACACCGCGTCTTTTCCCTGGTTGTTCCCTTTTCCCGGTTGTCCCCCCCACCCCCACCCGCCCAGCGACGGTGATCCTCAGACAGACCTGCTGGGCTCCCCACCTGTCACTGCTCAGTCCTGTGGGGCTGATCTGGGATGTGGCAAAGCACCAAGAGCCAGGGCAGCCCCTTTGAAAATCCAGGGGACCTCCTGCAAACCCGGCTCTGTGTGGGGTTACCCACGTACCCGGCCTGCGCCTCAGTTTCTTCATGGAGAGGTACAGCTACCTGCCCCCGGTGGTGATCCATGCTGAGTCGTGAGGCTCAGGGTGTCCCCAGCAGACACTAAATGGCAGCATTTTATTCCCAGTGGCGTGTCCACCTGCCCAGTGAGGTCCTGCACCCTGAGCCACCTGCCCAGCGCCCAGTGCGGCACCTGGAACCCCCCCCCCCACGTGGTCGGTCATGTCGTTTCCCCAACCGTGTCATGGAACCACCGCCCAACATTGTCGTACCGACCCCTACTGACGCGACTGTGCAGACGGCGCCATCCGCTGGCCCTTCCTACCAAGGCCCGTGGCCTGTCCCCCATCATCCCCTCCACGTCCCCCCTCGGCCCCTGCCCCCCAAGCTGATGGCGCTCACCGTGCACACTCAAGGACACGGCACTCAGTGGCGCAGATGCACGCCGATCGTTACGTCTTCATTGTCCTCCTGGCGACAGACCATGGTTTCTTCTCTGTTCTTCGGGGATTAGATCCAGATGGCTTCTTTTATCTGCTCCACCTGGGTCGCCCGCTCTCCCCATCCCTCCCACTCTCTCTTGCCTCAGAACACGCCCCCCCAGCAGAGGCATCATCTAGAAATGTCAGAAGCAGCCTGAGTGTTCCCCAGGTAGCACAGGTGGGGAGGGAAGGGTGTGGGCACAGGTGCCGCACGCACAAGAAGACATGCTCAAGGAGGAGACACGCCGTCAGGCTCCAAGTCATCGTGGACCGTTCGTGCTCATGTGTCCAGGCCGGCTGGGTGAGGCTCAGCGGGCCCAGCCTGTGCAGGGAGTACACAGGGGCCGTATCTGTTGAGGAGACGTGCTTAAGGATGTAGATGTGCATGTCGGGGGGATGGGGGCGCGTGCACAGAATAAGGTCCTTTGTTCTTTTTTTTAAGATTTTATTTATTTTTTTAAAGATTTTATTTATTTATTCATGAGAGACACACCCAGAGAGAGAGAGGCAGAGACACAGGCAGAGGGAGAAGCAGGCTCCGTGCAGGGGGCCCGACGTGGGACTTGATCCCAGGACCGCAGGGTCATGCCCTGAGCCCAAGGAAGACGCTCAAGCACGAGCCACCCAGGCGTCCCCAGTCCTTTGTTCTGATGAAACCATGTGACACGTGCTACACAAAAGCCCCCGGTGCTGTCACGTTGCTCTGTCTTTGCTCTGTGCCTCCGCCCTGGGAACCACAAGCCCTGCACAGGGGCTGCTGCCCCTCCAGCCCTGCTGCCAGAACGAAGAATGCAGGCGGAGCAGAGACACGGCATGAGGCCTGCAGATGTTAGGTAAAGGGAGCGGAACGTAAATCCGTGTCGTTTATGAACCACTGGAGTTTAGGGGTTGCTTGTTACTGCAGCACAACCTAAAAAGATAAATAAATAAAATAAAAGGGTTGAGGGAAACCTCTCCTGTAGTCCCACGGCTTGAGATGCTATCCGTACGGCGGTGGCTTTTGCGTGCACGTCACCAGGCAGGCCCACTTCTCTGAGCTTCAGACCAGGGTACCCGATGGCATATTCCAGCCTCCACTTGGGCGTCTAACAGGCATATCAGACATAACGTCCACCCACTAGGTAACTAAACAAAAATCCGAGAACACCTGCTCTCGGTCTTGCTTCCGAATACAGCAGGTCCTGCGCCGTCTCCTTAAAATGCACCATGTGGCATTATAGACATCCGTTGTCAACTTGGTGTCACCCCCACATACGTCACGCCACACGCAGTTGTATCCAAGGGGACCTACCCTTTCCTTTTATTTTCGGGTTTCTTACAAAATGTCTTTCAAATTACAATAGTAATACTCTGAACAATAGAACCGTTGGAACACACCAAGGAGAGGTTATAAGTTATGGCTTTCCCGGTCCCCACGTCACAGCCGTTCCTCCGACGGGACCAATGTCAACAGCCTATAATGTAACCTTCAAGCAGATGTTTATTATGAACGACCTCAGGTGTCCCTGGGATCACTGATGCAAAAAATCTGCCCTCTGTAATGGCAGTCGGCACAAGCAAGGCCACGTACGAAAATAAGCTCCTTGCTTTCACCCGCAAGTCAATGCATCTCCACACGATGCCTGGCTCTCCAACGAGGAAGCGCACCCAAGCCGGCCAGTGCCAGGCGTCTTATGCGGACCAGACCCTGCTCCTGAGTCAGTGTGGGGCTACAGTAGTGGGATGGAGCACGCTTTGCACCGTGAGGTTGTGAGCAGATGTACCCGGTACCTGGAAGTCCAGGTTGTGTCCCATGGTGGTGCCTGGTGATGAAGATCATGCATCAGGCAGGGCTGGGGCTCAGTCCTACTCCGCCACTTTCTATGTGCACTCGGGCAGTTCACCTCGAGAACCTCAGTGTACTCACCCGAAAAAAAAACAGAAATAAGAACAACTCCTCTGCATTAAGTCAGGGTCCAATCAAAACCATGGATGCAGGATCCCTGGGTCGCTCAGTGGTTGAGCGTCTGCCTTCAGCCCAGGGCATGATCCTGGAGACCCGGGATCGAGTCCCACATCTGGCTCCCTGCATGGAGCCTGCTTCTCCCTCTGCCTGTGTCTCTGCCTCTCTCTCTCTCTCTCTCTCTCTCTGTCTCTCATGAATAAATAAATAAAAATTAAAAAAAAAACACGGACACCGCTCTGTGTATTCCAAGGAGAAAGAGCCTTGATGAAGGGAACTAGAATTTTCCACGGCTGCTGGAAGGGCCTGGTGACAACAGCCCAGGAAGCCACGTTGAGGACAGAAGCCACACGCCTCCAAAGGCTGCATCCCTGCGCAGTTCCCACCGACCCCCTTGGAGCCCAGGAACAGGGCAGGTGGATCCCAGGTAGCCCGTTGGGATGGAAGATGCTTCAAGTCCCACATGCATGTATCTGTCCACGGCTACTTCTGGAGGGTAATGACCTCACCACCTTCTCCGCTTTCCAAATCCCCCCTGAATGTCTGTCTGGGCTACTCAGACCAGCATCCCCATGGGGAAGGACTTTGTGAGGAATGCAGGTCCCAGTGTGTCCTCTGCCCAACAAAGACACCCGACGACAGGCAGCAGTGATGCCAGGTGGACAACACACAGCCCCACATGCTCCACCCTCGGACGTTCTTATGAGATCAAATGAAATAATGCAGACAAGTTCTTAGTAAAGGGCTTGGCACATGGCTAATGCACAATAAGTTGCGATTATTATAATCATTCTTATGATTTTCATCTGGGAACTGGTGGCTTCCCGCCCAGCCTGGTGCACCCACTCCATTTCATGTTACAGAAAACCCTTGGTGTGTGGGTTCCTGTCAAAAGATCCATTCCCCATAGCCTCACATCGCTCAGTGGGTCCTACTACTCCTTTCTCAGATCCGATTATAGTGGCAACGTTTGTAAATGGCTGATCCTTTAATTCCCCATAAGCACACATTCTGGCTCAACGTATTCAAATCAATTATACTGAGAGACATGAACTAAATTCTCTACTTTGTCCTCCCGGTTTTGTATTCCATGGCAATTGTACCAATCAAAATTAATTGTAAAGACCCAAACCGCGTGTGAACTCACTTCCAGGAAACTTAAATGCAAACCGTTCCACGGGTAACAGAATTACACTTTTAGTAAAGAACTCAGAACGACTGGATCTCAAAATTCAATCATAGAGGCGTAAAACCACAGGCAGAGGGAGAAGCAGGCTCTTTGCAGGGAGCCCGATGTGGGACTCGATCCTGGGACCCCGGGGTCACACCCTGAGCCGAAGGCAGGGGCCCACCTGCTGAGCCACCTGGGTATCCCAATAATCTCCCAATTTAAACATATTCTTTCGTTAGCCTAATTTGTTTAGCTCCTTCGAACTCATCCTGCTCTGTCCCCCATGTCCTTCAAAGACACGAGCCCTTGGTCATGCCCCGTAACCCCTTCAATCAGATGTCTGCAATGGCTCTTTTCATTTTATTTATTTATTTGATTTTTTTTTTTTTTTTTAAGAATCTTGACACCCGACGTGGGCTTCAAACTCATGACCCCGAGATCACGAGTCACGTGCTCTCCAGACAGAGCCAGCCAGGCGGCTCCAGGTGTCTCTGACGATTTTCAAAAGCAATTTACTCCCCGGGTCACCACAGCTCCACGAAAGGACAAGTCAGTGACATGAGCTAATTAAGCTCAGGAATTTAACTTTCCCCTGACTTTAAAAAAAAAAAAACTAAAGTCATAGGCATGAATATCCATTTGGTCTGTCAGTTGACGTTGAGGTGCTGGGGTGAGTGAGTCGGGAAAAGTCCCTGAGACCTCGGGGAGCTGACCCCCTAGCCAGGAGGGACAGGTAACTGAATGACCAAGCTAGATCACTGCAGGATGCGTAAGCTCTTCACTTCTCTTGCCTGGGCTAAGGTGGGAGCAAATCCATGGAGAGTCAGGGAAGTGTAGCTCCTGGCAGAGATTGGAGCAAGTGCAAAGGCCCTGTGGCTGGGAAGGGCTTGCCAGGCTCAGGAGCTAGAAATGCACTGCCAGAAGGAAGCACACGCACAGCACACACAGCAAAGACTCTCTAAAATGTTTTATTAAACTGAATTGAAAAAATAAATAAATAAATAAATAAATAAATAAATAAATAAATAAAAATAATAATAAAATAAACTGAATTGATACCTGAGACGTGCATAAAATACACCTACCACGTAAAGAATGACAATGAAAGGATCACCCACATACCCCACTACCCAATTTAATGAAAAAAATTTAAAGAGAAATAATAAAATAAATACATAAATAAAAAGAAAGGAAACATGACCTTTGCGTCTGAAATCCCTCGGAGTTCCTCTCTGGACGCATTCCCTTTCCACTGACCCAGAGGAAGCTCAATCTGAGTTCTGCGTTTATTACTCTCACGTTCTTTTGTTTATGAGTTCACTCGTACAAATATTCCGACGTACAAATATGCGTGTTTGTTTGTTTGTTTTAATATGCGTGTTTGATACTCAAAACCAGCATCGTGCCATTACTTACGAATCTATGGCTTCCTTTTCCTGGATAGCCCAAGTCAAAACTATCATAAGGTGTTTTTATTTTTTTTTTTATTTGGAGGTATTCATTACGTTTTGTAATTGAAAATCTTTTTATTGAAACAACCATAAATTCACATACAGTTGTAAGAAGGGACACAGAGTCCATTACCCGGGCTTTGCCCTGCCTCCCCTGGTGGTGACACTTCCAAAGCCGTAGTGCAGTGCCCCGCGCAGAGTCCCTGATGCAGTAGGATTCACCAACCTTATTCACACTTCCCTATAGTCAAACTGAGTTCACGGGCCTGTTGATACCGACTTTTATGACCGGATCACACGTGCGGGCTGGTGAGCACAACCCCCGTGTCAGGACACTGGACGATTCATTACCACGAGGACCCCTTGCTGCCCTTTTGTGACCACACCAGTCTCCCTCCCATCCTACCCCATCCCTAACCCCCAATAACCACTAAATGGCTCTCCGTGGATGACACTTCCCTTATTTCAGAAATCTCACATACGTGGCACCACAGAGTACGTGACCTATTGACTTCCTTCACTCGTGATGATTCGCGGACAATCAATGATGCTGTGTCTCAGTAGCTTCTTCCTTTCTGTTGCTGGGTGTGTTCTGCTTCCCACATACGTTTTCATTTCTCTGGGATGTGTGCCTGAGAGCGTACTTGCAGAGTCATGTGCGGGCTTGGCGTGATGAGAAACTTCTAGATGGGCTCCAATGCTTTACATCCCATCAGCAAATTCAGGAGTGAGCCAGTTTCTCTGCATCCTGGACGATTGCCACTTTTTTTTTTTTAATTTTAGTGATTCAGATCAATGCAGTGATACATCATCATGATTTAAATCTGCATTTCTCAGGACACCTGGGTGGCTCAGCGGTTGAGCGTCTGCCTTTGGCTCAGGTCATGATCCCAGGGTCCTGGGATCGAGTCCCACGTCGGGGTCCCTGCAGGGAGCCTGCTTCTCCCTCTGCCTGTGTCTCTGCCTCTCTCTCTGTGTCTCTCATGAATAAATAAATTAAATATTTTTTAAAAAATAAAAATAAAAAAATAAATCTGCATTTCTCTGACGGCTAATGGTGTTGAGCACATTTTCAACGTGCCGATGTGCCATCCGAATAGCCTCTTCGGTGAAATATCTGTTCACGTCGTTACGGGTTGTCTGGGTTTTTATCACTGTTTTGAGACATTCTGATACTAGTTCTTTGTTAGAGATTTACAGTTTGAAAGTATTTCCTCCCGCCCTGTCACTAGCTTATTGGCCTGCTTTCTTACTCAGAATTACCGTCCTCAGCTTCATCCCTGCCCATGGATCTTTCCTTTCGTTGCTGTATAGTGTTTCATTGGATCAGTTGCCTCAAATGTCTTCATCCGTTCTGCCGTGGATGCACATGGTTCACTGTTTTGCTTCCACAAGCAGCGTTGCTCGAGGCCTTTCCTGAGGTGAGCCCTGGTGCGCCTAAGCGTTTCCCAGCTGTAGACCTCGATGTAGGATGTCTGCGTCATTGGAGATGTGCATTATTAACTAGACTAGACAACGCTGAATGTATCCCACAGGGACCGGGTCACAACTCCCCGCTCCTCGGTGCCTTTGCCGACACTTGATGTTATCAGATTTTTCTTTTTCTTTTCTTTTTTTCATTTTTGGCAATCTGATAGGTGTATCTTGTTTTATTTGCACTTCTTTGATCACCAGTGAGACTGAGCATTGAGTCCAGACATTCAGGTTTAATTTTTGACTAAATGCCTATTCCATTTCTTTTGCCCATTTTTCTGTTGGGTTGTTTGTCATTTTCTGATTGATTTGTTGGAGTATTTTTCGCATATTTTCAATACTAATCTTTTGCCACGTGGGTGTTGCAGATCATTTCTTCTAGCTTGCAGTTTATCTTTTTACTTCTGTTAGGGTGCCTTTTGATAAGCAAGAGTGCTTAATTTAAATGTCTTCAGGTTTTTCAATCTCTTTGTTATGGTTTTTTTTTTATTAAAACTTAGGGTTGTAAGAAATCTTTCCCTATGCTGAAGTTATTTTCTATACTCCTCTGTAGGTACAGTAGTTAAGTACATGGACTCTCAAGCCAAACTTCCTTGATTTAAATCCTAGTGATGAAACCCTGAGCAAACTCCTCACCCTTTTTGTGCCTCAGTATATTCATCTGAAAAATGGAAATGATCTTGGTACCTACATCACATCGTCTTTCTGTGGATTAACTAAGCAGCTAGAACACTGTCTGTCCTATGGTGAGTAGTATGTGCCAGCTATTATCACCATCATCATTATTGTCACTGTTGTCATCTCCATCATCACCTTCATTGTCGTCACCATCATCACCACCATCATCACTATCACCATCCCCACCATCACCATCACCATCACCATCCCTACCATCACCACCACCGTCACCATCACCACCCCCACCATCACCACCATCACCACTATCACCATCACTATCACCATTCCCACCATCACCATCGTCATCACAAAAAATTTTATAATACTGTCTCTAACATTTAAATCTATAATCAACCTGAAATTTATATATATATATATATATATATAGTGAGGTATCAGCCCAATTTCTTTTATATTAATAATCAATTTACCCAGCAAAAATTTCTAATTGACTGTTTCCTTACTGAACTGTAATATCTATGTTGCCATAAATCAAGTTCCCATTTGTGTGTGGGATCTGTTCTGAGATTTCTGTTCTCTTCTGTTGGTCTATCTGTTCCTAACCCAGTGCCACTCTGTCTTAATTACCACAGTGTTATAATGATATTTGACAAGTCTACTCCTCCACCTCATTCTTCTTTGGCAGTATTTTGGCTATTTTTGAGCCTTCCATATACACTTTAGAATCAGTTCATTAGGGTCCTTGGAAAAGAAACCTATTGGATTTTTATTGAAATTGCATTGAATCTATAAATCATTTTGAGAGGACTGATATTTTTTACCTGTCTCCCAATCCATGAACTCACACTCTCATTTGCTCTCAGAAAAAAAAAAATGGTGAAATATAGAACTCATTGCCCTTAAGATAAGAAACAAGACAAGGGTGACTGCCATTGCCACATCTCTTCAACAACATACCAAAGACCCTAGTCAATGAAACAAGACCAAAAAGAAAAAAAAAGAAAAAAGATTTAAAATAATAACAATGAGAGGGGCACTTGGGTGGCTGAGTCGGTTAAGTGTCTCCCTTCAGTTCAGGTCATGATCCCAGGGCCCTGGGGTCAAGCTCCACATCAGGCTCTCTGCTCAATGGGGAGCCTGCTTCTCCCTCTCCTGCTATTTTCTCTGTTTCTGTGCTCTGGCTCTCTCTTTCTCTGTGTCTGTCAAATAAGTAAATAAAATCTTTTTTAGAAAACAAGACCTAAAGATTGGGAAGAAAAATCAAGCTGCTGTTATTTTGAGATGATATAATTATAAATCTAGAAACCCCCAGAGAATACACAGATGCATTATTAGAATAAACAAAAGAGTTTCTCAAGGTCACTGGGTATAAGAGTAGTACAAATAGTTAATTGTGTTTTCTGCATCAACAATAAAGAGCAAATATTGGGGAGGCAGAGAATCTTAAGCAGATTCTGTGCTGAGCATGGAGCCCAATGCAGGGCTTCACCTCCCGACCCTGAGATCATGACTGGAGCCTAAATCAAGAGTGGGACCCTTAACACACTGAGCCACCCGGGTACCTCATCAATGTTTCACTTTAAATATGGTATTTGGTGTAGGTTTTTCATCGTTTCCTTTTATCAAGTGAGGACATTTCGTTCTATTTCTGGTTTGCGACGACTGTTTTTTAAAATCATGAATGGATGTTGAATTTTATTAAATTTTCACATCCATTAAAATGATTATCCTACTTTTCTTCTTTATTTTGTTAATGTAGGGAATCACATTAATTTTTTATGCTTCAATATTTACCCAATCTTATATACCTTGAATAAACTAGGTCATGGCATATTATCATTTTTCTACATTGCAAGATTTACTTGCCAATATTTGGTTTAGGTATCTGTGTTCTTGAGTGAGATTACCCTATAATTTTTTTTTTCTCATACTGCCATTGTCAGGATTTAGTGTTGTATCAAGTTTATGCTAACCTTATAAAGTGGGTTGGGTCATATTTCCTCTTTTTCTACATTATGGAACAGTTTGTATAAGATCAGAAATATCCGTTTCTTGAATGTTTGGTAGAACTCAACAGTTAAACCATTTGGGAGGTTCTGGTGTTTCCCTTAGGGTATATTTTTATTTTTTTAAAAGATTTTATTTATTCATGAGAGACACAGAGAGAGAGAGGCAGAGACACAGGCAGAGGGAGAAGCAGGCTCCATGCAGGGAGCCCGACGCGGGACGCGAATCCCGGGTCTCCAGGATCATGCTCTGGGCTGAAGGCGGCGCTAAATCGCTGAGCCACCCTGGCTGCCTGCTTTTGGGGTATATTTTTAAACTAATAATTCAGTTTATTTAATGACTATCATACTGTTCAAGTTTTATATTTTTTCTTGAGTTAGTTCTTATATTTCTCTAGAATTTTTGTCATTTCATTTAAATTTTCCAAAATATTAACATAAAGTTGCCCACTACACCTTCTCATTTTTACATCTCTGCTGCATCTGGAAATATGTTCCCTTTATCACACGTTCTATGGCTTTGTCTGTCTTCTTTCATTTTCCTTTAGTCGATCTCACCAGAGATTTTTCAATTTTATTGGTTTTCTCAAAGAAACAACTCTTGGCTGAGTTGAGTTTTTCTACTGTACATTTCATTTCCATTTCATAAATGTTTGCTCTTGTTATTAGTATTTCCTATATCCTACTTTTGTGGATAATTTTCATATTATTCACTTTTTTTTATTTCAGAGAGAGAGCATGAGTGAGGGGAGAGGGAGAGAAAGAATCTCAAGCAGACTCCACACTGAGGGCAAAGCCCAATGAGGGCCTCAATCTCATGACTCTGAGACCATGACCTGAGCCAGAATCAGGAGTCAGACCCTCAACCAACTGAGCCACTCAAGCACCCCTGTTATTCACTTCTGAATTCCTAGGTTGGGTATTTAGTTTGGGGCTTCTCAACCAGGGGCAATGTTGCCCCATAGGGAACATTTAGCAATATCCAGAGACTTCCTTTGGTTGTCACAACTTGGGGGAGGCTGGTATTGACCTGGAAGGGAGCATCCAGGGTCTTAAATGCACCCCACAGCCTCCCACTGCAACAAATTTCCAAATGTCAATATGGATGAGGTTGAGAAAACCTGTTCTAGCCCATTAATCTTCAGGTTTTCATCCTATCTGATAAGAGCACACAATGATAAAAATTTCCTGCTTAGGCACATCATTAGCTGTGTCACATTAATATTTTTTTAATTTAAATATGGTGAAATTGACTTCTTTTCAGGGTACAGCTCGATGAGCTTCAACATGTGTACAGATTCATGTAACGACTCCCACAATCAGGAAACGAGACAGTTTCTTCACCCCAGAAAATGCCCGCCCACGGCCCCTTCATAGTCTAGTTCTCCTCCTACCATCAGCAACCACTTACCCACCCTCTATAAGTGTAGTTTTCCAGAATGTCATATAAATAGAATCATACAGTATATAGCTTTTAATTTATACTTTCCTGGTGATTAATGATGCTGTGTTCCTTTCATGCACTTATTTGCAGTCCATATATCTTCTTTAGTGAACTGTCTGTTTAAATCTTAAGCTAATTTTTAATTGGGTTATTTGTTTTTGTGTTATTGGGTTTTGAGAGTTCTTCATATTTTCTGGACACAAGCCCTCCATCTGATATATTCTGTGCAAACGTTTTCTCCCAGTTTGTGAGTTGTCTTTTCATTCACTTAACAGAGTCTCTTGAAGAGCAGAAAAGTTTTTAATTTTGATGAGTCCAAATTTATCAACTTGTTCTCTTATAGATGTGCTTTTTTGGTGTCTTCTCTAGATATCTTTGCCTAACCCAAGGGCACAAAAACCTTCCCTTGTTTTCTTCTGGAAATCTTATAGCTTGGGGGGATTCTACATTTACTTCGACGATCAACGCCTGAAGAAAATTTTTATATGGTGTGAGATATGGATCAGAGTTGTTTTGTTTTGTTTGCACAGATGATCAAAGAAAAACCTTTCTCCCCTTGATCTGCAATGTTCTTTGCTGTAAAATGACAGTATAAACACTTGCTCCTTCCTACCTCACATGGTTTAGATGAGGATCAAATGTCGTCCTGGTGGTCTCCAGAGCCAAGGCGCTCTAGGGGAAGGTCTGAAGCATCCTGCCCGGTGGCTAAGTACCTGAGCCCTTGAGTGGATCAGACCTGGCTCAAATTCTGGCTTCAGAGTCACGCTGCCTGAGTCTTCATCCGACTGCACCACCGGCTCGTACGATTTAATTATATTCTCAGATCTTGGGGAGGCTGTTGTATCTTTCGGTACATCAGGTTCCTCATCTGAAAAACGGATCTAATAGATCCCTCCTTGCAGGGGCTGTTGGAAGATTGAATGTGATAATGTACATAAACAGCCAGGGAGTGTCTGGGGTAGGCAAACGACACGTACGGTTCCTGACATGTTGAAATGAAGGAATAAGTCTGGGAGGCAGGAGGGGGAGGAAAGGATTCTAATTTTTTTTGCCAAATGCCTAAGCAAATGTAAAGCAGTTTTCCAAGCCCGGGCCAAGTAAAACACAGGAAATTTTAAAGCTCTAATCATTCCATGAGGTCTGATTTTTACCCCCTTTCTTTTGTTCGCGTTTGTCTGCAGAGCCTCGGTGCCAGGCCAGGCATACAGCCGTGCCCGGGCAGGGCCTCCAAATAACGTGCACCCTCGTAGCTGAGGCAGGAGACCCACCACTAACCTCCCCACCTGTTAAAACTTTCTAGAGGGGGGGAGGGAGTCGGAAAAGCCCTATGATAGAAAAAAAAAATGGAGAAAAACAAAGCTTTTTTGCTTTACTAAAACAAAATATACTATGTGAATATACTAAATATATACTAAATATACTAAATGTGTGAATATACTAAAAACCATTGCACAGCACACTTTCAGTGGGTTAGTTGTGTGGTCTGTGGATCATATCTCAATAAAGCGTTTAAAAAAAAAAGACCTAAAAAGGTTACAGGGCTCCATCACTTAACAAATTAGTAAATAATTGTTTTAAATAATGATGTTGGCAACCCTTTATTAACTCACTCAGTAGGTAAAGCTGAATCCTACACAAAAACGAAACTATGGGGGCTTTTGCACAGGATTAGCCTTATTTAAAAAAAAAAAAAAAGGCAAAACAAAACCAAAGAAAACAAGATGTCTGATTTTGAGAGCCCTCCACAACCCATCAGGGGGCACTGCGTGGGCCTAGGGCCACCCTGAAAAACGCTCCCGGGGAAAGATTCCAAGTGTCTCCAAGTGGTTCCAAGTATATGGAAGGAGTTTAAATGTCACACGGCAAAACATGGCTCTCCCTAGGGAACATCACCCTGAGAGCAAAGAGAGTCGCTGTTGGTTGTTGTTTAATGTCTCCTGCGGGTCAGGAAGCACAAGACCAAGGACCCTGCTCAGAGCCTTGCACATATCATCTCATTTAATGCTCCTGACACCATCACGTCCTGAAGGTTACTATTATTCCTCTTTACTGTCTAGGAAACTGAGGCTTGGAGAGGTTTATTGGCCCCAAGGGGTGCAGCCAGTGGTGGCATGGGTAGCATTCGACTCTGCCTCCCAGCACATCCACATTATATCCAGTTTATGGTATATTTGAGGGGGTTTTTCTTCACTCACACCTTATGGCACATGAGGGTCTGTTGTACAATTAATGTTCGTGTGCTCATTTCCTAGAACTCAACACTTGTTTTCTTGTTCTAAAATTATTGTTGAGGTTTATGGTTATTGCATCTTTGTGCTCCGGTGTTGGTTGTGTCTGTGATTACCCAACGGTCCCACGAAGGAGGCCGCTTCTCAGAAGTGGCTTCATCTAGTGAGAGCGGGCATCGGGGAAGGGGGCGCACACGCCAGCCCTGCCACGGGAAGAGGGACACTCGAGCAAGTGTCCTGGGGGCTTTGGAGCAGCAGGAATGCAGTGGGGTGGGTCGGATAGGGAGGCCCCCTGTGACCGGCCAGGGAGTCGGTATTTCACATGTGAGGATGCTTCCGCGGAGGGGGTGCCATCATCAGATCTGCGGGTTCCTTTTGTAAGATTTTATTTATTTATTCATGAGAGACACAGAGAGAGGCAGAGACCCAAGCAGAGGGAGAAGCAGGCTCCATTCAGGGAGCCCAATGTGGGACTCGATCCCGGGAGCCCCAGGTCACGCCCTGGGCCGAGGGCAGAGCTCACCCGCTGAGCCCCCCGGGCGCCCCTCTCCACCAACTCTGATCAGAGGCTGGGCTCTGGGAGGAAGCCGCCACTGGCATTTCCGGAGCTCCCTGTCCTGCCTCCTGGCTGCTACTGAAGGTGCTTGTGCCCCTGCCCGGGGCCGCGCTTCTGCCCGGAAGGTTCCAGCAGCTGCCTGCACATTCCGGGGGCACCTTGTCTGACCTCCTCTGTCTCTATGCTCAGAGGACGGAGCAGAGGAAGACTTCCGAGCTCTCGGGGGAGACAGGACAACTTTCTCTCTGACCAGGGGGCAGGCAGGCCCGGCCCCTTCCTCGGGACCTGGGATCCCCCACCCCCAAGACCTCAGCAGGTTGATAAAAAGGAGGGAGAAGCCCGCTCCTCCATAGCTGCACCTGCAGCTGCTTTTCACTTTCCTGCCCACCTGTGGGCGAGTCCCACACGCCTTCCCAGTGGCTCCTTCTCTGAGCTCCGGACTCCTTCCGACAGGAAGGCGGTTGCCCCGGGAACCGGGGGTCCTGGGCCCCCCCCCCCCCCCAGCCAAGGCCTAATCTGCATTGAAAGAAATTTCCATTGGGAGTTCAGCAGATTTCAACAGTATGCAACCTGCTTAGGCTCTTGGTGGCGGTGACTTCTCCCTCAAGGGGCCGGCCTCCCTCCACGGTAGGTACAGCCCGTTCCTTCATCTGGAACGTTCCTGGTGCTACTGAGATTCGCTTAGAGGATGAGCCTGGTTACGTGATCCCTACTGAGATGTGGCTGGCGCAGCAGAAAGACCACAAACCCGTTTGCCAGAGTTGTTGCCGGGACTGAACGAGGTCACGCAGGTCAAGCGTCTGGCAGGGGCAGGGACCTCCCCTCCGCCCGCCAAACAAAGAAGTTGTTCTGAGGGTGAGTGACCATGGCTCCTTGAAGGCACGGCCAATATAGGGGAAGACGTAGGGGAGCAGAGGGTGCGTCTGGGCCCCCGCCTGGGGCGGCCTCCCTGCTGGAAAGAGCCTCCGATCCGCTGACCCCTCTCCATTCGGGGTTTGGACTGTGGACAATGATCCGCTCCCCCAGCGGGGAGAAAGAACCAGTCGCCTGAGTGCAGATGGCTTTCTAGAACTCTCAACTAGACGTGGTGTGGCATCTGAGCTGTTAGGGGGGGTCAGCTGGGCTTTCAGAGAGGGGCCCGGTGCTGCCGCCCACCCAGAGGCAGTTTCCCCGCCCCCTACCCCTACCTTAGAGATCCCATTGCCTCACACACCCCAAAACGGCAGGAGCCTGGGCTCTCATACTCTTGCACGGTGGCCGAAGGCGTCCAGAGCAGGTGTCACAGCAAGCCTTCAGCACCTGCCGTGGTGGCCAGGATGCCTAGAGGCACCAGCCCGAGCAGCGGCCATGGGAGGCAGGGCGCCCCAGCACCCCAGGCCCACCTCCAGTCCACTGAGCCCGGCTGCCCAACGGCCGCTGACGGCCGGCACGGGTGCCTAGAAGGGGCACTTCTCCGGGTCTCCCCGCCGCCCACCACGGCCTCCCGCAGCCCATCTCTCCTTCGCGGTCCTCCCGGCTACTCCCTTGCAGTGAGTTCAAGAAGCTTCTATCTCTGCTGTGCAGCCTTGGATGGACTCTCACCAGCCATGCCGCCAGCATCCCCCCCAGTCGGCATCCCCCCACGCCCAGCTTGGCCTCAGAAGCCACACGACGTCTTTCCGCTGTCCCTTGTTTGTCCAACCAATTGGTCCAACCTGTTGGTCACAAAAGATCCAACCTGTTGGTCACAAAAGCCCCCCGGTCCCTGGGGAGGGCCCACAGAGCACACCCGTAAGCGCCTGCGCTGGGAAAGCTAAACTGCACTGGTCTCCCAGGGGCTGCAACGGAATAGCACAGGCCAGGCGGCTCCGAGCACAGGACTGTGCGTCCCCACTTAGGACCTGAAGCCCAAGGTCGAGGGGTCACAGGGTCGGGTCTTCCCGGGGGCGCGGGGAGAGTCTGTCCCGGGCGTCTCCGAGCTCCCGGGGCTTCACCTGCAGTCTCTAGCGCCCTGGCGCTCATGGCCACACCGCCCGGTCTCTATCTTCTCTTTACGGGGTGTTCTTTCCTGTGTGCAAACCTCCCCTTTAGTAAGGACGCCGGTCCTATCGGCGTGGGGACCACCCGGCTCCAGTTTGGCCTCAGCTCAACTAATTACATCTGCAACGATGCTATATCCAAATAAGGTCACCTTCTCGGGAACCAGGGGCCATGGCTTCAACACAGCAATTTGGGGACACAAGTAAAACCATACCAGTCACGTTAAAAGGAGACGGTGGGAGATAGTGTCACCATCTTAGGACAATGCTGCACGCCACCGGCGGCCGCCTCCACGGACAGTGAATCGCCACACCTCCCGGCAATCTCTAATCGTGCGCAGAGGTCGATGCACATGGTAGAAGTTCCTGCAATCTCAGGATTCTCTTTAATTAACCGGGAATGTCAGGGCCCGTCCCGTCCTAGCACCTGCCCAATCCGCACCACCAGCGTGTTCATGTGAGGTACGCGTGAGAGGGTGTGTTTACAGGCCTTTTTTAAGGGATGAAATGAAATCCGGATCAGGCATTTGCAGAACTCCTGAGGCACCTGCTGAACGGCTTGGGAGCCGCAGCCCGGATCTAGTAGGACACACGGAAACATCTGCGAACCACACAGCCGCTGGGCAGGAGCAGGTGCCAAGTCCAGTCTCGGGAGAGCCCTGGGCCCGTCTCAGCTAGAACACCCCAGCACCCCATCTTCTGCTCTGGGGACAGCAGGCTCCCTTATCTACAAAGCAGTCACCATGGTCCCATCTCCTCTTATCCCTGCTACCAAAACCAAAAGTGGGGTTGACGAGTAGGGTATCGTATGGCTCCCCTTACCCGAGGGACCTAGAACAGGCAAGTTCTGGGAGACACAGAGGAGGGGAGTCATTTCCCCAGTGGAGGGGCTGGGGTGGGGGGATCTGGAATGGGGAGCTTGTGTTCCATGGGCACGAAATAAAAAAAAGTCCCAGAAACAGAGACACCTGGGTGGCTTCATGGTTGAGCATCTGCATTCAGTTCAGGTCGTGACCCCGGGGTCCTGAGATCAAGTCCCACGTCGGGCTCCCTGCATGGAGCCTGCTTCTCCCTCTGCCTGTGTCTCTGCCTCTCTCTTTCTCTCAATCTATGTCTCTCATGAATAAATAAATAAAATATTTTTTAAAAAATTAATAAAACACAGGCCAAGGAGCCTCTGCAGGTGGCCGGCCCCTTAAGGAACGGAAGCGTTTTCCTTTTAGAGACTCAGGGGGGACATGAGACTGGAGGGACTCAGCAGTCTGCCCAAGGCCTGTGCGGGAAGAGGAGTCCGCAGCCCTGGCCCACCTGCTCGTAGACCCCGGCCAGAGGCTCTTCTCTGTCTCCCTCCCCGAGCAGCGGTTGTGAAGGTTTCACTCTCCTCCAGGTCCCACCCGCATGACCTTGAGTCTTCCCAAGAAGGTCTCGACTTCTAACCACATATGCTCAGCGGGCACAGTGAACAGGACCTGCTTAATTGAACACCAATTAAAAATAAATTTATAAAAAATAAAATTAAAATTAAAAAAGGAAAAAAAAAAAAAGAACAGGACCTGCTTGAAGACGACCGGCAGGTGGGAGGACCCAGCACAGAGCACCTGCTGTTGTCATTCGCCCGGGACGGACCTGCAGCCAGCCCTGCTCCGGGGGGGAAGGAGCACACACAGTCGTGGATACGCAAGTGCCAGCTCTAGATGCAAACTACTGGCTGGGTATTATTATTATTATTATTATTACTATTATTATTATTATTACTACTCACAGCTTCATTGAGCTGTGACTGACCTATAAAAATCTGCACCTTTGCCATGCACATTTGATAAATACGAACACCCGTATACATCTTTGAACCTGGCACCACAAGCAAGATAATGAACATCTCCGCCCCCACGACATGTCCCTGTGTCCCTTGTAAGCCCCCGCCAGGCCCTCCCCATTCCCCATCACCGCCTCCCCCACCCCGTCTTCAGGCGGCCCCCCATCTGATTCCTGTCACTGCAGATTAGCGTGTATTTTCCCAAATTTTATATAAATGGAATCACACAGTGCACATCCTCTTGTATCCGGCTTCTTTCACTCGGCGTGACTGCTTTGAGGTGCATCTGTGTGGCTGCACATATTGACGGTTCGTTTCCTTCTGTTGCTTTGTATTATTCCGTCGTATGGGTTTGTCACTGTTTGTTATCAGTTCACCTGTTGATTGACGTTTAGGTTATTTCCAACTAGGAGCATACACATCCGCATCTCTGGGCGGATCTATGCTTTCTTTTCTCCTGGGTAAACACCTAGGAGTGGAACGGCAATTCCCATGACAGGTGGACGTTTACCTTTTTTTTTTAATTTAATTTTTTTTTTATTTATGATAGTCACAGAGAGAGAGAGAGAGAGAGAGGCAGAGACACAGGAGGAGGGAGAAGCAGGCTCCATGCACCGGGAGCCCGATGTGGGATTTGATCCCGGGTCTCCAGGATCGCGCCCTGGGCCAAAGGCAGGCGCTAAACCACTGCGCAACCCAGAGATCCCAAACGTTTACCTTAAAAAAAAAAAAAAAAAAACCCTGCCCAAATTGACTTGCAGAGCGGCGGCATCACTTTACATTCCCAGCAGCAGAGTAGGAGAGTTCCGGCCCCTCCGTGTCCCCGGCAGCCCTGGCCTGGCCAGCTCGCTTCATGTCAGCCGTCCTGGCAGGAACGCAGGGCTAGCTCATCGTGGCCACATCACACGCTGCTGCTCCCCTTCCAGCTGTAGAGACGAGAGACAGGCATCGGGAGCAGAGGCATATTGGTCTGGGTATCCAAGGACTGCATTTGACAGGCTGTCTCTTGGGCCCTTTAAACCACCACCCAAAGACACTTGATGTATTGAGATGTTTTTCTCTCTGCTTAGAATTCCAACCTGTCTGTCTCCCAGGTTGAGGCTGTCTATGCAAGGCGGGGGGAGCAGAGGAGCCACTGAGCTGTTGCAGAGGCCATCTGGATCCCCAAGCAGATGCACCCCAAGCCCCCAAGCGCCACCCCAGCATCTAGAAGGAGGGAAGAGATGAAGCCAGCGACCTCCATCCACTTTGGCTGCAGGGCCCTGCTTCCCTGTCCCTCCAGCCCACCAGGTCCGCGGCACTGATGTAGCCGGAGCCACAGACAGTGCGATTATTCCTACAAGGAGGAGGGAAGAACGCCCAGACCAGACAAGCCCGGCCCAGGCAGGGCTGGGGAGCTGGCCAGGATGACACCCCAAGCTGCCTGGAGCTCAGTCCCAGAGGATGACTCATCAGGCCCTCTACAGCCTGGATGTCTGGCTGCAGAAGGATCACGCAGCAGAGCACGCCGGCCAGTTTATCTAGCAACTTCTATGAGCCTCGCACAGCGCCTCTTGGCTGTGGTCCTCAGGGCAGCTCCCCTGGTCACCTAATCACCCGTCAAAAATGCAAACTCCAGGCTCCACCTGGAGGCCCTGGGGGGGTGAGGCCCGGCAAGGGTCAGATTCCTCCGGCCTTGCAGAGGGAAGTTCTGGGCCAAAGTATGGACGTAAGAACTGGTCGGTCCTTTCAAAGGACAAAGGATAGAGCTGCTGGGGCTATGAGCCACGCCAGGGTTAGAGATGGAGGGGTCCTGGCTCATGTTCCAGCTCTGGCACGTCCAGCTGCGCAGCCCTGAGCCCCCTAAGCCTTGCTGTCCTCTCCGTCAGGACCGGACAAAGCTGACCCTATAGGCACTCTGCACGGAGGGCGGGACACGTAGTAAGGACTCAACCCCCAGCAGCCGTGTAGACCCGCCTCGAGCGTGGGTGGTGGCTCTGGGTACGTGAGACCAAGCGGCACCCTCCTCGTGCATCTCCACGACACATCGTACTACCCAGAAAGCAAGGAGCTGCAGGAGGGCACCTCTCTGAGTCACGCCAGCCCCGGAGATGTGCCAGAGAGGACCCCAAGTGGCCCTGGTTGTGTTCGTCATTACGAAGGACGCGCTCTGAAGTGCAGACGTGGGGTACACGGCCCTGGGCACCCCCCCCCCCCGCCCCCACTGGAGCTACTTCTCCACCCAGTGGAGTGTCTTCCGGAACATTCTTTCCTCTCTTGGCTGCAGAAATCACCTCCACCTCCAACCCAGCCATCTGCGGGGAGAATAGGCTTCTCTCCAGCAAGTCCTACCCTTGTCAGAGGTGCTTTTGCTCTCCTGGTCCCCTCTCGCTCCCCTGCTCTCCACTCAGTCCTAGGGCTCGAACCGGAGCCCCTGAGCTTCAGGCCCTGGGGGGTCTGCAAACAGCCGGCTAGGCCACTCGCCTCCAACCCTGAGGCCGAGGGAGAGGGGGCCGTGAAACCAGAGGAGCCCCAACGACAGCAGGCTCGCGTCGCACAGCCTGTCTCCTGCTTCCCAGGTCACACGGAGAACACACGTGACAGAGGCCGGCGGGCAGCTCGGGCCTGACGGTGGGGGTCAGGCTCACGGGGTCCCGCTGGCACCGGGGCCATCGGGATGCTTTGCCACCAGGCCTCCTGCCTGCGTGAAGAACTAAGCTGACACATCTGAATCAGAAAGTACAGCGCGAGGCCAGAATGGAGGTAACAACTGCGGCCTCTTTATTTTTTTTTATTATTTTTATGTAAATTCAACCGATGAACATAGCATGCATTATGAGTTGCAGAGGCCGAGGCCAGGGATCCTTCCGTATAACTCCCGGGGCTCCCCCATCTCACGCCCTCCTCCGTGCCCGTCACCCCGACCCCCTCCCCACCTGCCACGCGCAGCTTGTTTCCTAAGGTGAAGGGTCTCTTGGGGTTCGGCTCCCTGTCCCCTATCTCAAGGCTCCTCCCACCTCCCTCTCCGCACCCCTGCTGCCTGGCTCCCACCCCCACTCAGGAAGCCAGTGCCCCCACCTGCCGCCCTAAAAGGCAGCTCTAACTGAGCCACGGGGACCTTACAGAACCGCGGACAACTGCAGACCTTCCAGACGGAGCCCCGACCTCAGAGTCCCCCAAGCAGCCCAACGCGGGACTCCATCAGTGTCTTCTTCTGGGGCCAGAGCCCGCTGCCACCTTTGAGGGCACTAACTGCCCCACCAGGAGTTTTCCCCAACCCTCTCTCGTCCTCGGGCCCTGCAAGATGCTGCAAACTCCCTGCCTCAACAAGCTGCCACCCGTGCACCGTGTCTGCTTCCCACTGGTTTGCTTTGTTGAGCAACCTCAGGCTCAGCGGAGCCCCCTCCTTCCAGACTATGCGAGGTTGGGGGCAGGGAAGGAGGGAGCCTTCCTTTGAATAATCAAAAAAAAAAAACTATTTATAGTGTTTTCTTAAATAAAAAATGCAGCCTGCCTTCTGTTGGGCAGCCCCTCACCCCCCACCTGGAGTGTAAGGGTGGCTGTAGGCATCTCTGGTTTTAAATAGCGATTTTTTTCCCCTGGCTGTTACACGGAAGCAATGCACAGAAACCCCTGGAAATTCCTCAGGTTTCTATTAAAAATTCCAGATGGCACAGCAGAGATTTCAGACAGTACAGCTTCTGTTAACAACAGGAAATTAATAACCAAATTGACTTGCGGTCATGGTCATCTGGATAGGGGACGATACGTGAGAAAGAGGGAGTGGGGCCACACAGCGTGCGGCGCAGGTTGTGGAGCTGGAAGGCCTGGGTGTGCACCCCGAATCGCCCGTTTACTGCCTGAGAAACGGGGAGGGGTGTCCCCCAACACCCCTGTGCCTCCATGTCCTCGTGTGCGCAACGGAGCCCTAAAGGTACAGTGAGCTGCACCACGTGTGCTCTGCTGGAAGCCACCTCCAGGGCGCTGGGTGACGAGACGCAGAGCAGGTGTGTTCTGGGCCCCGGGTTCCCGGCACGGAGCTCCTGGAAGCACCCGAACGCCCTCAGTCAGAGGAGCATCTTTTATGTTTCATTATTCATTTTTCGGGCCTTTTGCAAATCACACCCAGGCTCAGGCGAAACAGGTGACTTAGGATGGAGTCCCCAGATCCTCCCTGGAAGGGGGTGGTCATAAGGGAGGCCAAGTGACTCGAGGAGCCCTCGCCGGGCCCTCGGGTGCAGGGAAGGGAGCTGGAGACGAAGCGTCAGGAAAATTCTTGAACGACGACATTCGGGGGCCAGTGAACACCCGCAAGTGGCAGCAGGGTGGCGCTCCCGGAGGGCGGCATAGCTCCAGGCCCCCCGCACCCACCCCTGCACCTGCCCTGGGCCCCTCCTCCACTTGGCTGCAGCCTTCACGGTAAAGAGGTCAGGGTGAGTAGAGCCCCTTCCTGGCCTCTGTGAGCCATTCGAGCAAATCACCCAACCTTAGAAGGGGGTCACGGGCACCTCCAGTTCAGAGCCGAGTCAACCAGAAGTACCAGGGGCCCCCACTTCGCAACTGGCCCCTGCAGGCTCGCCGCCCTGAGCCCTGGGCTCCGAGCTGATTTCGGCCGGAGGCGAGGACCGGCTGGTGGCCTGGAAGCCCCTGCAGGCCGGGCGATCAAGGGGTGCACCCGCGGGCAGCCTTCGGCCTCGGGCAGGAAGGAGGTGCTGATGCCCGCGGGCGAGCCTGGAGCACGGCGAGCTGAGGGACATGAGCCACTCCAGGAGGCCACTGCGTGGCTGCACCCGCGGCCGTGCTGCCAGGGACCGGAGAACCATGGCTGCCAGCGACGGGCGGCCCGAGGCCCCAGGCATCGCCGTCCACGGGGCACAGTGTGTGCGTGGAAGACCGCACGAGTCCACGGACGGAGGGGCCACGGCGTGAGACATGCACAGTCCAAGTCAGCTTTCCGCGCTCCTTGTCCTTCTGTTCTTGCTGAGACACCAACCCCCCCGCCCAGCCCCAGACACCTATGGTGCAGACACCGCAGGTCCGCTTCCTGAGGGCCAAGGAGGTGATGATCTTCCAGTGTGATGGGTGACACTAAGGAGGGACCAGGAGGGCGTCAGCTTGTTCTCCAAGACCCCTGACCCAGCACGACCCCCCCCCCCCCCAGGGCACAGTGACTTGCAAGGACAGCTGCGCCCTCGGCTGTAACCAGTCCCTGGAAGCCCCAGGAGACAGGTGCGCCCGACCACAGTCCTCGGGGAACACCCCAGGCCCCGGGCGACTACCGGCTCCGCTTCCTCGTAGAGTCTCCCGGGGGCTCTGTGTCTGCGCGCTCTCCCGCTCCCTCGCTCTCTCTCTTTCCAATAAACTCTGCTCTCACCTCCTCCCTGCTCACGTTTGCTCTCTATCCTGCACGACGCCAAGGGCCCTCTAGGCTGGTCCCATAGGACCAACCCCTCCGCGGCCCCAGCCCCAGCCAGCTGACCTCAGTGACGTGATAGTGCAAATATACTTAATAACAGACACCTGGACGGTGACCAAGGATGAAGGTGATGAGTTTTATATCATGTGTGTTTTATCCTAATTTTTTAAAATTAAATATAAGAGAAATCATCACTTGCCAAAACCCACAGAGCCAACGGAACAGTGGCGTTAAGGCACGGCGCTCAAGAACTTCATCAGCGACCTATTGGAAAAGAAAAAGCAACCGAATGAAAACAGCAGCACAGTTTTACACATGGGCAGTGGTTGGGACGGGTGTAGATACTACAAGATGTGTGACACTTCACCTTCAGAAACGTCTTTCAAAAAAAAATAGATAAATAAAAAATAAAATGAAAATAAATAAATAAAAATGAATAAAAATTAAATAAAATAAATTAAAAATAAAATAAATAAATAATAAAATAAAATTTTAAAATTTAAAAATAAAATAAAATAAAAATAAATAAAAATGGAATAAAAATAAATAAAAAATAAAAATAAATAAAAAATAAAATAAATAATAAAATAAAAATAAATAAAAATAAAATAAAAATAAGTAAATAAGTAAATAAAATAAAAATAAATAAAAATAAAATAAAAAATAAAAATTAAATTAATTAATTAATAAAATTAAAATAAAAAATAAAAATAAAAATAAATAATAAATAAATAAAATTAATTAATTAATTAATAAAAATAAAAATAAATAAATGATATAAAATAAAAATAAATTAAAAATAGAAATAAATAAAAATAAATTAAAAATAAAATAAATAAAATAAAAATAAATTTAAGATAAAATAAAAATAAATGAAATAGAAATAAATAAAAATAAATAAATAAAAATTAAAATAGAATAAAAATACATTTTAAAAATTAAATAAGTTAAAAATTAAAAATTAAAAAAAATTTTAAGTCTTTCATTTGCTTATGGAAGTGGACATGGGAGGGGGCACAGCTTGAGTTTCTAGGACATGGTGTAAGGAGAGCTATCCGAGATCAGAAAATGCTCCTACACCAGACGTGTGGCTCATGGCTCACACACCACTCGGGGAACTGAGCAAGCTCGAGACGTTGGACACGTAGGCATGTGTGCATGTCGCGTATTCCTGCATGGCTCGACTCAGCCATGGGCATCCGGGGTGGGCTCGCTAGTGTTTGATGCACAAAATCACACATGAGCAAGTGCAAAGTCAATGTCATGCTCAGGTCGTCCTGTAACACATCTGTGGCATCACAGCACGTCTGCTGTTCAAAGCCAGCACAGTGGGAGGAATGATCGTACGTAGCTGATGGGATTTATTATGATGTGTGATCCAATGTGTAGGAAGCTTTCCATAGTGCCCGACGTTCAGTGACTGCTCTAAAGTACCATGGTTGTGGCCGTGAGGACAATGGCAGTGGTCATCGGGACACCATGGGTATTGCTCAGGCTGGCACTACAGAGACTCACCCAGACGTGGACCAACGGAGGCCACACGCCCACTTTACAGACTGCAGAACTGAGGCCCAAAGAATCTGAGACATCCTCAAGATCACATAGATGGGGCAGCCCCGGTGGCTCAGCGGTTTAGCGCCTGCCTTCCGCCCAGGGCGTGATCCTGGAATCCCGGGATCAAGTCCCACATCCGGCTCCCCGCTTCTCCCTCTGCCTGTGTCTCTGTCTCTCTGTGTCTCTCATGAATAAATAAATAAAATTTTTTTTAAAAATCACACAGACATCTGGTACAAGATGGTTAATCAGATCCAGAGCTCGTACCCCCGGTACCTACTGGCTGATGACTTTGCCCAGGTCAGCAGCGCTGTGAGGAAATGCTCTCGGCCTTCCGGGAACGGGAGCCCTTTCTAAAAGGCAAAGGCAACGGGTAAAACCTTCAGCTCTGTCTGAAAGAGCAAGACTAATTTTTCTGGTGGTTCCTATCGACTTGGAAAGAGAAGATCTGCCCATCAAATGGCATTTTACCAGCTGATCAATTTGGTGTCATTCTCATTGAATTAAATCAAATTGAAATGTAATTCCCTTCCCGGAACGAATCCCCTTGCAGGGACTCGCTGTGCAGAAGTGTCTGACCTTGTGCTGGCCGCCCGGAGGGCTTTCCAGAAGGCAAGGGGCGGCGGCAGGGCCCGAGGAGCTCCGGCCTGGCCAGTGGGTGCCCAGGCTGCCCCGTTGGGCCCTGCAGGGCTGCGGTCAAGTGCGTGGATGCGCGCTCACCTGCAGGAGGGCGCGGGCGTGCGGAAGGGAGCGAGGAGCAGTCACGGCCCACGGGGAGGCTTCAGCCAGAGTCGGAGAGGAGTCTCCCCCAGGGGTGCTCGCAAACCCCCCGATGGTAGGGAGAAGGGGCTCCTTCCTCCAGACTAAGGTGCCGCAAACCAAGGCGCACAGCTCAGCGAGCAACAAGGAGGCCAACAAGGAGGCTCCTCCGCTCCAGCCTCCATTCACCCCACCTGCAGGCAGCCGCGCGGGCGGGCCGGGCTCCCACAGGCCTGGGAGCAGATGCCACCTGGCGGCTGGTAGCCAAACCAGCCACCCGGGCCCCTCCAAGTCCTGGGGGACCCTGCGAGCAGACCCACAGACAGCCTCTCCCCGGAGCCCCCCGGGGGAGCGCAGCCTGGACTTGACCACCCAACGGAGCCAAGAGGCCCGGCCGAAATCCGGGTTCCAGTGACTGAAGGCCAGAGGCTAGAGACTCCACCTCTCTGAGCTTCGGCAAAGTGGCCGAACCCCCGTCGGCAGCGTCGAGTCAGGCCGCGAAGCCCCTCCAAAGGGCAAGGGGTGCCACCGGTCGGCATGAACCAGGATGTGGCCTGACCATGTGCCCGGAGAGCCCGGGACACCCCAATGCCCATCGCGGTGGCCCAGGTACGGCCACAGGGGGTGAGGCGGCCGGGCCACGCCATGGGTCAGCAGGAACCCGGCTGGCTGCACCAGCTGGCGAGAGGCTGTGGGAGCGAAGGAGTGACCCCCGGGGCGCAGGGGCCCGAGGAGCCACGGGCCGGCCCGACTCCACCTGCGACGAGCCTCGGAGCTGCTGCGGGCTCGGGGGCGTCCCGGCTGCCAGCGCTCGGGCCTCTCAGACACCCGACCCCTCGTCAGGCCATCGGGGCCACCACAGTCCTGGGTCCCGGGGCTAAAGGGACAAGGGCCCAGCACGCGGCGGCTGCAAATGGACTGACACCCCCTCTCGCCGCCCCCGTTTCTCCTGGGATGATGAGGCTTCCCGGCCGCAGGGCCTTCCCTCAAGGTCTTTCAACCCTGATGCACCCATCACACGGGCTGGAGGGGGGTGTAGGTGGGGGCCCAGCTGCGGGGGGGCCCCCAGCCCGCAGGTTAGGGTCAGTAGGAAGGAACCTGCCAGCCACGGCTGCCGCCCCAGGGCGCACAAGGGCTGCGGGGCACAGCTTACTCTCCCACAGTTCTGGGGGCGGGGCTGCGAGTTCCAGGAGCCGGCAGGGGGGGCTCCAAGGCCTGTGTCCCCTTCCCACCCCGCCCTGCCTCCCCTCACCCTGGCCACCTCCCCCTGCCTCCCCCTGCCTCCCTCCACCCCTGGCCACTGTGCCACCCCTTCCAATCCCACCATCCCCCTCCCCACCCCCCCCAGCTGTGCAGCCCCTTCCCATCCCACCCGTCCACTTGGCTCACCCCCTCCCACACTCTCAGGACGCACCCTGACACACGGCCTCCCACGCAGGACCCCTCTTCTCCACGAGCTAACTCCCCTCCCTGCAGCTCAGTTCCTTTACATGCGGGACAGAGGTCAGCGCTTCCAGAGGGCGACCCGCCGCCCCACATCACGGGAGACCGGAAGCCCTCAGGGCGGCAGCCGGGGTGGCCTGCTGTGACCTGGCCCCATTCACTCGGACCCTGTTCCGGGACCCAGGCTGGTCCCCACCTCAGGGCCTTTGCACAGGCTGTTCCCCCGAAGGCTCTCGGCTTGACTCCCGCCCCCTGGGGCAGTTCTCAGCAAGGCCTCCCATCTAAACCGGCTCCCACCTGCACCTTTCCTAATCTCTATTTTTCTTGGTTCCGCGAGGGGCCTAACACTCTCCCAACGGCGGCTCCTGGCCCGCCGGCTCACTGGGCTCTGGAGGACAGGGACTGCTTCGGTCACAGCCGCTCACGGCCGCAGAGCAATGCCTGGCATGCGGCTGCTGGTCATCAAATTTTGTTGAGTGAATAACAGAAAAAAATCCCGGGTGGCTGTCGAGCGACCTTTGTGTGCCACCAACACATCCCCTGCTCCCAGATGCGGCTCCTCCCACGCTGGCCACGGTGACGGATGGGGAGTCGAGCGCGCCTCGCTCAGGGCCCAGCAGAGTCTAAGCCACAGCCAGGAGAAGGGCAGATGTCCCCCCCGAGGGACAGACGGTGCTGCCGGGCGCAGCCGGGCCCTTCCCACCAGGCCGCCCGGTCACACAGCCTGGCCTGTAATTCGGGCCCCAGTCATCTCTCGCTCGAAGCCGGTTGGCACTGCAATTCAGTCGCTTGCCACCAAGAGCGCCCCGGCACCCCGACGGCCAACAGACGGACACAGGGCGGGGCGGGGGGGTCAGGGCAGGCGTGGGATCCCTGCAGCTCCCGTCACTTCCACGTCCTTTGCCTCCCCCGCCCCACGTGGGAAGGGGAGTCCCTCCTCCTGTGCAAGGACTCCCGCATCCTGCAAGGGTCTCCCACTGGACGAGGGCCACGCTGTCCCCTCTGGCCCCATCTGGCATCCAGAGTGGTTGGGGCTCAACACGCCCGCCCCGGGGGCAGAGCCAGAGTGGAACAGAAGGAAGCTTCGGGCTCCGTCCAAACTGAGGCGGCCCCGTGAAATGTGTGAGGACGGAAGGGCTGTCGGTCTGTCCAGGACTGTGCTCGTGGTAGAACCGAGTAGTGACTCGGGCCCCCAGGGAGGCAGATGTTGGGGTGGGAGCCTCCTACCTGCCGGACGCCGGGCACCTGCACGCTCACAGCGATCCGGAGGGAGGGCCTCGCGTTCCACCAATGGGGGGTCTTACAAGGTGAAGGGACCAAAGCAAGGTCACATTTAGCCAGAGGCGGAGTCCCTCCCACGCCCTGACATCCTAGTTCATGTTCCTTCATCTTTGTGGTCCTGCTGCCCTCCCAGCTCCCCACATCATCAGTGAACGTGGAGAGGTGGGGGCTGGGAGCTCCACCGGGGAGGGGGTCTCGGCAGCACCCGCACGCCCCCTCTGCACCCACAGTCTCTATCCAGACAGTGGCCTTCGGTGCCTGGGAGGACAGGTGCCCTCACCCCCCCGGGTGGCAACACGGGACACAGCGGAGATGATGGGGGCAAGTCCCTCGGGAGAGCCCTTCGCGTGGCAGGAAGAGAGGACGTCGTGTAGGATCCGGGCAAGCAGCCCGGCCCAGAGGGAAGCAAGTCCACGGAGGTGAATAGCGCAGGACACGGAGAGCGACGGACGGAGAGACGCAGCTGCCCGGCCCGGCTCGCGTTCCCGAGGGCGAGGAGAGGCGGGAGGCCATGGGCTCTAGACCCGGGGCCGCAGACTTTTCCTGCAAAAGGTTCAGAGAGTAAATATTTTCAGCTCTGCGGGCCACAAGGTCTCTGTGGCACCTTCCCAGACGCCCCCGAGGTGCAAAGACCGCACGTGTGTGCTCCACGGTGTGTTCTGTTTACAGTGTTCCAATAAAACTTTATTTACACAAACAGACGGCAGGTGAGACGTGGCCCTGGGCCCAAGTCTGCCAACAGCTGATCCAGAGTACAGGGTGCAGCTGGTGCTTGGGCGAAGCAGCCTGGGGAATACACTGCGGGGGGCGGGGGGGCGGGGCAGCACGGGACAGGTGCACCCCGAGCGCTGACGCGAGCTCCCGGACTCTGCCGCGGGAGGAAGAAAGCCCTGGGTAGATTCGCGGGGACGTGTTGAGACAGGGAGTCCAGCCTGACGGTCTTCACCCTCTAAGAGAGGTAAAGACAATGAACCAGGTCGTGGGAGTCAGTGGCTTCACAAAAGTGGGGAAGGCTAGCAGAGCAGGCTGGGGTCCGGTTCCAGCGGGTTCCGTAGCTGTGCTCGCTGGGATCCACCAAGGCCCACCCTCACTCCCCCACCCGGGGAGAGACCCCAATACAGGGCTGGGAGGCCCTGACACCTACAAACTGGCCCAGCAGGCCGGAGACTGGGCCAACAGGCAGCGGCCAGCTGCTCACCGCCCGACACTTCCCAGTCACTGGACGACAGAAGTGACACGTGGCACGTCCAAGGTCGGGGTGGGGGGGTCCTGGTTTCCCAAAAACTCGTCTCCAAGAGCCCCTAATGCACTGAAGAGAGGGGGAGACAGACCGGGGACGGGGAGACACGATCCACGGGGACCTTGGAGAGACGTGGACTGAGGAGGTTGAGGCTCCAGGAGTGCAGAGACCGGCTGTCACCCCTGCGGCAGGTGGCATCTTCTCTTAGTACCTGCACCATGTCGGGTGACCGCCGCCCGCGGGCACCCCGTCCCTCGGAGGGGTTTCCGTGCCCCCGTGACTGAAGACGCAGCTACGGGGCAGGTGCTGGGCGGACTGCTTCTCTGCACTCGGGAGCTCCCCCTGCCACCCCAGCTCCTTGGTGGGCCCTCAGCGGGCGCCCTGGGGGTGGCCACCAACAGGTGCAACAGACGCGGCCTCCATATGGACCCTAGTGCTGCCCGGGGTGCGAGAGGGGCGAGGGGAGCGAGAGGTCACAGGAGAGCCAGCCACCTGGGCCTCGGGGCCAGCCTATGACCCAAGGGTGGGGACTTCAACTACCCGCTGGCTGGGCGAGGGGAAGGGGTCCGTCCAGGACACAGCCACCACCTCGCTGCCACGTGCAGGAAGCTGGGAGCGGGGGCCTCCTCTCTTGGCCTGGTTTTCTGACTTTTCAAGAGAAACAGGATCCAGAGTTTTGAGTGAAACATCTCCCGAGTTTTTGGAAACTGACCCAAACTTTTGGAAACAACTATGAGGCCAAGCAAGACACGTGGGCGGGCCAAGCCCAGCCCATTAGTCACCGGCCTGCCCCATCACTTCCCCTGCAGCCCGTCACGCGCATGGGCTGGGCCCCGCCAAGCAAGCACCATCCACCCCCTCTGATAAATAAGGACACGGACACGCAGGGAGCGGCCCAGCCCACGGTCGCACAGCTGATGGCACCCACACTGGAGTGTGTGCTTTCTGCTGGGCCGTGAGCCGCACTCACCACGCCAGGCGTCTCCCCAGACAGTGAGAGCCGGGGCGGGGGGTCCCCCTGGCCGTGGTGTCTGTCACTCAGGGCCGCCCGTGGGGTGAGGGCTGACGCTCTGGTGCAGCTCCCAGAGGTCCACTCTCCTGCTGGGTCCCTTCAGGGTCAGATTTCACTCCTGCCTGGGCTCGGCTGGGGTTGTCAGCCGTTTCCCCAGGGCCATCCCTGGCGGACGAGGGGACACGGCAATCCCAAAAAAAGCCCTCGGCCCGGGGCCACACCGAGTAGACCAGGTGGCCAAGCACCCCAGTTGAAACAGAAACAGCGGGAGTCCAACTCTCCATCCAGAACCCGAGCATCTGCTACTGAGGATGGTTCCCCTTGACGGAGTCTGGATGTTGACACCATCTGGCCCAACTTTGTTTTACGGACTTTATGGCAGGGATGGAACGTCATTGTACAGGAGGACGCAGGCAGATTGTTGCCTCGACTCGGGGACTCGGTAGCTTGCCGAGCCCCGTGAGTGCTGCACCATGGCCACCCACGGGGGTCTGGCCTCAGCTTTGACCTCAACATTTTTATTAATGACTTCGTCGAAAACATTTTTTTAAAAAAGTTCTGTTTACCAAATTTGTAGTCAATTAAAAAAAGAATGAGGGGATCCCCGGGTGGCACAGTGGTTTAGCACCTGCCTTTGGCCCAGGGCGCCATCCTGGAGACCCCAGATCAAGTCCCATGTCGGGCTCCCTGCATGGAGCCTGCTTCTCCCTCTGCCTGTGTCTCTGCCTCTTTCTCTCTCTCTGTGTCTCTCATGAATAAATAAATAAAATCTTTAAAAAATAAAATAAATAAAATAAAATAAATATAATAAAATAAAAATTAATAAAATAAAATTAAATTAAATTAAAAAAGAATGAGCAGATTGCAGAAACATCGATGGGATCCAGGGGGCTCTACACAGGCTGGACCGATGGGCTGCATCTAAGAAGATAAAATAAACCAGGGATAAATGTCAGGTCCTGAACGCGGCTTCCAAACCACCCCTGCTCAAGGACAGGGTCGAGGCGGCCGGGATTTAGCGGCAGCAGGCTTGAATGAAGGCTGAGCTCTCGTCCACACAGCACAGCCAGGCGAAGACCACCATCCATCCGGGGTGTTCGGCACAGCGCGGTTTACAGCAGCGGGACCCTGGGAACGGTCTCGGCGTCTGACGCTCCTGATTCATCGGCACAGCTGACACCTCTGTACCCGTCAAAATGCGTGGCGTGAGAATACCTTAATGACTTATTATAAAAATACTGTGAAAAAAATAAGAAGTTAAAAATAAATAAAATAAAGCAAAACAAAAAAAATAGCATGAAATGAAAAAACGTTAAAAGGTTATGAAGCAATATGTGCCGTTTGAGCCCCCGTTTTTTTTTTTTTTCATTGAAAAAGAAATTACTAGATGGTATTTGGGGTGGTTTGGGCACTGGGGGGGGCGGGTTAGATTTTTACTAAGTGTGTAATGTTTTTTGAAGTTTTCAGGGCGTGAACGCAATCCGCCCACAGGTAGGAGCCTGGCGTCGGTTAAGCTGGAGAGCGAGGTGCAGCCGTCCTTGGGTGCAGCCGAACCCAGGGTCGCGGTAGAGTCTCAGGCGCGTCCCTTTACCGCAGGACACGTTGGTCAGCGGGCTCGGCGCGGGCAGGGCAGCTGCACGTGGGCTGAGCTCTTGTCACCAGGGCTCCTCGCATCTCATGGGCAAGGCTCAGGGAGGCCAGGACCGCGCCCGACATCTAACGAACAGCAGAGCCAGGATTTGCATTTAGGAACAGAAACGGCCTCGGGACGGCCCGCTGCCCTGCGAGCACCGCAGGTGCTTCCGAGCATCAGGCCTTGTGTGGGGACCGGCCACCAGGGGCTCCAGACGACTCAGGGTCCATCGTTCTGGGAAACACCGGGAAGGTGGCACGGAGGCCGGATGCCGGGGCCACCGGGACAGAACGTCGGAACCCTGGACTCTAGTTAAGACACCGTCTCACGGAAGGTGAAGAAAGTCCAATCATTGGGTTTGGAGAAATTAAAGACGAAAATCAGGTTGGGGAGAAAACTAGGAAAGTTAGCACAGGACCGTGTCAAAAAATCAGTGACCTCCTCCCCCCTCAGCCCAGCCTGGCCCTGGGGCCTCGGCCTCAGCGCCTTCTCCCAAGAACTGAAGAACCGAGGTCTGTAACTCCTTGGGTGCCCGCCCCTAAGAGGACAGCCGAAGGAGGGGACCCTCGTCCCTCAGGAAAATTTCCTTTGAGGGAAGAAAACCCGTGGCAGGTGGGTCCCGAGAGGAAAGGAGCAGAGCAAGGGGGAGCGGGGGCAGCTCTGAGCCAACCTTTCCTCCCGGGACGTGCCAGCTGGGACCAGGGCTAGGTCTCCCGTCCTGAAAACCCGCAGGTTCGCCTGAAGGAGGAAGGGCCTGTGCAGCGAGACCCGCTTAACGTGCGGACACAAGAGAGGCACCTGCCGGCAGCCTCGACTCCGCGGGCGCTGGGCGGGCCCTGGTGGTCAGAAGGGACACCTGTAGGAGGGACCTGCGCCCTAGACTTCGGAGGTCATGAGGGTCAGGACTCTGGGATATTCAGCGTTATGTCCCCAGGTCTGAATGACGGCAGATGCTCAAAAAAAAAGCAGACCTGTTGAGTTGAGGAAAGAACACACAGCGTGAGGAGGAGCCAGAGCAGTTACCACCCAGGGCCCTTCTGGAACTCTGAGCCTGTGACCCCGTGGGATTTAGGACCCGTGCTGTGAAGTTCTCCCGATGGTCGCCCTGACTCATCCCTCCCGCCTCCGCGCCCTCACTTACCTGGGGGCACCTTGCCCCGCCCCTCCTGCAGGCCGTGCACATGGCCCGCACCCCGAGGCTCTGCAAGGCCACCTGCCGAGGCCCAGGGGCTGCACGCAGACCTCCGGGGCCTCGCACGGATGACGTAGGCCGCCCCGAGCACCGGGCTGCAAACAAATGCTTGTCTGTTTTCCTTCTCAGTAATTTCCTGGGATTCCACTTTGCAAAAGGGAATTGTTGGATGTTTTCAACCCAGTTGGTGACCGGCCTTCCCGGAGCATCAAGCCTGAGTTCTTCCAGCAGCTTCTGCATTGTAGAGACCTCCCAGTCCCCCAGCAAGGACATGAGACGAGCAAGAGACGTGTCACCCAGACGCTTGGTTGTTCTGGAACATCCCAGGCAGCTGAGGATGTCAGAGCCAGAGGACCGTGCCTCAGTGTATCCCGGTCACCCCCAGGTCACCCCCGGGTCACCAAAGCCAGGGTGGATGTCCCCCCACTTCATGCAGCCTCCCCTGAAGCTCCGCCAACACGGAACAGCTCCTGGAGACGGGTCCTGCGAGGACCAAATGGATCTCCTGAAACTCACTCTGCTCCCTTTCCTCTTCGGGCTGTGGGCGGGAGGCAGCAGACCCCAGAGCTCGACACGCAGGCACCTCACCTCCCATGACGGTGCTCCCGTCGGACACGGGATCTGTAGGCCTCGGACTCGCCGTGGTCGCGTCCAGGGTTCCCAGCCCAGTGCCCACACTCACAGCCCACGCTGCCCAGCAGAGCCCGCGGCCCCTGGGAGCCCCCAGCAGCTCAGGCCGGGTCCCAGGACCAGCAGCAGGGCGCAGGTGCACACGCTCCCTGCACCCCAAAGTCAGCTCCTGGCTCGGCCCCCCCGCCCATGCTAGTTCAGCGGCCACAGAACAGGCCCCACGAGGTGCTGGCACGCGGGCTGACGGATCGCCTCCATTCCCAGCCCGTGGAACCGTCACGTGTGGGGACGGCCGGCCCCCGACGCTGAGAGGGCAAGCCCGGGGTGCTCCCTGTCCGCTGTTCCCTGCCTCCTCCACGAGGACACCCTCCCCGGGCCTTTGCTCCATCACGATTTGTCGCACAACGCTTTTTCTCGCAGTAGATTCCAGGCTAATTTTAGAAATTTGCTTTCACCTTCCGACATCGATTCCTGGGGCAGCTCGCAAGCTGCCTGGAACGAAAAATCAATGGTGACAGCAGCGGAGTGGGCTCGGGCTCGTCACTGCCCCAGAGCCCCGGCAGCCACAGCCCGAGCTCCTCCCTCGGGACCCTGGGCAAGAAACAGGCCGCTGGGAAGTTGCCCTTGGTGCCCTCGGCCTTCCCCTTGCGAGCCCTTGCTGTCTGCTGGCTCGCCCCTTTTCCCTTCCCAGGACTCCCCCTCCACCCAGCACGGAGCCCAGGGCGCAGGACAAACACTAAGACCCAGGGAGGGCCTAATTCCCAGAGACTGGGATCGCCCCCGTTTCACAGAATGGGAAACTGAGGGACAAAGAGGTCAAGAAACAAGCCCACTGTCACACGGCTGGCGAGGTGGAACTGGATGAGGCCTCTGAGTCCGAAGCTCGTGTTCTCAGCATTTCGCTCCATTACGCCGAGAACCACGACGGTGCAGAAACTGCAGCGCCCGTGTTCCGGAGAGCAGCGTCCCCCGGGGACACAGAAACGTGCTGCGCCCTGCACCCGCTGTCCCCGCTCTGCTGAGCTCTACCCCCGGGGACTGGCCCTAATGAAGTCTCCAGGGACACAGGATGTGCTCCGGAGGCTCGGCTCCACCCACGGGAGGCGGTAGACCCGGCCAGGGAAGTTCTAATTGAGGATTCACAGGTCCCCACGGCAGGACCAGACCGCAGCCCTCCGGCCGCAGGTCACCTGCGAGAGGCGCAGCCCCAGAGCGGGCGCTGGAGGCCCCTGAAAGCGGAGAGAGGCAGTGAATTCCAGGACGGAGAAGGGGCGATGCGAGAAAAAGTCCAGGCCAGCCCTGGTCAGTAGAAATACAACGTGAACTACATAACTAATGTCAAATTTTAGGCCACATTTTGAAAAGTAAAATGGAAGGGACACCCCGGTAGCTCAGTGGTTTAGCGCCGCCTTCGGCCCAGGGTGTGACCCTGGGGTCCCGGGATCTAGTCCCATGTCGGGCTCCCTGCGTGGAGCCTGCTTCTCCCTCTGCCTGTGTCTCTGCCTCTCTCTCTTCTCTCTGTGTCTCTCATGAATAAATAAAATCTTTAAAAAGGAAAAAGGAAGGGGATCCCTGGGTGGCGCAGCGGTTTGGCGCCTGCCTTTGGCCAAGGGCATGATCCTGGACACCCAGGATCGAGTCCCACGTCGGGCTCCCTGCATGGAGCCTGTTTCTCCCTCCTCCTGTGTCTCTGCCTCTCTCTCTCTCTCTCTCTCTCTCTCTCTGTCTATCATAAATAAATAAATCTTTAAAAAAAAAAGGAACAGGTGAAATTAATATTGATACCATGTCTAATCCAGTATATCTCAAATGTTATTTCAACATATAATCAATATAAAAAACGTGTTAATGAGACTTTCCATTTCTTGAACTAAGTCTTTGAAGTCCCATGTGTATTTTACACACTACAGCCCATCTCAGGTCGGAAGGGCTGATTTCAGGGGCTCAACAGCCACATGTAGCTAGTAGCTACCGTACTGGGCAGTGGAGTCATGATTTTTAAATTATGTTCCGTGGAATCTAGCACCCCACAGGAGTATTACAGGGATTCCCAAAATGCTCAGTCTTATTCTCATTTTTAGTGGATTTAAACTGTTTGACTTGGCAATATTTAAGAATCCACACAGATAGATGCCCCGTCCCCAGATTTTAACACATTGAAGACAATCAACAGAAAAATATGTTTGTATCTGAGAGGCAATGTTAAGTCGTCCTCTTACACAAGAAGTTGGTACCATAAAACATCTCAATCTGTTTTACACATCAGTGATTTACATCAGATTTCGGTTCAGTGGTAACTGAACGACCAACACTTATCACAGATTTGAGCATGTGCTTCGTGGACGTCCTCATCAAATCCTCACAATAAATCTCTGAAGTGGGTCGGGTCCTTCTCTTCACTTGCAGAGGAAGGTGCTGAGACTGGGGGTTCAACGACCTGCCCAAGGTGGCGGGCGAACAGCAATGTCAGGATTCGAACCCAGCCCTTGGGGGGGGGGGTCTAACTTCTAAACCAAAGCTCCGTAAACACTAGATTCCAACTAAAACCAGAACCACCCGCCATGCCAGTCGAAACTTCAGCGGCCTCATGTTGACTTCTTTACACCTGGGCTAGGTCAGCTCCCTCCTGTGCAGCCCTTCCCCACAGGCACACACACCACCCAGCACTCTCTCTAGTTGAGCCAACGCTTATTGGCGCCTCACTGTGTTGGTGTTCGCTGCGGTCCCTCCATAGCCAAGATAAAGCTTCTATATCCTGCTTCGCTCCCAGTCATCTGGGAAGAGGTTGGATCCGATCCTGCAAATGATACGAAGCCAGGGAAGGATTTAAGCAAAGGGGGTGACAACAAAGACCAGATGTCGTTTTTAGAAAGCTCCTTCTGCTGGCTGCAGTGAGGGTAGATTGGAAGGAGCTAGGTGCTGGAGAAAGGAAACCAATGGGAACCTCTCTGAGTGGTGACAGTAGATACGAGGGTGAACCATAGTGGATGGAAGAAGTGGGCCTCAGTGATGGAGGAATCGTTGGGTGGGGGCAACACAGAGAAAGTGGAGGATGATCCTGGTTCCTGGTTTAAGTAGTGAGGCCACTAACCAAAACGGGAAATACAGGAGGAAGATCTGGATTGAAGGGAATGAGTAGACACGATGGGTTCAGATTTCAATATCAGGGTTGACATTGAGATCGACTGTCCAGCATCCCTTCAGCCCCTCTGCCGTCCATCACAAAAGTGCAGTCTGAGGAGGAATTCACTGCGATCCAGGACGGACCCTCACTCACCCAATCACAATAAGCCATTCCCATAATAATGCCCATGCCATGACTGGTACAGCGCATGGGTATAAACCAACGAGCACATAGCCTTTCCTTTGAGACTTCACTGGTGTAGACGCCATAAAGTGACCCATTTGGACCATAGGAAAGCATCTTTCTTCAACAGTCTCGGGAGAGGAGCTCCCTCCTGATGAGAATAAGAAAACAAGTAGTCCTGATTGCTCCTGACAGCACTCCAGCTCAGGACGCTTGGGATAAGGTAATTCTGGGAGAAGAATATAATGGAGAGAGAGAAAACCCTGGACCCTGGATAATTCATTAAACCAATGGATCGAGCCACCCCAAAGCTCAAACTATCCTCCTATGTGAGCCAATACTTTTCTTTATTGCTTTAGCTACTCTGAGGTGGGATTTCTGCCCCGTACAGTCTCAAGCTTCCAACCCGATGTGGATATGTTGAATCAGGAGCCCAGTCCATGGAGTCCCCTGGAGTTGGGCAACACAGCATGCCCAGGGTGACCTGTAGGACACAAAGGAAGTGGTGCCCATCAGGCGGCTAGATGGCGCTTCAATCTGATGCTCAGGGAAGGAGTCAAGCTGAAGGTACGTTTGTGGTGTCATCAGCTGGGATGTAAACTGAGAGAAAGTAGCCAAGATGGACCAAGGAAAGCGTATAGAATGGAGAGAGAAGAGCAGGGTCAAGGGCGGAATCCTGGGAAATGCTAGCATTGGGTGGGGGGCTCTAAAGAAATGCTTGAAAAAATAAAAAAAAAATTTAAAAATAAAGAAATGCTAAATAAATAAAAATAAATAAAGAAATGCTAGCATGAGGAGGGGCGGCTCTGAAGAAAACAAAGGAGTAGAAGGAAGTGAAGAAGTTCTCAATGTGGGGAGGAGCCTGAAGGACTATGACCCCAGAAGTGGGAAGAGGAGAAAAATAAAAAGAAGTGGGACGGGAGGGATGGGATACCTACTGAATGGTGAAGAACAGTGTGGACAGAGAGACAGACACGGACAGAAGGGGACTCTAATTGAGGGGCAGGCCAAGCTGCTGTAACAACGAGACTCATAAACACAGTGGCTTAAATAAAATGGAAGCTCCTTTCTCCCCCACATGACAGTCCAGAGGGAGAGAGAGTCCCGAGCAGTAATCAGTTCTTCTCCACCAAGTCTCAAGGGGCCCAGGTTCCTCTGACTGGTCACTGGGCCATGCATGGCGTCTTGCCTTTGTCCACAGAGCCACAGATGCTTCCTCACTGGTACTTTCCAAATTCCAGCCCATGAGCAAAGGTTTCCCTTTCCATGCTCCATGCAAACAGCTCCCACATAGGGACGCAGTCTGGAAGGGAGCTGCACACATCCTTTCAGCAAGAACGGAGTCCATGGCCACACCCTACCACAAAGGAGGTTGGGAGACAATGGACATGTGGGGACACTTAGCAAGCTCTGGCACTGGGTTCTAGAAAGCTGTGGTAGGTGCTGTTTAGGCAACGACCCCCTCTACTCCTCAAGCTTATCATCTCGGCTTATCTGCATCGGTACCTTAACCCAATCTTACCGGTAAGGCCTTACGAGTAAGGCTCGAGGAGCCAATGTACAGCGTGGTCACTAGAGCTGATGACACCGTGTTGTAGGACTGAAATTGGCCGACAGTAGATCTTAAACCTTCTCACCAAAAAAAAAAAAAAAAAAAAAAAAAAAGGCGGGGGTGGGGAGGGAGGGGATACAACTCTGTGATGGATGTGTTAATGAACTTGACTGTGGGAACCCTTTCACGACGTGTATGTGTATCAAATCATCACATGGTACACTGCAAATATTTGACCATTTTGTCAATTATATGTCAACAAAGCTGGGGGTGGGGGGGAGAACTTGGAAGGGACAAGAAGGAAAAAAATCTAAGAACTTTCACACATAGAAGAACAGGGACAATCTTAGGAAACCCTGAGGAAGTCCAGGTTCTCCAAGCACATTTCAGCTGCCGCCTCCTTTTGCCCACCCCGGAGATGGCCTTGCAGCCGGGTTAAAGCTTCGTGACCCACTGGCGGTGTCCAAACCCTCCCCTCCCTGCCTCTCAGCCCGTCAGCTTCGCTCGGGGATGCACAGCAGAGCCAGGCAGAAAGGGGAAATCAGCCCGGTCAGGTGCTTTGCACTACACAGGTCATGATTCCCTTTTTTGCTTTTAATCTCCTCCTAGCCACTGACGCTCTCCTCGAAACTCCTTCCCCTGGGCTGGCTGCTGCTTAAAGCAAACCCTTCATTTCTGCCCCTCTTCCCTTCACCACTACACCCACCAACTTATTCCCAAAGCCCCTGCAACCTGGCAGCTGCCCCACCACTCAGCTGACACGGTTACCTCTGTCATTAAATGTAATGGCTCTTTCCTTGGCCCTCTTCCTCCTCCACCCAGCGGGGTCTCCTTAGACACAAATGGCCATCCTGTCCTCCAAGCGCTACCTGTCCCGGCTGCCGTGATGTGCCACCCCACGCGCCTGCCCTTCCTCATCAGCTCCTAGCCTTGCCCTGGGTCTTTCGTTCTGAGACTCCTTGGAAGGCAGACGGAGGCTGGTGTAACCTCTGTGGGGGGCGGTCATCTTGCAGCAGCGACTGAGATACCACCTGGGCTCCAGCCTCCGACTGGCCCCTTGTTTGCTGTGTGACCTCCACCAACTACTTAGCACCTGTGAGTCCCTTTCCTCGCAAATGCCCCACTCTCAGGCTTGCTATTATCAGGGAAGGCACCTGCTTAATAAGCAACCTGCAAACTTCAGAGGCTTAGGAACCAGCGTTACAGCCCAGTGAACGAGCGGAGGCTAGGGGCTCCTAGAAGATTACACAGGGACGGGGTCCAGGGGCCCTACTGTCCCCTAGGGCTTGGGGTCCTCCACCGGGTCTCAGCAGACCACAAGGAAAAAAAAAAGAAAGACAGAAATGATTGGGCAGCCCTGGTGGCTCAGTGGATTTAGCACCACCTTCAGCCCAGGTTGTGACCCTGGAGACCCGGGATCGAGTCCCACATCAGGCTCCCTGCATGCAGCCTGCTTCTCCCTCTGCCTGTGTCTCTGCATCTCTCTCTATATATGTGTCTCTATAAATAAATAAAATGTTTTTTTTTTAATTTTTTAAAAGATTAAGGGAGATGCCTGCATCAGATTGTGCATGATATTTTTAGGGGACACACAGGTGGCATCGATTTCTCCTACTCACATTCCATTGGTCAGAACTCAGTCACATGACTTCACCTGTTAGCAAGGGATGCTGGGAAATGTAGTTCCAAGGGGGGAAGAAAGGGGATGTGATGAACACACGGGATCCATCTCTCGGTGGGTGGCTGTGAAGATGGAAACCACAGAAGTGAATCCTGTGACCTTTCTGGAACACAGTCGATGTTATAGAAGAGAAGAGTAGCCTTTTGTAGCCTTTTTTTTTTTTACCCGTTTGCCAACTTTCCCCAGTGTTTAAAGTCTGTGCAAAGGCTGAGACGGAGGGAGCGCACAGACAGAAGAGGAGAGGGCTCTTCTGGACACGGAGGAGTGGAGCAGCCGGGCTGGGCAGGGCGTGCAGGGGCGCAGAGATCCGGGCACTGGGCTCGACCTCTCATTTTCCCGCCAGCCCTGGCTCCCGCCTGAGCCCGAGGGCTTTGGAAAGATCTGAGTTTCCTTGGAAACCATTTCTCTGGCCCTCTCTGCACGTTATCAGCCAAGTTGGTTGTAATCAAACCCCCACGAGGCGGAGAATGAGCTCTCAAACTGCCGTCCTGGGGTTCCATCCAAATTACTTGCGTTCCCTATTTAAATTGGTAATTTCCCCACAAGCACTCTCCCTGCCCATCCCGGGATTCTCAAGGTTAGCCGGGAAGGGGGAGCCGTAGGCATGCACCCAGGCCAGGACTCTTGTCCTCGGACCCCTCTGGCTCACAGAGAAACAGCCCGGACATTAGTGGTGAAGCCGGGCATGCGTGGGCCACCACGGGAGACTCCAGAATGACGGGCCCCCTCATCCAGGTGGATTTTAGGGGTGCTGATTCACCTTTCGTAGGCACAGACTTTTGGGAGGAAAGGGATAGAGCCTGGGCCAGGGCACCAGATAATCATAAAGGACTCAGAGCCAAGGCCACAGGACCAGGGGACAGCTGGGGTGGTGCCACAGGGTCAGAGACTCTAGGAGCTTCGGAGTCCACCCACCTCTACTCCCTTGGTCACAAGCCAGCCCAGCCCCCAGCAGGACCACAGAAAGCAAGAGCGAACCCCTGTCCCCTTTCCTTCCTGAATGGTCCTGAAACACGGGCCAACACTCGCACACACCCGGCCCCACGCGCACATGTAGGCACACGTGCATCTTGAGAGCTACACGCGTGTACAGAGACACACAGCCCTGCACCTCGATGTCGGGCATCTGACCCCCGAACCGGCGTGTTCACGTCCACGTCTAACACAGGGTCAGGCTGCCGTGCGTGCACAGCCGCCCAGGCGGCCTTGGTGCACACGTGCACACCGACACGTACAGGTCCCGCCGGCCTGTACGTGTGCTCCGTGTCTGACACGTGTAGTCGGATGCACATGAGGCTGAGGAGGGGAAAGCCGGGCCAGGAGCTAGACCCTGCTGGCCCAGGTTTCCAGGTGGCCCCAAGGAGCTGTGGCAAACTGGGGTTGGGGCAAGGGGGAGCCAGGTGTGGGGGAGCCTTCCTGGGCAAAACAGGGTCCCCGACTTCCGAGAGAACTGCAGGACCAGGAACCGCTTCCCGCCACCCAGGGAAGGCCTCACTACCAAAGGTGAAGCTGGATATTAGGGCCTCATCTCAGAGAAGAACAGGTGAAACCAGAGCACCAGCCACAGGGCTGAGGGCCCTGCAGTGAGGGGAGAACTGGAGCCCAGGAGTCCAGGCGCCCAGGGCCCCCCCCCCCCCGGCTCCCAGATTCTGTATCCAGGGGGGCAGAGAGGGAACCAGGCCCTTCAGGTTGGGCTCCGCACTCAGAACCAGGTCGAGATGACTCGCCCTCCCCCACAAGCTGCCTGCAGGGCCCTGCCGCCGCAGCTCCGAGGCTCACGGACGCTTCCTGCTCCCTCTTCGGGCTGCGAGCCGCACACCTGAGAGGGATGGGCAGCAGGTGTCGGACTCGGTGCCCGGGGTGGATGTCTCCCCCCTCGTTCCTCCCCCAGACCCAGCACTGAGAAGAATCCCACAGAGCTTCACAGCCCACCTGCTGCTCCTTTCCAAACAGGCAGGTGTGAGAAAAGACGTGAGAATTCCGGGGGGGCGGGTGCCGCCAGCTGTCTGCAGCTGGGACTCCGCAGCTTCTGGCACAGTCTGCCGTGAGGAGGAGACGGGCAGGCGGAGCTTCGGAACCTCAGCGTCTCCCTTCACCCTGACTCTCTCTCTGCCTCCATATGGGCTCAGCACATCCCTCCACCTCCCTGCCTCCTAGAAAACTCTTATTTGACCTTCAAAGCCCCGTTCAGGTCTCCCCTGTCCTGCGCAATCTTTCCCGGGCCTGGCACGACTCCTTCTGTCCTCCGGGCCCCAGCGATGCCTGTGGGGGTTTCCATCCCACCCCCCGGCCCCCCATGGCTGTGGGCTCCCAGAGGGAAGGGGCCGGACCACCCCGGGCTCTGCTGCAACAGGTGCGGGACGAGCAGAGACACGCAGCAGTGGAGACACCAAGCTCGGGCATAAACCCGACCCGAGTCTGCGTCCCACCCCTGCGTCTTGGACTCGGGCTCAGGCGAGTCCTGTCGGGTGTCCGGGGGTCCGGGTTTCAGTGGGCGCCGGTGTGAAACAGGAGGAGTAAGCGGAGCAGCACAAGCTGCCCTGAGAATGGGGAGGGCAGCCCACTCCTGGGCCCGCTCACTGCCTTGGGGATCGTCCCACGCGCATCCACACGATCCATCCATCTGTTCTTCGCTGGAAGTCCCGACGGCGCCCCCGCTGCCCACCACCCTCCCCCCGGGAAATCTTCCCCAGCGAGTGAACGCGGGGAGCCCAGGTGCCCACTGCAGAGAAGATACCGCCTACTGTAGCCGCCACGGCTTCCGGGGGTTACCCAGCTTTGTTGGCTTGGGGGTTAGAAGGCCCCAAGTTCAGATCCCGACTCAAACCGTAAGGAGCTGTGTGCCCTCGGGGGAGGCCCTAAAACACTGCGCGGCTCTGAGATCTGCTGGCGACTCCGCGACTCAGACACTGACACGCGCGCAGATGATACAACAGGAACCTTGCTGGAGGGGAAGCAGGAGCGCTCCTCTCTCAGGGGACACCGCCGCACCCGACAGGTGAGAGGGCTCGTTGGGGCCAAGACGGGAGGCGAGGGCATTTCCAGCAGAAGGAACATCCGGTTAAACGGCCGGCGAATCCAAAGGACAAAGGGCAGCTCCGTGACTTGGACCACAGCGCGTGGAGGGGACCTGGAAACAAAGGCAGGGGCCAAGCTGGGGCAGAGCTGGGATGTTCTGCTAAGCGGTTCCTGGCACACGTCTCCGAGGACAGCAGCCCCTTTTCTAGAATGTGCCTGGCACCTATTTCAGAGGCTCAATAAATCTCTGTGGGAAAAACAAATACATGAGTCAGTGGCCCCAAGAGCCTGAGCCTCGGCCCTGCCCCTGCTGGGAGTCCGGTCCTGCTGGGAAGCGGCTGCCAGGCCCTGGACGGGTCACGTGGTCGCTCTGGGCCCTGTTTCTCCATCTGGACCTGGAAATGGGGCCTCACAGAGTCACCCCTGGCTCCCAGAGCTCAGGCCACTGCCCTTCCCTCCCTCCAGGCCGAGCCCCGTGGCCGAACCTCGCGTGGAAGTCGGACCCACCAGCGGGCCTGACGTCAGGGGAACAACTCCCACACCCCGCAGCCCACGGGGTCCAAAGGACTCCCTGTGATCCCTCTCCCGTCTCCCCACAAGCCAGACCCAGACACCCGCCACGTCTTGACAGGCTTCCCGCCAAGGTGCCTGAAGCTCCCCCGGCGGCTGGCTCAGCCCACCAGCCTTTGAACGGGAGACATCCTAAGCCCCCGGCAGCCAAGCGGGGAGACTTGAAAGGCCGTCGGGGCAGCGGTCAGCCCATCTTCCCAGGGTGCTGGACGCTCCCCCTAGGCCCCTCTCCAGGGAGGCCGCTGGAACCCAGGAGGCGGGGATCATGCGAAGTGCACCTGCAGCCGCCGGGCTGGGGAGGGGCCGCTCAGCGGGTCTCCTCGGGGCTGCGTCCTTGCACACCTAGGGGCCTGCTCTGCTCGGCTGAGCAGCATCGGAGCCTGGGCCTGGTTTATCTCAGGGCCCCGGGCCCCCAAACCGTGTCGGAGGCAGGCTGGTTCCCCTGCCCCCCGGCCGAGGACAGACCACCGCATTCGACCTTCAGTGAGGCCCCACCGCCCCGTGGGCCTGCGGCGACCCCGATTCCCTCCTGGACGGACGGACGTCCCACAGGACGGCTTACCATGCATCTTCAGTCCCATGCGTCCTCCACCCCCCCTGCTGTCCAAGAACAGCCCTGTCACCAAGTTTGTAACCCCGCACGCCCCCCCCTGCACCACAAGCCCCTCCCGAGCTGCCCCAGCGACCAACAAGCCCAAGGACCGCAGGCCCCCACCCCAACCCCATGGTGGCCCTAGCGCCAGGTCGGCAGATCTGGGTTCAAGTTCAGGCTCTGGCCCTTACCAGCTGCACGCCCTTGAGCCAGTCATCGTCTCTCCGCGGCTCGGCTCCTACATCTGCAAAGTGGAAATAACAGCGCTCACCCCAGAGGCAGGAGGGCTGTGGAACAGGATGCTGGTGCGGGCCCTTCCCTCGCTCGAGGATGCTGGGTAGACATGCAGGGTCCTAGGTGGGCTGAATCAGAACCTGCACTGATACCTTTAAAACACGACTCAAGTGGGGGCCCCAGGGTGGCTCAGGGGTGGAGCGTCTGCCCTCGGCTCAGGCCGTGACTCCCTGCATGGAGCCTGCTTCTCCCTCTGCCTGGGTCTCTGCCTCTCTCTGTGTGTCTCTCATGAATAAATAAAATCGATAAAATAATAAATAAAAAATTAATAATTAATAAAAATAAAAAGCAACTCAAGTGTTTCCTATGTAGAGACAGAACCACAACACCAGGCGAACCTCCAAATTTTATCTCATCTTCCTTGAGGAGAGAAATAATTTGACACTAATGGGTGGGGAGAATCCCCCTGCACCCACCTTTTCCCCCCCTCTCGCCTTCTCCAGGAGCCCAGCAGCCACGGAGTGACGTCTGGTGTCCTCCCCAGTTGTAACTCCCTCTACCCGCTGAGCCACATCCCCCCACTTGCTCGGGCCAGCAGGACGCACAGCTGGCATGGAACCCTGTTGAACACCGTGATGCGGGGCCACGGGGGACTGGAGAGGAGGCATGCAGTGCAGCCAAGGGAGGTGCCTAGTAAGGGGCGGGGACTGTTACCAGCGGCTCAAGAGATACTGCGGGGAGACACGGCCCAGGCCTCGCTACCAACTGGCTGCAGCGGGAAGAAGCCGGACAATCGGTGTGACGACGACACTGGGGACGTCCGTGACCGACCGGGTGGTGTGCAGATGCGGAATCATCCCAAGTGGAAAGTGATAGCTTCTGTCTCAGAACCCCACCCCTTCAGAGTCAGAATTCGAGCCGCACAGCTCCCGCCCGCGTGGGAGGCATGGCCTGGCGACAGGGTGACGCCGAGGTGCCTACGGGACCTCCAGCTAGAGACGTCCGGGGCCAATCCGGAGAGCTGTGAGGGCTTGAAGAGGTCTTGTGTCCTCCTCCCAGCTGCCCCGGACATGTGGCAGCAAGAGCCGGAGAAGTCACTGGAGCCTCCTTCAAGGCCCGGCAGGGTCCTTTGCAAGGTAAGTGCAGCAGAGGCGGCCCCCTTGGAGGCGTGTGGGCCCAACAGGCAGGGTGCCGGGCTCCTAATGACTGGAGGCCGAGGGGTCCCGTGACCCCAGCCACCCGACTAGCAATTCCCCCTCCGTGAGCTGAGCAGAGGCCGTGCCAACCAACCTGGGCAGGACGCTGGAGGGCCACTACCGTGTGACGAGGCGGGACCCCCCACCTCAGCGCTGCCCCACGTTCACCCCCACAGTCCTCCCTCCCACAGCACATTCAGGTCCCTGTATTCTTCCAGCATCCCTAATGGGCCAACGGGCCTCCACTTCCTCCACCATCCCAAACTAAGACTCTTATTTCCCTCTCTACTCCTGCTCCCCCTAGACTCCCCATGCACCCCCCTGGTCCCTGTAAGCCCAATTAAGACACACACACACACACACACAACTCCACAGTTCATTAAATACTGAGCACTTTGCATCGAGATAGATCACTCGGAGGTACACTGCATGAATGATACTATGGAATCATATTTTTGTACGCTCTAATTGTGTAAGTACGACTCATAATTCACTGTAGCTTTTCTGTGGTCATTGAGTAATGGATATTTATATCTTTTTTATGGAATTCAGAGACTAATATAACTAGTGTAAATGACACACAGAAGCTGAAGGCCTATCTCTTTTTCCGACACACAATAGCTAGAGCTACACTCTCCTGGCATTCACTCCCCGGGCAGAAAGCAACCCCTTGGGAACGTAGCACCCCGGTGTAAAAAGACGGTCTTCCCAGTTGCCATCTGCTCTATGATGCAGTTTCCAGGAATACACCATGGGGGGGGGGGGGACTCCCTTTCCTCCAAAACTGACTCCTCCGGTGATTGTCAACCCGGATCAAAAAGCCTTAAAAATATACATTTTCTTTGACGCTGTAATTCTACTTCCAGAAACTTATTCTAAGGAAGACGTATGTGCAAGGGCGTTTGTGGAGAGCTGTTTAAAATAGCTACACATAAAAATGGAAAGAACCTAGATGTGATACACACACAGGGAGATGCTAAGGGAGCTACTAATGTCTCTCGGGCCGAACCCCCTTCCGTGTTCTGTTCCGTTGCTGGTCTGGGGAGTGCACGTACTTCACCTCCCAGGCCCCGCACTGGCTGGCCTCCCATTAAGTTCCAGGGTGGGGGAGGCACTTGAGAAGACTGGAAAGCCGGGCAAGAGGAGAAGGGACTGAGCTCCTGTTCCTTCTGTTCCTGCCAGCCTCACCCCGACCGCAGCTAGCTCCAGCGTCCCGCTGTTTCTGTGCTCCCAGACCAGGCTCCGCAGATTCCTCCAAGACATCAACATCTGATGGTGTCCTCCTCCGCGGTCTGAGCACCAAGGACCCTGCCCTGGACTCCCAGGTTCTGATTTCCCCCCATCTTTTCCTCCATTCCTCTAGCCCTACAGGGGACACCTGCTTCCTGCGGTTATTATCTCTGAGTTACCTCTGTGTCCCCTTCTTGCTCTATCTGCTTCCCAACGAGTACGTAGCCAATCGCCTCTATTAAATTCCCTCCGGGTGAAATACTTTGTGTGGTGTCTGATTTCCTAACTGGGTCCTGACTGATGTAGGTGCCACTTCACCCCCCGTCAAATGGAAAATGAATTTATAAATGTGACAATACCAAGGGTTATTTAGGATATGAAGGACAGGAATGTGTATACACTGCTGATGGGCTGTAACTTTATACAGTGGTCTGCCCCTTATCCCTGGCTTCTCTTTCCACGGCTTCAGTTGCCCACAGCCAACTGGCACCTGCCTGGAAGCAGATATATCCTAACGCTGTGTCAGCATGCCTACGTCATTCCCCTCACTTAATCTCATCATGTAGGCATTTTATGGTCTCCTCTCAACACGGGAAGAAGGGTAAATACAGTACAATATGATATTCTGAGAAAGAGCAAGAGATACCACATTCACATAACTTTTATTTCAGTAGGTTGTCATAATTGTTCTATTGATATTAGTTATTGTTCATCCCTTGCTATGTCTAATTTATAAATTAAAGTTTCTCATGGGTATGTATGTGCAGGAGAACACATAGTACATGTAGGTTTTGGTACTAGCTGTGGTTTCAGGCATCCGCTGGGGGTCTCGGAACACATCCCAGTAGAGAAGGGAGATTACTGTATGACCATGTCTGAGAGCAAGTCAGCAGGCACTATCTAGTAAAGCTAAAGATACATACACCCTCCAGCCCTGCTATTCGGTGCTGGGTATGACCTCTAAAGACATTCTTGCAGATGACGCATGAAGACGGCATCATTCCTTATTTGTACTACCAGCAGGACATGGGTGAGTCAATGGTGGTATATTCAAATAATGGAATCCTAGACAGCAGTTAAAAAGGAATAAATGAAAGCTACATACAGCAATTTGGATAAAATGTAGAAGTATCATTTTGGGTGAAGAAAGCAACCAACAAAGGGATGTGTACAGTAGGATATCATCATATATATACATACATATATATACATAAAATTTTAAAGGATGTGTGTGTGCGTATATATATATATATTCATAAAATTTTAAAGCCTGCAATGCAGTACTATGCATGGTTAATGGGTATGTTTGGATATAGTAATGGAGATCTATTAATGCTAGAATATAGGTTATTGAAGAGGGCAGGAAAGGAAATGGAATCAGGAAAAGGAACACAGGGCTTTTGGGGTTTATTTCTTAAGCTTTGGTAATGAGTACTATTAAAAGGGGGTTGTGGGGACGCCTGGGTGGCTCAGCGGTTGAGCACCTGCCTTTGTCTCAGATCATGATCCCCAGGTCCCAGGATTGAGTCCTACATCAGGCTCCTTACAGGGAGCCTGCTTCTCCCTCTGCCTGTGTCTCTGCCTCTCTCTGTGTGTGTCTCATGAATAAATAAATAAAATCTTTTAAAAAATAAAAAAAAGGGGATTGTGGAAGACAGAGGCTTAAAGAGGGTGATCATCTGCATCTAGGAGTGGGGAGGAAGTGGGGCCAATAGACATACCAGCCATCAATATCCATTAAAACAATTTTATAAAAATATGATTTGTTGACTTAAATAGCTACTAAAAACATATAAAGTGAAAACTAAGTGTACAAAGAGTAGTCTCTCATCACCTCCTTTTTATAAGATACAATATATATGTGCGAAGGGGGGAAAGGACTGGAAAAGAATACACCAAAATGGCACTACTGCTCAGGGTAAGAGGATGATAAATGCCTTTCATTTGCTTCTTCATATTTATCATATTTCCTATAGTTTCTAAACAAATGCGAACTTCTCTTACAAGAAATTCTTAACAATTTTTCTAAAATGGACTCCAACAGAAAACGCTCCGTCGCCCACTGCCGTGATCTCAACATGCCACTGTGGGGTTTCCCAAAGCATGGAATGCAAGGGATTTTAGGTGGCTTCATGTAGATTAAGCATTTCTTATATTCATCAGGATGTTGATCTTAGCATATATCACAAAAACAGATTACTTTCAACAAATGATGCTGAAACAACTGGACATTGATGTACTAAATAAATAAATCTGGATGCAGACCTACGTCCTTCTCCAAAATTAACTGAAAATGGATCACAGACCTACATATGAAATACAAAACTATAAAACTCCTAGATGATAAGGTAGGAGAAAAATAAGTTAACACATCAAATCCATTCAATGGATATTCAAATTTCTTAAAATGGGATGCCTGCCGTGCAGGGGAAGGGATTATCTTTTCAGTAAATGGTTCTGGGTCTGCAGAATATCTATAGGCAGGAAATGTCATTTAGACCCCTACTCACTGGATACCTGGATTGGTTCCAGGTATCCTAAGCATTAAAGACAAAGCAGCAAAGCTTCTAGATGGCAAACCCAGCGGGATCTCTTCATGACTTTGAGGCGCAAAGATTTCTCAAGCAAAACAAAACATTACTGATCATCTAAAAAAAAAAAAATGATTGATTGAAAAACCAGATTACTTTAAAATTAGGAACTTCAAAAAATAAAAATAAAAATAAAATAAAATAAAATTAGGAACTTCTGTTTTCAAAGGACACCACTGAAAGGATAGTTTAAAAAAGAAAAAGAGTAGAAGATGGTTGCAATACTTATAATCAGCAACATTCGCTTCCGGTATATATAAAGCTCTACAAACCAATCACAAAAAGATAGACCACACAATTGAAAAATGAGCCAAAGGCTTAAACAGGCACTTCACGTATGAAGAAGCCCAATTACCTCACAAACATATGACAGAAGAGAACCGGCTATGTTCTCTCAGAGGTCATCAGATGGGTCCATTCACTCTTACATTTTCAATTCATGGAGCTCTACGCTCAAGATCTGTATACTTTTCTGCACCTACACTATACCTCAACAAAGACTATTTTGAAAAAGAAATTTGGATGAAAAAAAATAAATAGCATTTTGTGGTTTTGTTGGCCCAAAGACAGTTTAGAAACATAATAATGCATTGCATAACTTTGGAAAAGAAACAACAGAAAGATAGACCAAAAATAAATTTAAAAGATTCCCTTCAAGGGGAAGAGTGAGAATAGGGAGGAGGGACTGGGAATAAAAATTAGACTTCTCTGCATCTATCTTTTTTTTAAGATTTTATTTATTTATTCAAGAGAGACACAGAGAGAGAGGCAGAGACACAGGCAGAAGGAGAAGCAGGCTCCATGCGGGGAGCCCAACATGCGACTCGATCCCGGGTCTCCAGGATCACGCCCTGAGCCGAAGGCAGGTGCTAAACCGCTGAGCCACCCAGGTGTCCCTATCTTTTTATTTTTTAAACAATCTCACTTCGCAATCATGCAAATAATACAATTTTTAAGTAAATTATTTTTAAGAAACACTAATCCATTTTAAATTAATAACCAAGACAGTCCATGGATACAGCAAAAAAACCGTGACAGCATTAACGAGAATGACTGAAGTCACGGCATAGGAAAGATTTCCAAGTGATGGGGCGTGCTGTCACTGCACATGGCACAACCAGGCCAGACCTTGCTAACCTACCATAGATCTTTGTCACTGAACCTAGACTGCAGCTCAGAATCCAACTCAATGCAGCGCTCTGGGCAGCACTGACACAAGAGCTGAAATATGCTTGCCATCCTCATCCGATGATAGCGGGTCTGGAAGAAATAGGTCAAAGCCGTCACAAACCCACCAAGGTCACCCAACCCTCATGTCACTAATGGGAAAACTGAGATTGACGCAGAAGGAGTGGCTTTCCCAAGGACACACGGGAGTTTCATTTTCCCTCTGCTACACCGCCGCCCGGCCTTTGCATTCCAGCCTAAAGGATGGAGCCCCCTACTCTTCCACCATCCTGTTCACCTGGGCAGAGAAGGCTGCAGAAACAGTCAGCTGTGACAAGCCCTGCAAAGATTCCCAGGTAGGAATATCACACCTCACCCTTGCATCAGGCCTGCTCCTAAACCCAGACTTTTTCACTTTCCTGAACCACCAGGCTGCTTTCTTCCCTAACCACCATCACGGAGAGGTCTTGCTGAATCACAGCAGTGATCCTGCTATTTCTCCACTCAGAAATTCACCATGGCTTCCTATACCCTCGGTCCCAACCCTTCAGGCTGGAACTCTAAACAGTTCATGTTGAGACCCCACACTGACTCTCTCTGTTAGTATCAGCTCACTGCCCCCATGAACTCCAGCTTACTCTCACCTCCAGATCTGTGTCCAGGCTGTTCCATCCACCTTGTCCTTTCATTGAGTCCTACTCGTTGAGAGTGGAACAGGGATACTTTAAAGTCTTCCTTCCGTGCTGTGGGATAAAGCGGACCCATGGAGTGTGACCAACAGGCCCCAGCTGAAAAGAAAAAGGGTTCCTGGGACTGGAGCCAGGTCAAACGGGCAGAAACTTTCTCTTGATCATTCCCGACATCCTTTAGATAAAGGACCTTTTGAAAATCTGATTAAAACTATGGACCCCGTTCCTAGTTAAATACACCAAACACATTTTTCATTTAATATCAAAGGTCAGGGAGAAGAGACCTCAGCTTAAGAACCATGCCCCATGATGCTATGACGGTAGGTGGTCATCTTTCTTCTGCGTTTATTACGTGTCAGGGCTGTCCTAAGCACTACAGGCATTACCTCGTTTAATACCCTCAAAACCTCCATGAAGGACCCCAACTCCACAGATGAAGAATGAAGGCACAGAGATCCCATCCTTCTGTGGATGGTAGCCACAGAATCAGAGTTCAAACCCAAGTCTTTCTGATTCCACAGCTCCTGCTCTTAAACAATTCACCCGAGGTTTTGATGCCAAAACTTAAAAATGCAGATTCCCAACCCCACATCAAGTCTAATGAATCAGAACCTCGGGATGTTCTGCATTGTTAACAAGACCCCCAGTTGATTCTCACAGATACCCCAAGCCTGAAACCTGCCACGCTCCACTAGACTGTCTTCCCTGAAAAGTGGTGGCCGAGTGTTCAGTTATCATTGCTCTCTAACGAATTACCCCAAAACTTAATGACATAAAGCAACCGCCATCTTTCATCTTTTCTTGCTCCCCTATCTGTGGCTCAGGAATTCGGGAAGGACATCACCTCCACCAGACTCCATTGGTCCCAAGCTGACCCACGTTCAAGAGGAAAGGAATTAGACTCTGTGTGTTGATGGGCATGACAAGGTCCCATTGTACACAGCACATGCAATGGGAGCCGTGTCGCGGCCATCTTTGAAAAGGGCAATCTGCCACTCGAACCCTCTGCTCACCTGCAAAATCGGATCAGATCAACCAGACCGCTTCAAGGAGCAGCCTGCAGAGAACAATGCTTAACATCCATCAAAGTCACTTTTTCGACAGGCTTTCTCATACTTCATGGTTCACCCTTTCTGCTTCCAGAAGAGCCGCCGCAGCTGTAGCACACACCTCGATGGCCACCCACCCACGAGAAGAGCCCTCGGTGACAGGGCCTTCCCAGCAGCTCACGGTCGCGGTGTTCACCCAGCTTTCTTCTGCATTCAGGTGGCCTCACCTGGGGCAGAGGATTAAGTCTAACGGGAGACTCAGAATCAAAGTGAGGAAGGCTCAACACGATGTCATGGACAGAGAGTGTAAATCGGTAACACCTTTATCAAAGGGCGGCTCGGCCAAACGTATCAAAATGTAATCTGCGCATACTCTTTGACCCAGCATTTCCCCCTTCTTAGAATTTAGCCCAAGGAGATAGTGGCCCAAATGCAAGAGGGCACGTGCGTAAGCAGGTACGCACAGTGTTGTTCATAATGCGAAAAATTGCAAACAACCTTCCCACCCACAAGCTAGTGATAGATTAGGCAGATAAATTGTGGTTCATTAATACTAATCTTCAAAGAAAGATGTAGATCTGTACAGGCTTATACGGAAAAATCTTCAAAACATATGGTTAAGTGGGGGGGGGGGGAAGTATTGGAAAGGTACCTATCATAAATCACATTTATATAAAACTCTCTGTGTGCTTCAGCCCAAAGAGAGATGTCTAGAAGAAGGGCCCCTCGGTGGTAGCATTTGGTATGAATCTTGTTAAAATATTTACTAATGAGAAGGAGGCTTATCTTACACCTACTGTGTGCTATGGATTGTTGCAAATCTCTTTCATGCATTAACCCGCTTTAGCCCCCCAACCACCCTGGTAAGTGGATACTGTTATTGTCTCCATTTTAGGGGACAGGAATACTGAGGCACATGGAGGTCAAACAGTTTTCCCACCATCACACAGCCAGTAAATGGCGAAGATGGGAGCCAAACCCAGGCGGTCAGCCTCCAGGGTCCGGGCTCTTACCCATCGAGCTATCCTACCACTCTGCAGTGACTTGATAGAGCATTTTTACCAAAACAATAAAGCCCTTTTTTGAAGTCATCAAATTGGCCTTGAGAAGCTTTATGTTTCCAGAAGGTGCAGCCATGGGTCCTTACGGAGGGATTCTCTTGTCCTTCCACCCAGTTGAGTATATAGCAGAATTGGGAGAGGTCCAAGGGTCATAACCAGGTTTGCCCCAGGAAGCCCCCGTGGAGCAAACGGGATGTTAAGGAGACCCAATGGGAGGTTCCTCCTCTTGGGTGGAAACACGGAGTCCTTCGAGTCTGTGGGAGCCTAAAGATCAAGAAAGAGACCCCTAGAGGCTGCAGACCCAACCCATAGCTCCTGCAAGGCCAGAAAAACGTATTATGATAGATATCTACTTCAAAGGAGTCTTCACTGGCTAGAGAGTGAGGTCACCAGTCGGTGGAGCTCTTCACAGCCTTGGACCCAGGCCTGCCCGCAGGAGGCCGAGGCAGCGCGAGCAGAAGCTGCGGCATGAAGGATGAAAGGGGTCTCTAGGGAAAGCTCATCCCAAGGGAAGGGAGAATTGAGGCCCCGGGCTTGGTCTGAAGATGAGGGTGGAGACGATTCTGAGCACAGCCCTGCCGGGTGAGGGCCCCAGAGCAACCCCAACGGCCTGGTGCCCAAGACCTGGTCTGGGTGGTGCCCATCACCACTAGTGGAAGCCTGAGGAGCTGCTTGTCTCCTACACCCTCTGAGCCAGCAGCCACCCCTCAGCGACCTCAGTGTGCCCCGGGGCACGGAGTTTGGCCCCTTCAGCCCGGGGCACGCAGCTGACGCGTTGGGCTTCCCCGGGGAACCAGAGGACGATGGTGGATGCTCCGGGTTGCCATCCTCAGGATGCCCAAACCACCTGGGAAGGGGTCTGTGCTGTGGGAGCCGCCACAGAGCAGGGAGGGATTAAGCTGCCTCAGGGAGAGTGTGTAACACGAGGAGCAGAGGGCCTGGTGCAAGTCTTCCATATGGCGCAGGAGAGAAAGTGGGGATGCAACGAGGATGCACCGCCATCGTGTCCCGGGCCTGCCCCACTGAGGAGGGGGCTCAGGATGCCCCCACCTCGTTGTCCCCTTACCACCCTCTTTCTCCACACTTAACCCCTCTCCCCAGCTCACTTTCAATGCCCACCCCCCAAAGTCCTGGAGCCCTGGCCTGTGCCGTCCTTCCATCGGGGGGGACCCCAAAGAGTCGGACGGAGCTGCCAAGCTGGAGGCAGAAGAGATCTTACTCTGGAAGCTTCCCTTTTAAAGCAGAGCAAGAAACAAATGGCTCTGCAATCCACCGGGATCGCCTTGGGTTGGAAATCTAAAATGCATTAAGGTTGAGAGACCTATAAACATGTCATAACACGCTCCGCAAGCTGCTGCCTCTGTGACTAGCGGGCACGGGGGCCCCAGAGGGCGCAAGCAGGCACGTTCGCCGCACGGAGATGGGCACACGCATCCCTGCGTACCCATCCCTGGAACACACCCCTCCACATCTGCGCATGCGTGTGCATGCGCTCTCCCCACAGATACACACACGCACAGCTGTGCACACAGTCCCCCAAACGGGCGTCCACAAAAAAGAGCCCGGGACGCGCACCCACCCCTCATGCAGGAGGAGATGCGTGACTACGTTCAGTCCTACCCTTGTACATGGACAGGCACACCTGCTGCACGCACACCTGCACACAGATTCACACACACACGCTCCACAGGCGTGCACACACATGCACACACATGCACACCCCTCCTCGGTTATACACACCTCTCAAAGATAAACCCAGGCCCAGGCTCACCCTGGATGGGAGACAGACATTCTCACTGCACAGACAGACGCACACAGATGTACACACTCACACACTGACTCCACCCACATCTACATGGATGTGTGGGCACATTCATATACGCTCATCCAAAATATAGACATTCATACGCATACACACTCATCCCACACCCAATGTATGCATCTACTTTACCCAAAGCAAAGATGTGCACAAACATGAATGCACACCCACCCGCGGGGAGTGTGTATACATATGCAGCCCACGGAGATGCATAATCAAATAAACATTTCGCATTCCTACCAACTCCAACAGCCATCTGGGTGACCATCCAACAGCCTGGACTCTGGATTGTCTGAAGCTTCTCGTCTCTGAAAAATGCCACCGTTTGCCCAGTGGCTCAACCAAAAGCCTGAATGGCACCCTGGAATCTTTTTTTTTTTTAAGATTGACTTATTTATTTTTGCAAGAGAAAGAGAGCATGAGCAGGGCAGGGGGCAGAGGAAGAGGGAGAGGGAGAGTCCCAACCCAGGGCTCAGGCCTACGACCCGGAGGCCACAGCCTGAGCAGAAACCGGGAGTCGGGCGCCCGACCGACCGAGCCACGCAAACGGCCCATCAGCCTGGAGTCTACGGTCTTCCCGGCCGTGCACATCCAGGCCATTTGTCAAGGCAGCCACCTCCGTCACCTCTGAAGCCACCGTCCCCCTCCAAGGCCCCGTGTGTCCCCCGCAGCCTCCAGTCCATCCTCCATGTGGCAGCCTAAAGACGCGACCTTCCGGTGGCTCCTCTGTCACCTGGAATAAAGCGCAGACTCCTTCCCCACGCCCGCGGGGCTGTGCGAGCCCTCCGATCGTGGCCTCCCGCGCCCGCACCCGCGCTGCTCTCCCTTCCAGGCCCCTCGGCCGTGGAAATGCCACCCGCACTGAGATGCCTTCCGCCCGAGCAGTGGGAGAGCCCGCCGTGGGCGTGTCGCCGTGTCCGGGGAGGTGCGGCCCACCTCGGCGGAGCCAGGACCATGCACACTCCGCCGGCCCACCGGGCGATGAGGTGCAGGTCATGGCCCTGACGCCGATGGGCAACCAGGCTGGACCGGCCCAGGGCACTGTTCTGTAGCAACACAATCCACAGTCGCACCTCGATCTGCTTGCGTGACAGTTAAAGGCTGGTGTTCCCACCGGTGTTTGGGTAAAGGGAAGGTCCTGGGCAAAATAAATGGCGGCACCGGGGAGGAGCACACCCCATGGGGAAGCGGGGAGCTGCGGGGGGCGGGCATTCGGCCAGGGACGGAACACAGCTCGTGCAGCGGTGACCGCGGGGAACCGAGCGACCTGTCCCCTCTACACCCCTGGCTGTGGAGCACGGTGACAACAGCCCCGTCTTCAATGGGGTGTTTGGGGGAGTAGGTTATTTTTTTTTAATTTTTACTTATTTACAATAGTCACACAGAGAGAGAGAGAGAGAGAGAAAGGCAGAGACACAGGCAGAGGGAGAAGCAGGCTCCATGCACCGGGAGCCTGACGTGGGATTCGATCCCGGGTCTCCAGGATCGCCCCTGGGCCAAAGGCAGGCACTAAACCGCTGCACCATCCAGGGATCCCCTAGGTTAGTTATTATTCAGAAAGTGCTTGGCACGGGGGTACCGGGTGGCCAGCTCCCCATGTTGCTCAGGTGCGACCTCAGGGTCCAGGGTTCCGCGTGGTGGGGAGCCTGCGTGAGCATCCGCTCTCTCCTCTGCCCCTGCCCCCCCTCACAAGCAACTCCCTCCCCCCCTCCCTCCCTCACTTGCTCAAAATAAATAAATCTTTTTTAAAAAGCAAGAAAGTGCTTAACATGGAACGTGGCTGAGGTAAGCTCTACCCCCGGGCCTGTTAAGTTGGTGGAGAGAGGAGAGGAGGGTTGAGATTTGGGGAGCCTCCCTGACCTTTGCCCCCTCGCCTCCCCTAGTCTCATTACCAAACCTCCTCCTTCTTTAAAGTCCCCCACACCCAACCGTCACCCCACACCTGCCCCGATTCTAGTCCCAAAGCGGCCCTGAAGGAAAGAGAGGGGATCAAAACCTGGGGCAGATGCTCAGCCATGCGTCCCATCGTCACCCAGGGAGGGGAGTGCAGACTGCGCGGAGACGCCAGAGAGGGAGGGCGAGGCCCGCTCACAGCGCCCCCTGAACGAGTGCACCTCTATTCAGTCGGAAACCTTAATGCAGCATGTAATTCTCAGGGCGGACTTTGCAAATCCACGGCTCAGGTTGTTTGAATACTGAAATAACACTGGCACACAGGCCCGAACGGGCCGCAGGTCAGTACCTAACGAGAACGCAGGGGCGCCCGGCCGGCTCCGTCCGTAGAGCATGCGACTCTTGATCTCAGGGTCGTATGTTCGAGCCCCAGGCTGGGGTGCAGAGGTTACTTAAAAATAAAACCTCACTGGGTGTTATGCTATATGTTGGCAAATTGAACTTCGATAATTTTTTATTTTTACTGGCGAATTCTACCAAACATTTATTTTTTCAAAAAAATTTTTAATGAAATAAAATAAATAAAATTTTAATTAAAAAAATAAAAATAAAAATAAAAATAAATAAAATAAAACCTCAGGAGCCCCTGGGAGGCTCAGTCAGAGAAGCGTCGACCTTGGGGTCCCAGGATGGAGCCCTGCATCAGGCTCCCTCTCTTGCTCCCCCTGCTTGTGCACATGCTCTCTCTCTCTCTCTCTCTCTCTCTCTCTGTGTCAAGTAAATAAATAAAATCTTTTTTTAATAAATAAAATCTTAAAAAATATAAAATAAAATAAAATCTTTATTAAAAAAAAAAGCACAACAAAAAGGTGGTTTCCAGAACACCAGAATATTAAATCTTTAGAAGTCTTAGAATCCCTTTATTACTCCCAGACTCCATGGTCAAGGGTTGTTTGAGGCCACTCCTCGACGCCACAAGGCCATGAAGCCTGGGGGGAGGCAGGGAGGAAGGAGGGAGTCGAGAGGGAATAAATCACTGGAAAAAGGCAGGTGGGCCTCAAGCAGCAGAGGACCCCTCCCCCCCCCAAGATGTGCATGTTTTCATCCCTGGGATTTGTCGTCACCTCCCAAGGACCTGCAGGAGGGGACAGCTTCTTGGACTTCCCAGTGGGCTCAATGTAACGGCAGGATCCTCGCAGGAGGGAGGCAGGGGTCAGGGTCAGACATCGGGAGGGTCTGAGGACGGAAGCGGAGGTCAGAGTGACGGAGAGCCAGAGCCAGAGGCCTGGGGAAGCCAGACAAGGTTCGGCAACAGCCTCCCCGCAGAGCGCCCAGGTGGAGAGCAGCCCGCGGAGGCAGCCCGCCCTCTGACCTCTAAGCCTGTAAGATCACGCACCTGCTGTCGTGTCAAAGCCACCAGGTCCGCGGCGATTTGTCACAGCGACGGTAGGAAACCCACACGGACCCCGTAGCGGACTAATTGGTTCAACCACGGTGAGTGGGAGGCCCGGCCTGCGTGCCCGCCACTGCCTGGGCACGGTCCGCGAGCACACGCGGCGTCATGCCAGTCGCCAGGAGAGCGTGAGGAAAACGAGAAAGGCGGCCGCGACGGGTGGTGACCTGTGGCAGGGAGGGGCTCCCCCCACGGAAAGGCCCAGGAACACGTCCCCAAGGAGGTGGCCGGGTGAGTACCTTCACCCTCACTCTGCCACCCATCACCCCAAAACCTAACGGTGTAAGACAACAAGTATTTGCTCCCGATTTTCCATTTGGGTGCAGCTCATGGGAAACAGCTCACGTCTGCATCGTGCGGCGTCCACTGCAATGGCCCTAGCTGGAGGCTCTGCTTCCAATACGGTCCACCCACCTGGGGGCCCAGCTGTTGGCAGGGAGCCCACCGGGTGACAGTCCCCTCCTCCTGGCTGCCGGGGCTTCCTCACGGGATGGGACTCAGGTTCCAAAAGGAAGGAAGCAGAAGCTGCTGGTCCAGGGACCAGAACTGGCGCAGCGTTGTCTCTGCCCACCTCATTGGCCAAAGCCGTCGCAGGGCCGCCCCGACTCAAGGGGGAGGAGGGACAGGCTCCCTCTGTCGGGCAAGGACCGACCTGCCGGGCTCACCCTCCACCACCATGTCCACCAGAGGTGCTGGACTCACAGGAGCCCGGGGCTCACCTGGGCGACCTCAAGGACAGCCGTGTGGCCAGGAGACATGCGCCAGCAGAGGGGTGGAGGATGAGGGCAGGGAGTGGGGGTGGGGGGCGGGGGGTGGGATGCAGGCGGCCGCTGGGCGGCTTGACCCTCAGGAGCTTGAATTTTATCACCCGGTAGAGGCTGCTTGATTTCCTGGTTTTGCCATTTGTGTTTGGTTTGCGGTTGGCTTTTGTGTTGCTGTGGGTTTTGTTTATTCATCCATTTCCCTTGTGGCCTTTCCTGCTGAGTAGAGGGGCTGAGGGGGGAAGCCGTTGTTGCAATGGGCCCAACAAGGGGTGGAGAACTGGGAGGGGGCACCCTCCCACCTTCACCACCCACCTTCCCATTTTCTTGGACGGTGACGGGGGCAGATGGGAGAAGAGCCCATTTTAGACGAGCTGCCTCTGGGGGGTAACGGGGGCAGCGTGACCTTGAGGGGATACCCTTCCCTTTCTCAAGCTTAGTTTCCACCGAATGGGAATAATATCATCTACCCTATAAAGTTATCGGGAAGATTAAATGAGGTATTAGGTCACCCAACAAGCCTATGCCTAAGGCCGACACCGCACGGGGGACAGACCACGGAGACCCCACCTCCGTGGGGCTTATGATCCCACGCAGAGGGACGAGGTGGATAAATAAGTCCTTGCAGGCACACGACTGCTCAATCGCTGTTCCGAGGGGCCTGTGGCACCCCTGGGCGGAGTTCCGAGCCACCCGCCGCCTCTTCAGCATGGCCATCGCTCTCAGCTGCTCCGCGGCCGTTTACTGAACACCTACTACGTGCCGGACACGGTGCTAGGCTCCCCTTCCCCTGCGGTCCCCTCTCACCGTCCCAGAGCTGTTAGGAACTGGGGGCCCAGCTGCGTGGCTGGCTGATCCACACGAGGCCCCCGAGGGCCGTGTGATGTGGCCCCTGATGTGTCACAGATGCACAAGGGGGCCAGTGTGTCACCCCGGTTCCTCTAGAATCAGGCTGTAGGAGGCGCGACCGGCGAGCCAGGCACCTGCTCTAAACTTTGTACGTGTATCACCTCACTGTGTCCTCAGGCGGGGCTTATGAAGTAGGTTCTGCTGCCGTGGCCGTGTCACGGGTGGGGACGCAGAGGCCCAGAGCTGTACCTGGAACCCAGGGCCGCTATCCAACAGCCAGCATCAGGAATCCTCACACCACAGGATGGCGGGACACCCCGCAGCCCTCGTCCTCGCAAGGGGACGCACGGGCGTCGCGGCAGCCGCTTGGGGAGGGGGCCACGGACCAAGGCGGCGTGGTGCTGCGGGGACGTCAGACCCACCAGTGACAGGCCTGGTGCTACCACGTCCCGACCACAGACCCCGGGGACGGGCCGCACTACCCTCAGCTTCCCTTCAGGAACACCGACATCGTCGTCTGTTCATTCATTCATTTCACAAATAATCACTGGGGCTTCTACACACCAGGACCTGTGGCGCGAGTGAGACCCGCTGTCCCCTCATCCTCGCACATCTGACATCCAAGCCAGGAAGACGGATGACAAAACAAGGGAACAAATATTCCCCAGAGCCAGAGAGCGCCGTGGAGGATGCCAGCGAGGGCTGGGCGCGGGAGGGCCAGGGCACCTGCTTTGGGTAAGAGTGGCCACTGGCGGGGAAGGGGGAGCCACAGCTGGGGGGGGGGGCAGGTAGGAGCACCGGGCAGAGGACGAGCGAGGCACGGGCCCCGGGAGCCCGCGAACCACAGAGGCCCAGCAGGCCTGGTGCTCAGGGGACGGATCGCAGCCCAAGACGCCCTCCACTCGGGGCGCCCGGGGGGCTCGGCGGTGGAGCATCTGCCTTGGGCTCAGGGCGTGACCCCAGGGTCCTGGGATCGAGTCCCATATCAGGCCCCCTGCATGGAGCCTGCTTCTCCCTCTGCCTGGGTCTCTGCCTCTCTCCCTGTGTCTCTCATGAATAAATAAATAAAATCTTTAAAAAAAAGAAAAAAAGAAAAAGATGCCCCTCCACCCTGGTTGGCTTGTCCTGAGCAGGAAAGAGGGTGGAGTCTGGCAGGTGGTGGACATGATGGCAGGTGGTGGACGCCTGATGGGTGGGACACAGTGAACGGGACTCCCCACCTCTCCCCTCGCCGGGTGCTCTGCATCCAGAAAGCGGCCGCTCCTCGGGGCCTGAACCGCCCCAGCTGCCTCCAGGCACGAGGCCCTCAGGGCTCCTCCGGGTCCCCGAGCTCCCAGCCTGTTTGCCACCATCGCAGCGCACACTTTCTCCCTTTGTCTAATTATTCCTAATTGGAAGAAAAATTGTTTGGCAAATCAGCTGGCATCTCCTCAGCTCTGGTGTCCTAGCAACCCGGCTCTCAGGGGTAACACCAGGAGGAGGGGTGACACTGGGAGGAGGACTGACACCAGGAGGAGGGGTGACACCAGGGGGAAGGGTGACACCAGGAGGAGGACTGACACCGGGATGGTAGGAGGGGTGACACCAGGAGGAGGACTGACACCGGGATGGTAGGAGGGGTGACACCAGGAGGAGGACTGACACCGGGATGGTAGGAGGGGTGACACCAGGAGGAGGACTGACACCGGGAGGAGGGGTGACACCGGGAGGAGGACTGACAACGGGATGGTAGGAGGGGTGACACCAGAAGGAAGACTGACACGGGAAGGAGGGGTGACACTGGGGGGAGGACTGACACTGGAGGGAGGATTGACACCGGGAGGAGGACTGACACCAGGAGGAGGACTGACACTGGGGGGGGGGACTGACACCAGGAGGACTGACACCGGGGGGAAGACTGACACCGGGATGGTAGGAGGGGTGACACCAGGAGGAAGGGTGATACTGGAAGGAGGCGCTGCTGCCTCAGCACCACAAGGAACCCGGGCCAGGCTGCTCCACGGTGGCCTCGCAGGGACATAGTACATGTGCACACACGGGCACACATGCACACACACACACATGGACAAACATCCACACGTGGACACGGGCAGACGGGCACACACGTGCACATGAGCACACAGCACACACATGCATGCACACGCGCACACGGCCCAGGGCACACGGACACAGGGCACACGGGCACCAGCACGTGGGAGCGGGCACACGCGGGCACACGCGCACTCCGCCACAGCCACGGGCGCTCGCCGGCCCCAAGCGGAGCGTCGGCCTCTGTGGAAAGCAGAAGGTGCCTCCAAAATAGATTCCTGATTTCCCAGCCACCTGCTCGGCTGCAGGATATTCCGGAGTTTATAATTACCCGCAGGCGCTTGGCTGGAGTCTAGTTTCTAGGGCAACTGGAGCGCGGTTAGGGCGCCTCGGCCCCGCTGGCCAGCCACCCCCCCACCCCAGGGTGGCCGCAGCCCCGGGAGCGCTCCACGAGTGCTTCCCGGCTCAGCCAGGCGGCCCCACCAGGGTTCACAGCCGCACCGCGGCAAGGAAGGCTGTGCCTCAGTCTCCCCTCCTCAGAAGCAGAGACGCCCGTGGTAGCCGCCTCGCGGGGCGGTGACGGGGCCCCCGGAGGGACCCCACGGAGGGACCCCACGGAAAGCGCTGCGCGTGGCACCTGCCTCCCACGAGGGAGCGCCGCTAAACCTCCCAGGACACGATCCTGGGAAGAACCACGGAGCGGCTCCCCGAGGCCCGGCAAGGCCTGTGTGGGGGCGGTCGACGGCCGCTCGGGAGCGGGGCCTGCGGCTCGGGTCTCCCCGGGACAGCAAAATACACGGACTGCAACTCCTCAGTCGTGTTTTTATCTCGTCCTTTGATGTATATTTAATGTATGTCCTACGACGTGTGTGTCTCGTAAATAGATGTGCCCCGGGGCCCTTGTGCACGACGTTTCCCAGGACGGGGGAGCGGGGGGACATGCTGCAGGAAAGGGTAGCGCCGAGGCAGCACAATGGACGGTTTTCATGAAAAGGGGCCCCAGGGGTCATGGGACCCACCCCCACCCCACTACACACCTGGGGACGCGCAGCGGTGCCGGCCAGTGGTTGCACTTAACCCGAGTCACGTCACGCCCGAAACAAGGGCCACAGCCCGAGGCCCCGGGAAGCCTGGGAAGCTGTGCAGGAGCTTCACTCGGCTCACGCTGCCGTCCGCCTGCCTTCTCTGCGCCCCGTCCCTCCCTCCTCCTCCCCCCTCCACCCTCCGTCTCTGGCCATCCTCTGACCTGGGGTGCCATCCCAGGGCAGGGCCTCTGTCTCCCAGCTCTGCCTCCACACATCTGGGCCTCGCAGCCTCCTGGGTACCTCTGTCCCAGAGCGCGCCTGTGGGCCTGTCTGTCTGTCCGTCACCTCCCTGGGCCCGTCCATCCATCCGTCCCCTCCGTGGGCCCATCCGTCCATCCGTCACATCCTTGGGCTTGTCTGTCTGCCCATCACCTCCCTGGGCCCGTCCCTCCGTCCATCACCTCCCTGGGCCTGTCCTCCATCTGTCACCTCCCTGGGCCCATCATCTGTCTGTCATCTCTGTGGGCCCGTCTGTCGGTCACCTCCCCAGGCCCGTCCATCCGTCCATCACCTCCCTGGGCCCATCCATCCATCCCCTACGTGGGCCCGACCGGCTCTCCACGTCTCCGTCTGGCTGAGAATGTGCGTGAATGGGGTGGTGCCCCCTGGGCTTCTCGATCTCCCATTCCGTCTGTCTGTCCATCCATCCACCTGTCTCGCCTGCTCTTGCAGCCGGCGGCTCTCCCAGCCACTCCCAGAGCCCAGCGTCCCCAGGGCCCCCTGGGCGTCAGCCGCTGTTAACCGGGGACCCCGCTCGGTCCATCTAAGCAGAGCAGCTGGTGCATCCCCACGTGATCAGGGGTCCCCACCACCCCCCAGCCGTGGTCACCCCGGCCTCTGCCCCCAACAGGAGTCCCAGAGCCCCGTGCCCCCAGCTTCTCCATGGCTCCTCGGCCGTGAGGCCCCCCTGCCCGGGCTGCCTTCAGTGTCACCGCAGAACCCCCCGCAGGGGTGTGACACCTGCCAGCAGCCTCCTGCTCCCGGAGAGGCTCCCTGCGACACCGCGACCTGCGCCACTTAACACCCAGACAGGCTGTGCCCGGAAGTCTGGGAATGGGGCCCAGCAATCTGGGTTTCTAGAAGGCCCTCCAGGGGGCCAGGGGCTCCGGCTGCAGGCCGAACAGCAGCATCAAGGCAGCCTCGCCTTCCAGCTCCAATAGGGGGTGGGAAGGGGGCCCCTCGCTCCCGGGGCCTGGCCCTGCCTCACTCTCCTTTGCTCGTCGGTCGCCCCCAAGGCCATCGGACAGGCCAGGAGGCAGCCGAGCTCCTGGGCGCACGGCCCGCTGCCCCCGCCCCTACAGGCTGCTCCCAGACGGTCCCAGGAGGCCGCCCGGCCCCAGAGCCCAGGAAGACTGCTGGGATTCCCCGGGGACCCACACCACTGCCCCTGCCGGATGGGGTCCGAGGCCGGGTGCCTCCTGTCCTGGCCACACCCGCTCCCTGCGGCTCTGACGGCCCCGGTTGTGCGCAGCTCAGAACCATACAGGCCACCGGGCTCTGCGTGCTGTACGGCCACCGTGTGCCGTCCCTGCAGCCCCAACAGCTACAGCCTCATTGGAGGACTCAGGGTCCCGGGCTCTGCAACCACAGCACCCAGAGCAGTACCGCCGCCTGACGATAGCTCCCCAGGCCCGACCGCGGAGGTGCCCCAGCTCACAGGAGTGACCCCAGACCCGCAGACGCCCAGGCTGCAGGCCCCTCCCAAGCCCAAAATTGCTTTGAAGACTGTGCCTTCTCTCCAAAAGCCAGCTGAGGGGCCCCTGGACGGCTCAGTCGGTGAAGCCTCTGCCTTCAGCTCAGGTCACGGGTCCTGGGATCAAGCCCTGCACTGGGAGCGTGGAGTCAGCTGCTCCCTCTGCCCTCTCCCCACCTCATGCTTTCTCAAACAAATACATAAAATCTTAAAAACACACACACACACACACACATCAGGTGAACTTTGCATGCTACTCCATAATGTGTCAAGGTTTGTTTCAGTTCAAAAAAATAATGCCTATTGGTTGAATTTTGACACGGAGCATGTATTACTTTTGTTGTGTAAAATATTCTATTAAAAAAATAATAAAATTAAATTAAATTAAATTAAATATTCAATTAACGGGTAAATATAATGTTTCTCAGGCCTCACTAGCAGGTAAAATGGGTGGTCCAGGGAGATGCCAGCTTCACTGTGTGGCCTGATGAATTCCCAACCCACCTAGGGTGTCCCCAGGGGCACCCATGATGCGTCCATTCTTTCTTTCCCTTACTCATTCAACAAATACTTGTGGAAGGCCTGCAGCATCCTGGGCATGGGGTGTGCTGAGGAGAAACAGAGGGATGCTCCTCGCCTCCAGGGAGCTTCCTGTCTGTTCAGGGGATCAAGACGGCAACACACACACGCACACACACACGCGCGCATAAAAATACAATAACTTACAATAAGCGCCCTGTAGAAAAAGCAAAGGATGTACCGAACAGGAATAATGGGGGAACTAAAATTGTTTCCAAGGATGTGACGTTTAAACCTCCTTTTACGAGACGTAAAAGACGAATAGGAATTGGTCAGGTAAAAAGGAGCAGTAGGAGAATGTTCCAGACACAGGTAACAGCCCGGGTGAAGGGGGAAAGGAGACGAACCCAAAGTTTTCTAGGAGCTCCAAGAGGAGTTCTTCGTCACCTGTCGCTGAGCTCACAGGCCAGAGGCAGGAACAGCAGCTGCCCCCCCTACTTCCCAAGCCCCAAGGGGCAGCCCAGCTGCAGCATCGGGGCACAAGGGCACCCAGGATCGCAGCACCAGGGCCCAACTCAACAGCGGCCCTGAAGTAGGACCCGGCCCCAGGGGGCGGTGAGGGCTGCTGGGACCCACACGCAGCCCTGAGCAGGACAGCGTAGGACTGTGGTCAAGCTCAGGTCACGGCCGAGCCCCAAGGAATCCTCTGGGCCCTCTCTGATCTGTGGAAACAGCACCTCTGGGCGTCTCGGGCCAGCACCCCCGGGCCCAGCACCACGCCACCTACTGCCAACATCGCCGCCGCACATTGAGCTTCCCGACTGGCCCCGACCTGCAACCCTGACCGGTCCCTGGAGCTGCAGCCTCTGTAGGCGTGGGACACGCGCCTCCGTGTGGCTGGGCCCTTGTCCCGAGCCCTCCGCCCCCGGGCAGCCGCCGGGGCAGCTGCCTGCTCATCCTGGGGCCCAGCAGCCCCCACCGCGCTCAGCGCCCGTTGCCAGAAGGCCTCCCCCGCGGCAGAGAGGCCTCGCTGGTCCGGCAGCCCCGGCCTGTCCTGCCCCGACAGCGGTGCCCGTGGCTGCAGCCTCCCGCCTCCCTCCTCCCGAAGCCAGTGACCTTTCTAAAGACTCAGATTTGCTGCCATTGCTTCCCTGCTTCGATCATTTCCCGAACTTTCCGTGGCCTTCTTTCCGTGGCCTTCGGGTAAAGTGCAAGCTCCTTCACGGAGGCCGCACGAGGTCGGCCCGCACCCCCCCCAGCCCCCCAGCCCCCCTCTCTGCTGTCATCTTCCAGAAAGAGGAGGAAGGGACACAGGAAGAGCCTGGGAAGGGGAGTGGGAGGAAGAACCCAGAAGCACATGTGGGGGGGGGAGCCCAAGCCTTAGGCCCAGCGCCCCGTCCCCCCCAGCACAGCGGGGAGCCCCTAAGACTCCCCACCCTCACCAGGGCTGGGCCACCGCTGCAGCCTGGGCCTCTGCTGCCACCCAGAGGCTGAGCGGAGCAGCGCGGGCAGGACACCCAGGCCCGGCGCCACCCGAGGGAGCCACCTCCTCCCAGGGCCATGCAGGGGCCTCAGCCGGCAGCGACAGCACTGGAATCCAGCCTCGTGGGGCCCAAACAGGCTCCATTACGCAGCTGTCATGACGCTTCATGATTTCCCTGTTCCTCTGTCCGGCTCCCCAGCGACACCCTGTGATCTGGGCCCCCGGTCACAGAGCCATCCTAGTCCCCCGGGCAGCCAGCCTCAGCAGCCCTCCTCCCCTGTCGACTCTCCCCTCCTCTTCCCAAGCCCCTGGGCCCTGAGGAACCATCCCAGGACACCGACTCCAGCACAGCCACGGCCTCTCCCAGGACGCCCTCTGCACCACTTGCCTCATGCGCCTCCTGCTTCTCACCCCAACATGCATCTGTTCACTCACTCGTTTGTTCCTTTGGCACATACTCGCCGAGGGCCTCGAACGGGCCTGGCCCTGTGCTCAACAAGCAGAGAGACAAGATCCCCCCGTCACACAGCTGATGTTAGCAGGGGCAGATGATCTGATAAATGAACAAGGTAATTTCAGGTAGCCATACATGGAGCGATGCGTTGAATCGTACCTGGAGGGGGGCAGTGGGAAAGAAATCGGTCAGGGAAGGCCTCTCTGAAGCCAGGCGTGAAGCCAGGCTTTCAAGTATGTCCAGTGCCTCCAAAAAGTAGAATCTGCTTCCCCTCTGCATAAGCCCCGTAAGTGCCCCATAGCCCAGGCTGTGCTAAGTGATTCGTTTCTAACGAGAAGAACGTGGCATAAATAATGGCATGTTGACGACATATGACTTCCAAGAGAGGATGAAGAAGGCCCCAGGCAGCCCGGTGACTCAGCGGTTTAGTGCCGCCGTCAGCCCAGGGCGTGACCCTAGAGACCTGGGATCGAGTCCCACGTCGGGCTCCCTGTGTGGAGCCTGCTTCTCCCTCTGCCTGTGTCTCTGCCTCTGTGTGTGTGTGTGTGTCTCTCATGAATAAATACATAAAATCTTTTAAAAAAAAAAAAGAAGGCCCCGTGGATGCCTCCTGACGCTCCATCACTCTTGGATCGCTCAGTCTAGAGGACACCAGCTGCCATGTCACAAAGATGCTCAAGTAGCCCCATGGAGAGGCCCACATGGTAGGGAACTGAGGCCTCCTGCTAAAAGCTGTGTGAGTGCACCATCTTGGAAGTGGATCATCCTGTCTCAGTCAAGCCTTTAAATGTCTGCAGCCTGTGCCAACATCCTGACTGCAGCCACATGAGGCCATGAGCCAAAACTCCCTGCCTAAGCCACTCAGGGCTGTTTCCTCACTGGATGCAGTAAGGACACTGCCCAGGTCCCACAATACTTTGAGGACCCACAGAAATGCTTTATTTTCTATTAAAATTCAGAGAAAGGAATTTTATCACAAATATATACAGATTAAACAACACACTACCGAATAACCAATGTGTCACAGAGAAAAAAATCAAAAACACCTAAAGACAAATGAGAAGGGAAATATAATATACCAAAATCTGTGGCATGCAGCAAAAGCAGCTCTAAGAGGGAAGCTTATAGAGATAAATGACCATCTTAAGAAACAGGAAGTCTCTTTTTTTTAAGATTTTATTTATTTTATTTTATTTTTTTTTTAGATTTTATTTATTTATTCATGAGAGACACACACAGAGAGAGAGGCAGAGACACAGGCAGAGGGAGAAGCAGGCTCCATGCAGGGAGCCCGATGTGGGACTCGATCCCGGGACTTCAGGATCATGCCCTGAGCCAAAGGCAGACGCTCAACTGCTGAGCCACCCAGGAGTCCCAAGAAACAGGAAGTCTCAAATAAACAACTTGACTTTATACCACAAAGAACTAAAAAAAGAACAAGCAAAGCCTAATGTTAGTAGAAGGAACAAAATAACAAAGACTAAAGCAGAAATAAATGAAATCGAAATTAAAAAGACAATAGAGAATACCAATGAAACTAAGAGTTAGTTCTTTGAAAAGGTAAACAAAACTGGCAAGCCTTTAGCAGATTCACCAAGAAAAAAAAGAGAGAGGACTCAAATAAAATCAGAATTGAGGGGTGGCTGGGTGGCTCAGTCTATTCAGCTCTAACTCTTGCTTTCAGCTCAGGTCATGATCTCAGGGTTGTGAGATGGAGCCTTATTCTCGGCTCCATGCTGGGTGTGGAGCCTCTTTAAGATTCTCTCTCTCCCTCTCCTTTGGCCCCTCCTCCCTCTAAAAAAATCAGAAATATAAGAGGAGATACTACAACTGGTACTACAGAACCACAAAGGATCATAAGAGCCTCTTATGAACAATTACACACCAACTAATTGGACAATCTGGCAGAAATGGGTAAATTCCTAGAAACATACAACCCACCAAGATTGATTCATGATAAAATAGAAAATCTGAACAAACCAATAACTAGTATGGAGATTGAATCCATCAAAAACCTCCTAACAAACAAACAAATAGGACCAGACAGTTTCACTGGTGAATTCTACCAAACATTCAAAGAAGAATTAACACTAATAATTCTTGAACTCTATCAAGAAAATAGAAGAGGAGGAAACTCTTCCAAACTCATCTAATGAAGCCAGAATTACTTACCCTGATAAGTAAAAACCAGACAAGGACACCACAAGAACATTACAGGCCAATATCCCTGATGAACAGAGATGTAACATCCTCGCATAAAATATTAGCAAACTAAATCCAACAATGCATTAAAAAAGAACCACACACCATAATCAAGTGGGGGTTTATTTCAGGAATGCAAGGATGGTTCAATGGCAAATTAGTCAATGTGATATACCATGTTAACAAAATGAAGGATGAAAATCCTATGACCATCTCAACAGATGTAGAAAAGCACTTAACAAAATTCAGCATCCGTTTATGATAAAAACTCTCAACAGTGTCGGTATAGAGCGTACCTCAACATAATAATGGCAACTTATATTGCCATATAGGACAAGTTTACAGCTAACGTCAGACTCAATGGAAACCTGAAAGCTTTTCTTCTAAAATTAGGAAGAAGATGAGGATGCCCATTTGTGCCACTTTTATTCAAAATAGTATTGAAAGTACTAGCCAAAGCAATCAGGCAAGAGAAAGAAAGTTAAAGGTATCCAAATTGAAAAAAAAAAAAAAAGAAGTAAAACTGTCACTATTTGCAGACGACATGATATTATACATGAAAAATCCTAAAAGCTCTATCAAAAAAAAAAAAACATTAAAACTAACTAATAAATTCTCAGGATACAAACGCAACACACAAAAATCTGTTGCTTTGCTACATAGTGATAATGAACTGTAAAAAAGAGAAATTTAAAAATGTTTAGTTAGGGGATCCCTGAGTGGCTCAGTGGTTTAGCACCTGCCTTCGGCCCAGGGCGTGATCCTGGAGACCCAGGATTGAGTCCCACATCAGGCTCCCTGGATGGAGCCTGCTTCTCCCTCTGCCTCTGCCTCTGTCTCTGCCTCTGTGTGTGTGTGTGTGTGTGTGTGTGTGTCTCATGAATAATAAGTAAAATCTTTTAAAAAATTTTTATTTACAGTTGCATCCAAAAAGAAATCTGAGAATAAATTTAACTAAAGAGGTAAAAGACTCAATATTGAAAACCACTCAGGACTTTAATAAAAGACATTGAAAGGGGCAGCCCTGGTGGCTCAGTGGTTTAGTGCCGCCTGCAGCCCAGGGCGTGATCCTGGAGACCCGGGATCGAGTCCCACGTCAGGCTCTCTGCATGAAGCCTGCTTCTCCCTCTGCCTGTGTCTCTGCCTCTCTCTCTCTCTCTTTCTGTGTCTCTATGAATAAATAAATAAAATCTTAAAAAAAAGACATTGAAAGACATAAACGAATGGAAAGGTATTCCATGCTCATGGATTAGAAGAATCAATGTTATTAAAATGTCCATACTACCCAAAACGATAACCATAGTCAACACAATCCCTATTAAATTCCAATGGCATTTTTCATAGAACTTGAACAAACAATCCTAAAATCTGTATGGAACCACAGGAGACCCTCAATATCCAAAATAATCTTGAAAAAAAAAGAGGAAACCTGAAGGATATCACGATCCCTGATTTCAAACTATATTGCAAAGTGATAGTAATTAAAACAGTATGCTATTGGCATCAAAACAGACACGTGGATCAAGGAAACAGAATAGAGAGCCCAGAAATAAACCCATGCATGTATGTCCCGTAAATTTATCACAAAGGAGCCAAGGATATACAATGAAGAAAGGACAGTCTCTTCCACAAGTGGTGTTGGGCAAGCTGGGCAGCCACATGCAGAAGAATGAAACTGGACCGCTATCTTACACCAAACACAAAAATTAACTCAAAATGAATGAAAGACTTGAACATAAGACCTGGACGCATGGAACTCCTAGAAGAAAACAGAGTTGGTAGGCTCCTTGGGTCCTGGTGATGATTTTTTTGAATCTGATACCACAAACAACAAAAGTACAAACAAACAGATGGGGGTACATCAAACTAAAAAGTTGCTGCACAGCAAAGGGACTATCAACAAATGAAAAGGCAACCTACCAAGAGAGAGAAAATATGGCAGGTTCAGTCCCAGGCCACGGCCTCAAAGCTAGGTTTGCAATAAAGTGAGTCAAGTGAACTTTTTGGTTTTCCAGGTATATATAAAAGTTATATTTATACCATAAAGTAGTCTATTATTAAGGGTATTATATGTCTAAAAAAAATGCACATACCTTAGCTTAAAAATGCTAACTGTCATCCGAGCTTTCGGCGAGTTGGAATCTTTTTGCTGGTGGAGGGTCTTGCTCACTCGTCGGGGCAGTCCGTGCTGAAGGCTGGGGCGGCTGGGGCAATTTCCTAAAATAAGACAAGAATGAAGGTTGCATGAGCACTGGGTGTTATTCTGTATGTTGACAAATTGAACACCAATAAAAAATAAATTTATTCTTTAAAAATTTTTTGATTAATTAATTAATTAATTTAAAAAAAAAAGAATGAAGGTTGCTGCATCGTTTGGCTCTTCCTTTCAGGAATGACTTCCCTGCAGCATGCAGTGATGTTTGACAGCATTTTACCCACAATAAAGCCTCTTTCAGGATTGGAGTCAATCCTCTCAAACCCTGCCACCGCTTCATCAAGTCAGTTTATGTACTCGTCTAAAGCCTGTGTTGTTGTTTCGACCATCTTCAGAGCATCTTCACTAGGAGATCCCATCTCAAGGAAGCACTTGCCTTGCTCACCCAGAGGAAGCAACTCCTCATCCGTTCGGGTTTTATTGTGAAATTGCAGCCATTCGGCCACTTCTACGAGCTCCGATAGTAACATCGAAGATCGGCCCGTCGTGGACGGCCACGACAAACAAAATAGTAATGAAAAACTGAGATACTGTGAGAATTACCAAAACGTAACGTGGAGACAGGAGGTAGACAAATGCCGTTGGAAAAAGGAGGCCAACACACGTGCTCGATGGAAGGTTGCCACAAGCCATTAATTTGTAAAGAAAAAATGCAGTATCTGCAACATGCAGTAAAGTGAAGCACAATAAAATGAGGTGTGTCCATATCTGATAAGGGGCTAATATTCAAAATATATTAAAAACCCCTATGAGGCACCCAGTAGCTCTAGGCGGTTGAGTGTCTGCCTTTGGCTCAGGTCATGATCCAGGGTCCAGGAGTCGAGTCCCATATCAGGCTCCCTCCTCTGAGGGGAGTCTGCTTCTCCCTCTGCCCCTCTCCTCATTCTTTTCCTCTATTTCTCTCTCTCAAATAAATACATAAAATCTTAATAAAAAAATAAATAAAGAACTGGGATGCCTGGATGGCTCAGCAGTTGAGCATCTGCCTTTGGCTCAGGTGGTGACCCTGGCATCCAGGGATCGAGTCCCACATCGGGCTCCCTGCATGGAGCCTGCTTCTCCCTCTGCCTATGTCTCTGACTCTCTCTGTGTCTCTCATGAATAAATAAATAAAATATTTTTTTTTTACAAAAAAGAACTTATACAAGTCATCTGTAAAAAAAAAAGATAATCTGGTTTAAAAATGAACAAAAGATCTGGATAGACATTTTTCCAGAGAAGACGTACAGATGGCCAACACAAACATGGAAAAGTGCTGAACACCATTAACCACCGGGGAAATGTGAATCCAAACCAGTGAGCTATCACCTCACACCTGTTCAAATGACCATTATCAAAAAGACTAAAATAAAATAATAAAATAAAATAATAAAATGAAATGAAATAAAATAAAATAAATAAAATAAAATAAAATAAAATAAAATAAAATAAAATAAAATAAAATAAAATAAATAAAATAAAATAAACAAGTGCTGGCCAGGAGGTGGAGAAAAGGAACCCTTGTGCACTGTTGGTGGGAATGTAAATTAGTGCAGCCACGGTGGGAAACAGTGTTGAGCTTCCTCGAAAAATTAAAAATAGAACCAGCATGGGAGCAAGCCGGTCCATTTCTGAGTGTTTATTCCAAAGAAAAGTGAAACACTAACTTGAAAAGATACACGCACCCCCACATTCCCTACAGCATTACTTACAGCAGCTAAGATACGCAAGTGCCCACTGGTGGGTGAACGAATAGAGAGAATGGGAGACAGAGCTAGACCAACATGCGCGCACGCACATATACACACACGCAGTGAAATATTATTTAGCCTTGAAAGAGGAGTGAGATCTTGCCATTTGCCACAACACAAATGCACCTCAAAGGCATTATGCTTAAGTGAAATAAATTAGAGAAAGACAAATATGTGGATCTCTCTTATACATGGAATTTTTTTAAAATAAAATAAAAACAAAAACAGAAAAGCAGGGGCACCTGGGTGACTCGGTTAGGCCTCCGACTCTTGATTTCCGCTCGGGCAGGCCCCGGATCTCAGGGTCGTGACATCGAGCTCCGTGCTCAGCAGGGAGTCTGCTTGGGATTCTCTCCCTCTCCCTCTGCCCACCCCCTCCCATCCCCCACTCACACTTTCTCTCTCCAAAATAAATGAATAAATCTTTTAAAAAGAACAACAACAACAAAAAAAAAAAAAAAACCCACAAGCTCATAGATACAGAAAACAGATTGGTGGTTGCCAGAGGCTCGGAGAAATGAGTGGAACTTCTTTTAATTTGGGGGAAAAGAAAAGAAAGAAAGAGAAAGGAAAGAAAGGAAAGAAAGGAAAGAAAGAAAGAAAGAAAGAAAGGGAAGGTGTAGGAGCCTGCGATCAAATTAAAGGGACCTCTTTTCCCAAACTTAATTTGCTGTGCGTATTGCCATAAAAAAAAAGAAATTTTATAACCAAGACAGTGTTTTCCCATATATTACTATCTCCATCTTTACAGTAGCACAATCGTAAAATATAGTTTTTAATACTCTTTTAAGAATGGAGGGGCCAGCAAGGGCAAAAGTACCGAAGGCCCATTAAAGTCCTAATGTGGTCCTGAGGCTGCTTTGAATTCCTGACTCACAGAAACTTTGAGATCGTACATATTTGTTATTTTAAGCTACTAAGTTTTGGGGCGACTCGTCACGTGGCGAGAGAGCACTAATGATGCTGGCCTTGCCAAGACTTGAGGGCAGAGCGCTGCAGACAGGGGAGGGCAAGGCAAAGGCCCTGGGGGAGAGGTAACCCTGGCAGATTCAGAGTGAACGGGGCGGGGGAGGGGGGGGAGTTACGCAACCTCTTTACACCTGCTTTCTCATCTGTAAAATAGGCATAATGATCACCACCCCCCTCACCTGGGCTGTTACTGGGGTTAATTCACAGCAGGTGCCACGAGGTAAGCGCTCAGTTTGCTGCTCAGCCTCTTTCTCCTCCTGCGTCCTGCCGGGACCTGGAGCCTGGAGTTCGGAGCCTCTTGCCGGCGCCCTGGTCCTCCGCCCCCAACCTCCACCAACGCGTCCAGCAGCTGGGGGTCCGGAGAGGCTTCCAGAAGAGGCACTGAGCTGGGACAGAGAGAAGCTCCACAGGTGGCATGAGGAGAGCTCCCGTCTTGCAGCCTCTCCCCCGAACTCCTGCCCTCTTTTCCTGCCAGCCCCGTGCTCACCTCCCTGGGCTCCCGTGAGCCCTGGGAGCGCCCTGATTCCCACACACAGCCCCTCCTTCCAGCGCAGCCCTCGCCCGGCCTGCCCACCCCCTGCGCTGTGCTGGGCCGGGGAGAAGCCCTGCTGCCGCCGCGCTGTGGGGACCTGAGAATTACATGCACACACGTGTACGCGCGTGCACGCACACGCACGCCTGTCCCCTGAAGCCTCTCCCTGTCCTTAGGTCAAGTCCTTCACGTGGAATCACAAACAGGTTACAAGTGAGCGTGTCGTCGGAGTCACTAGTCTGCAGATGGGCTGGGTGTCGCCCATGGGTCCCTCGCCACTCCTCAGGCCCACGGCTCCCTTCTAGAAGGGTCGTGATAATGATGACGGCCATCAGGAGGAGGAGGAGGACAGTGCCTCCTGGGCACCAGGCTCCCCCCTGAGACGTTCACCGCAGCCACGCGAGGCGAGGCGCATACCCTTAGCACCTCCGAGGATGAACCGACAGCCCAGGAAGGTAAAGTAACTTGCCCGAGGTCACTCAGGAGAGGTGGGGACTTGGAGCCAAGCAGCCGCAGCCGCCGCAGCAGTGTAGACGGAGCCATTCAGGCCTGTGCGCATCCCCCCACGCCCCCTCCACCCCCACCTGGCCTCGCCTGCCCGGATGCAAGGGTGGCCCGGCCCGGAGATGGGGAGCTGGGCCAATCGGCCACTCCCTTCGCAAACGGGGAGCAGCGGGCATGGAGGCCGAAGGAGACAGAGCGTCCCTACAAAGTAAAGGGACAGCACAGCCTCCCAGACCTTCAGGACGTCAGACAGGACGCAGCAGTGATGTACAGAACCGCGAAGATGAAACGCCCGAGAAGCCACCAGAACAGGGGCCTGGAGCCGAGGTCAGGGTGCTGGCTCCCCAGCTCTGGGCCACCGTCGGGCCGATCCCGCCCCAGAGATCTGGGGGCCCTGCTGCTGCCACGGGTCCCTCTGGGGGGCACAGCTCTGACCAAGTGCCCCAGCCCCGCTGTCAGGAAGCTCTGGCCGGAACATACTGTTCAACCTCGGGCGACCTACAACCCTCTCTGTGCCTCCGACGACTCTGCGAATGCCGCTTGGTAAGGATTCAAACGGATGCTGAATTCGGCGGGGCGGGGCGGGGGGGGCTGCCAGCATGTGACAGACACAGTCGCAGAGGCCACCGGGGTGCCCGGGTGCCCCCACCCTGTCCTCCCAGGGGACAAAATCCTGGGTGAGCACAGTCTATACGCTTACCCCCTGTGCCACGGGCCCTCATGGGCCGCGCCTGGTGGCACTGCCGCGTGGGGGCCCCACAGCCCAGCTCCCAGCTGGGCCCAGAACTCGCCTTCGGGGTTGTCCCTTAAGGAACCATCCTGAGATGCTGGCAGCTGCTGCTGGGCGGCCCTGCACGGCCCGGGGTCAAAACGGGGGGAAACGAGCGGGCACCCAGCTCCGCAGAGGGCAGCCCCCACCGGCCATCCTGCTCCACTTCTAAAGGGACCAGGCACCTTGTGCGACGGCCAACCTAGCCTGGCCCGGCCTGCTCCCCAGAGCCCCCGCCCCCCCAGGACAGACTGGGATGTGAGAGATGGAGACACAGGACCGCTTCCGCGCCTCAGCTACCTGGGCGGTGGCCCCTCTGCACCTGGACCGCCCGCAGCCACATCCAACTGACGAGGCCCCACGTCCGACCTCCAGCCTCCCCACCTCTGTCCACGGCGCCGCCTCCCCAGTCACTGATCCCAAACCTCTCCACCCGCTCCCCCTACACGCATCCCCGCAGCACCCAAGCCGGGGCAGGGGGATGGACTCGGGGATCCGCACCCATCATTCCCTGACTGCGGCCCGGAGAGGTGGCGTGAACTCTGGGCCTCAGTGTCACCGCCTGGGAAGTGGGTCTGATGCCCGCCTTGCAGGGCTGCAGGCGGGAGTCCAGAGTTTACGATCTCAGGTGACCCTGGTGCCGAGCAGGTGACCCGCCTGAGGGGAGAGGGCAGGTGCCCCGTCAGGGTCCCTGGGCCTCCTGTTGCCGGAACCTCCCGTGTCCCAGCCAGTGTCGACATGGAACCTCCACAGCTGTATATGCCGGCAGTGAACTGAAGCGTTTCTTCCGCAGCAGAGGGCGGAACAAGGCGCCCCCTGGGCCGCCAGCCTGGACCCCTGGACAGCAGCAGCCCCCCCCCCGCCCCCGGGCCCTCTCTTAACCCGCGATAAACACAGATTCCCTTCTCTGCCCTTCTATTGGTTCTCGAAACAACAAAGTGTCCCCAAGCCACCCCTCCTGCGCTCCCCTCATCCTCACCATCTTCATGCGGCTCCAGAGACAGCAGCCCGGGCCCGGCCGTCTGTCTGTCCGTCCATCCACATGCCCCCAGGGCCCCGAGCGCCCCCACCCAAGGCGCCTCGCCCTCCCCGGCTCCTCCTCCGGGGACACCTCGCCGCTGGCAAATCCTCTCCCTTTGGTTTTCCCACTTCCCTTTCCAACAGCTCATCGGGGTGCAGGGTGCGTTCGCAGTTATTGGCGACCTGCGACCCACGGAGGAGGGACCGTCGCCTCGTCACACACACACACGAGGGAAGTGGGGCCCGAGGGGCGTGAGGCAGCAGACGAAACCGTGGTAAACACGTACTGTGCACCGGGCTCCGTTAAGTGGCAACCCCGGGGCCACGCGGAGTGTCCTTGGCTGCAGGGGACAGAAACCCAGGCCAGCGGGGCTCCGGCAGGGGGACAAGCTCGCGGCTCGGTGCTGCGGGGAGGGAAAGCTTGAGGCTCTGCAGACCCCTGGACGGGGTACAGGTGCTGTGAGCGTGCCCTGGCTCCTCCCGCCACCGCCGCCCCCTGCGTCCTCGGAGGCTCATCCTGCCAGCACAGCCGCAACCTCTCCGGGTTATACCGGGGACGCTGCCCCCGTCCCGTGTTCAAGATCCCCGGGAGGGACCCCTAGGAGGTCCGTGGGGGTTCTGTTGTCACAGTGAGCTGATCTGTGGGGCGAGAGGTGACTGGTGTCCCAGCCCCAGGCAAGCCCCATGGGTCAGGCGGTGGCGGCTGGGCGGAGGGGGGGAGTACGTTCCCCCAGGAAACGGGGTTGCTGTCAGGCCAATGGGACAGACCTAGGGCTCCCCAAACATGGGCCCCCCCGGACACGGGCCCCTCCGGACACGGGCTCCCCAGATACAGGCTCCCCCCGATACAGGCTCTCTCCTCTTGATAAATAGAATCATTCATTCACTCATTCGTTCGTTTATCCTCAGTCACCACGCAGCTACCTCGGGCCAGGTGCCGTGCCACGTGGAGCAGACATGAGTGAGCACGACTCCCGTGGCCAGCCCCTGGGCCCGTCCTCCGGGACACCCGAGCACCCCGTAACCACAGGTGCAGCTGGGATACGGCCACCGAGGGCAGCCGCGTGCGGAAAGGCCGGCTGGCAGAGGACCCGGTGGTGTCGGAGGTCCAGGGAGGCTCTTCCGGGAGGGGCCTTCCCATGAGGTGTGGCTCTGCCTTGATGCCAGCTCAGGGCACGTGAGGCAAGAGCGTCATGGCACGTGCAAAGGCCCTGAGGTGGGGAAGAGATCCCAATGTTGTGGGAAGGGAGAGGCCAGTGCAGCTGGAACACGAACCTCAGGTGGGAGCGGGCCAAGAGCGCAGGGGGCAGAGGCCCGCGTGCTAGGACTTCACGGGCCGTGGTCGCTTTTCCACCTCTCCCGCGGGAGGGAACAGGCACCACCCGGGCCCCACGGGCCGACATCTCTTGCCCCACGGACCAAAACTTGAGTGTGCTCTGGACACCGTGGTGTCACTGGTCAGCAGGGGGGTCGCAGGCACAGTGCCCACACTGCCCTTTGCCGGCTGCACCTAGAAAGGAGCCCGGGGTCGGGGGGCTGGTCTCCAGAAGTCAGCACCCCCACCCACCCGACGCCTGTGACCGGGGAGGACGGGCAGGAAATGGCAGCGCTGACCCCACAGGAGGCCAGGACTGTGTCCCCAAGTGAGGGCTGAGGGAGGGGGGCCCGAGCTGGGCTTGTGGGGCCAACAAGGAGAGGCAGGAATGCCCAGGCGGGGACAGATGGGGACAGGACAGGGACAGGATGGGAACGGGGACAGAATGGGGATGGGAACAGGACGGGGACAGGGATGGGAACGAGATGGGAATGGGACAGAATGGGAATGGGAACAGGACGGGGACAGGACGGGGATGGGAACAGGATGGGAATGGGACAGGGATGGGACGGGGACAGGACGGGGTGGGGATGGGGACAGGACGGGGATGGGACGGGATGGGACAGGGACAGGGATGGGACAGGGATGGGAACGGATGGGAATGGGATGAGGACAGGATGGGATGGGGATGGGGACAGGACGGGGATGGGACAGGGACGGGATGGGTACGGGATGGGGACAGGGACAGAACAGGGATGGGAATGGGATAGGAATGGGATGGGAACGAGACAGAGATACGGTGGGGGTGGGGATGGGGACAGGGACAGGGACAGGGACAGGATGGACTGGGGATGGGGAAGAATAAGGACAGGACAGGGATGGGACAGGACCAGGACGGGGATGGGGATGGGGACAGGACAGGACAGGGACGGAGAGGGGACAGGGATGGTATGGGGTCAGGGATGGCAATGGGATGGGAATGGGATGGGGACGGGACAGAGATGGGTGGGGACGGGAATGGAATGGGACCAGTTGGGGACAGGGATGGAACGGCGATGGGATGGCACAGGACAGGGACAGGGGCCTGGGGAACCCGGGAGAGAACACGGAGGGCAGAGGGGCCGGGCCTGAGCTGCCTGCGGTCACATGGCCCCGGCCTCCCCCTCCATGTGTTCCCACCTCCCTGCAGAGGAGGAAACCCTAACCCTCCGGCCCCCCGACGCCCCCGCCTTCCTGGGGAGCTGTGCCCCGCGCGTCCTGGAGCCCGGCCCTCTGACCTCTGCCTCACGGCTCTGCTGAGCTCTTCTGCCAAAAGTCACCGGGGCCAACTGGCCTCTGTGGGGGCCCCCACCCCTCCCTGCCCGCCCTGCTTCGTCCCTTTCCGTGGCCCGCTTCCTGAAACGTCAGTGCTCCCCGACCTCTGCCTGGACCCCGTTCCCTCGCCACCCGGCGCGCACCCCACATCCTGGGGCTTCCGTCGCCCCCACCGCACGTCCCAGCCCCAGCGTCCTCGCCCCCCACCCCCTCGCCCCCACCGCGGGCTGCGCTCACTCCCGAACATCCGGAAGGAACCCGTGCCCCACCCTCCCTTCCCCCAAACACCCGCGAGCTCTCCCTCTAGACCCCTAACCTGCGCCCTGGACCCACCACCTGCCCAGTCACCCAAACTAGCGAGCGACCCGGGAACCTGCGGGGCCTTCCTCACGCCCGGCCCTGCGTCCACTCAGGTCCACTCAGGCCCCATCACGGGCCCTACTGACCAACTACGTCCCCCCTCCGCCCAAATCAACGGGGCTAACTCTTCCCTTGCATCTCATGGGCCCCTCTGTCGGACAGGGCGAGCTCCCTAGAACCGTCCACGGAGTCCCTATTCAGCAGTCCATCCACTCGCTAAAATGTATTTGTGTCACCCCCAAATGGATACACGCAGCACCTTCGCCTCCGCAGCCCAGGTGGGACGCACACAGGTGCACAGCGCCGCACCCAGTCTGGGCCCCCGCCCGCCCCCCGACACGCACGACCCCAGCCGAGGCCCACGAGGATCACCCTGCGGCCCCATCTCGCCTCCGGGACTTGAACGAAGCCATTTGAGGGCGACGGATCGCCGCGCGTTCCCCTTTGGGGGCTTTCGGTTGGCGATTTTGCCGCTTGAATGGGCCCCCCGGGAGCAGCACGGGCCGTCCGGCTCCTAAGCACGGGGGTGACGGTGACCCCAGGGAGGAAACGCACCTGCTGGATGAGGCGGTTCCGGGGAGACTCCTGGCCGTGGGCTGCGATTCCACACCATACCTTAGACACGCTGTGTTTGCGCAGAAACACCCGTAACCCGAGGCCGCCTGCGGACCGGTTGCCGGACGTGTTGCACCCCAAACCCCGCAGACCCCAACCGGGCGTGTCCCCCGCTGGCGAAGTTCCAGCGCTTGGGCCTCGGTGTCCGTGGTGACCTCGCGGAGCCTTTGGACCACGAGCAAGGGAGGGGACCCCGGGGTGCCCGCCCGACCGCGTAGTCCCTTCCGTCCCTCCCATCTCCCTCCGCCCTCGGGGTCCCCCACACTCCTTAGCGCCCTGGCCTAGGTCCTTGGCCATCCGGGCTGTTCTCGCCACCTTTCTGGCACCTTGTGGTGCCCCCGCCCAGCCCTCTCCCTAAAGCTCTTCCCTGGGCTTTTTTTTTCTAAGATTTATCTATTTCTTTGGCGGGGGGTGGGGCAGAGAGAGAGAGAGAGAATCTGCAAGCAGACTCTCTGCTGAGCCCAGAGCCACGGGCGTGGGGCTCGGTCCCAGGACCCCAGATGGTGACCTGAGCCGAAGCTAGGAGTCGGACCCTTGGCGGGCGGAGCGGACCAGGCACCCCGCGTCTGCTGTGTGCGAGCGGCTCTGCACACTCCATGCCTCTGCCTCAGAGGCCTGACCTGTCGTCATCCCTCCGGCCCCTCCCGGTGCTGCTCCGCAGCCTCCCCAGCGTGTCCTCTGTCCTGTACTTGGGACTCATGTTGGGGGAAGGACGTAGAAAGGGACAAGGTGCCTGCTGATAAAGGGCACCTGGGACGGCCGGTAGGATGACAGGCTGTGTCTGTGCACTGACGACAAGGTCTGGGGTGCTCCCCACCCCCCCTCGCTGGCAATCCCTGCCTGGCCTGGGCTTTGCCTTTCTGCCCCAAAGTCAACGTTCATCCACGTGAGACCGCCAGTGGGCACACCGGCCCCCTTCCCCTATGTCTCGGGCGCAGAGGCACAGAGCAAGCACAAGGGCAGGAAGCCACTTCTTGGGGGGGCCCCCCAGGTGCTGGCCGTGACCGGGGCAGTGCCGCTCCCCGACGTCACAGGTCATCCTAGGGATGGCTTCCCTGTGCCCGGCCCCGTCCGAGCCCTGTACCTCCACTAGCTGCCCTGTCGGCACCCCAGCCCTGCCAGGCCGGTGCTGTCACTGTCCTGCCACGCGGGTAAGAAACTGGGGCGTCACACGGACAGGGAGAGACAGAGGTGGCATTGGGGCCACGCAGGCCACCAGAGGTGAGGTTCAGACGCGGGGATGAGGGTCTCCAGATGCAGGGGTGAGGGCCCAGATGCAGGGGTGAAGGTCCAGATACAGGGGTGAGGGTCCAGATACAGGGGTGTATGGGGCCCAGATGCAGGAGTGAGGGTCCAGACGCAGAAGTAAGGGTCCAGATGCAAGGGTATATGGGGCCCAGACGCAGGGGTGAAGGTCCACTTGCAAGGATGTGAGTCCAGATGCAGGGGTGTGGGTCCAGATGCAGGGGTGTATGGGGCCTAGAGGCAGGGGTGAAGGCCCAGTTGAAGGGGTGAGGGTCCAGATACAGGGGTAAGGGTCCTGATTGCCGGGATGTGATACCCAGATGCAGGGGTGAGGGTCCAGATGCAGGGGTGTATGGGGACTAGATGCAGGAGTGAGGCCCCAGATGTTGGATGGTGATGTCCCCATCCATCCGGCTGCAGCAGGTTTGCGGGATACGCGGATGACACCAACATCTGTCCAGATACAGAAATATATGGGGTCCAGATGCAGGAGTATGAGACCCAGATGCAGGAGTGTGAGACCCAGAGGCAGGGGTGAGGGCCCAAATGCAGGGGTGATGGCCCAAATGAGGGGTGAGGGTCCAGATGAGGGGTGAGGGTCCAGATGCAGGGGTGAGGGTCCAGATGCAAAAGTAAGTTTCCAGATGCAGGGTATATGGGGCTCAGATGCAGGGGTGTGGGTTCAGGTGCAGGAGGGAGGGTCCAGATGGAGGGGTGAGGGTCTACATACAGGGGTGTATGGGGTCCAGATGCAGGGGTGTGAGTCAGATATAGGGGTGTGGGTCCAGATACAGGGGTAAGGGTCCAGATTGCAGGAGTGTGAGACCCAGATGCAGGGGTGAGGGTCCAGATACAGGGATAAGGGTCCAGATTGCAGGGGTGTACGGGGCCTAGATGCAGGGGTGAGGCCCCAGATGCAGGGGTGAGGGTCCAGATGCAGGAATATATGGGGTCCAGATGCAGGAGTGTGAGACCCAGATGCAGGGGTGAGTGTCCAGATGCAGGAGTGAGGGCCCAAATGCAAGAGTCCCCTGCCTTAAGGCAGTTCCCTGAAATGCCTCCGCCATCGGACAGGGAGGCACCTGCTCTGGACAGGGCCTGTCTCGTCCCACTGAGGCTCCCCGTTGAGCCCATTCGGACCCTGCTGTGTCTCCGCCCCCCTGCACGCCCGCCGGGGCTCTCGGATGCCGCCGTTGTGTGGGAGCCAGACACCTAACACAGCACCTGGCGCGCAGCAGGGTCTCAGCAACGATTCTTGAATTTAAACCACGGTTGGTGGAGAGGCCGTTGTGGGCCGTTGTGCGTGCTGGGGTGGGGGTTCCGTGCACATGCCTGTTTGGGGGGGGGAGGCTCTCTGCACAACCCCACACTTCCCCCCCGCAGGGGCACGAAGCCTGGACTGGGTTCCAGCAGCCGTGGGGGGCGGGGGCGGGGAGTCCCCGAGGCCCCTCGGCGGCCGTGAGGCCCTGTCAGCTGGTCTAGGCTTCTCAGCTGGCCCCGGAGGCCATGGGTGTGCTCCTGGGGGTCCGGGCTGGCCTCTGCGTCCTGCTCACACTCCCTATCCCTGTGGGTTGACCTGTTCATCCAACAGGTGGGTCCTACCTGGAACGAGCTCCGCTGAGGTCAAGTGCTCCAGGACAGCCAGGACGATGTGGGAGGTCAAGGCCACGGGGCCCAGAGGGGAGGCCCCTAAGTCCCCTGGAGCGGCAGTCAGGGAAGGCTTCTTGGAGGAGTAGCAGGTGATGAGAACAGCGAGGGGAAGGCACGCGGGACGGGCCGTGAATGCCGCCGCCGCACGTGCTGGAGACAGGGGTGGGAGGCCCGGGCGCAGCCCCTGGACTCCCAGGGGCTAGGGAAGGAGAAGGCAGGTCGGGCCCCCGCTGCCCCCGCACACGGCCGGGGACGAGAGGACGAGCAGGGGCTCCGAGTGGCCCTGCGGTTCTCCCCCCACAGGGTGCGGACTCCGGACTCCGCACCCCGGGGAGACCGAGCCTCAAACCCCAAGGCTCCTGGGCCTCCTCGGAGGCAGTGCGGGAGCCGCGGCCCAGCCAATGGCGGTGTCAGGGGCAGCTCCTCCTCCGAGGCCGGACACACCCAGGCGGCCCGCGGGACACACCGTCCCTCCGGCTCCCGTGAGTCGCAGCCCCTGCTGGGTCCGACGGGGCCGGCCCGCGTGGAGGGCCCTGAGGAGCCGCGCTCGGTAAGGTCCCCTGCGTGCGAGGACCCGGGGCACATGGCAGGGGGGGACTTCCCCAGTGGGGAGGGCGGGGGGGCCTGGACACTGCCGAGCCCCCGGGCTCTGATGCTGGAGGGACGGAAGGTCCTGCCCCCTGCCCGGCCTCTCCCAACCCCCCCGCCCCCCCCCCCACCCGGCCGAGCAGGTGCGGGAGCCAGAGACCGAGTGGGAGAGGGGCTCGCAGGGGTGCCGGGAGGCCGGCACTCCAGCAGCTCTCGCCGCCTGGGCTTGCCGGGCCTCGCCCCACCACACCCGGGCGGCTGTGCCAGAGCCTCCGGGGACCAGGGGCTGGAGCCTCCTGTCAGGCCGCCAGGGGTCCCGCCCACGTTGGGTGGGATGGAGCAGACAAGCCGATGACTCATGACCAAGTGGTAGGTGGTGACCGGGTGGGAGCAGAGACGCCCCCAGCCTCCTTGCCCGGCGTCCACACTCGGGAGGGGTGGCCGGGAGCAGCCGGGCAAGCGGCCTCCTGCCCCTTCGGGGACCCCAGACGCTCCGCTGCTCCCCGCGCTCACGTCGCTCCCCGGTAAGTTGGGGACAGAAAACATCACCCCCGTCACGCACGGGCTGCATGGGTGCCCGCAAAGTGCTCAGAACGGTGCCCGGGCGCCACACACACCCCCGTGGACGTCGGCCCTAACCCCTCGCTGCTCGGCTGGAGCTGGCAGTCAGGACGGCTCCACGAGCCCGTTACACCCACCCCATGAGGGGTGGCGGGGACTCCGGGGGGAGCCCAGCGGGTGTGACCGGCACGCCGGGGCCTCCGGGGACACCCCTGTGCCCCCTCCGACCCGGGAACCAGGCCAAAGCATCCCCAGACAGCACGTGGGGCCGGCTCCGAGCAAACGGAGGTAAATCCTTCGTGGCCGGCTCCCCCCCTGAAGCCGTGGGTTTCACTTTGCTGTTTTGACACGACTGCTCCACATAATGATTTTTTTTAAAAAAATGGGTTCTGTGCCCAAAGTTCATGCTCTGCTACACGTTCCCCTGGGGGGCTCCCTGGGGTAGACGCCTTAGCCCGGCCATGTCCAGGGAGTACTGAGCGTCGCGGACCCGCGGGCACCTCCCTCTCTGGGACGCAGAGCCCTTTCCCCGCTCTCACGGCTCCTGGTGCCAAGCGACGGGGCGGGGTTCCCTGGAACAGCAGTTTGGGAGTCCCCGGAACAGCAGGCTCCGGCAGGAGGGCTGTAGGAGGAGGACAACATCTCCCCGCCGCCCCGCCCGCCCTGCCCTTACCCTGCATTGCCCCCGGGCTCCCGTCACGCCACCTGGATGCCTCCTGAGTGTTAGACCACATGGGAGTCCGGGGACAAAGTTCCAGCAGCTTCCGCAGCCCAGTCCCCTCGGCCAAATAAAGGGCAGGAGCGGGTTCCCCTGAGGAGGGGCCGGGAGGAGAGGAGTCTTCCCGAGGCTCCAACCCCCCTGAGCACGGGGGAGCGGAGGGAGACCAGCCCCGGGCCCCCGGAGGAAAGGGGGGCTCCCCGGGCCCCTGTTAGGGGATGTGCACCACGTGGCCCGGGTGAGCCCGGGTCGTTGTGCAGCCGTAGACACCCCCCGCCCGCCGTCTCCTCCACCTGTAACCCGGGAACAGTAAGAGAAGCCACCCCGCTGCGCTGCGGGCCTGGAACGCGGGTGACCCGCCCGCGCGAGGCGCTCAGGGCCCAAGTGCTACCCACGCGGGGAAACCGTGATTCTCTCCCAGCAGGAGCGGCCCGCGCCCGGGGCCACGATGAACTGGGGGGTGTTCGAGGGGCTCCTGAGCGGCGTGAACAAGTACTCCACGGCCTTCGGGCGCATCTGGCTGTCCCTGGTCTTCATCTTCCGCGTGCTGGTGTACCTGGTGACGGCCGAGCGCGTGTGGAGCGATGACCACAAGGACTTCGACTGCAACACCCGGCAGCCCGGCTGCACCAACGTCTGCTTCGACCAGTTCTTCCCCGTGTCGCACGTGCGCCTCTGGGCGCTGCAGCTCATCCTGGTCACCTGTCCGTCGCTGCTCGTGCTCATGCACGTGGCCTACCGCGAGGCTCAGGAGAAGAAGCATCGCCAGGCGGCCGGGGAGGGCGGCGGCCGCCTCTACCTGGACCCCGGCAAGAAGCGGGGCGGGCTCTGGTGGACGTACGTCTGCAGCCTGGTGTGCAAGGCGGGCGTGGACGCTGCCTTCCTGTGCGTGTTCCACTCCTTCTACCCCAAGTACACGCTCCCTCGCGTGGTCAAGTGCCACATTGCTCCGTGTCCCAACACGGTGGACTGCTTCATCTCCAAGCCCTCTGAGAAGAACATCTTCACGCTCTTCATGGTGACCACGGCCGTCGTCTGCATCCTGCTCAACCTCGTCGAGCTGGCCTACCTGGTGGGCAAGAGGTGCCGCGAGGGCTTGGCGCCGAGGACAGCCCGGGCCGAGGGCGCGTGCCGCTGCCCGGACTGCACCGCTTCCTCCCGTGCGGGGCGCGACCTCCTCTCGGGGGACCTCCTCCTGCTGGGCTCCGACCCTCAGCCTCCCCTCTCCCCCGACCACCCCCGGGACCACGTGAAGAAGACCATCCTGTGAGAGCCGCCCGTGGAGCCCACCTCTCCCGCAGGGGCCGCCCCGGGTGGGGGGCCTGCACCTGCTGCAGCTGTGGGGCCTCGGCAGGTGACCCCCTCCTTGCTGAACCTCAGCTTCCTTCTGTGTAAGATGGAGCGACGCCCGCATCACAGGGAGGTGGCCGTGAGGATGTGCCGGGACCTCTGGGGGGCGGCAGGGACGGGGGGACACAGTCAAGGCTTAATAAAAGTCGACTCATCCACCTGATTCAAGGTGCCCTTCGGTCCTTCGGCCCCTGTGACCCTTCTCAGGTCACTGGGTCAACCTCTCCGCCCCTGCAAAGGCTGCACCTGACCCACCCAGAGGAGGGGCCTCCCCCCCCAGAAAAGGGCCCCCAGGCCTCGTGGGGGTCCTGCCCCTGCTCATGCTCAGGGCAACCCTTCATCTGCGGTTGCAAACTGAGGTCTGAGGGCTTCCTGCAAACGTGACAGGGCTTTGCACGGGGTGGGGTAGGGGGGAGCTGGGGGCTGCAACGGAAAGTTCATGAACTTTTGAGTCCGAACACTTGCATCCGCACGCACCCGGGTTGCACTGGGGAGGCTGGGAAAGGGACTTCAGCTCCTCTCCAAAATGGGTTAATAATACAGAGCCTGGGGGCGGGGGTGGGAGGCCCCGGATGAGCTCACGGGGTGGACAGGGGAAGCCAGCTGTAAAAGGCCACATAAATGTTAATCATTGGTATTAGGAAGTGCTCAATAAATGCTTGTGGGAAACGAAGCAGGGGAGCCCCTCCCTGGCTGCACATTAACCTCCACGCCGCAGCCACCAGCACGGCCGGGACGCCGCCCCCACTGGGAAGTACCCCGACTTCCCTACAGGGCTTCCCGGACGGCTCGGCCCAACAGGCCCCGCGGCGAGGTCCTGCCAACTGGGGCGCTTCTGGCTGCCGCCCCACACTCTTCATCTCCCCCTTTCCCCCCCCCCGGGGGGCCATGGGTCTCCTGCCCTGAAAGAACCATAACCGGCCCCCCCATCCCCTATGCAGCCCACCAGCGGCCCAAGCTCTGACCCCAGATACATCCCCAGCGGGGTGGGACGTGATCCCCAGTACATCCCGGTGGCCCCGTCCCATCGATGCAGAGGACCTCGGAGCCGTGCTTCTGGAGAAGAGGGCAAGGGAGTGGCCTGGGGCCAGAGGGACCGGGGGCAATAGGGCAACGGCAAGGGCTGGGGGCCACACCCAGGGGTGCTGGGCCGACCTGGGCCCGGGCATCGGAGCAGCAGGTTCTGGGCTCCGCGCTGCCCCCCCGGCCCCCACCGGCGCACAGCCTGCCCCCTCACCCACAAGCCTGCCAGCCCAGCAGACCAGCCATGCCCATAGGGCTGCAGGGAGGGCGTGGGCCGGGGGAGAAGGGCCCCAGGTGTTTGCTCTGAACATGTGCCCGGGGAAGTCCGCCCGCCTGCCCACCCGCTCACTCTCCCTTGGCTCATTGGCCCAGAAAGCTCCACCCTGCACAGGAGCGAGGAACAAAAGCTGCCCCCGGGAGGCCCTCAGGCAGACAGACAAGCCCGGGACGGAGAGGTGAGGTGCTGCTAGACCCAGGAAAGGTGAGGAGCCATGTGGGCAGCCTGCAGGGGATCGGGCTGGGGGGCAGGGACCTGACGGGCTGAGGATCCCCAGCACCTCGGGCTGCAGGCTGGGGTCCGGGGAGGAGGATCCCCGGAGAAACCCCAAGGGAGCCACGAGCAGGGAAGGGATGCCCTGTGGGACCAAAGGGAGGACAGAGGACCGGAGATGAGACGAGAAAGAGGAGGCCCCAGGAAGGGGGAGTTGCCGTCCAGCCAAGGCCTATCGTGCTCCCGGGGCAGGCCAGGGGCCGGGAGCCGCCGGGTGGGCTGCAGAGCCACAATCCCCGCGCTGACAGCCCGAGCCAGGTGCACAGGCCACAGAGTCCTGTCCCCGTCCTGCTGGGAAGGACAAAGGAGGGCACTCAGGAAACGTCCCAGGATCACCAGGTCCGTGGAGGCCGAGGTCTGAGCCGGGGCCAGAGCTGGACCTGCTGGTGCTCCAGGTAAGGGGGCGTGGGGGATGGAGCCCAGCGGAACAAGGGGAGACAGAGAAGGAGGGCAGAGGAAGGTCAGGAGCCAGCTGCCAGCCGGAGCCTGCCCCATCTGTCCCCTCCCCAGTCCCTCCCTAAAGCCCAAATGGTTGGAATTCCAGAGGAAGCCACGCGGTCAGGACAGTCTGCACCCCTGCAGGGAGGGGTGGGGGGGTGCCAAGCCCCCCACGGTTCCAAACAGCCTGCTCACGTTGAGGGATGTCCTCATGTCATCTGGGTTGGCCAGAGAGAGGGGCTAATGGGAACGCGTGCCGCACGCCCGGCTCCGCTGACACAGCCCCCCACTCCCACCCCTGCTGCCCTTGGCAGCTCAAAGGGGGGCAGTCATCCGACCCAGACCTTCTGCCCGGTTCCGGAGCAGCGGTCGTGTGACCCGCAGGGCCAAGAGTCGGGGTCAAAGAAGTGGGCGGGAGCAGCTGTATCCATGACTTTGTAGCATAAACAAGGCCCCAGTTTTGGAGCTAGAAGACGGGGGTCAAGGGCAGCTCGGCCACTTCCTGCGGATGGCCATCCCGACCCCCCGACACCGTCGCCATGAGGACGTGGTCACAGGCCCCTTCTTTGACCCCGGGCCCCCCTCTGCAGGCTCCACACCCCGAGTGGGTGCTCCCGACGGCCGACGGTCCCCCAGAGGGCCCACGGACTCCCCCGGCATGAACTGGGCGTCCCTGCAGGGGCTCCTGAGCGGCGTGAACAAGTACTCCACGGCGCTGGGCCGCATCTGGCTGTCGGTGGTGTTCCTGTTCCGCGTGCTGGTGTACGTGGTGGCGGCCGAGGAGGTGTGGGACGACGAGCAGAAGGACTTCGTGTGCAACACCAGGCAGCCGGGCTGCCCCAACGTCTGCTACGACGAGTTCTTCCCCGTGTCGCACGTGCGCCTCTGGGCGCTGCAGCTCATCCTGGTCACCTGCCCGTCGCTGCTCGTGGTCATGCACGTGGCCTACCGCCAGGAGCGCGAACGCAAGCACCGGCTGAAGCACGGGCCCGGCGCGCCGTCGCTGTACGACAACCCGAGCAAGAAGCGTGGCGGCCTGTGGTGGACCTACCTGCTGAGCCTCATCTTCAAGGCGGCCGTCGACTCGGGCTTCCTGTACATCTTCCACCGCCTGTACCAGGACTACGACATGCCCCGCGTGGTGGCCTGCTCCGAGGCCCCGTGCCCGCACACGGTCGACTGCTACATCTCCCGGCCCACCGAGAAGAAGGTCTTCACCTACTTCATGGTGGCCACGGCCGTCATCTGCATCCTGCTCAACCTCAGCGAGGTCACCTACCTGGTGGGCAAGAGGTGCCTGGAGACCTTCCATCCGCGGCGCAGGCGGCCCCACCACCGGGACCGCCTGCCCGATACGTGCCCCCCCTATGCCCTCTCCCAGGGAGAGCCCCCCCAGGACGGGAACTCTGTCCTCATGAAGGCAGGGTCAGCCTCGATGGACGCAGGTGGGTTCCCATAGCCTGGAGGTGGGTAGCGAGGACCTAAGGCCACGGCCGGGCAGTGGCATCTCTTTGGCGGCAGGACAGGTGAGGAAGACGGTGGCAGGGCTCAGGAAGCCCGGCCAGGGGCCAGGGCTGGGGCGCGGCCGGGTGTCCGGGGCCCCGGAGGAGGGAGGTTGGCGGCTGGTGGGAATTTTGTACCTGGCAATGGGGTATGTTACAGCCATTAATAAACATGATTTTCCTGGTATTTTGAGGGTCGGGGGCTTCACAGTGGACCTCAGAACGGAGGCCCCAACCACTCGGTGGGCACCTGACCCCAGAACCTCGGGGCCCAGCTCACGTGTCATAAACACACACACACCCCGCAGCACGCAGCTCACACGCATGTAGGGTGCGCCCCGGGACGCCAGGGGAGTGCCGAGACGCTGCCCCAGGGGTCCCTGGACTTGGCAGGAGGCTGGGAGCTGGGGGACCGCAGGCCCAATGCAGGCCGGTTCTCAGGGGGAGACCCTCCAGGCACGCGTGGCTGCAGGAGGCTTCTGCTTCCCGCAGCACAGGAGTCGGGGAGGCGAGCCCCCCTCCAGGGCGGGGCCGGGCCCAGGGTGCGGGTTTGGCCCACAGGCGGGGCCTCCCAAGAACACCCGCGCAGAGCCCCAGGTCGGAGGAACCCCCCTCCTGCGCCCCAGGCACACATCCCCTCACCCTCCCAGCCACACCCCAGCCCCTGGCGCCCCCAGAGCCACCCCCCCCACAGCCTGGCCCTGCCTCTGAGCCCTAGAGCCCCCCGCCGACCCCCCAGGGAGCAGCCCCCGGGGCACCTACAGCCGCCCAGCCGCCCATGCAGGACCCGGAGGCCGCTTGCCATCCATCTGTGAGCCCGTCCCCAGCACGACGCTGACCACCCCGCTCCCCATCCACCTCAGAAACTGTTTGGTCGTGGGTCAGCGAGCTACAAGCCACGCGGCGGAAGGGTCCTCATGCTCAGCTGAACCCTTCCCACCCCGCGCGGCCCCTCCTTGGTTCCCAAGTCCCATCACCGTTGCTCTGAGTGAGGGTAGCCTTGACGCTGCATTTATAGCTGAGGAAGTGGCCCAGAGCACGGAGGCCCCCGCCCAAGTGCATCCTGGTGGGCTGAGTCCACAGGGCCGTGTCTCCTGGGGTCTGGAGGGAGCCCCTGAGCCTCCCCAACCCCAGGTGTGGGACGACATCAGGACCCACCTGGTCTTAGGTCAGACTCCCTGGAAGCAGAGCCGGGGGCGGGAATCAGGGTGTGTGAGGAGCAGAGGGCGAGGGGAGCGTGAGGGAGGGGCCGAGCTGAGCTGGGTACGGCTCAGGGAACCTCGCCTTGACCCCGGCGGGCTGCCGGGCCGTGGGACCACCCATCCCAGCACTGAGCTGTCCCCGCTGGAGGAAGAGGGGGCATCAGGCTTCGGAACGAGCTCCCGTACCAGCCCGTCGTTGGCTCCCGGCCGCCCCGGGGGCAGGTTGGTGACTCCTAGTCAACCGGGGTCAGTCTTGGGGGGAGGGCAGCCTCAAGCCAGGAGCACCCTATATTCACAGCAGCTGGGGAAGGCATGTCCATTTAAAGGGCATCCACTGACCACAGTAAATAAGGGAGGCCCCCTCCAATGCAGACCAGAGCCGTGACCGCCCAGCCCCAGAACCAGTTCGGACCCTGAGGGCCCCACATGACTCAGGCCAGCCAAGAGTCCAGAGTCCCCACTCCGGTCCCCAGCGCTCCACGGGGCGGGGTGGGGGGGAGCCCAGAACCCGACCATCCGAGGAGCCCTCTTTGTGGGTGCTGTTCCCAGAGGCCCAGGTCCTGATCCCGAGCACCATCCGGGCAGCTGGAGGCCGCAGGGGACCCCGAGGATTCCCCCAGGAGTTGGGCTCTGGCGCTTCCATCCCCAGTAACCGCCCCCCATGCTCTCAGGTCGCCCCCACCCCCAGCCCCACCCTCACGCCCGGCCCCTGCCATCCGTCCCCCCACCACCGCCCCACCCGCATCGCCGCCCCTCATGGCTTCTCGCTTCCTGAAGATGTGAGGACCCGAGTCAGGGTCTTGGGGATCCCCTCACAGCCCAGGGCTGCGGGGCCGCCCGGGGGTCACTCTGTCCTCTTCATTCCATGCTCGGCGTCTCCCGTGGCCTCCTCCTCTGCCCCATTTAGCTGCCCACTCACAGGACCACACCTGGGCCTTGTCTTCACCCAAACTGCTCCACCCCTAGAATCTCCCAGTGGATTCCAGTCAACAAATATTTATTGTTCACGTTTACGTGACAAGCCCCACGCTGGGCGCCGAGGGTTCATCTGGGAGGCGTTAGATACAATCTCTGGTCTCCAGAGGACAGTTCCTGGGCCGCTGGGGAGCACAGGGCGCTGGGGCGGGGGAAGGTGGATCCAACATCCGGGGCGCAGGACAGGCGGCTCGGGGGCTTCTTTACTTTTTTAAAGATTTTATTTACTCATTTGAGAGAATGTGTGCACAGACTCAGGGGCAGGTGAGGGAAGCAGGTGCAGGAGACGGAGACGCAGACGCTCCGCTGAGCAGGGAGCCCGACGCGGGGCTCGATCCCAGGCCCCCGGGACCGAGACCCGAGCCTCAGGCAGACGCTTCACCGACTGAGCCCCCAGGCACCCCTTCCCTGAGACTCCTGAAGCTGACACCTGGGGAAAGAAGAGGATTTTGCCAAGCAGAGCAGGAGGGGGTGCGAGGCAGAGGGAGAGCAAGCCTGGTGACAAGGCCGAGCAGCAGGTTTGCGGGACACGCGGATGACACAGCGCAGACACGTGGCATCAGGGAGATAAATAAGGCACCCGGTCATCTCCTCCCTCCCGCCCACCCCGGGTCCCCGGGGTCTCTCCCTCCGATGCTACACCACCTACCATTCCTGGGGACCTGGCACCTCACACCCACCTCCCCGGGCTTCGACTCCCGTGTTTGCACCCGTCCTCGTTGCCCTGCGCAGCCTCCCATGGGCGTGCTCACACCCCGTCCCCCAGTATTGTCCTGGACAATAAAGCGACCGGGACCGGCGGGTTTCGGGGGAGATTTCGGACCGCGAACCTCAGGCGGGCACCCAGGCCCTCCAGCAAATTCTACATTTCTTAAAACTGTAGCCATCGTCTCCAAGATGACCGTATCATACCTTCTCTTGCCCCAAAGCTCCAGCCTCGACTCCCAGAAACCTCCTCAGCACGGAGGCCAGCATTGGCCTCCCATCTACTCCGCCTCCCCCCTGGGACGCGGATGCGCATCCTTGCTCCTCGTACCCCCTTCACTTGGACACTGGAGCCTCGCCTCTTGCCTCCTCTGGACGGGGCTCCACAGGTCTTGCCCCACAAGCCCGTAAATACTCTTTAATGCCCTTTCTCCTTTTTTTAACTTCCCATTTGACACCACGTTGTCCTCCAGCTACCACCCTCTTTACAAAAAACCACGACCCCCTAAACGCTGTCTACACTTGCCGTCTCCACTCCCTTATCGCATTACCCATCTTAGGTAGGACCGTTCTTGCCAAGGTCACCAATGGCCAACAAGCTGCCAAGTCCAGGGCTCGGCTCTTCATCCTCATCCTACGCCCTCAGTGACGTTTGGCTGTCGAGGGCTCCCTCCTGGCACATCGGCTTCCCCGGGCTTCCGGGCAGCAGCCCCTCCTGGCTTCCCTGCCACCTTGCAAGGGGTCCTCCTTGGTCTCCACCGATCCCTCCTCTTCCTCTCACTGATCTCCAAATGCGGGGTGCCCTAGGGCCCAGTTCTCTACCCTCTTTTCCCCTCTGTGATCTTCTCCAGTAGCAGCTATAAAACCATCTATAAAACTGATGGCTCCCACATTTATACCTTCAGACCTAACCGCCCCCACGAGTGTTGGCCTCATGCATCCAACTTCCTGTGGGCCATCCCAAGCAGAACTCCTAATCCCCCCAACACAGAACAGATACATGCTCTCTCCCAGTCTTCTTGCCTTGGATGGTGATGTCCCCATCCACCCGGCTGCTCAGTTCAAAAACCTCGGCGTCTCTTTCCTCATTCCCCACATCCACTCCATTAGTATAAGTCACATTGGGTATAACTCCAAGTTCAAAGTCCATTCCCTCCCAACCATCTCCGAGTGCTTCCCCCACCACCACCCCGGCCAGCCAAGCCACCTCACTGAACACCTGCGTAGCTGCAGAAGCTGGCTCCCTGCCTCCTGTCTTGCTCCCCTGTGGTCCCTCCTGCCCACGGCAGCCTGCAACATCTTCTGCCAAGATCAGTCAAGCCACTCCCTTGCTTAAAACCCTCCCGGTGGCTTCCCACAATGGTCATAAGAAATGAAAATAGGCCAAATCCATTGCCGTGACCTGCACGGTTAGGCCCTGGCTGCCTCCCCAAACTCCTCTTCCTTGGCTCTCCCCTTTCCGCACACCCTACGCTGGTCTTGTCCCATCTCAGAGGCTTTGCACTGGCTCCTGTTGGCAATATTCCTCCCCCGCAGAGCTTCCCATGACTTGTCTCCTTGTCATCCACATCTCCTCCAGGAGGCCATCTCTGACCCGCCCTCCCCAGTGATGCCCATATGCCACAGACAGTCACTCTCTGCCACGTGACCCCATTTTATCTTCCTTGTAGCATCTACTAGTAATGAAATGTTGTTTAACATTTGTCTGTTCTCAGTGTCTTCTCACTAGGATGCGCTCCTGAGAACAGGGACCCTGTCGTGTACACTCCTTTATCCACCAGCACCGAGAAGAGCGCTTGACACGTAGTAGGCACTCAATAAAAATGCACCTAGGTGGAGATGTCTAGTAGGCTATGGGATGGCGGGGAGGAAAGGACTGGTCAGGAAATGCTGACTTGGGAATTGTCAGCAAAGTGCCTCAACATGGGATAAGACTTTGCTCCAAAATTATCCCTCGGGTCAGAATGATCTGTCTTACATCCAAGTCCTCACAGTCTCCCACGTTGTGGGGCATGCTCTCAATTACTGCATTTTGAACAACCGAATGCTCTTTAGGGGAAACTCATTAGCCTGAAATAACTCCAGTCAATGAAGTCTTGGATATTTGTGGAGGTCACTGGGTAGAATCAGAAAAAAATGGAGAGAAAGACATTTCTCACGGATTCAACCATTACTCCTGGTGCTGTGACCTTACAATAGCAAGTATTGTCTTTGTAGGCAAATCTTTTTAAAAAAAAATTTAAGAACAATAAAGGAAGTGGTTATGTCATGAAGATGACAAATACACACCTACCAGATGATTTTTTTTTAAGTGATGCAACCTAGTATTATGCAACCAGGCTTTTATGGCAGAAAATAAAGTTCCCAGTATCATTCACGGATTTAAAAAGGACTATGTCACAAATAAGTTGGGCAAAAAAATAAAGTCTGCACATTCTGTAAAAGGTTAATGATAACAAACAAAACTCTAATGAGCTTAACCCAGGTGTTAGGGAAAAATGTTCAAAGTTTAAACAAAATCGCAAAAAAATAAAAATAAATAAATAAATAAAATCGCTTCATAAACTACTCAGGGGAGGAAAAAAATAATAGGTTTACTACGTTGTTCTAGGCAATATGTGATCTTAAAATAGGTAGCAAACTCTAGAGAATATTATGCTAAGTGAAAGAAGTCAGGCAAAGAAAGACAAACACCGTATGATTTCACGCATAAATAGGATATGAGAAACAAAACAAACGAACATGGGTGGAGAGAGAGAGAGAGAGAGAGAGAGAGAGAGAGAGAGAGAGAGAGAGAAAAACCAAGAAACAGACTCTTAACTATGGAAAACAAAGTGACCCGGGGCGCTTGGGTGGCTCGGTCGTTGTCTGCCTTCAGTTCAGGTCATGATCCCGGGGTCCTGGGATGGAGCCCAGCTAGTGGCTCTGCTGCTCCCCCTGCCTGTGCTCTCTCACTCTTGCTCTTCTCTCAAAAAAAAAAAAGAATCTAAAAAAGAAAAAGAAGGAAGGAAGAAAGGGAGGGAGGGAGAAAAGAGAAAAGAAGGAAGGAAGGAAGGAAGGAAGGAAGGAAGGAAGGAAGGAAGGAAGGAAGGAAGGAAGGAAGGAAGGAAGGAAGGAAGGAAGGAAGGAAGGAAGGAAGGAAGGAAGGAAGGAAGAGAAAGAAGGAAAGAAAGAAAGAAAGAAAGAAAGAAAGAAAGAAAGAAAGAAAGAGGAAGAGAAAAAAAAGAAGGAAGAAAAAGAAAGAGAAACAAGGAATAAGAAAAGGAAGTAAGAAAAAGGAAAAGAAAGAAAGAAAAGAAGAAAGAAAATGGAAAGGAAGAAAGAAAGGAAAGGAAGTGAAAGGAAGAGAAGGAAGGAAAGAAGAAAAAACAAGAAAAGAGAAAGGAAAGAAGGAAGAAGAAATAGAGAGAAGAAAGAAAGAAAGAAGAAAGAAAGAAGAAAGAAGAAAGAAAGAAAGAAAGAAAGAAAGAACGAACCTGACAGTTACCAGAGGGGAGGGGGTGGGGATGGGGCAGATAGGGAATCAATCAATCAGTCAGTCAATCAATAAAATAGGTGATGGGGATTAAGGAGGGCACTTGCTGTGAGGAGAACTAGGTATTTTAAATGTTGAATCACTAAAATCTACACCTGAAACTAAATTTACACTATTAATTGGGATTTAAATAAAAACTTACAAAGAAAAAAAATGTCGGGAGCAAAGTAACGTTAATAAAGTAAATTATTATTTCAACCACGCTGAAAGTTTATATGTTCAAATCAGCCCCCAAACCTCTTGGAGGGTCTCCTCACTGGGAACACAGGGGGTCACTCTTCGGGGTCGTGTTATACCTGGGCTCCCGCGGCAGGTGGCGACCACCACAGAGGCTGTGGGGGAGGGGTGAGAAGATGCCCCAGGAAGGAGGCTCAAGGGTCAAACGGGACTGGACGGGGGCGGCCAGTAAAGGGGACCGACCGCAGGGCAGATGGGGATCCTAGAAGCCAAGGGGATACGATGTCACAGAGGAGGAAGATGATCGAGTCCCACATCGGGGTCCCCTCAGGGAGCCTGCTTCTCCCTCTGCCTGTGCCTCTGCCTCTCTCTGTGTGTCTCTCATGAATAAATAAGTAAAATCTTAAAAAAAAAAAAAAAAAGACTGTCCTGGCGGCCTTGCCAGAACCGGAATATCGTCTGCGAGCGCACATACGCCTTAGCCGTCGCCCGACATAATGACCCTACGGCTTGTGTCTGCTTCCTCCCCTCTGCCTCCCAGCTCAGCCATGGCACCTGCCCAGGTGCCCGCGTCGGGGCCTCCCAGTGTGCAGGGGCAGCGAGTCCCGGGGCCGGGGCCCTGCAGCCCAGACCCGGCCCGGCCTCTCCCCGCTGACGCCCAGTGCCCAGCACGTCTTCGATGACCCAGAATCAAGGCGCCGGAAGCTCCCACGGTGCGAGCGGCAGGCTGGGCTCAAGGATCCGGCACACGCCTCACCCCAGGCTGGCCTCCCCCGCTGCCTGATGCCCACACCCTGGCAGCCCGAGGGACAGCTCAGGCAAGGAGCCTCTTCCCACCCAGGGGGTCGGGGCTGCGTGAACGTGCACAGGCTCAGCCACACAAACCACCTTCCCCCTAAGCACCAGACCAGGGATTTGGGCCTGTAGGCAGGAGGTGGAGACGGTGGGAAGGGACGAGTGAGGCTCAGTCAGCGAAGGCTTCTTGGAGGAGGCAGGGGGTCAGGGAGGCTTCCTGGAGGGGCAGGCGGGTGGGATGCTAAGCTAGAAGGAACTGGTCCCGGGGATCCCGGGGCGGGGGGCGGGGGTGGGCTCAGCGGTTTGGCACCTGCCTTCAGCTCAGGGCTCCTACACGGGTCCCGGCATCGAGTTCCGCCTCGGGCTCCCTGCATGGAGCCTGCTTCTCCCTTGGCCTGTGTCTCTGCCTCTCTCTGTGTCTCTCATGAATAAAATCTTTAAAAAAAAAAAAAAAATGCAAGGAACTGATCCCACAGCCGCTCCGGGTCAGCCAGGGACGGGGCTTATGGTGCATGACGGCTTTATCCACTCACTCGGCAAGTACTCAGTCATCCACAATGCAGCAGCCAGTTTGGGGGCTGAGAAGACAGCAGGGGACACCACAGACCGGACACGCGGCCACCGTCCTCACAGGTCCTGGCGACGGGAAGGACGACGCGCAAGAAGAAACAGCAAAATGCCAAATGGCTTAGCGGTCTTGGCGGCTAAGGAGAAGGGCTAAGCAGGACGGAGGGGGAGGGAAACCGCGATGCTGGATGGGGCCAGGGAGGGCGAAGCGGTGGGCTGCGCGGGGATGCTGGGAAGTGTGCCAGGAGGGAAAGGCGAGCACTGGGGAAGAGCCGCACACGCCGGCGACTGCGTAGACGCCAGCGAGGCCAAGCAACAGGGGAGCCGAGAGGCCAGTGCTCGGACGAGGCCCGGGAAGGACCGGCTCACACGGGGTCCCATGGGCCACCCCCATGCCTGTGGCTGTCGGTCCGAGCCAGCGGAAAGCAGGAGGGCTCCTGGGGGGGGGGGGGCCTCTCGGTGGCTGTGCTCACGCAGGGGCACTGGGCCGCGGCCAGATTATTTTATAGATAATTTACGTGTTTACATGACAGAGAGAGAGCAAGAGGGCACAAGCAGGGGAAGTGGCAGGCAGAGGGACGGGCAGAGGGAGAAGCAGCGAGCCCGATGTGGGGCTCCATCCCGGGACCCCAGGATCGTGACCCGCACCGAAGGCAGACGCTCAACCCCAGACTTTGAACACATACACATCTGTGAAAGGGGCACCAAGATGACTCAGTGGCAGTGAATGTGGGCCACACACGAGAAGAGTCAACAGTGACTCTCCAGCCTGGGCCCTTACCAAGGAGATGAGTCAAATCCCCGTTGAGTCATCTGGGCGAGTCAAGGATGGAGAAGGATGTGGAGGCTTCCAGGGGGTAGGGGTCAGCTAAAATCAAGACTCCTAGTTCGATTTTAATTTCAAATAATGACTAGGTACTTTTTTTTTTTTTTTTTTTTTTTTTTTTAGCATAAGTGAGTCCCACCACGTAGTATCTGAAATTTGAATTTCACTGAGCATGTGCTTTGGGGTTTTGTTCCATTTGGGGGCGTTTTGTTTGCTTGCTTTAGTTTAAATCCGACAGTCCGACTAAGGAACGAGTTTAGTCCGGGACCCGGTAAGCCTGCGACAGGTCACAGGCCCCCCACAGGAGAGGGAGAGCGGCAGGTGCACACCTGAGCCCAGGGGTCGGGGTCAGGCCCCGCTCAGGGGAAGCACTCAGGCCTTGTCAGCCGACGCCCGCCGGTCTCTTAAACCCTGAGGCCGGATGAGCTGGATGAGCTGGCGAAGAGTGAGTCCCTGAGTCCAGAGGAGAGAAGGAGCCGGGAGGCGAGCCCCAGGGCAGTCGGGGAGACGCAGGAGGTGGAGGAAGACCAACCGGGAGGGAAGAGAAGTGAGGAGCGTGAGACAGAGGGCTCGGTTGGAAGGGGCCGAGCAAGGGCCCAGGGCACCAGCGCTGCTTCTGAGGAGTCTGACTACGAAGGAGAATTGGGGTGAGGGGGACTGTGTGGCTTTGCAGCCAGGGAAGCAGCAGCACATGAATCAGGGAAAGACCCAGAACAGAGCAGACGGGGAAGGCGGGGGGAAAAGACGAGGACTGGGCCAGGGTGGGACTTGGGTGCACGTGGGGTGCTAGAGGCCTGGCGGCACTGAGAACAGCCCTGTGCCCCTCGACGTGGGTACAGACGCCCGGGGGGGGGGGGGGCCTTGGTGTCCCGGGGGGAAGGCGCATCCCGGGACAGCCCCTCTGGCCCTCCCACAGCCCAGAGCCCTCATCCTTCTGCCGGCGGGTCGCTGCCCCAGAGAGGAGAGGGCCTGGCACCCAGGCCTGGCCGCCGTGGACCGAGGACACCCCAGCCCGTGGACCCGGGATACCCCAGCCCCAGAGGAAAGCGCCCGCCTGACACCTGGGCACAGTTCCAGCCCCAGGGGCCTCCCGAGAGTACGGCCAGCGGGTGCCGAGACCTGGGCGGGAGGAGCGCGGGGCCAGGACTCGGGCCTCCCACCCGAGAGCAGGTGTAGGCCCCGAGGCGGGTGTGGGCGGCCGGGCACCTCTAAGCCGCAGCCCCAGCCCCAGCCCGAGGCCAGCTATGGCCTACATGGCCTCCCACACACTCCTGGCTCGGAGCAGAGCGGGGAAGTGGGGCAGCAGCCTCCAGCCTCTCCCCGCGTGGGGTCCCCCAGGGAAGCCCGGCCCGCGGCAGCACCCTCGCCAGGAAGTCACCAGGGCGCCGGAGCCCAAGACCTGGGCCGCGCAGGTGCACGAGCCACGGAACCCTGGCGATCCACCTGTGAAACCCGACGCACGCACGACCACAGGCCACGCACTCGCACAGCCCCCCCCGCCCCCTCCCCGTCAACACACGGCCACGTTCCCACACACCACCGTGCACCGCGCACACACACAGAGCCCCTGCACCCCCGCCCCGCCAACACACAGCCACAGTCCCACGCACGACCGTGCGCCCCACTGGACGCAGCTTCAAACAGTAAGGGAGCGTCTGGGCTCCCTGTGGCCTTAGGGCTCTTGGGCATGTCCTGGAAACCAGAGGCGCTGCAGGGCCTGATGGCAGCCGAGAGTGGGAGCCGCTGCGAAGGGACAAAAGGGACCCCGGGACCATGTGTGGCCAGAGGGCAAAGCGGGGCTCGGGCGGCACTTGGGGGTGCCGCGGGGAGAGCGGGCTTTGGCAGGTGCGTGCCCGACCCACGGGGCAGCGACCTGGGCCCACCTGGGGCTGCAGGAGTCCTCCCAGGAGGATGGTGGGAGAAAGGCTGCTCAGCCCGCATCCTGGGAGGGGCGCTCCTCACCGCGACTAAACCACAGGTCGTGAAAGATCAGATTTTAATACGTGTGACTGCACGAAAAATGCTCTGATCCTGCGTGGCAGGAACTGCTTATATGATGTCAGAACACCCTGAGTGTGCAACGGGGGGGTGGGGCTCGTAGGCAGAGGGCTGCTTTGTTGAATTTATCAAGGGCTCCTAACAATTCCATTATGGGGAAAAAAAGGAAGGGAGGAAGGGAGGAAGGGAGGGAGGGAGGGAGAGGGAGGGAGGAAGGAAGGAAGGAAGAAGAAGAAGAGAGAGAGAGAGAAAGAAAGGAAAGAAAGAAAGAAAGAAAGAAAGAAAAGGAATGAAAGAAAGAAAAATCGATTATGTAAGAGTCCAGGGGAGGACACGGTAAAGGCAAAGGATGGTTCACGGGAAAACAAAACGGACGCGGAGGCTTCCCAAAGCCCCTCATCCTCCCCTGTGATAAGAGAAATCACACACAACGGAAGCTAAGGACAGGCCGCTGGCGAAGGTCGCGCGGGGTGACGGTCTCCATCGGCCAGGATGGGGAGGACGGAGCCGTGGGTCCGCAGAGAAGGTCTGGCCTTATCCGTCAAAATTACAAATAAGCGCACCTGCAACCCCAAACCTGTACTTGGGAGAAGGAATCCTACGGACTGAATTTTAAAATGTGTTAAGTGAAGTTTGTCCAAGGAGGCGCAGGGGCGTTGATAGTGGAAAGAGGGAAGCAGGTGATCACGCGTGGCGTGACCCTCCATCAACGTGGGGCTGCTAAATGTATCACAGGAGATGCGCCACCCGGCTGTGCGGTCCCCTCTAGAGACACGGGCCTCCGGCACCGGCGGGAGGGGGGCCGCTGTCCTGGGGGTGGGACATCGTTGTACCCACAGAGGAAACCGTCCTGCGCTTGGTCAAATGAAAACAGCAAAGGGGGCACCTGGGGGCTCCGTCAGTTAAGTGTCCAGCTCTTGGTTTCAGAGCTGGTTGTGATCTTGCGGTCACGGGATCGGGCCCCGCATAGAGCTCCATGCTCTCTCTCTCCCTGGCCCCCGTCTCAAATAAATAGATAAATAAAATCTTAAAAAAAAAAATACAGCAAAGCACAGAACCGCGGCTGGCCTCCCTTGGGTAATGCCGAAGGAGGAGCATCTACGCAGTCAAAGATGGAGGGTTGTCCATCCATCGGGACAGAAAGGAAAAGCAAGCACGTGGAACCTGGTGATGGGGTGGGCAGCCCGCCCAGGGAGCTGGGGTTCAGGGAGGCATCAGGAGCAGAGCCCCCGGGCCCCAGGCCTTCACCAGGAGAACAGAGGCCAAGCCCTGGGACGTGCCCACGCGGGACACCAGCACGTGAAGCCTCCCAGGCACCCGGAAGCTCAGACGGTGGAGCCTGGGATGCCAGAGGCAGGAAGTGTCCCGAGGAGGAACTGGGTCGCTGTGCCACGGGCTTCCGTAGGCCCAGTGGTGAGGACGGCTGTGACTGTTGCAGTGACCTTGACACGGCCGCCGTGGTGACCGGCGGTGACCATCCGCGCCGTGGATAGGACGCTGTGCAAATGGGTACAAGAGGGACTAGGAAGGCAGTGGGGGCAGCTTTGCCCCGAAATGCCGGGGAGCAACAGGTGGGTCCTCGCAGGACACTGCAAACTCACCGCCCCCCCGCCCCCCGACACACACACAGGAGCACCCGGGCCACCACCACGGGGTCTCAGTGCTTGTCGGGGGCCACAGCCCAGTGAGTAACGGTGGTGTCTGCCCCTGGTTTTGCTCTCCGGCCACGGGCCGACACCCCCTGAGCCGGCTCTGCTGCTTCCTGTCTGCGCGACCCCGGGTGTCACCCAGCCTTACAGGGCCTCGGGCTCCTCACTCTGAAAAGCGGGAAGAGCCGCGCCCCCCACGTGGGGCGCCCTGGGGGACAAAGTCTCCAGGCCGTGCCTGCCGCAAAGACGGTTCCCAACACCCTGTGCGGGGTGGGCGCCCCGTCCAAACCACGAGTAAGTAAGTAGGGTGACCCCGTAAGTGATCTCCCAGGTGTGGGGGCACTTCTGAGAGTCAGGGGGTGATGTTCCTCACCCCAGGCCACAGGCGCCAACCCAAGCAGTCCTGGGAAAATGCTGTCTGCAACCCTGGTGTCAGCATCACCATCTCCATGGAGACAGTGAGGTGACTAAGCTCCCAGGACTCCCACCGCCCCTTGTGACCCGGGCAGCCCGCCTCCTCCCGCAGACCCCGGGGGCAGGCGCTCCAGCCCCAGCACCCCCACCCAGGGCCTGCCCCTCCTCATAATTACTGGCAACCACCACGGGCCCCCACCCAGGCTCCTTCCCAGGCACCCGATTAGTGTGGACGCAGTCTGCTCCGCACCTGGCTCTGCAGAGGGTGCCTCCTGGGGGGGCAGACACCGTGGGGGAAGACCCCGGAGCCCCCCAGCCCGCCCCACTGTTGGGGGGAGGCCCCGGAGCCCCCAGAGTCCTGCGCCCACCCTGGGGGGAGGCCCCGGAGCCCCCAGCCCCGCCCCACCGTCAGGGGGAGGCCCCGGAGCCTCCAGAGCCCCGCCCCACTGCTGGGGGGAGGCCCCGGAGCCCCCCAGCCCCGCCCCACTGTCAGGGGGAGGCCCCGGAGCCCCCAGAGCCCAGTCCCACTGTCTGGGGGAGGCCCCGGAGCCCCCCAGAGCCCCGTCCCACTGTCAGGGGGAGGCCCCGGAGCCCCCCAGAGCCCCGCCCCACTGTCAGGGGGAGGCCCCGGAGCCCCCCAGCCCCGCCCCCCTGCTGGGGGGAGGCCCCGGAGCCCCCCAGCCCCGCCCCACTGTCAGGGGGAGGCCCGGGAGCCCCCCAGCCCCGCCCCACTGTCAGGGGGAGGCCCGGGAGCCCCCCAGCCCCGCCCCACCGTCGGGGGGAGGCCCCGGGAGCCCCCAGCCCCGCCCCACCCCGGGGGGAGGCCCCGGAGCCCCCCAGCCCCGCCCCACCGTCGGGGGGAGCCCCCGGGAGCCCCCAGCCCCGCCCCACTGCCAGGGGGAGGCCCCCAGCCCCCAGAGCCCCGTCCCACTGTCTGGGGGAGGCCCCGGAGCCCCCCAGCCCCGCCCCACTGTCAGGGGGAGGCCCCGGAGCCCCCAGAGCCCCGCCCCCCTGCTGGGGGGAGGCCCCGGAGCCCCCCAGCCCCGCCCCACTGTCAGGGGGAGGCCCGGGAGCCCCCCAGCCCCGCCCCACTGTCTGGGGGAGGCCCCGGAGCCCCCCAGCCCCGCCCCACCGTCGGGGGGAGGCCCCGGGAGCCCCCAGCCCCGCCCCACTGCCAGGGGGAGGCCCCCAGCCCCCAGCCCCCAGCCCCTCCCCTCGGTCGCGGGCGGCCCCGGGCTGCAGGGCGCGGCGCGGCGTGGGCGAGCAGGCTGCGGGCTGTCCCGGGCTGTCCCGGCCGCGGCTTCCCAGCGCCGCCCGCCCCGGAGCTCAGTGGAGCCCTCGCCGCGGCCCTGCCCGCGGCCGCCGATGCCCCCATTTCCCGCACGGAGAAACCGAGGCTCGGAGCAGCGCCGCGCCCCGCGGAAGGCCGCCCGGCCGGGGGGGCCCCGGGCTGCCCCCCGCCCCCCGGTGAGTGCCCCCCGCGACCCCGGGGCCCGGCGAGGCGCGGGCGGGGCGGGGGCCGAGGGGCCTCCCGGGCACCCACCGCCTTCTCGCCCCTGCATCCTGGGCGGGGTGCGCGCCCCAGGGTGGACGGTTCCGCGGACCCCTCTCCCCCCCACGTCTGCAGAGTCGCGAGCTGCTGCCGGGGACAGAGAGAGGCGGGGGCGGCGGGGGCGGCGGGTGAGCGGTATGTGGGGGGTCGGTGGTCCCCGCGGTGGCACTGGGGGGCCTGGCCTCGCGGGGCAAGGCTCGACCCCGGGGTAGGAAAAAGCGGGTGGTGTTGGGGGCCAGCCCGGGGTAATCAGAACCGGCTCCACCAGTCCCCGATCTGGGCTCGGAGGGAAATTCTTTGCAGGTGAGTCGAGTCCCCGGGCTGTGTCAGGTGGGGCTGGACAGACAGGGCCGGAAGGTGCACGCAGGAGGGGGCTGCACCCAGGTGGGTGTCCGAGGCACGGTCCCCTCCCGGAGGGCTGGCAGCCAGGGCTGCAACCACCACTCCGGGGGTTTGGAGCTCCCACCAGGTGAGTGGCCGGCTGGGGAGGGAATGCGCCCAAGAGCCTCCCCGCAGCTCCACAAAGTAGGAATTCCTTCCCTGGAGAGATAAGGAGTGGATGCCAAAAATATCAAGGGGTTCTTGGAAGTCACCTGGCTAGTCAGTGGCCGAGCGGAGGCCAGGATCCAGGTAGGACGCAGGGCTCAGCGCCCATTCCGCTGCGGCCCCCCAAGGCCAGGTGTGGGAGGAGCAGGTGCGGGAGAAGAGGATGGTCTCCTGGGGGAAGGTCTCGTTCAGAACCCCCATCCCGCCACGCATCCCCAGAGAACAGGCACCCGGGGACCCAGGTGTCCAGAGGCAACCGTGCCTCCTCCTGTCCGGAGTGGGGGAGCCCTTCCCCTGGGCTGCCGGGTCCAGACTGTTCCTCGGGAGCAGCGCCTGCACCTCACCCGGGGAGTCCGCGGGTGGGGGTTAGTTTACCCGCCCAGCATCCCGGGGCCTACTATGTGCCAGCCCAGGCGGGCGCTGGGCATAAAGCAGCAGGCAAGAGGCGCTGCGCCCCAGTGAGGGCGACGGTGATAAGCAGAAACAAAACAGCGTTTTGGCTTCAGGTGGTGGTTAAACTCAAGGAAGAAAATGAAGGGGACGGGAGGGCAGGGGCTCCTTGATCCAGAGTAATGTGTGGAGGCCACCAAGGCGATGTGTGAGCAGAGCCCTCAGTGATGAGAAGGACCCGGCCACACAGGGTTCTGGGGACAGAGCCGTCTAGGCCGCAGGGACATTTGCAAAACCCCAAAAACCCCCAGTGTGGCCAGAGCCGAGAGGATCAGGGCGAGGCTACAGGAGAGGAGGGCAAGAACTGGGAATAATTCGGAGCGTTACGTGAAGCCAGTAGAAAGTTTCAAACAACAGTGACGCGATCCAGTCTAACGGACTCTAGGGACCCAGGACGGGAAGCTGAAAGGCCAGCGAGGAGACCGTGTGTGACACCCGCAGGCGCCACGGGGCTGGGGGGTGGGGAGGGCGATCTTGCAGGGTCTGCACCTGCACGCCTCTTGCACGCTCACACACCCAGCTCCAAGAGCGCCCGCGTGTGTGCACAGGCCCACACAGGCACACGGGGAGACACGTGTTCCCACACCCAGGCCGGCACCCAGAAGTTCTCCGGCCGACCCGCCCGTCCACACCCTCTGAGTCACTCCAGCGCTGGGAAGAAAATGTGTGATTCAAGGGCCTGAACAAAGTATGGCTCCCTCCCACAAAGGCCTGGCATCCGGCTGGGGCTCCCCCCAGGCTCTGGCACCGAGAGGCGGGAACGCAGTCTCTAGAGTTCCCCTGGGCCTGGGGCGCCGGGAGCCAGACCGTTATCACATCCCCCAGTCACCCCCAACCTGAATGGTCTTCCAACTTCACCACCTGCTGACTGTGAGACCTTGGGGAGGTTATTTCTCCTCTCCACGGGAATTTCCTCTCTAGCACGGGGGTTGCTGGGGAGGGAGAGTTTCCTCCGCCCTTCAGGGTCCTTCTAGCTGGGGGCGCCCGGGGGGCTCAGTGCTGGAGCTCCTGCCTTCGGCCCAGGGCATGACCCCGGGGTCCCGGGATCGAGTCCCGCATCGGGCTTCCCGCATGGAGCCTGCTTCTTCCTCTGCCTGTGTCTCCGCCTCTCTCTGTGGGTCTCTCATGAAAAAATAAATACAATCTTTAAAAATTTTTTTAAAAAAGTCCTTCTAGCTGGACTCAGAATAATTAACAGGAGGAAATCTAGTTTAATCGAGTATATATGGGGAACCCACACAGGTATGAGACTCCAAATACAGGTAAAATGAGGTAGACGTGTCATCCTGAAGTAAAGAGAAGGGAATAGGGAGTCAGGGACTTCAGAGGTAAGGGATATTTAGGAAATATTTAGGAAAGTAGACACATTTAGGAAATAAATGTCTTCTTGGCCACTCAGAGACAGTGGGACGTAGAGGACTTTGGTCAAACAGGCCTTGCCAGTTTCCTCCCTAGTTATCTGTGCTGACACCTCTCTTCCCGGAGCAGGTCCTCTATCTGAATTCCTTTAGGCAGCTGGAGGACAGGTGAAGAGCTTTTTCTGAATCTGATGGGTTTTGATTTTTTTTTTTAAGATTTTATTTATTTATTCATGAGACTCACTTCCCGCCCCCCTCCCCCCGTCACGCCCTGTACCCAAGGCAGATGCTCAACCTCCAAGCCTTCCCAGGGGCCCCGTTTTGATTGTTTTTAACCCAAAGCGATCTTCATGGCCAAGTGACCTATTCCAGGGTGGCCCACCCTCTGCCCCTCGGGGCCCACAGCCCCACCCTCACAGGGCCTCAGTGAAATCGGCCAGAACCTGGCCTGGGGCAGCATTGGACAGAGAAGGGGAGGGGAGGTGGTGCAGAGCACAGCCTTGAGCCCAACTGTAGATTTTTTCTTTTATTTTGTTTTTTAAAGAATTCATGTATTTATTCATGAAAGACAGAGACAGAGAGGCAGAGACAAAGACAAAGGGAGAAGCAGGCTCCATGCAGGGAGGTGATGCGGGACTCGATCCCAGGTCTCCAGGATCATGCCCTGGGCTGCAGGCAGATGCTTCACACCTGAGCCGCCCAGGTGCCCCCCAACCCTAGTTTTAAATGCGTGACGTGGCATCTAGATTTCAGCGAGTGGCCCGCGGTACTGAGCCCTTACTCGGAGCTAAGTGCTTTACAGCTGTTACCTCCATCCGCACAGGAGGAGCGTAATAGTATCTTCCTGGTGTGCTCACTTTTTTTTAATTTAAACTCAATTTGCCAACGTGTACATCATTAGCTTCAGAGGTAGTTTGTTTCCAATTATTCATGGTGGGGGAGGGTCATTGTGGAGCTCCAGCTCCGTGGATCAGCAAGCACACGTTCCCTTCCTCCCCACGCTCAGGCCCTGAGGCTGGGATGGTCATGTGACCTCCCTACACCTGCCCCACCTGACGCAGAGCCTGGGGACAGGAGCAGCCCTGACCCCAAGTCATTGGCTGATCCAGCGGATCCCTCCAGGGGAACCCCGGACGCACACACCCCACCAGCGTCCCTGAGTCACTGACGCGGCCTTTTCCCTCTGACTCCGGCAGGTGGGCTCGGGCCCCGGCTGCCCGGCCGGACGCCATGGACTGGAAGACGCTGCAGGCCCTGCTGAGCGGCGTGAACAAGTACTCCACGGCCTTCGGGCGCATCTGGCTGTCGGTGGTGTTCGTCTTCCGGGTCCTGGTGTACGTGGTGGCCGCCGAGCGCGTGTGGGGCGACGAGCAGAAGGACTTCGACTGCAACACCAAGCAGCCCGGCTGCACCAACGTCTGCTACGACGACTTCTTCCCCATCTCCAACATCCGGCTCTGGGCGCTGCAGCTCATCTTCGTCACCTGCCCGTCGCTGCTAGTCATGCTGCATGTGGCCTACCGCGAGGAGCGCGAGCGCCGCCACCGGCTCAAGCACGGGGACCAGTGCGCCCGGCTGTACGCCGACGCGGGCAAGAAGCACGGCGGCCTGTGGTGGACCTACCTGCTCAGCCTCGTCTTCAAGCTCGCCATCGAGCTCCTCTTTCTGTACGTGCTGCACACGCTGTGGCGCGGCTTTGCCATGCCGCGCCTGGTGCAGTGCGCCAACGTGGCCCCCTGCCCCAACGTGGTGGACTGCTACATCGCGCGGCCCACCGAGAAGAAGGTCTTCACCTACTTCATGGTGGGCGCCTCCGCCGTCTGCATCGTGCTCACCATCTGCGAGATCTGCTATCTCATCTTCCACAGGCTCCTGCGCCGCGTAACCAGGAACAGGTCCCCCAAGAGCCGCGGCCCCCCATCCTCCACCAGCCGGGCCTCCACCTGCCGCTGCCACCACAAGCTGGTGGACGCTGGAGAGCTGGGCTGCGACGGCGGTGACGACGAGGGGCACGCATCAGCGCCCCACATGACCCCCATATGACCTCCCCGGCGGGGCAGCGACCCTGGAGCTACCCCCGGGGCCAGGTACGGGGGCGGGGGGTCCTACAGGTGCTGGCTGCCCCCACTCTGAACTCACTCATCTATCCAGTTTCATTTTAGGGGCAGACTTTTTGAGCACGGGGCACTGCGCCGTCTGCCTGGGGGTAAATCGGAGCCCAGGATGAGCGGCCGGCCCCTGGGGGACGCAGCCCCTGAAACAAGCCAGTCACCTGCCGCCTGCAAGGGGACACCTGGGGGGGCCCACGGGAGGCGGCGGCCGGCCGGGCGAGGCTTCCCCGAGGCAGTGGTGCTCTCTGGCAGAGAGAACAGCAGGTGCAGAGCCTCGGAGGCCACGAGGAGGGAGATGCCTGTCCTGGTGGGACCCACCGGATCCAAGGGAGTCCCCACTCCGTCCGGACGAGCGCCCAGCTTTCTGGGCTGGGGAGGAAGTCGTCCCAGCAGTGGGACATCTGGAGGCCGGACAGTGAGCGCGTGAAGAGGAGCGGGAGGCGGCTCCGGGGACACTGGCTCCTGCCCGAGGGACGCCGTGACCTTCTCCGACCCCACGGCCCTCAGGGGAAGCCTGCGCAATCCCATTCTCTGCTGCGCCCCCAGGTTCAGGCAGCTTTGCTCCCATCTGCCCCCCAGATGTGCTGACCCGCCTCTGAGACCTGAGGCCGATGCTCCTAGAAATCAATAAAGCCTGTGTTTTATAGAGTGGCCCCATCCTGTGTCCTGCGCTCCCCCCCCAAGAGCCTGAGGGCAGGGATGGCACCCCGGGGTTGGGGTGAAGCAAGGGTGGGGCCGAGCCAAGGCTGGAGCAGAAGTTAGGGGCTGGGCCGGGAACCGACCGGCCGCGTTGTGATTACAGGTGCGGTCACAGGAGGGCACTGCGCTCCCTCCGCAACAGCACTGGTGGCCTTTCCAGAGCCGCCGGAGCGCACGCGCAAAACCAGCGTCCTCTCTGTGGACGAGTCACCCCCCTCCGCCTTGACAGCCCGGGCTCCCCAGGAACCGCATCCCCACCTGCGTGCACAGCATCCCCGTGACTCACGCTCTCGCTCCCTACGTGTGCTCGCAGCAGGCCACCGGTCTCCAAACTCCCAGCCCCACTCCAGCGTCATTCAGCTCCATCCTCTCCCCAAGCGGCGTCAGCACCCCGGGCCCTGGCTGGAGGCTGAGCCCGCGGCGGGAGGAGGAGCCGAGCTCACCAGCCCAGGGCCTGGGGGACACAGGAATGCGCTCGCCCCGGAGAGGGGGTGGGGACCGGCCACGTAGAGGACACCGGCATCCAGGCCAGGCCAGAGTGGAGAGCAAAGGGGGTGCGGCGCTCGACGAAATCCAGGAAGACATTTAGCGACCGTGACAGCCAGAGCCAGTGGCCAGAGACGTAGGGGCCGCGAGCCAGGAGCCCACGCAGGCAGGAGAGGGCAGGGCTCTGCGCCCACGGGACGGGCTGTGGCTCACCTGTGCCCCTTCATCGGCAGGCTGGGTATGCCAGCCGACTTCGAGGGCGCCGGGGGTGGGCGAACACACCCCCCCCACCCCCGGGTCTGGATCACAGCTGAGCCACCGCGCTGCACCTGGCGCAGACCTTCAGGACCTCAGACCCGTCACCAGTGCCGGGGACGTGCATCAGTCAGGGTCCCAAGCAGAGACAGGCACTTAGAAGGGCTTCTTTGAGGGGCTGCTTTAAAAGTTATGGGCACGACTGGGGCACCCGGTCCCTGGATGAGGCGTCTGACTCCTGATTTCAGCTCAAGTCACGATCCCAGAGGCGTGAGACCCGGCCCAGCATCGGGCTCCAGGCCAGGTGTGGCGCCTGCTGGGGATGCTCTGTGTCTCCCTTCTCCCATAGTCACCGGTGTCCCTGCCCCAGGCACCCCAAGCTCACCCACCCGGGATGCCCTCAGCCGTCCCTGCCCCGGGGGACCTCGAGCTCAGCCACCGGGGATGCCCTTGGCCGTCCCTGCCCAGGGGTCCCCAACCTCACCCACCCAAGGGTCCCCTCGGCCGTCCCTGCCCCAGAGGCCCCGAGCTCACCCACTCGGGATGCCCTTGGCCGTCCCTGCCCTGGGGGTCTCCGAGCTCACCCACCTGCCACCCCCCCCCCCGCCCCCGCCATCCCGGCATGACTGCTCCTCCAGCCCCAGCTGGGCTTCTGCAGATTGCGGTTGGAACGCGGTGGAAGGAATGTCCCCGCCCCGCGCCCACCTTGGGCCTGAGCAGGACCACTCCGCGTCCCCAGCAGCACATGTTCACCGTCCGAGTCCCCGCACCAGGCTGTCGCCACAAGGTGGCTCTCGTGTCCCCCGGTCTGCTCTCAGTCCCCGTGGCGGGAGGACGCACTTGGGATTGCAGAAAGGCTGGGTTGGGGTCAGACCCGCAGCCCCGCGGCCACGCCGCCTGCAGGAAGGAGCACGGCCACCACGCCGCCAGGGTGAACGGGAGACTGTCTCGGACCCGTCACCCTGGTCCAAAGCTATTACAGACTGAATATTCGCGTCCCCCCAAGATTCATACGTTGAAATCCTACCCTCCGCGTGACGGCGTGTGGAACGGGGGCCTTCCGAGATGGAGCCTCAGGAATGGGATTGGTGCCACTCAAAGAAGAGACACGGGAGGGATGACCTTTGCCTCCTCACCCTGGGAGGACAGCCCCGGGTAAAGCGGGAAGGGGTCGTCCCCAGGAGCCCAGCCACGCTGGACCCCCCCCACCCCGATCCCGGGCCTCCGGCCCCCAGAACTGCGAGAAGCACATTTCCGCCATCTGAGCCCCCGGTGTGTGGCACTGGGTCCTGGCGCAGGAGCGAGGGCAGCCCCATCAGCGGCCCCTGGGCCTCAGGGCCTTTGCACTCTCTCTTGGTTCCTTCCACCTGGAAGGCGCTGTCCCCCACCCCCCAGAGCCACAGGGCTCCCTCCCTCCCTCCCTCCCTCCCTCCCTTCAGGTTGCAATTCCCTTCAACAGGGAAACTGCGCCCCCTGCACCCTCCCGCCCCTGCTTCCCACGAAGCATTTGTCACCACCTCGCAGGTCCCCACAGCCACAGCGTAAAATCCACCAGGGCAGGGACTCTGAGGTCGGCCCCGGCTTGATCTCCAGTGTCTAGGACAGTGTCTCAGCACCCGGGGTGCTCAGTAAAACTCTGTGGAATTAGTAAATGCCTACATGGACCCTGCTACGATGGGGGGCTTGGGGGGGGTATAAATGCGACCCAGCCCCTGCCCTCCGGAGCCCCAGGCCAAGGGGGCGGAGACAGTACGTGATGCCCCTAGGGTGGGAGGACTGAAGCAGCAGGTGTTTAGCCAGAACAGAACTTCAGATTTGCAAGATGAGAAAGTTCAGGGGCTTGGTCCTCGACCCCGCGGACGTACTTAGGACGCACATTTCTAAATGGCACATTTCTAAATGGTTAGAACGGTCAATTTTATGTTGTGTGTCTTTCAACAACAAAGATAAAAATTTTAAAAACAACAACAGGTCCGCAGATAAAACAACGTGGGCGGTATCTGAGCCCCCAGCAGCGCCAGGGCTCACCTAGCCAACCTGGCGCAGGCCGGGGCCAGCACAGGGACTTCTGGGGGACGGGGCGGGGGTGGGGGGGGGTGGCACACAGCAGAATCCTGAATGACGTGAGGGCGCTGCTGCAGGGGGGACGCAGGGACACAGGCCCGGGGCCCCCCGCAGTGAAGGCGGGCAGGGGGATGAGGCCGGGAGGGCAACGGGAGCCACAGCGGGGCCGCGTGCACCAGACCCTGGCGGGGGAGGCCAGGAGACCGGCTGGGAGGCCACTGAGGCAGTGGGAACAGAGGGAGGGTGGGGCTCCGGGATGACCCCCAGGCGGAGCGGCCACCCCGGGGGCTGACCCCACCCTGCTTCCTTGGAAAGCGCGACCCCAGGGCGCCGAGGAAGGGCTGAGGACACGGTGAAGGGCCTTGCCGTCCCCACCTGCTCCCCCTCCTGCCAGCAGATGACGTCAGGCCCAGGAGAGGAACTCTGGGAGCAGAGGCCTGGGGGGGGGCCTCCAGGGACCTCCGTTCTCATGCCCTCAGGGGTCAGGGCTAAGTGGGCGCAGTTGTCCGCGGTGGAAATCCAGGAGGCTGGGCCCGGCCTGGCCCCAAGGGACGGGCCTGGGAGGGAGGCCTGAGCCAAGGTCTGGGCCAAGCCCACCCCCCTCACCGCCCACAAGTCCTGTGGCTCTCAGGGACCCATCCCTGGGTCACCGGGAGTCCAAGGACTGGAGCTTTTTAAGGCAACTGCTTTGTTTCTGAGTTCCAGGGCCGAGCCGTGGGCTGCCTGGATCTCCTATCCCCTCCGCCACCCCCCGCCCCCTGCTCATTACCAGCCACTACTATCCCCATTCTACAGAGGAAGAAACTGAGGCACCGGGGTCAACAGCAGAGTCGCAGCTTCTAGGCCCTTCTGCGTCTGCCCAGCAACATCTCAGCCCCCAAGGGGCAGCGGCCAAGGTCTCTGAGGCCCCCTCAACTGGCTAATTCCTCGAAAGCCTCACTAACCAAGTCTCCCCTTACTCACCCTGTAGTCGGCAAGAAAACTTTCCATATTTACAACCTCAGGCTTACCCCAGGGTTGGGATGCTCAGTTCCTGCCCCCTGGAGGGGTCGGTGGGGGAGGGGCAGGCACACCTGGCAGGTTTCCCGCCAAGCCCCACCCCGCGGACCAGGGCGACCCCTCCTGGAGGTTCATCCTCCCCGTTAAGGAGGCGGGTGCCGCCCACCTCTTATTGCTGAGAGTGGGATCCAAACTCAAGGTGGGGGGCCCTCCCCTTCAGCGTCCAGGGCCTCGGGGGGTGCTCAGTGACCTCTGATCGGCCGCCCCGAGTGGGGATGTTTGAGAAGCCGGGGAGGCTTCAGGCCGGGTGGAGAGCCAGCTCCCCCACACTCTGGGGGTGCAGAGAACCCCTCTCCCAGGGTGCTTTCCCGGTCCCCAGGGGCCGCCGAGTCCTGCACAGCCCGGGCCGCTGGCCCACCCACAAATCAGCGGCCTTCTGGCTCCTTTCCTCTACCAAGGGCAAGAGGCCCCTAGGGTTAAAGAAAGGCCCTTCCGGGGAGGCGCCCACACCCTTACCCCCATCTGCCCATCCCTCGAGCCCTCAGGTCAGCTGCAGGACCAGAAAGTTCTCAGCGATCCCTTCACGCCCAGCCGTCCTAAGGCGCTCGGGTTCCAGAACCAGGAGGGTCGGGCTGGAACACGGCGCAAAGGGCAAAGCAGGGGCCGCAGACCCCCCCACCCCCAGGCCCCCCAGGCCCGTCCTCGGCCTGCCTGGGGCGCCTGCACCTCCCCGGCCCGTCCCCGCCCCACAGCGCCGCTTCCTGCCCCCACCCCGCCCCTCGGCGCTATTTAAGGCCCCGCCGCCCGGCGCCGTCCAGCTTCCCCGCCGCCCAGCAGGCAGGAGGCAGGCGGTGAGTGGGGCGGAGAGAGGGGCTGGGGGACCCGGGCGCCACCTGCCAGGCAGCAGGGGACACGTCCGCCACCGCCGGGGCCGGGGTTGCTCGGGGTCGTGGGGAGCCCCAACGGCCGCGCTCACCCAGCCGGCCCGTGACCAGGCTTCCCGTCAGCCTGTCCCTGTGTTCCTATAGCCCTAGGAGGTAAGAGTATTGCGTCCCTTTTATGGGGAGAGGACACTCAGGTGCAGAGGTCGCTGCTCACCCAGGGGGAGTCGGCGAGGGGGAGGGAGGACCAGCGCCTGGCTCTAAACAGCGTGGCTCCAAGAAGAGGCACCTCCCTGCACCCTTCCCTCCGCTCTCTGATGTTCTGGGAACTTTGCAGCCCCCACCCCCAACCCCGGGGCAGCCATCCCGCTAGGACAATTCTTTCAAGAGTTGAGAACTTGGTAGCAACAGCTTGGGGGGCGGGGGGCGCAAGGAGGAAGGAGATTGGAGCAGCGGCCACGCTTCAGCAGCAGGTGGTCGCTATTGCTGACAGGTGGGACCATGACCTTTAGCGCCTAACGCCCCTCCCTCCGCCCCCCTCCCCACCACCAGCTGAAAGGTTAGAGTGAGGGCAGCTGGGTGAGCTACACTGGGCAGAAGAGTGGGGACCTGAGGCTTTGGGGCCCCTGAGAAGGTGAAGATAGCACCACCACCACCCGCACCCCAGACAGCGTGTCGGGGGCAGGAGGAAGGAGGGGCGAAGCATAGCTGTGTGGCCTCAAGTAAGTTCCTCAAATTCTCTGTTCCTATGAGCTCAGGAGCCTCAACTTGACCCAGATCTTGGGCTGTGTCAGCCTGGGACTCGGGCTGGGAACAGGAGGGACACAGATAGGTGACAGGACTAGGACCCTGGCTGTCTATCTGCCAGAGCTTAGTCGCCATCATCCAAGGACTGGCTTTTAGTCCTGCCCACCCTGCTGGGTGGGAGCCCCCCCGGCCAGCGCCCCCCTCCTTGAGCCTCAGTGTCCCTGTAGGCAAAATGGGCGTGGCCCGCCTCCCTGGGGCTGGTTGCCGGGACCACAAAGGAGGAGGCCGTGCTGACAGGTCCTGTCTCCCGCAGACGGAGGCCAGCGAGCCATGGGCGACTGGGGCTTCCTCGAGAAGCTGCTGGATCAGGTCCAGGAGCACTCGACTGTCGTGGGCAAGATCTGGCTGACGGTGCTTTTCATCTTCCGCATCCTCATCCTGGGCCTGGCTGGCGAGTCGGTGTGGGGCGACGAGCAGTCCGATTTCGAGTGCAACACGGCCCAGCCGGGCTGCACCAACGTCTGCTATGACCAGGCCTTCCCCATCTCCCACATCCGCTACTGGGTGCTGCAGTTCCTCTTCGTCAGCACGCCCACCCTGGTCTACCTGGGCCACGTCATCTACCTGTCTCGGCGCGAGGAGCGGCTGCGGCAGAAGGAGGGGGAGCTGCGGGCCCTGCCGGCCAAGGACCCGCGCGTGGAGCGGGCACTGGCAGCCGTCGAGCGTCAGATGGCCAAGATCTCAGTGGCGGAGGACGGCCGCCTGCGGATCCGCGGGGCGCTGATGGGCACCTACGTGGCCAGCGTGCTCTGTAAGAGCGTGCTGGAGGCCGGCTTCCTCTACGGCCAGTGGCGTCTCTACGGCTGGACCATGGAGCCCGTGTTTGTGTGCCAGCGCGCGCCCTGCCCCTACCTCGTGGACTGCTTCGTCTCGCGCCCCACGGAGAAGACTATCTTCATCATCTTCATGCTGGTGGTTGGACTCATCTCCCTGGTGCTCAACCTACTGGAGCTGGCTCACCTGCTGTGCCGCTGCCTCAGCCGGGGGATGAAGGCCCAGCGGGGCCAGGATGCCCCCCCACCCGGGGCGCCTCCTCGGAGCCCTATGCCGACCAGGTCTTCTTCTACCTGCCCATGGGAGAGGGACCCTCGTCCCCGCCGTGCCCCACCTACAACGGGCTCTCCTCCAGCGAGCAGAACTGGGCCAACCTGACTACGGAGGAGAGGCTGGCTTCCTCCAGGGCCCCCCTCTTCCTGGACCCACCCCCCGAGAGTGGCCAGAAATCCCCCAGTCGCCCCAGCAGCTCTGCTTCCAAGAAGCAGTATGTGTAGGGCCCGGGGCTTCGGTCACCCGACCGAGGGGCCCGGAGAAGTCTGGCGGCCTGGGATGCCCTGTCCTTGAAGACTGCAGGGAAGACGTGGGGAGGGGAGCAGGTGCTCACTGGCCAGGGGCCTCGTTGCAGCTTGTTCTTGGACACCTGGGGCCTTCCTGGTGAGCAGGAGGCACCAAGGTCTCCCCTCCAGGGCACGACCTTGCCTTGGGCATGGACAGAGCCAGCCTGGGGTGCTCTGGGCCAAGGGTGTTGCGGCACCTCCAGACTTTTTCACCTGGTTCAGAGCAAACCTGGAGCCAGTTTTACCCCAGCCTCACGGCAGCTCCACCTCCACCCACATTGTCCCCCCAGGAGGCTGATGGAGGCCGCGGGGTCGGCCTTGGTCACACACACACACACACACACACACACACACACACGCGGAGCCTGTGCTGGATCCGGCTCTGCCACAGGGACTGGTTCTCATTCTCCTCAATCCTCCCTAGTTCCACTGTTTATGCTTCTAAAATAAACAAGACTTGATCACAAGCTAGGTGTGTACTGATGCCGTCGTGGTGTCCTCCGAGGGGCGGGGGGGGCAGCTGCTTCGCCCTTCGCCCATCTCCCATCTCCCACCTCTTGGCCCGCCTGTGTGACCTGTCTTCGGCCTCGGCGACCCCAACTCCACCCAGCACCTTGAACCCTCACACCCCTACATCCTGCCTCTCAGCAGCCCTGCGTCTTAAACACTTATCTTTTGAAATGCCTCCCTCACGGTCCTCCTTCCCGTCCTCACCACCTGGGCCCCCACAGCAGCCAAAGCCATGCCAGTCCCCAACCTGCCCCCGTGGCCATCCAACACCCTGGCCGCCCTGCTACCCAAGCGTGCCTGCCAGCCCGTTCATCCGTTGTGAGCTGGGTCTTGGGTCTGAGGTTAGACCAGGGACTTGGGTCTTGGGCAAGACCAGGCTAGGTGGCCACACGAACACAGAGGCAAATGGGCAGTGGTCTAGGGATGAGAACCGTAGCGGGATCAGGGCCACGCAGAGTGGTGGGGACAGCGGTCTAAGGATGAGAACACCGTAGCGGGATCAGGGCCATGCAGAGCGGTGGGGACAGCAGTCTAGGGATGAGAACACTGTAGCGAGATCGGGGCCACGCAAAGCGGTGGGAACCGTGCAGGAGGGTGAAGACTTACGAATGAAGAGACGGAGCTATAAGCTCCGACTCACCAGTACTCCCTTCCTAGGGCTTTCGGAACAAAGCGCAACAGACTGGGGTGGCTTCAACAACAGAAACCTAAACTCTCACGGCCCTGGAGGCTCGAAGTCCTAGATCAAGGTGTCTGTAGGGTCGGTTCCTTCGGGGGCTGTGAAGGAGCGTGTGCTCCAGGCCTCCCTCCCAGCTTCTGGTGGTTGCTGGCCAGCTGTCACGTGTCTTGGCTGATGGAAGCATCACCCCCAACTCCGCCTTCATGTTCACGTGACATTCTCCCTCTGTGTGCATCTGTCCTCTGCGTCCACATTTTGTCATGAGGACACCACAGCCATATTGGATTTTTAAGGCCATTCTAATGGCTTTAACTTGATGACCTCTGCAAAGACCCTGTTTCCAAATAAGGTCACGTTCTGAGGTCCTGGCGGCTAGGACTCGGGCGACCTCTTTGGGGGAGGACACCACCCACACTGCCACCGCACCAGCCCTACCTCACCTCTAAGCACTGGTGAGCACTGGGGTGAGGCCAAGAAGAATGTTAAGTGTGTGTGGGACTCGGGTGTCTCTTTGGTGACGTGGGCCTGGAGGGAACCCGGCACCTTCCACCTTCCACTTCTTCCTCCCACCCGCCTATTCCTCACCACCACCCCCACCATCGAAGATGGTGACAGGCAATTCCCAGTCACGGCAAGAGCCCTAAGAGCCTTGACTCCTGCCTCCAGCTCCTCACACTCCCTTGACTCTGGTCCTTTGGCCTCACTGGGCCTCAGCTTCTCCACCGTGAAACGAAAGGGTTGAACGAGAAACAGGTATGCAGCAATAAGATACAAGGAGCGTTGCGGGGAGTGACCTGTCACTCATCCCTAGCCTACAGCTCCTGAGTGACGTGCTGTTTTCAACAATCAGCACAGATTCCGGTTTGTTCCTATAATAAGATCAGTTCCAGTCACTTGAGCTCACTTGCCTTCCTGAGTAGGAACGAAAGGGTCGGGGTTATGTGGCGTGCTCTGGGAATTCTGCGTGACCCAAGGTCACCTTATCTACAACCCACGGGAGCCTGTGAACGTCACAGGCAGCGCGTAACCAGAGTGGGCGGGTGGGCTGGTGATGTCAGACCTGTTCCCCATCGCTGGCCGCTGGGGCGCCGACCTCACCACTGCACCCCCGGCCCCCCGCGCCTCCACCCATGATCCTTCGTTTCCTTCTGGCTCTGACCTCAGCGTGACCACCAACGTTTGTCGGGCGAAGGCTCATCGGGGATCCTTAGAATGTACTTTCTCCCCTTACGACGTCCCCCACCAACACTGGCTCTGACCCCAAAGCCACCAAGGCTCAACCCTCTGTCCTTCCCCTGCAGGCCCCGGAGTCACACGCACCTGCCGCTGGCTGATGCTGAGTCTGCCCTTCTATTCTTCCGGCCGCCTCGGATTTCCAGAAGTCTCTGGCCAGTCGGCATGTTTGTCTACTTTCCGCTCAACACAAGCCTCACTCCGCTGGGCACTGGGCATGATAGTCGAGGTGGCCAGAATCCAGGTTATCACCTCTATGGACTCAAAATGTCCACCTCTATGTGCGACGTGGGATTAGATGAACTTTTCTATTCTCTTCTCCATATATAGACATTTTTTTTTTCAGACTATAAAGGTCAGGCTCAGATCATCGTAGACAATGAGATCCCAACATCCAGCCATAATCACTGTGAATATTCGGAAATAATTGCTTTCAGGCTCCTCCATGCATATTTTTAAATAAAATCTGAATGAAGGTGTGAAGGTGTACCTACAGTTTTGTGTTCTTTTTTCACTTTACATAAGTCATAAGCCTTCTCCCCACGTCATCAAGAGGGAAACGCGACTTAACGGCCTTATCGTTATCTCCTTAACCATGACCCTGATACTGGATTTTTAGGTTGTTTGCAATTAATTATCCTCTCTTATAAATTGTGCTGTGATGCAGGCGCCTGTGCACGAATGTTTTCCAAACTGCCTATTTCCTTAAAAGACAGCCATTCCAAGAAGCGAAATTACTGGGTCAAAAGTAGGGCATTTTTCATTCTAAAAAGTTAGGGGCTTTTTTTTTCCGATTATGGAAGTAATTCGCTGTGGATGATTCAGAGATGCAGACACGCACCAGCAAATTCTAAGAAGGGAAGGCACCAGACACCTCTGCGCATGGGGGACGAGGTGCAGCGGAAGAGGGGAGAGGGGCCCTAAGGCACGAGGCAGGAAGGATCCCTCCTCCCGCCCCCTTACAGGGACACAAGCTTGTGCTCACGAGAGGACGGAGCCGAGACTAAAAAAAAAATTATTCATGCGTTCAATAGCATTGTATGAAATTGCCTGTTTCAAGGCACCCACAGTGACATTATTAAATTTTTTTTCAATTCTTCTGTTAATTACTGGTCAGGAAAAAATATATATATATGATATCACCCTCTAACACATATGCCCTGATTACTGCCGGGGCTGGACATTTTAAAACTACTTCTTCGGCACTTCATGTTTCTTCTGTGGATTTTCCTTGCCCATTCTTCTCTTGGGTTTTGGTGTTTTCCAATCAATTTGCTTAAGCTCTTTATAGACAGAGGGTATCTGTCTCTCAGCAGCCCTGAGTTTTAAAGATAAAACTCTTTATCGGGCATACGTGTTATTAAAAAATTTCCTGGGCAGCTCCGGTGGCACAGCGGTTTAACGCTGCCTGCAGCCCGGGGTGTGATCCTGGAGGCCTGGGATCGAGTCCCACATCGGTCGGGCTCCCTGCATGGAGCCTGCTTCTCCCTCTGCCTGTGTCTCTGCCTCCTTTCTCTCTCTCTGAATAAATAAATAAATCTTTAAAAAAATAAATAAATAAAATAAAAAATTTCCTTAGTGTGTTATTTTGTCCTTCCTCACCGCTATGTGGTCAAGTTTATGGATTCCTTTCTGTACAATAATCTCATGTTCAGATCGTTTCTGCCTCTCTAGAATTATTTTTCAGCTTCTAATGTTTGACTCGTCTAGGACATAATAGGAGACAAATAAATAATTGTTGAATAAAATAATGAACAAATACATTGAGTTTAGCATATAAGGTGAGATGCTGACGTTTCCCACCCCCTCCGCCCCCGACTAACGATTCCAGCTGCGCTTACTGCATGAGCCTTCCTACACTAATTTGTGATATGGGCTTGACCACACACTACATTTTTATACATTAAACAATCCAGCCCAGGGCACGATCCTGGAGACCCAGGGTCGAATCCCACGTCGGGCTCCCGGTGCATGGAGCCTGCTTCTCCCTCTGCCTATGTCTCTGCCTCAATCTCCCTCTGTGTGTGACTATCATAAATAAATAAAAATTAAAAAAAATAATCCATTTCTGGACTATCTAAAATGCCATTCCATTGATTTATTAATGCATATGGTACTAATGCCCCTTGCACCAGTGTAGCTTGGGAACACACTCTAAAATCTGGCAGGGTATATTCTCCTATTTTTTTACTTCTTTTCAGAATCCTGAAAGCCATGTATATAGTCCCTAGGCAGGTGTCTGGAAGACCTTCTCAGTGGAATCTGATGGGTCCATCAGGAAAGCCCTGAAGATGTGGGCCCTAAGGGTCACTGGAGGTCACAGACCACTTGGTGGCCATGCAGTGATGACCAGTCATGAGACCCCACCCATTCACTCTGAGCTTCCCAGCCTTTTTTTTTTTTTTTTTTTTTTTTTTTTGGTGACCCTTCCTTAATATGAGCACCCAACCCAGAACGCCAGACATTTGAGGAAAGCACCTCATACGAAAGAGTCTGAAACAAGCCACGGAGTGCCCAGCCCAGTGGACATTATAGGTCCACACTGCTGAAAATTTTCAGGATGCAGGAGACCAAGTGATGAGCCTACAAGTGTGCAGAGAGATAACAGAGTTCCGCACGCGGTCTCAAGAATCAGAACACCAGCACGCTTTGGAACAATACTGGAAGCTACCGGACAATGGATCAATGCCTTCCAAATTCTGAGGAAAACGACTTTCAACCTGGAATTCTATATCCAGGCCAATGGCGGGTGCAGGTAGGCTATACGCTCTGCAATGGTTTCAATAGCATGACTCCTCTAAGGTTTGAACAAATGTGCCTTTAAAGCCAGTTGGGGGATCCCTGGGTGGCGCAGCGGTTTGGCGCCTGCCTTTGGCCCAGGGCGCGATCCTGGAGACCCGGGATCGAATCCAACGTTGGGCTCCCGGTGCATGGAGCCTGCTTCTCCCTCTGCCTGTGTCTCTGCCTCTCCCTCTCTCTCTCTGTATGACTATCATAAATTAAAAAAAAAAAAAAGCCAGTTGGACATGATGTCTTTTTTTTTTTTGCCTTCACTTACGTTTTTTAAAATATTTTATTTTATTTTGTTATTTATTCATGAGAGACTCAGAGAGAGAGAGAGAGGCAGAGGCACAGGCAGAGGGAGAAGCAGGCTCCATGAAGGGACCCCCCAACGTGGGACTCGATCCCGGGTCTCCAGGATCACGCCCTGAGCCGAAGGGAGGTGCTTAACCGCTGAACCACCCAGGGACCCCCATATTTTTTAAATTTTAGTTCCAGTACAGTTAACATACAGGTGCACACTATAGTGACTCGACACTTCTCTGGTCACCTGGTGCTCATCACAAGTGCCCTCCTCCTCCTTCATCCTCATCCCCTCAAACCGCCTCCCCTCTGGTGATAGTTGAGTCTTGTTTCTTGATTTGTTTCTCCTCCTCTTTTCTCTTTCCTTTTGTTTTTCACTTTCTCTCATCTGTTTTCTAAAATTCCACATATCAGTGAGATCATATGGTATTTTTCTTTCTCTGACTGACATATTTCGCTTAGCATTATGCTTTCTAAATCCATCTATGTCATTGCAAATGGCAAAATTTCATTCTGACAGATGTGAGGTGGTATCTCATAGTTCTTATTTGCATGTCCCTGATGCTGAGTGATGCTGAGCATCTTTTCATGTGCCTGTTGGCCATCTGGATGTTGTCACTCATCCATTCATATCTTCTGCTCACTTTTTAATTGGATTATTTGTTTTTTTGGTGCTTAGTTGTAGAAGTTCTTTATGTATTTTGGATACTAACCCTTTATCAGATATGTTATTTGCAAATAGCTTCTCCTATTCAGTAGGTTGCCTTTTAGTATCGTTGACTGTTTCTTTCACTACGCAGAAGCTTTTCATTTTGATGTAGTCCCAACAGTTTTTGTTTTCATTTCCCTTGCCTCAGAAGACAAATCCAGAAAAATGCTACTAGAGCCAATGTCAAAGAAATTACTGCTTGTGCTCTCTTCTAGGATTTTGATGGTCTCAGATCTCACATCTAGGTCTTTAACTGATTTTGCATTTATTTTTGCATCTGGTATAAAAAAGTGGTCCGGTTTCATTCGTTTGCATGTAGCTGTCCAGTTTTCCCAGCACCATTTGTTGAAGAGAATGTCTTTTTCCCATTGGATATCCTTCCCTTCTTTGTCAAAGATTAATTGATATATAATTGTGGGTTTATTTCTGGGTTTTCTATTCTGTTCCATTGATTTATGTGTCTATTTTTGTGCCAGTACAAAACTGTTTTGATTATATTACTTGAAGTCTGGAATTGTGATATCTCCAGCTTTGCTTTTTTTTTTTTTTTCAAGATAACTTCAGCTTATTTGGGGTCTTTTTTTTTTCCATACAAATTTTGATTGTTCAAGGTCTGTGAAAATACTGTTGGTATTTTGATAGAGATTGCATTAAATCTGTAGATTGCTTCAGGTAGTATAAACACTTTAACAATATTTGCTCTTCCAATCCATGAGCATGGAATTTCTTTCCATTTCTTTGTGTCATCTTCAATTTCTCTTATCATTGCTTTATAGTTTTCAGAGTACAGGTCTTTCATTTCTTTGGTTAGCTTTATTCCTAGGTATCTTATTTTTGGTGCAATTGTAAATGGGAGTGTTTTAATTTCCTGCTGCTTCATTATTAATGTATAGAAATGCAATACATTTCTAAACATTGGTTTTGTATCTGTGACTTTACTGAATTCATTTATCAGTTCTAAGAGATTTCTGGTGGTCTTTCAGGTTTTCTATTTATAGTCATGTCATCCGCAAATAGTGAAAGTTTTACTTCTTATCAGTTTGAATGCCTTTTTTTTTTTTTCTTGTCTGATTGCTGTGTCTAGGACTTCCAGTACTATGCTGAATAAAAGTGGTGAGGGTGGATATCCATGTCTTGTTCCTGTCCTTAGAGGAAAAGCTCTCAATTTTCCCCCAGTGAGTATGAAGCTCGCTGTGGGTTTTTCACATATGGCCTTTATTATGTTGAGGCAACATAAACTTACTCTAAACTTACTTTGTTGGGGAATTTTATCATGAACAGATGTTAGACATTGTCAAATGCTTTTTTTGCATCTATTGAAATGACCATATGATTTTTATCCTTTCTCCTATGGATGTGATATATCACATTGATTGATTTGCAAATATTGACCCACCCTTGAGACCCAGGAATAAATCCCACTTGGTCATGGTGAATGATTTTTTTTCAATGTATTATGGGATTGGGATCCCTGGGTGGCGCAGCGGTTTGGCGCCTGCCTTTGGCCCAGGGCGCGATCCTGGAGACCCGGGATCGAATCCCACGTCAGGCTCCCGGTGCATGGAGCCTGCTTCTCCCTCTGCCTATGTCTTTGCCTCTCTCTCTCTCTCTCTCTCCTCTATGTGACTATCATAAAAAAAAAAAAAAAAGAACAATGTATTATGGGATTCAGTTTGCTAATATTTTGTTGAGGATTTTTGGATCTATGTTCATCAGAGATATTGGCCTGTAGTTATTTTGTGTGTGTGTGATGTCTTTATTTCATTTTGGTATCATGGTGATAGTGGCCTCATAAAAGGAACTTGGAAGTTTTCCTTCCTCTTCTATTTTTTGGAATAGTTTGAGAAGAATAGGTAACTCTTCTCTCAATGTCTTTTTTTATGTCGTTCTTTAAAGTTTTTTTTTTACTGTCTCCAGCAACTATTTGCCTATTCAGATTTCCTTCTTCATGGATCTTAGAACTTTATATTTTCCCACGATTAATAGACAAAATACTATTTTAAATTCAGCACTTGGGCAGCCTTAGGTAATCACACCACCTATTCTCGCTTTGCTTACACTTCTAGGCACCCTAAATAAAATTGCTCCTTGGCTTCATTGTGTGCCCTGTGGAGACATTTTGTGTCAGAGTTATACTAGTTTGGTAGGCTGCCACTAAGCTATTACTAAGCATGAGCTTATGTAATTGGGAATTTAGACAATAAAAGTTACACATCTGACATCTCCAACAGCAAAATGCCATCATGGCCACTTCAGCCCATTATGCCAACTGACAAGAACTATCCTCTTAAATCTGGACTCTCATCCAGAGTATTAGCCACTCTTAGCTTTGATAAATCGGATTTATCCTTCATCTGGTAAGTCAGAGACTTTAATACAATTAAGGGGCTTTCCCTGATGGAGTCTACATTTATTCCTGGGTCTGTATGTTTATCAAGTGCAAATACTATTCCTAAAAGCCTATATACCCCTTGCTCCAGCCCACTCCACAGGAGGGGAGGCAGCATGTATCACAGAGAACCTGAGGGCGTGGGGGACCTGATTACCTAGGCCATGCCCTGCACTTGGAGAATCTCAATCAGCCCAGGTTGGCTGTGACCCAAAGGATCTCTGAAAGCAAAAACCGAAACTCAAGGGTAGGGGGATGATCGATTCTTACAAGGGGAATGAGAGACAGACTTGGAAAGTCAAGTTCAGCACAGGTCCCATAAAGCTTCTCAAGATCAGATGCCCAGGCCTTAGGTTAGGACTACAGGTGCCCAAGCCAAGCTTTAGCCATAGGAAGAAACATTCTCAGCCTTAGAGTAGTCAGTCCCTACGGAGAACAGAACACAGTATGGCAGGGATCCCAGTTAGCTTCCTGAGTTTGGCTTGAGAGAGGCCTCCCTAGGAACTGAGCGATAACAGCAGGGTGTATCTGAGCCAGACGTACCAGAGTAGAGACAATGAGGGGACAAGCCAAGACTGAGAACACCAACCCAGCAGTAACATCAGTGGAAGTTTTGACACTATTTCCAAGTGAGGTTATACATACAATTGTGCTTTAGCAAGTCTGTCAAAAGCATTCAAAATTTATATCTTTAAAACATACCACAATTTTAATACACAATTATTTACTATCTAATATAGCAAGAGCCTTAAGAAGTAAAATTAGTCCAGGCTTTTCAATACCTGACAGGCTTTGAAAAGAGAAACCTGGACTCAGGATTTTTTTTTTTTAATTTTACCTATTTATGCATGAGAGAGAGAGAGAGGCAGAGACACAGGCAGAGGGAGAAGCAGGCTCCCTGTGGGGAGTCTGATGCAGGATCCGATCCCAGGACCAGAGCCAAAGGCAAGACACTCAACCACTGAGCCACCTAGGTGCCCCTGGACTAACGATTTTAATAATCTGAGTTTCTAGGTCTCCTCCACAGGACCAGGAAATCCCCCAGGGCCTGGAATATGCATCCACAAAACCCACAATCAGGAAACTCCCACAAAAAAATAACCATTTTCTAAACCAGAAAAAATGGATTCATTAAGGTTTATAGAATTTAATTGAACTGAACTCAGAGATTCCAACAGGGCACAGCAGGAACATTTTCAAAAGAGTAAAGCCTATGAGTTTATCTGCACAATATGAAGAAGTGGAAAGCAAGAGATTTGCAACCAATTTAGGAGAGAAATCCAAGAGATTGCATGAAGGCAGGTAAGTGTCACAAAAGGAAAGGAAAGAAAGCTACATCCCTGGAGCATGTGGCAAAGGTAGGGGGAAATGGGGCAAACGGAGACCCAGGCACGTAAGAGAAGTTCAGCTGCCTCTGAACAGGTATCCAAACCCTTCCCAGTGGGGAGGGAGTTCTAGAACAAAATGGGTCTACCTCCCAGCATGGAAACTGAAGTGAAAACATCTTTCCCCTGGAACACAGCTACCAGGGACCATGATTTAAGTTCAGGCACTCAGATGTTTCTGCCTAGGACCCTCCTGGAAGTGCTGCCTAGACACAAGACGGGTTGAGATGAGCCCAGTGGTATGATAGTCTTAGTCAGTTTGGGCTGCTATAACAAAAATACCATAAACTAGGTGGCTTAAACAACAACAGTTTATTTCTCACAGTTCTGGAGGCCAGGAAGACAGAGGTCAGAGTGCCAGTCTACACTTTAATAATGATATGGGAACAGGAAACAAGACTTTGGGCCCACTTATGGCAGAGTTGGAACTGAGACTCCTGATAAAACCAATAGTGTGTGTGTGTGTCTTTCTCTCTCAGCCCTGGTGCTAGTAGGAGGGAAAGTGCCTCCCTTGAGATTTAGTAACCACAAACCTATTCTCACACAAGTATAGAGTTCAATTTCTGCTCTTTGTAACAGCCAGATAGCCCAATCTCAGAAATTAACATAATAAGTAGTCTTTGGCTAATATGAGCCTTAGGGCCCCTGGAAGAAACTGAAAGAAAGTCACTCTTGAGGGTTGTTTCCTCAAGCAAAGTCACATGGAAATCCCATAGAAAGAGTCCAACCATATATGATAACACAATCCGAAATTACAAAACACACAAGAAAATAATGTGCTATGAATTCAAGCAAAACAACATAAAGAATTTGATCCCCCCCCAAAGCTTCAAATCACTGAAACACTGGATAGGTTCAGTAGATTGAATTGTGACAGACTGAGTTACTGGCCCTAATACTTTGTCCCTCCTTGCGTCTACACCCTGGCAAATGGCCTCATCAAAGGCAGAGTGTACTTTTACACTCTTAACTTACACCCTTTAGACCCCTTAACTTAGAGCTTAAGTAGATGCCTTCCTTTTGACCAGTGGCATGTGGAGGAAGTAACCATGGATCAGTTCCCAGAATAAGTCTTCAGAAGCCTCACTTATTCTGTTTGTTCTTTTGTGCCTCTTCAATCATCATGAGAAGATCCTTCCCTCGGTGTCTATTGCCCTTTCAGCCAGGGCCCTGAATAAACACTCTAGAAGCAGAGCTGCCCCAGCTGACCACAGATCTGTAGTGAAAAGTGGAGCCATGCCAGCTGCTGTGTTAAGCAGAGGCTCCCAGTTAAGCCTAGTCTCGCTCTGCAGAGTTGCTCCAGCCAATCAAGAGATGCATAAGAATAAGTGACTTTTGTTTTAGGCCACTAAGTTTTGGGGTGGTAACTTACACAATATTATTATGTAACTAGGTAAATTATACAAATAAGTATGTTTAAAATGATCAAGAAAAAGAAATTTAAAAGTGAGCAAAAAAGATATTGTTAAGAAATTAAGGACCATGCATTTTAGAGAACTAAATCAAACTTATAGAGCAATTTTTAGAAGTTATTGAAATTTAGGGGCACCTGCATGGTGCAATGGTTGAGCATCTGCCATCAGCTCAAGGTGTGATCCCAGGGTCCTGGGATCGAGTCCCACATTGGGCTCCCTGCATGGAGCCTGCTTCTCCCTCTGCCTGTGTCTCTGCTTCTCTCTCTCTCTCTCTCTCTGTGTCTCTTACAAATAAAAAATAATCTTTAAAAAAAAAAAAAAAAGAAAATCCAAAATAATCAACCAAAGAAACTCCCAGACCTAACAAGCAATGTAGCAAGGTTGCCAAAATGCAAGTTTAATACACAAAAATCAATCACTTTAGTATATACCAGCAATGAACAACTGGAATTTGAAATTAACATAATACCATTTACATTAACACTCACTCAAATTATATATTTAGGTATAAATCTAACAAATATGTATAAGATCTATGTAAGGAAAACTACAAAACTCTGGTGAAAGAAATCAAAGAATTCAATAAATGGAGAGATATTCCATGTTTCATGGATTGGAAGACTCCGTCTATAGATTATAGATTAAAGGCAATCCAAATCAAATTCCTAACAAGGAATAACTAACAAGTTATTTTGTGGATATCAACACGCCAGCCATAAAGTTTATAGGTAGAGGCAAAATACCCATAATAGTCAACATGACATTGAAAGAGAAGAACAAAGTTGGAAGATTGACACTACCCAACTTCTTTACTATAAAGCTGTAGGAATCAAGACAATGCAGTATTGATGAAAGAATAGAAACATAGACAGGGAAACAGAATGGGGATCCCAGAAATAGACCCATATAAATATGGTCAATCTTTGAAAAGGGAACAGAGGCAATACAGTGGATAAAGCGTAGTCTTTTCAACAAATGATGAAACAACTGGACATCCACATGCAAAAAAAAAAGAATCTAGACACAGATATTAAACTTTCCATAAGAATTAGCTCAAAAAAGGAGAGCCTAGGTGGTTCAGTCAGTTAAGCCTCTGCCTTTGGCTTGGGTCATGATCCCAGAGGCCTGAGATTGAGCTCCACATTGGGATCCCTGCTCAGTGGAGAGTCTGCTTCTCCCTTTCTTTCTCCCTCTGCCTCTCCCTCTACCACTTCCCCTGCTTGTGCTCACATTCTATAAATAAATAAATAAATAAATAAATAAATAAATAAATAAATAAATAAATAAAAATAAAATCTTTAAAAAAAATTTAGCTCAAAATGGATCATAGACCTAAACATAAGATGCAAAACTATTAAACTCCTAGAAGATAACATAGGAGAAATTCTAAATGCCATTGGGTTTGGCAATGAGTTTTTAAATAAACATCAAGGGCACAATCCATAAAAGACGTAATTGAAAAGCTACGCTTTATTAAAATTAAAAATTTTTAATTATTAAAATTTCTCCTCTGTGAAGAAAATGAAAAGACGAGCCCCAGACTGAGAGAAATTATTTGCAAAGACATCTGATAAAGAACTGTCAATCCAAAATATACAAAGAACTCTTAAAACTCAATAAGAAATCAACAGCCCAATTAAAAAATTGGCCAAAGACCTTACCAGACATCTCACCAAAGAAGATATACAGATGGCAAATAAGCATATGACAAGATATACATCAGCTATCTGAGGGAAATTAAAACAAGATACCACTACACACCTATTAGAATCCCCCAAAGTCCAGAACACCAATTATTAATAAGAATATGGAGCAACAAGGGATCCCTGGGTGGCGCAGCGGTTTGGCGCCTGCCTTTGGCCCAGGGCGCGATCCTGGAGACCCGGGATCGAATCCCACATCGGGCTCCCGGTGCATGGAGCCTGCTTCTCCCTCTGCCTGTCTCTCTTTCTCTCCCTCTCTCTGTGACTATCATAAATAAATAAAAAAAATTAAAAAAAAAAAAAAAAGAATATGGAGCAACAAGGACTCCCATTCATCGCTAGTGGAAATGCAAACTAGTACAGCCACTCTGGAAGACACTTTGGTGGTCTCTTATAAAACTAAATATACTCTTACCATATGATCCTGAAATTGTGCTCCTTGGTATCTACCCATTTTGAAATTTCATGTCTACACAAAAACCTCTACATAGGTGGTTATAGCTTTATTTATAATTGCCAAAACTTGGAGACAACTAAGAGGTCCTTCAGTAGGTAAATAAATAAACTGAGGTACATGCAGATTATAGAATATATCATTCACCACTAAAAAGAAACAAGTTTTAAGCCACGGAAAGAGATGAAGGAACCTTAAATGCATACTATTTAGTAAAATAAGCCAATCTGACAAGACTACATACTATATGATTTCAACTGTGTGACACTCCGGAAAAGGTAAAACTATGAAGATAGTAAAAACAACAGTGGTTTCCAGGAATTAGGGAGGAGGAGGGGATGAATAGTCCTGAATAACAAAGATGAATAATTAAAAAAATATTTTTTTGTAAGTTAAAAAGGATGGAAAAAATATACCATGCAAATACTAACCGATAGTTAAGTAGCTATACTAATGTCAGACACAATAGACTTTGGAACAAGGAATATAACCAGGGATAAGAGGGCATCTTATCATGTAGAGGCACCAATTCAAGAAGATGTACCAATTAGGGATGCCTGGGTGGCTCAGTGGTTGAGCATCTGCCTTGAGCGCTCAGGACGTGATCCCAGGGTTCCCAGATCCAGGGGGCCTGCTTCTCCCTCTGCCTGTTTCTGCCTCTGTGTGTCTCTCATGAGTAAGTGAATAAAATCTTTACAAAAAAAAAAAAAAAAAATGTACCAATCTTAAAGGGGTATGCATGCACCTAGTAATAGTCTCAAATACATGAAGCAAAACTGATACAACTGAAGGGAGAAACAGATATATCTGTAATTATAGCTAAAGGTTTCAATTCCCTTCTTTCAGTAAATCTGATAGAAAAATAGACCAAAAATCTTATAAGTATATAAAAGCCTTTAACAATCCTATCAACTGGGGCGCCTGCGTGACTCAGTCAGTTAAGCATCTGACTTCAGCTCAGGTCATGATCTCAGGGTCCTGGGGTCAAGCTCCACATTGGGCTCCCTGCTCAGCAGGGAATCTGCTTCTCCCTCTCCCTCTGCCCCTCTTCCCACTCATGTGCTCCCCCCCTCAAATAAACAAATAAATTCTTTTTAAAGAATACTATTTACCAGTTTGACCCAATTGACATTTATACAACTCTCCGCCTAACAAGAATAGAATACACACTTTTTTGAGTTCACATGAAACATCACTAAGATAGATCACATTTGGGGCTATAACACTGGTCTGAATTAATTTTAAAGAATTGAAATCATTCAAAATATGTTCTTTGACCACAATGGAATTAAAGTTGAAATGAACAATAGAAAGATGGAGGAAAAAAACATTTGGAAAATACACTTATAAATAAGCCAGGAATAAAAGAAGTCACAAGGAAAATTAGAAAACATGTTAGACTGAATGAAAATGAAAACACAACGTAAAATTTTGTGATGCAGCTCAACGGTGCTTACATGGAAATGGATAGATGTAAATGTTTCTATTAGAAAAGAAAAAGTTCTAAAAACAATAAGCTTTAGGAAGCTAGAAAGAAGATCAAAGTGAATCTAAATTTTTAAAAAATAATGATAATAATAACAAAGATAAGATCAGATGTCCATGAAGTAGAAAAGAAAAAAAGGTGAATAATGGAGAAAGTCAATGAAACCAAGCTGTTCTTTAAAAATATACAATTGATAAATCATGAGCCAGATTGAACAAAGAGAGACAGAAATCACAAATATCAAATATGAAAGAGTGGCCACTACTCTAGATCCTACAGACATTAAAAGCATAAGGAAATATTATGAACAACTTCGTGCCAACAAATTCAACAATTTAGATAAAATGGGTAAGTTCCCGGAAAGAAACAAACAGCCAAAGAACACTCAAGAAGAAACAAATATACAAGTGTTTCCTGAAATGTCTGCTCCTTAACTGAGCGATACTTTGTTGAGAAGTTAAGCACTAAAACCAGTGGACAGTTGGCAGGAAAAATGTGATGTTAGTGAAGAGTTGCTTCTCTCTAGGTCTTTTGAATTCCTCACCTTTGATAGCTTTTTATCCAAGGTCTTGAATTTCACTGTCATCTTTGCCCCCGTAATTCCTTTAACAGTGACTCATCATTCTTTATTTCGGCAGCAGGCGAGATAGAGTGGTCGAGGTGATGTCGGTCATGATCATGAAACTAGCTTCACTGGAGAACACGGTGCTCTGGAATGTCAGAGAAGCTGTCTTTACCACCCAAACACACAAGTAACATCAACGGCAATGTATACACTGCACAGAATGTTTCCGTAGTGAGAACCCACTGCGCCTGCCTCAGGGATACCTTGAAAGCTACTTCCTCCGTCTGACTGGGGAGACCCTTTGAGCAACTCAACAAGTTGACAGTGACACATGAACACATAATCGAAGGGCCCATTTTCTACTGAGAAGATGAACATGAGACCAACTTTGGTTACACTTGCCCCTTGCCCTGCGGGGACTGACGGTACAGCAGGGAAGCCACTGAGGCACAGGCGGACAAGCCCAGGTGAACAGGAGTCGTGGTTGACAGTAAGAACATCAAGGAGACTTTGGAATTCCAAAGTGACCACACGCACTCAGAGGATGAGCAGCTTTGGATGGGCCCCTGGAACCACCTCCCTATACCAATGACACAACCATGATTGAGGTTTTAAAGAGTTATTTTGATTTTGACTTGAGTTTTTTATAAGCCGTGCTTTTTATTGTCATTGAGAAAACAATGTGTAGAATTTATATCATGCACACAAGCTAAGACTCTGAACAATATGCTGTGAAGTTCAAAAAAGAAGCAAATTTGCACTCACATTTGTATTAATTACTTGTTCTTCCCAGAAAATCTTTTTGGACAGGCCCTCAATTCACTAAATAACATAACTTGAACTTATCATTTAGCTGTTTTGTTGGGTCTTTAATTTTTTTTCATTTAAATAAGAAATTATTTACTAAGTAAAATAGAAGAAGAAGGAAAAGGAGGAGGAGGAGAAGAAACAAATAATAGGAACAACCCTATACCTACTAAAGAAATAGAATTTGTAGTTTAAAATCTTCCTGCCAAAAACAAAACAAAACAAAACAAAAACAAACAAACAAAAAAAAAAAAACCTCCAGACCTAGATGACATCATTGGCAAATTCTACCAAACATGTATAAGGAAAAAATATTAACAATTCACACAAACTTTTTCAGAAAATAGAAAAGGAAGGAATATATCCCAGCTCAGTTTATGAAGCAAGCATTACTCTAATAAAAGCAACAGATAAAGACATTCCAAGAAAAAAAAAAAGGAAGGAGGAAGGAAAGAAGGAAGGAAGGAAGGAAGGAAGGAAGGAAGGAAGGAAGGAAGGAAGGAAGGAAAAGGAAGGAAGGAAGGACCAATATCCCTCATGAACATAGACAACACAAGCCCTTAACAAAAGTTTAGGAATATATAGAAAAGAGAGAAGTCACTTTACAGGTGAGCTTTATTCCAGAAATGCAAGTTGGATATAATATTAGAAAATCAAAACCACATGATCATTTCAATAGATGAGGGTGGGGGAAAACATTTAATAAAATTAAGCATGTATTTTTGATTTAAAACTTTCAATTATCTAGGAATAAAAGAGAATTTCCTCAATCTGATAGAGTGTCTACAAAAAACCTACAGTTGACATCATACTTAATGGTGAACCAGGCAAAAATGTCTGATTTTGCCACTTTTAGTCCATGTTATACTGATCAAAGCAATGACAAGAAAAAATATTAATAAAAGGCATGCGGCTTTGTAAAGAAAAAAGTCAAATTGTCTTTATTCTCTGGAGCCATGATTATTTAGAAAATCCTGAGGAATCTATAAAAGAAGAGATACTAGACCTAGTTTAGTAAGATCCCAACTTATAAGGTCAACATGAAAAACTCAACCTCATTTTTATATACTCAAAAAATAACTGGAACTGGGATTTTTTTTTAATTTTTATTTATTTATGATAGTCACACAGAGAGAGAGAGAGAGGCAGAGACACAGGCAGAGGGAGAAGCAGGCTCCATGCACCGGGAGCCCGATGTGGGATTCGATCCAGGGTCTCCAGGATCGCGCCATGGGCCAAAGGCAGGCGCCAAACCGCTGCGCCACCCAGGGATCCTGTAACTGGGATTTTTAAAGTGCTATTAGCAACAGCATCAAAAATATGGAAACCTAGGGGTTAATTTAACAAAATGTACAAGAACTGAAAACTACAACCCACTGTGGAGAGAAGTTAAAGAAGGTCTCAATAAGTGAGAGATGTACCATGTTCACAAATAACAAGACTCGTTGCTTTTAAGATGGCAATTCTCCTGAAAAACTGGTTTCTAAATTAAATACAACATAAGTTAAATATAATATAGATTAAATACAATCTCAATCAAAATTGCAGCCGGCTTTTTGGATAGAAACTGACAAGCTCATGCGAAACGTATACAAAAACGCAATATACCTAGAAAAAGAACTAGGTTGGAAGACATACATACACCACCTGTTTTCAAGCCTTACTATGAAAGTATGATAATCAACCCGTGTGGTATTGGTATAAAGATAGACATACAGATAATAAGTAGAACAGAAAGTCCAGAAATAGATCCATACCTACGTGGTCCATTGAGTTTTTGCAAAGATGCCAAGGTAAGTAAGTGGGTAAAGGATAGTTTTCTCATCGACCCATGCTGGGACAACTGGCTAGGGAGAGGGAAAAAGGAACACGAGCCCTTAGCTCACACCATACACCAAAATTAACTGCAAGTATGTCATAAAGCCTAACCATGAGCGCTCGTATTATAAAAATTCTACAAGTAAGAAGAAGAGAAATTCGTGGATTAAGTAAACATTTCCTAGAATGTAAAAAGCACAAATCACAGAAGAAAAAAGTGATAAACGGGACTTGAGCAGAAGCAATAACTGAAGTACGTGCAAAGGTATTCAATGACATTTTGGAAATTAAGGAAATATGAATGGAAACCATAATGAAATGCCCCTACGAAACCCACCAGGATGGCTAAAACAACAACCAAAAAACTGATCATACCAACCACACGATGAATCTCAGAAACACGCTAACTGGAAAAAAAAACAGACACAAAAGATGATAGACTATATGATTCCATTTCTCTGAAATTCTGGAAAAGATAAAACTTCAGTGAGAGAAAGCAGATCAACGGTTGCTGGTTTCCTCAACTGTGAAGGGCAAAGCCAGCTCCTTCCGCACCAACCAACCAGAGTTGTTGCAAGGATCGAGGAGACGACCTCTATAGAGACCTTAGCACAGTATCTTTTTTTTTTCTTTTTTTAGGATCTTAAGACAACCTTATTTTTAGAAATGCCTCACTGTGGGCCAGAAGTAGGACCCTCACCAAATTGTAAACCATTAACTTATAAGACGAAAGTAACTACTCCTCTGTATGAAACTAACTCTGCATTTCCCAAATTAGATTATTATGCGTGTACAGTTTTCTGTCTGCTTCACTACATCGCTCATCGTGACAATCGCTAGTTCTTCTTGATAACTTGAACTCAAACACCAAAGCGAAACTTAATGTGACCAGATGCTTCTTCCACTTTAAAAAACAAAACAAAACAAGTCACCGAGGCTTTCGTACTTGATGTGGAAGGAACGCAAAATAAAACGAAACGTTGAAACGCAGGTGGCCCTGTGCCCAGATGGGCTCTTTTGACGGGAGGCCAGAGAGTAGGAGGGTGAGGAGCACAGGCGACAGAGCGGACACACTCGGACTTGAATCCCGGCTCTGCTGCGAGTGAATTGGGTGGGAGAGATTGTGCATGTGCGTTGGGTCCGCCTCACTGGGCAGGCAGCAGGGATACGACCAGGCCGCAGCCAGCATGTGCCTAGAACACGCGTGTTCGAAGCCAGCACGTTAGGACACGGGACTCGTAAACGACGGCGGATCGAAAAACAGCCAGTGTGCACTGTAATCGGCTTTTCTGCCCCGAGATATGAGACATTAGATATCTCTCTTATTGCACTACCGAGAAAAAGACATCTGAAAGCACTCAATTTCGCGATTCTTTGATTTCTCTCTATGCAATGGTTATTCCCGCATCTGTAATAAGGTTAGGTCCCCATTGAAAGAAGTGTTTTCGTGGAAGTCTTCAGGGCTCAGCTGTAAGTCATAGAGCAAGGGGGGTGGGTAGTACTGGATCTGGTATAAGACTTAGTGACCTGGGGCCCCCAACCCCTGCCCGGGGGGCTCAGCAGGTAAGCGTCTACCTTCGGCCCAGGTCGTGACCCTGGGGTCCTGGGATCGAGTCCCTGCTCCTCCCTCTGCCTGTGTCTCTGCCTCTCTCTCTGTGTCTATCATAAATAAATAAATAAATAAATAAATAAATAAATAAATAAATAAATCTCAAAAAAAAAAAAAAAAAAGACTTAATGACCTTATTTACAGCCTCCAAGAAATCCTTCTCAGTAGCAGTTTTTTACCCGGCTCTGAGGGCAGACTGTTTAGACACAGTCACACTAACAGTTCAAATCTGATGCCTCCTTCAACGCTCATCGAACCAGTGTGACTCTTAAAAAGGCGAGTCCAGCCCTCTGTGGCTCAGGTGAGCGAAATCCAAGCTTCCCATCCTATCTCCCCGGCCTCCCGGGGCTGGAGCCCAAGTGTCCGATCCGTGAGGGGCCATCAGCTCTTGACTGTCACCTCGAGGATCAAAGCTGTCCCCCTGATTGATCGGCGACGACATCAGTCTGCGCACTGATGGCCCCTCCAGCTCCATTCTCAGATCAAGCCCCTCCAGTGGCATCAATCTCGTCAAAGAGGATGGGGCCGGGTTTCTCCGCTCGGGCCGTTTCAGGAAGCTCGCAGACCGCCCGAGCCCCCTGACGCACACGCTGCTGTACAAGTTCAGATCCAATGACTCCGACGAGGCAGGCGTCAGTGCTGTGGGCGGCCGCCCGAGCTGACTGCCTTGCCTGCACCTGCCGAAGCTCAGCACTGGGGTTCCCCGGGGTGGGGCGGGGGGCTCAGTCCATTGAGCTTCTGCCTCTCGGCTTGGGCTCAGGGTGTGACCTCAGGGCCGTGGGATCGGGCCCCATGCTGGACTCTGCTTGGCGTGGAGTCGGCTTGTTGCTGTCCCTCCGCTCCCCCTGCACTCATGCTCTCTCTCTCTCTCTCTCTCTCTCCCTCTAATAAATAATAATAATAATAAAAAAATCCATAAGCCTATTTCATGTTTACAACAATTCTGTGAAGTACTTATTCTGCAGGCAAGGTCAGCAGGGTTCAGAGGCGCTGAGCGACCTGCTGGAAGCCCCACAGCCGCGGAGCAGAGCTACAAACCGAACCTATTCACACGTTCAGTCTTTGAGGGATTCAGGCAGGAAACCGTTTCCACCCCGCGCCAGGCCGAGCACTGGACAGGAGACGCGGGGACACGGTGCTCGGGGCGCTTGGGGGACACAGACTGGGCAGGACAGAGGCTGGGTGAGCCCCCCCACCCCCGCCCCCGCGGCCTCCCGGGCCACACAGCCCCAGCACCAGGCCAGGGCCGCTTCCTGCCACCGCTGTTTGCCTTGGCCCCGGGATGGGACACGCCGGCCGCAAGCTGGAAAACAAGGTGGGCCGGGCAGGAGCCGGAGCCGGAGCCCGCGTCCCCACACCCGCGCCCCTCGCCCGGGAGCAGGCCCGCGGCCGCCCGCCCGGGCCATTGTCCCTTGTTGTGACAGAGGCCGGGGCCGAGCGGGCTTCCTCCGGCGGGGCGGCCGTGCTTGGACAGCTGGAGGAAGCAGGCCGCGGCCACCACCAGCAGCTGCCGCCCGCCGCGGCCCCGGGCCTGGAGCCAGGGGGCAGCGCTCCGCCGACGCCGACGCCGGGGCAAAACATGTTTGCTTGTTTTCGGGGCGGGAGGAGGCGGCCGGTGCCCTCCTGAGCAAACACGGGTGCTGATAAGCGGCCACGGGCGGCCCCAGGCCCCAGGCGCGGTCACGGGGGGGGGGGGGGGGGACAGGGAGTTCGGGCCGCGGGAGGCGCTGGGGGGGGGACACTGGCAGGGAGAGCACAAACACCACAGCCGCGGGGCTCCTGCTTCTCGGCCCGTGTCCAGACGCTCCCCTGTCCCTGCATCACTGCCAGCCACGCTGCAGAGGGACCGAGGCGACGGGCTGGAGACGCGCGGGGACCCGGCCGAGGCCGCCCGGGAGCCTGCGGCCCTTCCCTTCCCGCAGGCCTCGAGCGCCTCCCAAGGCCCCCGGTTCCCGACCTGGAGGCTCCGGGCACACCTGCTGGCTTCCCGCCTCAGCCCCACGCGCATCCGTGGGCCATGGTGCAAGGCACTGTATCGCCGGTGAGCCCCAGGAACCTCTCGTGGGCAGACAGCACTCGGTCACACCGGGGACCCTGGGGCACAGCACACAGCAGGACTGTCGCCCAGACGGGCAGGCAAGCTTGAGGCCTAGTCCTGGAGCCCCCGAGACGGTGCCGTGGGGGGCTGGGCGTGTCCCCATAACCCGAGGACGTCCCCAGGTGGAAGAGGAGATGCACAGGACACCACCCCACATGCCCTGCCCACGGGGACTCAGATGCCCTGGGCCCATCCTCAGCCCCAAGTCAGCGCCCGACCTCTCAGCACGGCCCACGGGGGACCCCACCCAGACACCGCGAGCCTCCCCATCCGCACCCGTTCTGACCCCGTCCCTGGATTCCTCTCCCTTCCACCTCTGTCTTCCAACCCCATGCACGACCTCCCCCTCCAAAAGGCAGAGGCAGGATTTACTGCCTCCTATTGGGGGAGAAGGTGCCCTTGGTTTTTGTTTTTTTTTAAGTAGGCTCCATCCCCAGTGTGGAGCCCGATGTGGGGCTTGAACCCACAACCCTGAGATCACGGCCTGAGCTGAGGGCACCTGGTGGCTCAGTGGTTGAGTGTCCACCTTCAGCCAAGGGCGTGACCCTGGGGTCCCGGGATCGAGTTCCCCATCGGGCTCCCTGCAGGGAGCCTGCTTCTCCCTCTGCCTGTGTCTCTGCCTCTCTCTGTGTGTCTCTCATGAATAAATAAATACAATCTTTAAAAAAAAAAAAAAAGATCAAGAGTCAGACACTTAACTGTCTGAGCCACTCAGGTGCCCCTGGGGAGAAGGTCCAGGAGCAATCAGTCCCCAAAATACCCTTCACCATCCCCCTCACTACGCCCACAGCTCTGTGCAAACTACCCCGGGAGGCCTAGTCACTTGGTGACAAGCACCCAGGGCAGCAGGTGTACAAATGACACCGCACCAGGCGCTTCCCCGCACAGATGAGGAAAAGCTCGAAATTCAAGTGATCTGTCCAACTTCAACACAGCAAGCCACCTTCTCCCCTCCCCTTCCTTTTCTCCTCCTCCTCCTCCTCCTCCTCCTCCTCCTCCTCCTCCTCCTCCTCCCCCCCTCCTCCTCCCACTCCCCCTCTTTTTCTCCTTCTCCTTCCTAGGCTCACACCCAGTATGGACCTTAATGCAGGGACTGAACCCATGACCCTTAGATCGAGCCCTGGGGCGGGACTAGGAGCTGGACACTTAACCAACTGAGGCACCAGGTGCCCCCTCTAGCAGGTTACCTTCCGATTCCTTATCTCAGGGAAAGGGGGCATGTGCATCCAGTAGCTGGAGACCTTATAACAGATGCTAGAAAGGGGCGGCCTCCTCCTTTCGTCCTACCATTTGCATATGAGCAGAGGGATTCCGGGGGGGCCAGGGGTTGTGTGTGGGGGGAATGGTCCGCCCCAGATGTGGGTACTAAAGGGGTGCATCGTCTGTACTAAATTAAAGGGAATAATTATAAAACTGACTAGAACTCGGAGTGCTTTCCATTATCACCAAGCACTGGTAACTCTCAAGAATATTAGTAACAAAATAGCACCCCCCCCCCCCCGCCCAGGTAGAGGCTCCCACCCCCCACCCCACTGTGCTCTGCTACTCCTCCCCCCACCCCACCCCCACCCCTGTATCCACAACAAGCTCGTTGACTCAATCAGGGCTCTTTTCCACTGAAGGGGGTGCTGCCTCCAACCCCATCCTCTACCCACAGCTCTAAGCAACCAACCCAGCCCTGGTCAAGAAGTGAGGGTGGGGCCTGGCCTGCATCACCCCATGCCTACCCCTCTGATGTCACAATCCTCAGGGAGCTTCCCTGACTGTCCTCGGGGCTCTATTTTTGCTCTGCTCCTGTCCAGCTCCACACCTGCTTCCTGACCCCAGGACACCTAGGGCCCTGGCCTTAGAATTGGATCCACAAACGCTTGGCCTCCAGCCTGTCTACCTCTGGGCCGTGATCTCCCCCAAGAGTCACATGGCACAGGCCCAGAGGGGACTCTGGATGGTGACTTCTCACCTGTGCATGGTCGTGAGCCCTCGGGGGGTTGGGGGGAAGGCCCCTCACGGAGACCTGGCCCCAGCACTCCCCACAACCTGGAGTTCCGTGATGGGTTTGCTTACAGCTTTGGTGTCTCCCTCCCCTTGGGAATCAATTCCCAAAAGGCAGCAACCTGGTCCACCCTCTTCCCTTCTGTGTGCCCAGCACGCAGGGCAGGGCCTGGAATAGGAGAGGCACCCAGCCTCTAGCAGGGGGAGGGAGTAGATGCTCTCCTTGGCCCCCACCCGGGCCCCTGAGGCCCAGACACACCCAGGGCAGCCTCAGCACGGCTCTGCCTGCGGGATGTCACCCTCTGAGCCTCCTTCACCCGCAGTGACCCTCACGCTCTCCCGCTACCCCATCCTCTCCGCACCGGCCCTGCTGGGCTCTCCCCCTGAAATCGGACAGGATGAGTTCACGCTCTGTAAGGTCCGCTGTCTTTTCCCCCAACCAGGCGGGGAAAGTGAGAATGCCCGTCTCCAGGGTTCTCACGGGAATTCACTCGGGAGCCAACGCACACCAGATGTGCAGAGTCCTCACCAGTGTTTATCGCCAAGTGACTAATACACCGTTAATACGAGGGTAAGAGGCCTTTTACAGCAGCCCAGAGAAAACCTCCACCCTGTCACCCTCCCCTAAGCCTTACAAGGATCCCTGGGGAAAACGTTCAAAACCTTTAGTTGACAGGGAATTCGGATTTTAAAACAATGGGCTAATTCCCACCCATTTTGCATCTCACTGGGACTCTACAGCTTCACCCCTCCCTGGCCCCACCGCCTTTGTCTGTGCCTTTGTAGCTTTTCTTACTAAAGAGATGCAGGCTGCTTCCCTTCCCCTTGACCCTGGGCCAGCCTCCTGGCCTGCTATGACCAACAAAATGCCACAGGACGGCCCAGGTACCAGCCTGGAGTGTTTGCATCTGCTCCCCCCTGCGTGTTTGCACCTGCTCCCCTGCATCTCCTCCCCTGCCAAACTCCTAGAAGCACCCAAGAGCAGCCTGGTCTCTCTCTCTCTCTCTCCTGGACCCATCAGGCGCTCCCAAGTCAGCACGTCCCAAACCCAAAGCTTCTCATTTCTCTGTGTTGCACAGGGCAAGACCCTCTCGGGTCTCTGAAGCCTTGCTCTTCCCCAGCCCCTGCAGTGAAAGTGGCAGGGTCACGCGGCACACGTCCGTCCCCCGTGGGGGGACCGAGAGGCCGCCCCCACCCCTACTCCACGCCAGTGCCACTCTCCGCCCATCTATCCTCATCCAACAACGTCGCCTCGCACCTGTCCTGTGCCAGATGCCGTGCGAAGGATGACAGGATAGGAGGCCCGAGCCCTACCATCCAGGAGCCCATGTAGTGAAGGAGCTCACGTTCCTCGCACGGGGGTCTGATGATGGCCCGTGATCTCCTGGTGGGCGCCTGCGATACACTAAGTACCGTGAACCTCAAATGTCTCAAACCTTTGCAGTGATGCTACCAAGTGTCATCACGTCCCTTCCTACAGAGGAGGAAACGGAGGCTCAGGAAGTCCAAGCGACCTGCCCAAGCCATAGCTCCTAAGCGTCAACACCTGGCTGTGGGTCCCCAGAACCCACGCTCTTCCTGGGGGCACCACACTGCCCTTGAGGCCGACCCCACGGCCCGCCCCGCTCCACCCTTCTGCGACTCTCACCCTCAGTGAAAGCCGGTCTCTGTGGCCTGCACCCTGGGCCTTGCCTGTCGCTGTGCTCAGACCAGGCCTGCCTGTCCCAGGCTGCCGCCCCAGGCTTGTGCTGTTTCCTCAGCCTGGAATGTTCTCCTGTGCGACCAGACCTCTCCGTTCCTCAAGACCCGGGTCGGGAGCACCAACCTGGAAGGTCTCAGCTAGCAAGACGCTCCGTGTCCCTGAAGACACTGTCGGGTCCTCTGCGCTGGCACAGGTCCATCTCCCGCAGCGGACTTGGGGGTCCCAGGGGACAGGACCCTCCGCGGCATCATCCCACGGAAGGTCCGTCCTCAGGAGCCGTGCAGCTGGATCAAGTCGGATTGGATTGCTGAAAATAGGAAAGTGGGCTCAATCAGGGGTCAGAAACAGGTTGTAGGGATCCCTGGATGGCTCAGCGGTTTAGTGCTGCCTTCAGCCCAGGGCGTGACCTGGGGTCCTGGGATCGAGTCCCACATCGGGCTCCCTGCATGGGGCCTGCTTCTCCCTCTGCCTGTGTCTCTGCCTCTCTCTCTGTGTGTGTCTCTCATGAATAAATAAAAACAAAAATCTTTTTTAAAAAAGAGAAAACTAAAAGGAAACGGTTATACAGGTTCATTCGGCCAACATTTATTGAGCACCTGCCATGTGCCCAGTCAAGATGCCGGGTGCGTCCACGATAGTAACCATGTGGGCTCACATGGGTGGGAAATGTTCTTGGAGGAAGACGCGGTAGTAACAGGAAGACTGAAAAACGCGGCTCAGAGAACACCGTGAACCCAGGCAAGCTCAACGGCGGGCACTCCAGCTGCGGTGACCCACACGGGGTCCTGCTCCAGGCGCCCATGCCTCCTGCCTGCAGGCCCAGCCTCTCTCGGCGGAGCCACTGCCGTCCCTCACGTTCGGGGACCCAGTCCTGAGCCTACATCACGTGTCCCCGCCCAAGCTGCCAGAAAGGCGGGGAGGACAGACCCTCGCCAACGTGGGTTTCCTCGTTTCAGGACTTCTCAGAGCCTTTAATACGTCATGTGCACTGTGAAGGTCCCGGAGCAGAAGGGCTCTCCGGCTTTTCCCTCGTTTGACTGTGCAACCCTTTTCTTGGAGAATATTCCGTAGGACTGGTTTTCAGCAGACAGGGAAACCCCGATCTAACTCAACCCTCATTTTTAGACAGGGAAACGGAGGGACTTTCCTGGCATCACCAGGTCCCCTGGTGTCCTGATGGTCAGCCCAGGACTCGGGGAAAGGACCTGCTCCCGGGAAGAGGAGACAGAGGTGGAGGCAGGGCCAGGCCCCAGGCTGCTCAGGCCTCCCGTCCCGTCCCCCGTCCCGTCCCCCCTGTCCCCGCCCGCAGTGCCTTCCCTGCTGTCTGCTGACATGAGCTCACTCTCCAGGTGCAGCTGAACAATGCACACCCGCCAGGGCCTCGGGACCCACTTCCACCCTCAGGAAAGCCCTTTGGCACTTGATGGGATGAGCACTGGTTGTTATGCTATATGTTGGCAAATTGAACTCCAATAAAAATTAAAAAAACATTTTAAAAATTAAAAAAAAAAAAGGAAAGCCCTTTGGGGAAGAACACTGGGCAGCCCAGGCCTGGGTCCCAGCTGCCTTGGCACCTGGGAGGGGACCCCACAGTCAGCGGCAGCCCGGGGCCTGGCATGGAAGCAGGAGGGTGGAGGTCCTGCTGTGGGGCCGTGATCGTGGGGCGGGGGGAAAGGTTCATGCCTTCGCTGAGCCTTGGTTTCTTTAGCTGGGAAGAAAAAAAAAAAAACACAAAAATCAGTTGAGACGTTACAGGTGATGTAGGCAAGTGTGACGCCTTCGCACACGAAGAGTCCGTCTCAGGTTAGAGACCGGGTGTGAAATCAACTCCCCTCTTTGCCCTGATGAGAGACCCTGACAAAGACATCCCGGGTGGGCTGTGGCGACTCCGGGGGGACTTCGGCCAAAGGAGGTGCCTCCAGTCTAGTCATACGCTTTCCCCCCTTCACCCAGTGAACTCCTATTCAGCCTTCAAAACTCAGATGAGGACGAGATGCAACCTCCTTGGGTCTCCCCGGCCTCTTCTCCCCACAGACGAAGCAGAGGCCCCTCTGAGCCCCATAGGGGGAGATCCTCACGCCTCAACCCCCCCACCCCACGTGATCGCACCTGGCGCACCAGGTGGAGGGAAGGGACTCATGACCCAGTCCCCGGCTCCTCCCGTTGTGGGAAGCCCCGGGTCTTTCCTCGTGGCGACATGTGTACCCACGTCCGAGGGCTGGAGGCTGGGTAAGGAGCACAGAGGACCTGCACACCCCTCACGAGGTCGGCCCCCCAAGGCCTCCGGACGTGCTCCCAGTCCCCTTCCCAGCATGCTGGCGGACCGAGCTGGCCGGCCCCCATCCCGATGTCCACATCCCGGTCTTCGGCCCCTGCGGAGCGTGTTAGGTTCCACGGAGGATTAAAGGCGGGTTGGGGTCGCAGAGGGACACAGCGTCATCGGTCAGCTGACAGCAGCCGGGGAGACGGTTCTAGATCACCGATGGGGCCATGAGAAGTGGGAGAGGAAGGCGGACGTTGGAGCAACGGGATATGGGGACTGCAAGGAGCTGTAACGATGGGGAAAAGGGACGGGGGCCACGGGCCAGGGGGCCAGGTGGCCTCTGGGGGCGAAAACAAGCGGGGACACGGGTTCTCCTCCAGAGGCTGCAGAGACGCGGCCTTGGACCCGGGGTGGGGGCGCATTTCACACACCGACCCCCAGGCCTGTGAAAGCGAAACCGTGTTGCTTTAGGCCTGCTGGCCTGGTGGCAGGTCGTTGGGGGACCCGCCACGACCTCGGGCAGCCCACGCCCCTTATAGCGGGGCAACGGTCCCAAGGGATTGGGCCCTGATCCCACCCGGTGCGGCTCACCCCACCCCACGGATGGTGCTCAGTGGCCGCTGTTAGGAAGGCTGGAGCCTTGACACGGGCTGGCGCCCTGCAGCCTGAGCCCCGGAGGGGGGGGGGGTTGGCCCCGGGGCATAAGCGCTGCTCATCCCCACGGGGCTGGGGCTCGGGGCTCGGGGACTGAGGCTGGGGCTCAGGGAGGCTTTCTGCAGGAGGTGGCGCTGAGCTGAGCTTTGAAGGGTGTGCAGGTGGCCGTCAAGCACGAGGAGGCAAAGGACAGAGGGTCTAAAAGCCTCCAGGGCAGGAAAGACAGAGACAAGGTAGAGATGGGAGAGGCAGCGGGGCGCCCGGGGGCCCCGCAGATGAGCGCCTGCCTTGGGCGCAGGGTGGGGTCCCTGGGTCCCGGGATGGAGTCCCCCACTGGGCTCCCTGCATGGAGCCTGCTTCTCCCTCTGCCTGTGTCTCTGCCTCTCTCTGTCTCTGTGTCTCTCAGGAATAAATAAATAAAATCTTTTTTAGAAAACTCGTAGAGACCGAGAGAAGGCCGCGGGAGCGAGGCCGAGAAGGGCGGCCTGTCGTGACTGGCGGCTCGCAGCCCAGCCTCCCTCCGGTTCTGGGACAGAAAATAGCCTGGCTGACCCGTGGTGTGCAAAGCATTTCCTGTGCAGCCCTGGGGACCCCTGAGCTGGACTTTCTCAGGGGTGGGGCTGGCGGGGGGGTGGGGAGGAGGGGACAGGAGGTCCTGGGCCTGGATCAACCGTACAGGACGAGAGCCGGGGGGGTGGGAAGGGTTGGCGGTCGTGCCCGAGCCCCCAAGCCCCCGAGCCCCCAAGAGCAGGTGCCCGGCTGGGTGGGCGGCACATGCGCAGGGCTGAGCCCGGTCCCAGGGCCCCGCATGCAGGGTGGAGGTGGGATGCACAGACCCGGCCCCGTGGAGCCCTCCGCCCCCCACCCCGGGGGCTCGAGCAGGAGCAGCCGTTGGGGGCCGCAGGGGACACTCCTGCCTGGATGGACGCGGGGCTTGGGCCTGCAGCGGGGGCAGCTACTCCCACTGCAGGGGGAGGCCGCGGGGAGCCGCCCGGGCTCTCCTGCCTCCCCCGACCTTGCGGGCCCGGGGCTCACACAGCCAGGACCTCGACCCACCACGTGCAGGGCCCAGGAGGCTCGTCCCCAAAACCAGAGAAGAGCCACTAGGCTGCACGCACACCAGCTCCGTCTCCAGGCCAGCAGGTTCCCCAGGCACATGAGGGACCCCGTCCTCCCCACCTCCCCAGAAGGAGACTTAGGGCCTGAGGGCGGGGCACCCACGGTGGGCGAGCACCCACGCACAGCACCCCTTCTATCGGGGAAGCCCTGTTCTGGCGAAGAAGAGATCTGCACAGGAGGCTGGGTCGGGATTCAGAGTCGGGTTGTGTCCCACGCCTGGGAAATGCCCATGCCCTCTGCTAGCGGTGCCCCCGCGAGAGGAAGGTCCGCGCCAGGGAGTATGGAGGAGCCCGGCTCCTGGAGAAACGGGGCCCGGCTCCCGGGACCGGGTCGGCAGCTTGGCGGGGGGGCAGGCGAGAGAAGTCCCCCATGCCGCATGGTTGGGGGCTGGACTTGGCGACAGGACCCTTCTCCCCACTTCTGCACGCAGCTCCACGCGGCTCCAAGTGAGCAAGGACACGTGATGTCACCTGGCACCCTGTGTGTAGGTCTGAGGGGATGGGGGCGGCCTGGGCTTGGGGTTCAGGGTCCTCCAGCCCCTGCAGGGCCACTTGGGAAACAGCAGACGAGGAGCGCACGTGAATATCCCGGACTCTGGAGGGAGACAGACGCCTGGGGGGGCTAAGGACGGGAAGCCACGTCGCATGGGCTTTTAGGGTGTCAGTGGAGGTCACAGAGGCCAAGTCACTTGCATGCGGCTCCACAGCCGTGACCCTTCCAGGACACTCGTCCACCTGGCGACCCCGGTGCCTGCTCCAATGCCAAGGTCCCAGAAATCCCCAGTCACCGTCCCACCCCACGGCCCTTCCCAAGACTAGTACACCTGAGCAGAGCCAGCAGGGCAGCACAGAGGCCGGGGCCACCCAGCCAACTCCTGTCCTGCCCCAGAGGCGCCGTCACATCGCCCCCCCCCCCATCGCGCCCCCTCAGCCACTACCTGGCGAGTCTCCGGAACTCCGGCCCGCGCCCCAGGCCGCAGCAGCCTCAGCCGCATCTCACCTAACACCCGCCCTCTCCTGGCCACTGCCTACCAGTCAAGGGACGGGTTCCCGGGTTTGGAGACCAAGGATCAGAGTGAGTCCTGTGCCAGAACCTGCCGTGGATCAGACTCGGAAGCTCTTGGCCGCCGTGTTCCTGCTCGTGGAAGAAACAGGTGCGTGGGCACAGGTGGCACAGCCACAGAGAGACACGGAGGCGAGAGGCCCAGGGACAGTCCTGGTGAACGGATGTCTCCTTTTTTGCCTGAAAAGCCTTAAGGTGGACTTCGGTCCCTCGCCTGAGGCTCCGTCAGCCCCGCGTGGCCTTCCCCGTCCAGCAGCACCGGGTGGGAGGGGCACCAGCCAGGCGATCCCCTGGGCGCTCCCAACACCAGCACGGGCAGCACCGTGTTCCTTCTGGGACCTGCCCGGATGGGATGGCTGCTAGAGGCAGTTCCAGCGCCTTCGAAGTGGACGCCGGGGGATCACCGCTCTGACGGCAACGACGTCACCAGGACAGCGAGGGAAAGAGGAGGAGGGGTCCAATGGGACAGGAGGGCGGGAGCGACCCCAGGCCTGGGTGGAGAAAGGGGCCAGGAGGCCTCTCAACAGAAGCCACGATGGCCGCTTGGCCCTCACTCTGGCCTCCGGGTGGCCGTGGCAGTGGGTTCTCTCCCCCTCCCTCAGGGCCCCCGCACCCGGGCATAGGCAATGGGAGTGGAATAGATGGTGAGCTAGAGAACCCCGACCCCTCCCAACCTGGCCTCCCACAGGACCCACTCGGGACCTCAGCACTCGCCAAGCTCCCCCAACTCTCATTGCTGTGACTCTGTGTACCTGCCCGGGGCACCTGCTGGGGGCAGCTGCCCGGGGGCACCTACCCGGGGTACCTATCCAGAAGCACCTGCCCAGGTTACCTGCTGGGGGGTACCTACCCAGGGGCACCTACCCAGGGGCACTTGCCTGGGGCACCTACCCAGGGGCACCTGCCCGGGGTAGGCAAGCCCACGGGGCCGACACCACTGGCCTCCGGTGCCTGGCACGCTGGGACTCTGCTGGTGGCCAGGTGGAGGGAGAGGACAGGAAGCCAAGACCTGAGCAGAGAAGCACAAGGTGAGAAAGGATGGAGCGTCCCAGGCGGCCTGTGTCACCACGAGGCAGGACACGGGCCAGCTTTCTACACCAAGGCTGTGAAGGGAGTCCAGCTGTGCTCCCCGGGGCCACAGGGGCCACAACTCACACCCACATGGCAGCCGAGGCTCACGGGGCAAACTGTGTGTGTCCACACGGCCTGGAGGTGGGTGACCCCACTCCAGGGCACAGGGCACGTCAGGCAGCTTTTGCAGCCCGGCCCCACGGCCCCTGGCATTGGGGGCCCGGCCCACACGTGCCCTGATTACGTCCCCCAAGGAAGAGCAGCGCCACACGGACACGCTGAACCCCGCAGACGCGACCAGGACCAGCAGAGCCAGTATTCACCTCAGACCGTCTCTCCTCCCAACTCATGTATTTCCTTGTGCTTCTCGGATGCGTTTTCAGGGCCATCCAGGAGGGCACGGCACGACGCTGGACGGTTCCGGCTCCTCCGTCCAGTGCGGCTGCTGAGGAGCTGAAGCTCTGGTTCTAGTTCATTACTTTTTACCTGATAGTTGCACGTGGCCAGAGGTCAGGACGGCGGGCACGACGGCGGGCAGGACGGCAGGCAGGACGGCGGGCAGGGTGTCGGGCAGGACAGTGGGCAGGACAGCGGGCAGTGCGCGGCCTTGGCCCTTCCACATGGTGGGGGCAGCACGACCCCCTGAGATCCCAAAGTATCTGCACGTCCTGTGCCCTGAGCGGAGAAGCAGCTCCATGCTGGGGGTCGGGAAGGGGCGGAAGCCGTAACCCTCCTGGGGCCACACAGTGAGTCACAGCCAGAGGCGAGGTTCAGACCCCATGTGTGTGACCGACCTCACGTCCCTGCTCGTCCACCTGGTCACACAGCGGAGCCACACGAGGGCCCCTACCTGGCCCTGCGGGTCACGGGGGTCACAGCGGGGTCACAGCCCAGCAGGGCGAGGCCGGGGGCTGCCCGTGGGTCTCTAACCATGTGTTCCCGAGCCTCGTCTGCCCGTCAGGACTCCATGACGCAGCCCCAGGTGACCCCGGGGGACGCAGGCTCACCCAGGCTCACCCAGCAGGTCAGAGGCGCGGCCACGGACAGATGCTGGGCCCTGGGCCGACCCTAAGCGCGGATACTAGGGAAGGGGCGCTGAGCCTTGTGGCTGGTGTGCCCTTGCGTCACCCCCCGGCCCGTCCCCCTGCACACGTGCCTGGACCCGACAGAGGGTGGGGTCGCCAGGGGGCAGGAAGGGAAGACAGGAGGGCGCAGGCGGAACCGAGGGACCTGCAGCACCCAGCCAGGAGCCTGAGCAGAGCCGCTCCGTGTGCCGACCTCCCACGCCGGGACGCACTCCAGCAGGTTGGAGCAGGCCTGCAGCTCCCAGGAGCCACGGATGCGCCCGGAGCCATCCAGGTGGTCATGGCCTGGAGGACCGCTGGACATCACCCTGCCTCCTGGCTGAGATCCGGCCCAAAGCCCCCTGGGGCCGTGGAGCAGACCCCAGCCCCCACCCCCATTGTGCAGGGGGACAATGAGAGGCAGGCGTCCCCTTCTTACCCACCGCCTTCCTCCCCACCCCACGGGGTGCTGCCCGGTGAGCACAATAGTGCATTCTGTGTCCAGGAGCCTCGGCCGGCAGCCCCCGGGCTCTTGCAGCCCCTCCACACAATGGCAGGACCCTAAGGGCCTGATAGCCGGTGACAAATGTCTGTGAATGACCAGCTCACAGGAAGTGGCCTTCAATAGTCCGATCGCTTCCTGCATCCTGACATTGTGAAGGCCCACTTCCTGCGCTGTCTCCGAAAATACAGCCCTGCCAGGCGGGGGGGCGGGGGCGGGGGCGGCGGCTGGGCCTCCCCGCAAGCCCCCTGCCCGGTTCTGATTCCGGGGTGACTCCCGGCCAACCCACGCACTCCGGGCCAACCCACGCCCGGCGCGGCCTTCCTCAGTGACGCCCGCCCCCCGCCCCCAGGATCCCGGGCTCTTGCTGGGAAAGGCTTCCCCGCATTCGGCTCCCTCCGCAGCACACTCGGGGCCGCGGCCTTGGGGGCTCCCCGGAGCTGCTCCGGTCACCCCTTGGACCTCGTCTCCCCAGAGTGGATGGCCACGACTCCTTGGCCTTCCTGCGTGTCACGGAAACAGGGCGGGAGGCCTCCTGTCCGTCCGGGCTCCAGCTGGACCCCAGAAAGGCCTTCCCCGGGCCGCGCCCCCCACCCCACACCCCGACTCCCCACCGAGGCGGCTCAGGGCAACCAGGGCAGGCAACCCGGAGCCTGTTCTGGGGGCTCAGGCACTGGGCAGACGGCTCTGCCCGCGCCCACCCGGTGACACCGGTGGTGGAGCCTCGTGCTCAGGACAAGGGTACACGGGCGTCAGCAGTCAGCCCAGGGGCCCCCAGCTAGTGAGAGGGGATGGGGGCTGCCGTGTACCCCTCCTCTCGCTTGGCCTCTCAGGACTTCCCTCCCACGTCCCATCCCCCCATGGGAAGTCCTTCCCGGCTTCCTGGCAGTGGTGAAGCAACCCGAGGGAGGGCAGGGGTGCACCCACCCTGCCAGCAGGCCGCTCTGTATTGTTTTCCACTTCTGATAAAGGAGGCACTGAATCAGCCTCGGGGCATTGTGGTGGCAGGGGCGGGGGTGGGGGGGCAGCAGTGGGGAGGCAGCACAGGTCAAGGGGTGACAACCCATTCACTCCCACCCCGGGGCCCGGGGAGAACCGGGCCTCTGCAGATGGAGAGGAGGGGAGAAAACCCTCAGCAATTTCCCACCGTCCCCTTCCCCCGGCCCCGGGGTCAGCCAGCTGCCCAGGGAGGAAAGGAACTGCGTGCACCTGCGACGAGGAGGGCAGCCCAGCCTCGGACCCCCATTCCACCCCCTGACCCGGACACAACCCTGCCCTGCAGGACGAAGGCGATGGTGGGCACCCGGCCCAGGTGGGGCTCAGCGGGTAAGCCAGCTCCCTTGTCTCCACGGGGATCCGTCTGCCTCGGGTGCCGGGGAGAACGAGGTCCCCGGGGACACGGGGAGGGGCTGCGCGCTCGCTCTTCCCCTGGGACTGTCGGGCTGGCTGGGCAGGAGGGGGCTGGCAGCAGACACGGGGGTCGGGGGGGGCCGGGCCAGAGCAGGGCCGGCTTGTTATCTGGACCCCAGCAGACATCGGAGACGCCTTCCCACTCTGCTCAGCTTTTATCAAAAACACACACGAGGGCAGGGGGGAACGTCCGTATGAGGGTATCAGCGTGAACCTACCCAGTGGGGCAGGTAAATCTGGAAAAACAACAGAAGCGATCCTGGATTCTCGGTGCCCTCCTCCCTCCACCCCCCCACCTCCCCCGCGGGGAGCCCAGTGGCCAGGCCTTCAGCAGCTGCCGCTGCCTCGAGGCGGAAGGGCGTCCAGGCTCTGATAAGGCCCGGGAAGCAGGGACCGTGCCTGGGGCCCCCTGACTGTTCCCTCACCCCAGGGACCCCGAGGATAATCAGCTCACAGTCTTCCGGCCTCAGGCGTTCAGCTCCCACCCTAAGGCCTCGGCCTCAGGGGGCTGGGTACCCATGCCCAAGGCTCTCCCCCTGCCCACCCTCCTGTTACAGCTCGACTGTGTCCCCTCAAAACTTGTATGTTAAAGCTGCGACCTCCGGGGACCCCATGGTGTGCCCATATTTGGAGACGAGGCCTTTACTGGCCCCGACCCAGGCTGTGTCCTTGTAAGGAGGTGTGCGCACAGGACCCCGGGGCCTTGTCGCGGGCATGCAGCAAGGGGCAGCCACCCCCGGGTCCAGAGAGAGGCCGCAGGGCGCGCCAACCCTGCAGGCACCCCACAGCAAAGGGAGGATCTACATCTGCTGTCGATGTGCCCTGGCCTGTGGCCCTTTGTCGCGGAAACCCTGCCTTGCTGCATGGCACCCCGAGGGTCAGGGCCTCAGGGCAAGGGTCAGGGCCTCGGGGCAGGGGTCAGGGCGCCCCGCAACTTCCAGCTCCTGTCTCTGGCGCAGCAGTGCAGGAGGGGGCCCGTTGCCCCACACGCCCTCTTGGAGCCCAGACTCAGAACATGGTCCCGATGCAAGGGTCCACACAGCGGGCCTCAGCACAAGCCCCCGCCCCAGGAGCCCCCATGTCCTCCCCACCCCCACAGCTGAGCCCCACATGGGACCCCACAGAGCCGTACTGCGGCGCGGGCTTTGACCCCAGCACCCTAACCGCAGGGCTGAGCTCCCCGACGGGAAGGGGGGTGCCCAGGACCCCGCCCGCCGCGGCCTAGCTTCACAGCCGGTGAACACCGGCCAGGACAGGACTCTGGGGGCCACAGCGGGTAAACGACCCGCCCGGGCACCAACTGACTGAGCTGCCCCCACACAGGGCTCCACCTGTGGGAGTAACCCCGACCTGCCCCCGCACGCGGGGCAAACTGTCCGGGGAGCACCAGAGGCACAGCTACCCCGAAAGCTTCATCTTTGGTCTGCGCCCCGGGGCCGTGGGAGCAGGAGGGGACAGGACAAGGGGGCAGCAGCGCGAGGCGGGTCCCGGAGCCGCCCGCACCACCGCCATGGGGGCCCTGGCCACAGCCTGACTCGGCGCGGGGCCAGCAGGCCCTCGAAGGGTGCTGCCCTGGCGGAGAGCGGTCTGCGGAGCAGGGACAGTGGTGGCGGCAGTGGGCTGGGAGGCGGAGGGGCACGGGCTGCGGTCACAGGGCGGGAAGGGGGACCCACTCCACCCAGGACTCGGCTCCCCTTTGCTAGCAGGACAAGCAGGGCCGTCGCCCTCCCGCCTGAGCTCTCGGGGAGGAGGCACAAATGAAAGGGCTTTGCATGGATACGGGAGGTGTGCATCAGCTTCAGGGCAAAGGACGGAACCCAGGCCCGGCCCTTCGGCCCCCCAGAGAGACAGACGCCCCCCAGGCCCGCCCAGGCCCCGCCCCGGGGATCCCCACGGTGGCGCTGAGGCTGAGGGAGAGGCCCCTGGTCAGGGCGTCCAGGGATCCCCGGGCCTGGGCCCAGGGCCTTGGCGGCTTCCTTGGGGCGACCCCATCCGCCCTGCCGGGCGGCTGCACAGCGCTCATCACTACGACGCGAAGGGTTTCCTGAATGCCTTCCTGAGGACATTGTTCCCCACTACAGAGTCACGGGGTCAAATTCATCATGGGCCCTGCTGGTCCAGGTCCCACCCAGTGGGGAAGCACAGCCCTCCGCCCAAGCCCCTCTCCCCCTGGGAAACCTAAGCCAGTGGTTTCTTCTGGGTTCACTTATACCAGCCTCGGGGAAGGCAAAGTTGTCGCCAAACTCGGCCGCCAGGCCCCTCCAGGTACCCCAGCGGCCCCGCCGTCCTCCAGAGATGCCGGCCCCAGCCCCTGCTCCACCCCGAATCACTCAGGGGCCTCTTCATTCACTCAACATTTATTGAAAATGACTGTGTGCCAGGCCGTCTGCAAGGGGCAGAGAGGTGAGCAGGACGTGGCCCCAGGCCTCAAGGAACCCACCGTCCTGGGGCGGGGGGGGGGGGGGCGGCGCACCCGTTACAGCGCCCCGGAATCAGTGCCACGGTACAGTGACCACGGGGCTGGAGGAGGAAGGGAAGGCCCTGCTTAGGGGAGTGGGCTTGGGCCTAGAGCTGCCAAAGCCCGCGGCGTAACAGGAGTAACAGGAGCCGGCCCGGAGCCAAGGACGCACGGTGCACGGGTGCACGGCGCACACAGAGGCGTCAGGGTCCAAACAAGCATCGTGTGCTCGGGAGGCAGCAGACCTTAGCTCCCGGCCCAGGGGGATGACAGGAGGGAGCCTGGGGCAACGGGGGAAGGAGCCACAGAGGTCGCGGAGGGCAGGCAGGGACCTCGTCGGACAAAATACTGGCAGAACCTGGAGGGGTTTCCACGAAGAGACTGAAAGTTCAGGTAAGAGGAGGAGGCCCTAATGGGGGACGTGAGAGATGAACAGAGGACGAACTGCAGATGTAGAGGACGGTGGCCGCGGGCTGGGGAGGGGACGGGGCAGGGGGGCCCTGACACCACGAGGAACAGGGCGGGGGAAGGGCTCCACGCCAAACGGAGAGCCAGCCGGGACTTTTACAAACATCCCCTGCACCTCGCAGCTCGGGAGGGAGGCAGGCCCGTCCCCACCCGCGGAGGACGCCTGGACAAGCAAAGGGACTTCCCAGTCACACCCTGGACTACGGGGGCCGCCTGCAAACCCAGGGATAGCCTGGGAGGGAAACCCACGTGTGCTGCTCTTCTTTAAAAACTCAAATCCAAACACTGCTTTTCAGCAAACACTGGGAGAGACGTTGGACAGGGAAGGCATAAAAGAGCATTTATTTATTGCGATTCCGTGATCCAGCCTGGCTGCCGCCTGACGCGGCAACAGGGAGGCTCCACGGGGCTCTAGGCCACCACGGTTCCGTGGACTCCGGGGGCTGCTCTCTCCCTCCTTCTGCTCCATCCGCGGGGAACACACTCAAACCCCCAGTTTGCAGGCAGAGAAGCCAAGGCCAGGAGGAGGGCAAGGTCACACCCCAGGCCCTGCTCTCCTTGCCTCTCCAGGGCATCCCGCAAGCCCCTGTTCCCCTGCTCCCCACTCTCCGCCTCTGACCCTGCGGACGGCACTCGGGGAACTACCGCTTAGCGACCCAGGTCTGGCCGGCGTGGTTCCTGGGCAAGCGGGTCCGCCCTGTGACGGATCCCTAAGAAGACCCCAACCGCCCCGTCATCACTCCCCCAGCCAAGGCTGCTCCCGCCTCCAGGGCACCCCTCACCAGGGTCACGAGGGTATGAGCGACTAGCGCAGGAAGCAGGGGCTCCAGGTAGGGGCAGATGAGTGCAGCTAGTGTCCCCGGACGCCCTGGACTCGCCTGGACTCGCTCTGCGCGTCACCTCAGCCTTGCTCCAGCCCGGCACACACGGGCATGCCCAGCCCCATGACAGCTGAGGACAGGAGACCCAGAGAGCCTAGGGGACTCGCCATTGGCCACGCAGCCAGCGCTTGAGGCAAGGGTCACCTCGAGTGGGCCAGGCTGCCCGGCCACCCCAGCACCGCAGAGACGCCCACGCCAACGTGGGAAAGGAAGACGGAGGCCAGACGGGGGCGCTTCCCCTCGAGCTGCTCCCAGGGAGCTCCGGGAAGCCAACCCCACAGTGGCCCGCTCGCCAGCAGCCCCCCACCCCCGAGCCCCGAGAGGCCCACAGGAGTCAAAGGGCTCCCGGGCTGGCTTATCCTGGCGGCCGCCCAGCTGACTCGAAGAACACGGCCACGGGCACAGGAAAGGCTCCAGCGAGAGTGGAAAAGCACCAGACGCCGGGCGGCGGAGGGGAGGGCAGGGGCAGCCGGCTCGGAAGCCACGGCCATCACTGGCCCCGCAAGGCCCCGCGGGGTGGGGGCCCGAGCACGACCCCCCCGAGCGCCTCTGCCCTGACACGTCTCAGTGAATCAGGACTGCCGGCCCCGAAACACGGACACGTGCGTGCAAGGTGAATCAGCGAGGACGGAAGGCAACCAGCGCCCCGCGCATCCCCGCTGCCCCCCACCCCCCGCCTTTGCAGAAGGCTCCCAAGCAGAGGCAGGAAGGCCCGCTCTAGGTCTACGCCCCACGGTGGCGGCCGAGGGACACTGACCCGGCTGCGCGTCCTAACACACTTGCCCCACACAGAGATTCAGGGAGGGCAGGCCCAAGGGCACGGAATCACTTAAAAGGGGGCAACGGGGGTGGGGCTGGAGGGGAGCACCTTGGGACTCCAAAGATGGGGCCCCCGCAGCCGGGCCCTGGGAGGGGTGCAGCAGCTGGGACAGGCTTCCTGACCTAGCTGCAAGTCCCAAAACATCTCAGGCTGTGGGAAAACTCTGCTGCTATTGTTTCCGTGGCTTTTCCATCCCCCCGAGTTCTGCTTAGACAGATAATAAAACGACACATGTGCAGGACACGCAGAAGTGTTTCCGGAGACGCCGCTCCGGGGCCCTAAGGTTTACCCCACGTTGTTAGACTGCTCAGGTTGGGGGGTGGATAGTATACGTCTCAGACCTTACTGGGAGAACAGCGGTAGTCTGGGAGGCCAAATCAACCCCACGAGCACAAAAGCACGCTTAGAATTTCTTTTTAGAAGATAAAATGCCAGGTGCCTGGGTGGCCTCGTCAGTTACGCCCCTGCCTTGGGCTCGGGTCACGATCTCAGGGTCCTGGGATCGAGTCCTGCATCAGGCTCCCAGGTCTGCAGCGTGGGGTCTGCTTCTCCATCTCCCCCTCCCTTGCTCCTGCTCGTATGTGCGCGCTCTAATAAATGATCTTTTTTTTAATAAATAATCTTTTTTTAAAAAAATGCCAACATTTAAATATCAAGTCTCAAAATGAAAAAAAAAGAACCATACACAAATACCTAAATTCCTACCATCTTTTAGGGAAAAAAAAAAAAAAAAACCTAAAAATGTGGGCATCACTGAGGAAGCAGCATACACTGGAAGCAGCCACAGCCGCCCGCCCACGAGGGCAGCCCACCCTCCTCCTGGTTCCCGGCCTGCCTGCCCAGGACGGCCGCGGGGCGGCAGCACCAAGCTGCCACGGAGGCCCGCCCGCCCCGGCTCAGCTGGCAGAGCCTGGCACGTCCTCCGGGAACCAGGAATCCAGGAATCCGCCGGTGTCCCTAATGGCAACAGCACCTCCTTTCAGCACACCCTGGAGCCTCAGGGACGGCAGAGGAGACGAGACGCCAGTGACTCACTGCCTCCTGCCCTCCGGCCACCACCTTCCCCAGCTCCCCAGCTCCTCCCACGTCACAGCCGGCATCTCCATCTGTTCGGGTCCCAACTTCACCTGTTATCGCTGTCGAGCCTTGGTTCCCAAGAGGACAAACACCCTCCCCGGCGTTAAAGGACGGCGCGTCCCCCATCACGCGCTCCTCATTTCCTTCTGCTCACTTGGGTCAAAGGTCAGCGGACTCCAGCGGACCCCGGCTCTCAGGCCCCTTCCTGCCCTCTGCTCTCGCTGCCCTTCCAACAGCACCTGTAACATCTCAAACGGCAGCACTAGTACAAACGCCTGCAGCCACTTAGGAAAGACATTTGGCATCGTGCATCCAGACGCCTGAAACTGCTCATCCTCCTTCACCCAGAACACCATTTACTCCAAAATGCAGGAAGGAGCCCTGCGAGAGACAGTCCCTGCCACACCCACACTGGGGAACCACCAGAAATGACCCAAGCGTCCAGCCACGGGGAAACTGTCAAAAAAACAAAGTCCGTTTCCTTCCCACTTGATGGGCAGTGATGCGGCTGCTAAGAACAACTAGGATTATGAAGACCATGAGATAAGACAGAAAAATGACGACGTGAAACACTAGGTAAAAAAAAAAAAAAAAGAAGATAAAGTTAAATGGACACAGGTGATAGGAATCTTAAACAGTTATGCCAAGAGTGGATGAAAGGTAACGAGATGCTACCCTGCTGGCTGTACCGGAGCCCTGGCAGCGGGGCGACCCTTCCCAATCTCTACCAAGTGTCCTGGGGTGCACGCATATTACTTTTGTAGGGGAGAATGTATGTCTGCGTATGACTGAAAGATTTGACAGCAACTACTAAGCAACCTGGTCTACGCTGGATTCATATTTGGTAAGTCCTCGAACTCTCTTCTCATCATGATAAAAAGGCTCCCGGGGACCTGCCTGGGCCTCGGAGCTCTTGGTTAGAGGTCAGTGATTTCCGACCCCGCAATGCCTACACTTGCCTGACTCCTAAGGAGACCCCAACACCATCTGGAAGATAGGAGCACATCAAGACAGTTCTCAGATGCCACTTTAATCAGGTTTTGTACCATACAGTGATGGGGGGGTGGGTGTGTGCGAAGAATGAGACTGTTTTCAAGCATATCCCCCTGCCCCAAGGTACGCAGCCTGGGCTTCCAAGAACAGTAAAAGGCTTTCCTCCCCAGGGAGTCTCACTCCTGAGCTGACAGGACAGGATTTCAGGAAGCGTGAGAGGGGGGTGGGCAAGCCAGCAACGGGAGGCAGGCAGCTGGTTGCATTCTTCCCAGTGTGCACTGGAACTGGGCACGCAGGTGTACCTCCTAAGGCAGCACCCCAACCCCAGCCGCTCCCACGTGAGGCCAGGGGGGCCTCCCCAAAGAAACAGACAGCCGTCATTCATTTCATGACAGTCCTCCCAGCCGTGCGCCCGACGAGCAGAAGCCTGACAGATGAGCCTTCAGGCCAGCAGCACCCTCAAGGGCCTTCCTCTTCACCGGCCCCTCCGCTGCTCACACGTCTGCCTGGCCGGGTGGTACGCGAGGGGCCAGAATAAGCCATAAAGCAAATCAGATGTGGGTTCTGGAGCGGCGCAGACATGGTGGCAGGGCCGGTGGTGGCCCACAAGGGCCCACAGGGCTCTGTGTCTTTCGTTAATTCTTTTCCGGGCGGTTTCTGTTCAGGACGGCTTTAGGGGCAAATTCCAGCTTGTCCTTAAGGCTCACCACCTGGGTGTGGTCCTTGCCTAGCAGTTCATCCAGCTTGCGGTCCTCCCGGCGCTCAGAGATGCTCTTCTCCTCCTCCGCAGGCTGGGGATCCTTTCCCCGGATGAACCATTCCAAGTGGTAACCCACAGCCCCGACCACAAAGGCCACAGGAAACGTGACATAGGGAGCATAGGTACGCACCACGGTCCAAAGCACAGGCCACATGACATCTGCAGAAGAGCACAAGGCAGCGTTAGGGAGGAACCAGCAGCCCCTGTCCCATGAATACAGACGACCCTCCGGGGCGCTCCCGTCACCAGGCAGCCTGAGCATCCACCCCACGCAGAGTAAGGCAAGAGAGTGCCCTGCTCAGGCAGCGGTCAGGGCCCTGAAACAGTCTAGAAAATTTTGAAAGACGTAACCGTTAGGGAAAGGGGAAGAATCTCTAGGTTCCGTACTATCCTGTTTGACCGTTACGCAACCACATGTGGCCGTGCTCCCCTCGAGGGAGCCTCTGAGCTCTCCCGACGAAGATTCAAGCCTGTTACTGGCCCCAGGCCCTCCCTCCACACTTTAAACCAACATTTCAGAAACAGAAAAGAGCCTCCCTCTGCTCCACGCAGTTTCTCCGTGAACACAGCCTGCCACCCTCTTCCCACCAGGTGAGGTCCCACGGCCACTCTCCTGGCTCCACCATAAGTAGTTCCTCTGCCACAAAAAAGAATAAGAAGCGTCTTTAAGTGGCCCAAACCCTAACTCGTTACTCAACCATTCTGGATGTTAGAGAAATGATTTTTCCCCCCAATCTGAACTTGATCTTGGTAACAGTGAGACATACCTGGACTTTACAAAACGGGGGCTGGCCACACCTCTTTTAAAACACATTCTCGGGATCCCTGGGTGGCGCAGCGGTTTGGCGCCTGCCTTTGGCCCAGGGCGCGATCCTGGAGACCCGGGATCGAATCCCACATCGGGCTCCCGGTGCATGGAGCCTGCTTCTCCCTCTGCCTGTGTCTCTGCCTCTCTCTCTCTCTGTGTGACTATCATAAATAAATTTAAAAAAATAAAAATAAAAAATAAAACACATTCTCTTCAACCAAACCCTTCATATTTGCATAAAAAACTCCTAAAAGTGTCACCAACACGTTATACAGACTCTGAACACGACAGGGAGCGAATTTTTTCTGTAAAAAACACACTGTATAGGGATCCCTGGGTGGCGCAGCGGTTTGGCGCCTGCCTTTGGCCCAGGGCGCGATCCTGGAGACCCAGGATCGAATCCCACATCAGGCTCCCGGTGCATGGAGCCTGCTTCTCCCTCTGCCTATGTCTCTGCCTCTCTCTCTCTCTCTGTGACTATCATAAATAAATAAAAATTAAAAAAAAAAAAAACACACTGTATAAGCCTGTCGCCGAGAAAGAAAAAAAAAAAGGTAGAATGGTCCCAGAGCTTCCTGAAATGAATTAGGACAACATCAAAAAAAAAAAAAAAAATACAGAAACATACGGATTGGTTCACTCTAATGGCCATTTAGTCTCATGACGGTCCCCATTAATAATTACCAGTTACTATTCACAGGGCACCCGGCAGGCTCAGTCAGTGAAGCACTGATTCTTGGTTCTAGCTCAGGTCATGACCCTGAGGTCGTGGGATCGAGCCCCAAGTCAGGCTCCTCCCTCAGCAGAGTCTGCTTGTTCTCTTCCCTCTTCTCCTCCCCCCCTCTCCCCCTCTCTCAAATAAATAAAGTGTCTAAAGAAAAACGATTATCCACGTTATCATAATAACGGTAGCTACCGTTGACGGAGCACATACGTGCTCGGGCCACTTTATACACTGTACGTCCTTTCGCCCTCATGTCCACTGTGAGGCCGACGTCATCATCAGAGGGCTACACGGTTTGCCCCAAAGTCTCCACTAGAACATCATTCATTCCATTTGCACCTCTGTAGGTATTTCTGCGACTTAGTTTTCTCCAGTCCAACACGTACAAATGAAACCTCACCAACGAGAAAATGATCTTCTCTCTCTCTCTCAACTTGGTTCCGATTCTCTTTGGAGGAATCCCAGCATTCTGTGGACCCAAGACTGTAACGGACCATCATCAGGGGGAAACCCACAGCAGCTCCAAGGGTCCCCTCTGGGTCCCTTGTCTTAGCACCGGGCCCAGCGCCGCCCGGGTCACTCGCCAGTCATCAGCTGATTGTCACAGCACCTCTATGAGGTCGGAACTGTCAGCCCAGGTTTGTGCCTAAGGCCACAGAGGCTCAGGGACCTGATGTGAACTTGCCCGGAATCACCAGACGTGCTTTTGAATCCAGGCCTCTCCAAACGGCAGAGAGCTTGTGCTCGCTCTGGCAGCAAGAACACGCTGCAGACAGGTGCGCCGTGTCTGTCCAAATCCTGGACTTGGGGAGCACCTCCTGCAACTGTTGTTTGGTTTGTTTGTTTTTCCATCAACTTGGCACATCACCATCTGCAAGAGCTTCCCTGTAGGCAAACTCTGAGATTACGCAGAGATTTGCCAAATTATAAAACAGCAGAAGTCAATAAAAAGAACGCCCTGGGGCACCCGGGTGGCTCAGCAGTTGAGCGCCTGCCTTCAGCCCAGGGCATGATCCTGGAGTCCCGGGATCGAGTCCCATGTCAGGCTCCCTGCACGGAGCCTGCTTCTCCCTCTGCCTGCGTGTCACATGAATAAGTAAATAAAATCTTTAAAAATAAAATAAAATAAAATAAAAAATAAAAGGAACACCCTGAAGAACCTCAAACCTAATACACCACTTCCTCTCCTACCTTCATGGAGGTTCTCTGTACCTTAACCTGCACCCTAAACAGCAATTCTCCACGTGGATCCCTCGTTTGTTGTGAAACATCCCAAGCACAAGGCCACAACTCACAACATCTCCCACGCTCAGCAAAGATCTCTGTTGTCCCGACCCCCTTCTAGTGGTCCCCAGATAACCACACTCATCCCCTCGTCCAACACCTAGGACCACCTGCTCCGGGCCGGGCCTGGTGCCACGGCCCACCCCTCTTGGCTGCATTCCGCCCAGCCCTGAAGCTCCAAGAGGCCGAGGGCGCCCTGCCCGCCATCGAGGGCCCACCGCAAGCTCGCCGCCTGAATGCAGGACGGTCAAACGGCGCATGGGCATCATCAGTGCTGTGGGCCTCGGAGGGTGGCACAGCAGGTGCAGCCGCTGCAGGGCGGGCTGCAGGGTGGGTTGCAGGGCAGGCCACAGGGGTGAAACAGGCTGCAGTGAGCTGCAGGGCAGGTTGCAGGAGTGCGGCAGGGTGGGCTACAGGGAGGGTGGCAGAGGCGCAAAGGGCTGCAGGGCGGGCTCCAGGGTGGGCTCCAGGGCAGATTGCAGGGGCGTGGCGGGCTGCAGGGTGGGTTGCAGGGGCGCAGCTGGCTGTAGGGGTGCAGCGCGGGCTGTAGGGTGGGTTGCGGGGCAGCCTGCAGGGGTGCAGGGCGGGCCTCAGAGGGATGCAGGGCAGGTTGCAGGGGTGCAGAGGGCTGCAGGGCGGGTTGCACGGGCGCAGTGGGCTACAGGGCGGGCTACTGGAGTGCAAGGCAGGTTGCAGGGCGGCCGGCAGGGCTGCAGGGCGGGTTGCAGGGGCACAGCGGGCTGCAGGGGTGCAGAGGGCTGCAGGGCGGGCCTCGGAGGGCTGTAGGGAGGGCTACAGGGTTGCAGGGCGGGCCTCGGAGGGCTGCAGGGCAGGTTGCGGGGGTGCAGAGGGCTGCAGGGCGGGTTGCAGAGGCGCAGCGGGCTGCAGGGCGGGCTCCAGGGCGGGTTGCAGGGGTGCCGCGGGCTCCAGAGCGGGCCGCAGGGGCGCAGCGGGCTGCAGGGCGGGCCTCGGAGGGCTGCAGGTCGCCCCGGGGCGCCCTCACGCCTTCCCGCCCGGCGACGTCCAGCGGGCCGCCCGGAGGCCAGCGGGACCCGAGGCCCGGTCGCAGCTCGGCCCCCCGCGAGCCGCGGAACCAGCGGGACCGTTCGCACCCCCCCCCCCCCCGCAGCGGCCGCTCTCACCCACGCGCCCGACTCGGCCTCCGAGCCCCGGGAAGCCAGCGGCCAGGCCGGGCCCGCAGCGGCCCCCGCCCCTCCGAGGTCGCGGCCGGAGCCGTCTCCCTGACGACGGGCGGCCGCCGGACCCGAGGCTCACCCGCGCCGCAGCCGCAGCCGCAGCCGCGCTCCCGGTCCGGCCGCCGCCGCCGCTCCCAGCAGCCCGCGGGGCACCCCCGGGCCCCGCCCCCGGCGCCTGCGCCTGCGCCCTCGGAGCGCGCCGATTGGCTGAGCCCCGGCCAAGGAAGCTGAGCGTCGGCAGCGGGTCCGCCGCGCGGAACGGGGGCCGCGCGCCCCCTGGCGGCCTGGAGGCTTCCCAGCGACGTGCGCGGAGACCGTCGGTGCAAGGTCATCATCACTGGTCCCCAACACCCACAGACATGAATGACAGTGCTCCCTGCCTTGGAGGAGATGTCCTTAGCGGGCCATGGTGTAGAACCCGAGAGCTCTTCGGACGTGGGCCGGCTCTGGCCGGGTGAGCTGGGCAACATCCTGGCCCGGCCGAGCCCCCTCCGCGACCTCTTAAGCACACAGGTGATGGCACCTGCTTCCCAGGCTGTTGCAAAGCCTAGATGACACGGTGCGTGTTAAGGGCTGTGCCAGGCAGCAGCAGAGAACACGTGGTACTGCTGTCGGTGTACAAAGCGCTAAAGGAGAGCGAGGCCCGAGCTCTGCGTGACCCCTCATGTGGGGGGCAGCTCGCTCCCCCCGTGACCCCGCTGAGCCCTGGGCACACACCTACTGGATCACCGACAGCTGAGCTCCGAACAACCGGGCTCTGAAACTAGGTGGGCCCGCTTACACACGGATTTTATTTTATTTTATTTTTTTCAAAAAATGCATCCTGGAACTGGCAATGCATTTCCTCTCCCTTGGGATTTGCTTAACATTTTCTTTTCTCCAGCTTATTCTAGCGTAGGCATAGAGCACACACGTGCGTGTCACATAGAACTGTTCACATTACCAGTAAGGCTTCCAGTCAACCGTAGACTCTCGGTAGTTGGGTTTGGGAGGAGTCAGTTATGCGTGGATTTTCCACCGTGAAGGGGGGCACTGGGCCGTCACTGCTCGGGGGTCAACTGTCTAGAGATGAAACACCAAACTCGAGCTGTGTCGTGGCCCCACCAGCCTTGCCTTGGCCCCTTTGTTCCACGGGCCTCGGCCCAGCCTGTTTACTTATCTTTAATGGCACAGGCTAGACCCTTCCTATTCCCCCGCCGTGCAGACCGAACTCCCTCACATCTCTGTGCTTTCGTCCACCTGCAGTGCCCTCCCCATCTGTCTTTACCAAAGTAGCCCTGGCTCATGTTAAGAGCTTAAGGGACACCTCCAGAGGAGGCCTTCACGTGCCCCTCCTCTGTGACCTCAAAGGGGTCAGTGCGAAGCTCTGGCAGCGAAGATGGAAAGGAACGGTTTAGAGAAATATGTCGACACCATTATTTGCAGAACGTGTCTCCTAAGTGAACGTGTAGAGAGGAGAAGGGAACAGAATTTCCCAGAACGCTTCGCGTTCAGTCAGCATCTGACATGTGCTGGATACCGGGGAGGCAAAAATGACCAGGACCACCCCCCGCCTTCAGGAGTCCGGGGCCCAACTGCTGGGGAAGCGGAGGACTCTACCAACTGTCGAAGGGGTGTGAGAAATGGGACAACAGAAGCATGCATCAAAACACAGAGGAGGACCCAGGAAGAATCAGGAAGGGCTCAGCAGGGGAGCCCCCCCTTGAGCTGGGCCTCAAGTGATGGCCAGTAGCTCCATCAGACAGAACTGAGCGGGGCTTGAGAGCACAGACGTAGGAATCAAAAGTGCGTCCAAATCCTGGCCCTGCTGCCGGCCAATCTCAGAAAAGCTGTTTACACTCTTTGTTTACACAAAGGCAATAAGAGTACCCATCCCCTAGGGTGGTTCTGAGTCCTCCATCACCTAACGTGGATAAAATACTTGGCCACAGTACTTGGCACCTCCTAAGTGCTCAGTAAATGGTTGCTGGCATGTTTAGTGTCCCCCCTGAGTGAGTCCTCCTTCCGTAACGTCCTATGTCCACTTATGGTTTTACTTATTCACTAAGCCAAAAGCCTGACATCTTCCAAATCTCTCCATCTCTGCATTATCCCCGAAACCCAGCTTACAGCACCACCTGTACCTCCTGAATGCCTCTCAAACTCATCATCATCATCACCATCATCATCATCATCATCTCTTACCTGGACCACCTGAACTACTGTCTCAATGGTCTATCCACCTCCCATTACTCCCTACCGTCCATTTCCATTCTTAGCCAAAGGGTCTTTCAAAGCCTGGAATAAAACATGAAATCTCCAGCTTACACCTCCTCTCTTCCCTCGGGTCCCTTCTGGCCACATCTCCTCTGTGCCCTCTACACCCCCATCTGCACCTGCCACCTCCCCGTAGTCCCTGTTCTTCCCATGATCACACACACACACACACACACACACACACACACACACACGGTCCCTTTGCCCGAAATGATCTTCCTCTCTCTTCCTCTGCTGCGAAACTCTAACTCATCCTGCAAGACCCAGTTCAAAAGGCCCCTCCTGCAGAAAGCTTTCCACACTCAACTGACTGCCAGAGGCCTCGTCCTCTGGGCATCTCAGCCCCTCTGGGAGAGGCCTCCCTTTGCGGGTATCATTCTGTTTATGCGCCTGGCCAGCTGGGAGCAACTCAAGCGCAGGGACTGGATGCAATCCTTCTCTTGTCCGTGGAGCCCAGCATGACTCCCCAGCCCTAACATCCAGAAACTCCCCACCACACCAGCTCCACATGGGGAGATTCAGACATCTGCGGCCAGATGCCCACTTGACTCATCCAGGAATGCCCCTGCATCCCTCTGCCCATCCCATACACCTCATGGTTCTCGGAAACCTAATCCAGTTTCTGGGAAGAGACACGGACCCCTAAAGAGCTGTAGAGTGTGGAAGTTAGACTCAGCCACTTCTCGGCTTCGTGATTTAGGGCAAGTTTTTAAACTCTCCAAGCCTGTTTCCTCACCCGTAAACGATGGTAACAACAGTATCTGCTTCAAGGGTGGCTCCGAGGATCTTCTACATCAAACCTTGCCCGCGGCCCGGTTTTAGAGATGAGAAAACTCAATCTCAGGAAAAGTGACCCAGCCAAAGACTGACTTGGCAAGTCTAGGGGAAACAGACAGATGGGCATTTCCAGTGGAAACTTTTGGACGGTCATCCAACCTAAGCATTCTCCAACCTGGCTGCCCATCAGAACCGCCTGGCACAATTGTTACAAACTCATTTGGGGGCAGAGAGCCTATTCACAGTCTTGGACCAGGCCCAGGAATCTGGTTGGGATCAGCTCCAAGCTGACTCACTTTCGGGAATTTGGATCACATGGGGCTCCTCTCTGCCTTCCAGCGGGCCCATAGAAGTGTGTACATACGACCTCTTGCTTTTCAGGCTGTCGCCCACACTGGCCCATAAAAGAGCTGTTCATGCCACCCTCCCGTTCAAAAGCCTTCCATGGCTCCCCACGGCTCTCACAACCCAGACCCACCCTCCTCACGTCCACCCCAAAGCCCAACACGGCCATGCCTCTGCACTCCTGATGCTCTTTCTCCTCCTGGCCTTTGCACGGCTGGTGTCTGATCTTGGAACATTCTTCCCAGCCCTGGCCGGCCTCCAGTGGCTCTTTCCAGCACTTGCTCTTATTCTGCAACTGCTTGTTTACTTGTCTGCCTTTCCCATAAGACAGTAAGTGCCATAAGAGCAGAAACTACACTTGTCCAAGGCTATCTCCAGGTGCCGGCCAGTGCCAATAGAGGTTCTTGATAGACGCCTGCTGAATGAAAGAATGTGACCTGGCCAGTCCCGTGTGGCCCAGAAGGGCAGCCAAAGCCTTGGAGGGCTCTTGTTCCTGCCCCCCAGGTGATGCATCAACCCCAAGTTCTGCATGGGGTTGCCAAACCACAAGGCGGGGGGGGGGGGGGGGGCTGCCATCAAATCCCTTCAGGGCTCAGAAGAGCCGTAGAGCTAAAAGCTCACAGTTTGGCATTAGACAGACCCGGGCCCGCCACTGAGCCCTGACTGTGACTCTGGACAGGCCGCGGAACCTCCGCTGAGCTTAGCTTTCTCACCTGTCATACGCAGGAGCTACATTCAGGTAAAGCACCAGTCCCCTTGCATGCCCCAGGGCAAGCATCCCATAAGCATTAGCCATCATACTAGCTCTGGGCTGCTACCTGGCTTCCCAGGAGAGTCCTGTTCTCCCGCCGCCTTGCCCCAAAGTGCCCACGTGGGGGGAGGCATCAGAAAATGTGCCACCACTACATTGAACCTCGTTTCTGCAGCTGATCAGGAATGAGGGCAGCAGAGGGAACCCAGTACCCATCTCCGTCCTCCCGCCCTGGGCCCCTGGCCCAGCGCTCTCCCCAAACCCAGCGAGGGGCCCCTTCCCCTCCCCCCTCCCCCCGCCGCCCTCCACCCCGGGGCTCCCAGGCGGGTCAGAGGTGGCTCCTTCCGGAGAGAGCAGCCGGCTCGGGTGCAGTTCTGCCGTTTTATTTTTCCTGGGATACTCAAGGGGATGTGGGAACAGCCACAGGTGTGGTGGGGGGAAGCCCCATCTCCCCCCCAGCAGCGGGGAACGGGAGAGGCCCAGGCGCCCTGGTCCTGGGTTGGTCCAGCCACTGCGGTCCCTGGGCCCGGCGGGCTGGGGGCGGAGGGCGCAGCCCCGGGGGGGCGGCAGGCTCCGGGGTGGGGTTCGGGATTCTTCATAAAAAGCCACGAAGCTTGATCCCCACGAAGCCCAGCCCCGCGGGGTGGGGGGGTGGGGGACGCAGAGCCCAGATGGGGGACCCGGCCCGGCCCGGCCCGTGGAGGGGGAGGGACGTGATGGCAGAGATGGTGCGGGGCGGGGGGGCGGGGGGGCGGGGGGGCGAAGCGTCGGACCAGGAGGGAGGGGTCCGGTGGGGGCGCAGGGCGGAGAGGCACGGCCCCAGCCCGGCCCGGGCGCCTCCGCGGGGGTCGGGAAGGTAAAAAACCCACGAGCGCGGGCGGGCGGGCGGGCGGGGCGCGCGGAGCCGGCGGGCGGGCGCTCGGGCGGCCGCGTTCACAGTGACCTCGACGCTGGGTGTACAGTACGGGCGAAAACCGCGGGCCCGGCGGGCGGCCCGGTCACAGCCTGGTCTGGGCCTCGGGGATGTAGATCTCGATGCTGTCGGCGCTCTCGGTGGCCGAGCTGTGGCGGAAGGACGCGGCGCGCTTGGCCGCCAGGAGCCGCTTGCGCGCTTCCTGCCGCTGCCGGTCCACCGAGTCCAGGGAGCGCTCCTTCACCGGCACGCCCCGGCCCCGCGGGGGCTTCTTTGGTATCGGCGGAGGGACCTTCTTCTCCTCCTGCGGGGGAGGGCGGGGGGTCAGGGGAGGCCGCGGGTCACCCCCGGCCCGGCCCCGCCGGCCCCGGCCCCGCCCCCGCCAGCTCGGGCCCCGCCCCGCCCCCACCGCCCTAGCCCCGCTCTCTCCAGCCCGGCCCCGGCCCCGCCCCCGCCAGCCCCGGCACCGCCCCCACCGCCCCGGCCCCGCCCCCGCCAGCCCCGGCCCCGCCCCCACCGCCCCGGCCCCGGCCCCGCCAGCCCCGGCCCCGCCCCCACCGCCCCGGCCCCGGCCCCGGCCCCGCCAGCCCTGGCCCTGCCGCTCCCCCATCCACAGGGCCCCCCCACCGCCAGCCCCGCGAGGGCTTCTTTGGTATCCGCGAAGGGACCTTATTCTCCTCCTGCGGTAGGGCAGGCTCAGTGGAGACCGCGGGTCACCCCCCCCACCCCCACCCCGCCCCGGCCCTATCCCCACCCCGGGCCCGCCCCTATTGCCCCGGCCCCGCCCCGCCGCCCCCGGGCCCCGCCCCCTCCACCCCGGCCCCGCCCCGGCCCCCACCGCGCGCCTCCGACGCCCGAGCCTGGGATCGCGAACCAGGCCAAAGCGGCTTTTCGCTACAAAGGACGAACCAGGGCGCCCCCCGGCGCCGACGGTGTCCCCCAAGGGCTGGCTCCAGGGCCGCGGCGGGGAGGGGGGTGCGGCCCGACTCAGGCAGGGCAGCGGGCAGCGGGCTCGCTCCCAGGCCTCGGGGTGCCCTCCGCGCCTGGGTCCAAGCCCGCTCTCCTGCAGCTCTAGGGATGCGCCCTCCGACCACAGCCCGCGCCAGGGGGCAGCAGCACCCCCCCCCCCGGGTTCTGGGGGCTCAGGCAGTGACGAGCACAGGCCCCAGCACACGGCAGCGGTGCAGTCACCATCACGGCTCCAGGACTGCCTCTGCTGCCCTGAGTGCCCTCTGCTCCCCCCGCCCCCCCAGGCCGGTCTGGCCTCTCTCCTGAAGGCGCTCTCCCCCTACCTTAGGCTCCAGGAGTTTCCAGCTGTTGGCCTTGAGTTGCTGTAGCTCCAGGAACTTGAGGGTCACATCCTCGATAGAGAGCTGCAGGAGGTCCCAAAAACCCGCCAGGTCCTGGAAGGTGGGCACAGGGAACGCAGTGGGGTCCTTCCGTGGGGGGAGACAGGAAAGACAGCCGGTCAGGAAGATCTGCACCCCAGCCAGGACACAGAAAGCCCTATCCCTGGGAAGGGGCGGGCGGGGTGGGGGGGGCAGGGAGGCAAGAGCGAGCCCAGCCTCTGCATCCTGGGCACAAGCACCGGCCGCACCTCCAGGCACACACCTGCGGTGAGCTCCGGCCCACGGGCACTCACCATGCTTTGCTGACACAGCCGGAAGAACTGCTGAACCTTCTGGGACAGGAGAAGCTGTGTGCTGCCCACGGCGCTGCGGATCTTCTCCAGGACTGGAGAGCGGGAGGGGATTCAGGGGAGGGACCGATGCCTCGCCTTTCCCAGCCTCCAGGAAGCCTGCCCTGAATGACTCAACCTTGCCTTATCTGGCACCGTCTGTGTCCTCGGGCACCTCCCCGCATCCTCCGGGTCCCCACAAGCAGCTCAAACCCCACCTCATCAAGAAGCCTGTATCCTCAGACGCCACTGTTTCCTCATACGAGCTCCATCTCTTAAGCACTCATCCTCCCATGTCCTTCTCTCCTCCCATGACATGGAAACCAGCCCCAGCCTTGCCCGTCAGGCTCGCCCAGGCACTACTCAATGACCACCCAGGGGCAGACCCTTGTCACTCATCGAGGAGTCCCGAAAATGTCATGCGTCTTCCTAGTCACTACCTCATCAGCTCAGGGCTGTGTGCCCCTGGATGGACCTGCAGGGAAGGGCCGTGGCCGTGTCCTGGGGAATGACCCTCCTTCCCCTAGGCCTCGCACAGTGACGTGACGTTGTGCCCTGCCTGGCCCCCTACTCTGCAGTGTGTCCCGCTCCCTGGATCAGCCCTGGACTCCACACGGGCCAAGTGGGAGCAGCGCCCCTGACCCCCGTGGCCTGGGTGACCGGGACGTCCAGCATCTCCTAAGAGGCCCGGCCCTTTCTCCTGGGCCCCCTTCCCAGACCCGCCTTGGCTGCCGCAGCCGCTCCCCGCCTCCTTCCAGGGGCTCCCAGCTCGCCCTGCTGCCAGGGGCACCCATGGAGATGCAGGCTGAAGAACCGAGCCACGGGAGGCCCAGTGAAGCCCACCCGGAGGGCAGCCGGCCCCCCACTCGCCACGCAGCCCATGGAGCCCCCCACTCACTCTCCTCGGGCAGCTCGTAGTCCTCCGCCTCGCGCTCCATCTGCTGGCACCAGTGCTCCAGCTTCTCCACCTCCGCCCGCAGCATCTTGATGAACCACTCGCCGTCCCGTGGGCAAGGGGACGTGCGGCCTGAGTCGGGGAGGCTACGTGAGCCGCGCTCCATCCAGGAGTCTCGGCGGCTGGCCCCGGGGCCAGGGGTGGGGGCGGGGGCAGGGCCGGGCGACCCATCGGTGGCCGGCGGCTCATACGGCAGTGGGTAGCCCTCGCGGTAGGCCCACTGGCCCTGCGTGTGGACCGTGCGGAAGACTGAGTAGGTGGGGGCCCGGGGCCCGGGCTGGGGCTCAGAAGCGTGCCTCTGGAAGGAGCGTCCAAACTGCAGGGCCTTGTCTTCTGTGGCCACCGTGGCCAGGCCGGCCAGGCCCTCCAGCTCCAGGTCCGCCTGCACACCTGCCGTCACGCTGTTGGAGCGCTTGAACCTTGCCCGCCTGGTGACAGAGGGGGCCGTCATCTCCACCCCTGCCTGGCCAGCCCTGCCCTCCCCTCCCAGCCCAGGCCCTGCAGGAATGGGAAAAGGGAAAAGCCACCTCCAACGTGAGGACACTAACCCCGGCCGCTCGCTCTGGCCGTCCTCGCAGGTGGGCACAGACGCCTGCTGTGCCGCCTCTGGACAGGGCTGACGTTCCAGTCAACAGCCTGTCCTCCGCGGGCAGAAAGGATGCTGCACACGGCGGCCCGACTGGACGCAGCCAGAGCCCGGGAGCGCGACGGCCGGGCCGAAGCCGGACAGTGGGGCACAGCCGAAGGGCCACGGGGCCGGGGAGGCGGCTCTCCACCCACAGCACAAAAGTATTTCAGCATTTTAACAAAAGAGCAGAGTTTGCTGACAGCATGTGTCGCTAGCTTACACCACCTGCATGGCTCTGTCTCCAGCAGGGAGGCCCTGTGGTCACCCGGCTACCAAGTAGCTGAGCCAGGAGCTGGACTCAGGGCTGCCACCGCCACAGCCCAGCACTTCCCACACCCTTGCTGCTCCAACGCCAGGAAGAGCTGCCTGGCCTCGGAGGGGAGCCCCGGAGCAGGGAGGAGCCTGCAGCTGAAAGGACGTCCCCCTGGGGACCCTGTGGCTCAGCCCAGCCTGGCCAGACACAGTCAGCCAGCGCCAGTGTTGCTGAATTAAGTTGTTGGCAGGAATGACAGGAGGCCTGGAAATTTCTTGTCTATGAGTTAATATGCAAATCCTCTGCAACACAGAAAGTCAACTGGCCTTGTTCTTTGTCATCCCGCCCCCCACCCCCAACCAACTCAGTTCAGCGTTCTTGCCTCTGCAGAGCCTGCTGCCCCTGAAGCGCGGGGCTGCGGTCAGACAGTCCTTGAAGAAGTGGGAGGCAGCAGACGGGAGGGCGGTGGGGAGGGGTCGACGCAAGTTTGATGTCTGGAAATGTCAGGACCATAAAATAAAGCACCCATGTGTCTTAAGCCACTTGCACCCCGTTATGGCCTAAAGAGAGCAGGACTCGGGGAAGGGGGCAGCTCTTCGGGGGGGGGGGGCAACTTCCAGCCTCCCCAGAGTCTCCAACTGCCACAATTTCAGCCTTGCGCTGGCTGCCCAGGCCTCCTCTCCAGGCCGCCTGCCTTGCCTGCCTGCTTCCCTCCAGCTGGCGGGCTGCCTGCTGGGAGCCTGTTGCCATAGAAACCAGGCCCAGAAGGATGCTGCAGGACCCAGGAAAGAGAGATGCACTCATGTGCAGCCTCCAACAAGCCCTGTGTCTCCACCCCCACCCGGGGAGGGAGAGAGCACGAGAACATAGCCACATTGCCTCCCACACGGACTTCACCCCGGTCTTCACCCCAGCATCCGCCCTGTCCTGCCCTGGTCAGGACTGGAACCAGCCTCTGCCCTCTATGGGATCAGGCTCCTTTCGACATACCTCCGTCTCCACTCAGCACCAAGGAAGAGCACTAGATGGGGAGTCAGATCGGAGTTCTGATGCTGCTTTTGTTGCTACATGCCTCTGGGAAGTCCCTCACCCTGTCTACGTGCGTTTGTAAAATATACCGTACGGTACATACGATTAGGTATAAATACACGTGCGCACATGTATACTACTAAAACGATGGGAATGGACCGGTACTCGCCAAGGTACCTCCTCTCTCAAAAATCACAGCTTGCATATTGTCCCATCAGGGACTCACCAGTCCACTCAGATCTGGGGCCGTCGTCCCAAAGCGGACCCCCCTGCCCACCTCACTCCCCTGCCTGAAACCCTCTCGTGAGCCTCCCACTGCCAACAAGATAAAGTTCAAGCTTCCTCTGCTGGCATTCACCCAACACCAGCATCTACACTGGAAGCAGTCGTCCTCCCCAGCCCCATCCCGCCTGCATCCTCCTTGTTCCCCAAGTAGATTCTAGTGGGCTGGACTCTAAGCCTTCACCTGTGCTATTCCCCATTCTCAAATGGCCTTCCTCCCTCCCCGTCCATTCCCGGCTCCCGTCCTCTCTTCCTCTGTGAGCCTGCTGACTGCCCCTGTCCTTCAGCCCCCTGCCTTTGCAGCCTTTCACCCATCCTCCCAGGGTCCTGAGGGGATCACATTCTGTCTGGATGGAAGCAGGCCACGGGGTCCAGAACAGAAGCAGCATACGCGCCCCAGGCTCCATGGTCCTCAAGCCTCTACCTCAAGGAGGCCCCTTCACCATGTCCATCTCGTGGAAGATCAAAACAAGTTGAGAAGCTCGGGATTATGAGGAGCGCAGTCTTCACCAGGACTCCTAGCCGGGGGCCAGAGATCGGCACAGGTCCAGCAGGAGCCAGTCAAGCTTGGGCAAGTGCTTTTGAAAATCACCCATTAAGAGACTCTTAACCATAGAGAACAAACTGAGGGTTTCTGGAGGGGCGGCAGGTGGGGGTAACGGGCATCAGGGAGAGCACCCGATGTAACAGGCGCGAGGCGTTACATGTAAAAGATGAATCCCTAAGCTCTGAGACCTGAGAGCTGATAGCTCTGAGACCAATACTACACTGTACATCAACTAACTTGAACCTAAATAAAAACTTGAAAGAAAAATAAAATTTAAAAAAAATGTAAATTAATAACAAAACCAGCCGTGAGAAGCAGCTGGCTGGCTCAGTCAGTGGAGCGTGCAGCTCTTGATGTCAGGGTCATAGGTTCCAGCCCCACGCTGGGTGTAGAGATGACTTGAATGACAAAATCTTTAAAAAAAAAAAACTAAAGATAAAAATAAGTAATCAAACCAGCAGCATGGGACATGATCGCCCAAGAAAAGAGCCATGAAACAAAGATGCAGAGCCCTGGGGAACGTGGACATTTCAGGGGCAGGTGGAGATGATGTAGCCCCAGCGGCGTCTAAGCCAAAGGAGAAGAGGATGGAAACCAGGACAAAGTCAGCTAAAGGCCAGCAGGGAGGGGACAAGGGTCTCAAGAAGGGTGTGAGCTGTCAACATGGGAAACATAGCCCACGGAAGATGTCCACTGATTTGGCCAAATGGAAGCCACCGGCAGCCAGGGCAGGAGTCAGTCTGGCAGAGTCCGAGGGCGGACGCAGGGGACAGAAGGTCGTCAGGAGGGACAACTGAGCAAGACAATTCAAAGAGCTTAGCTGAGAAAAGAGGAAAAGGGGAGACAGTGTACCTTCCAGGAAGGTTATCTGTCAGTGAGCTCTCCATCTGGGGGGGGGGGGGATTGTTCCAAGGGGGAGGAGAGGGATGCTTGATTTAGGATGGTTCCCCCGCGCCTTGCTCAAGAGGATGGAAGCTGCGGGGACCGCAGAGTCACACTCCAAGAGGTCCACAGCCTAGTTCCTGGCAGCTCCGAACAGGTCGCCTTCCACGACAAAAGGGCCTTTGCAGATACGACGACGCTAAGGGTCCCGAGACGATGGGAAGAGCCTGCACTACCCAGGTGCGTCCAGCCGAATCACAAAGGTCCCCATAAGGAAAGAGGGGGACCCAGGCTGGGATGTGGGGACTCACCCTGCCACCGCGGCCCCAAAGGCGAAGGCAGCCCACGAGCCAGGGACAGTGCGTAACCTCGGACACAGGGGAAGGTGACGGAGGGAGGATTGCTCCTGGGGGTGCCGAGGGCGCCGGCGCTGCCTACAGAGTGGCGTTAGCCCTGTGAGGCACACTCAGGCGCCCGAGCCCTGGGGATCTGGGACAGTAAGCACGTGTTGTTCCACGCTGGGGGGCTGTGGCGGCCCCACAGCCTCGAGGGGAAACCACCAACCTGTAAAGGGAAACCGGTCCGAGGTCGCGGAGAAAGAGGCCGGGGTCCGAGGACCGGCCCTCCGGGGCTGCATCACCACCCCGTCCATGCAGGCAGTCGCGCTAGCCCGAGGGTTCCAGTCAAACCGTACTCAGTCCCCCTCCCGGGCCAGGCGGTTCCAAGCGTGGTCCAGCGCGGTGGTGGGGGCCGGCGTCTACACCCCTGCAGCCCGTTCCAGGACCGGGGGTGGGGGGGCGGCCCTACCTGGGGAGACACCGCCTCAGCCTCAGGCAGGACCGGTGGCAGAGGTGAGGGAAAGGAGGCGGGGAAGTTAGGGCTCGGTCTGGACATGGGAACGGGGGGGGGGTCCCCACCAGGCGACCCCAATCCTTCCGAGATGTGGATGGACATTTGGGGGCAGGGGTGGGGGGTCAGGGAGGAAGCGAGAATGAGCAGCTTGGGGGGTGGGGCTTGTGCCTCAGTTTCCCCAGCCACCAGTGAGAGCAGTGCACAGGACTGGCAGGAGATAACGGACGTCAAGGACTGAGAGTGGCGCCCGGCCGCCCTGTGTGACTGTCACTGGCCCTGTGGGGAGGCGGGGAGCTCTCGCCAGAAAAGACAGGGAGCTGGACAAGCACGACGGCAGGAACGCGCCTGGAGAGCCCGCGAGGGCACCGTGGTGATGCGTGGCTGTGATGGCCGCTGATCACTTGCACCTGCTGTCACCCGGCACCTGGATCGACACCCCTTTCATCCTCCCCAGCACACTGCGTTCTGGGTGGCAATCTGCATTGGTCTCCCCTATAAATAGAGCCGTTCCCCACACAAGTGCTGGCTGAGCGGTTGGGTGGGGGGTGGTGGCAGGGGTGGCTCGGCTGGAAGGCGGGATGCAGGGACCACCGCTCAGCCCCCAGGACCCATCCGTCCCTCCTCGGTAACAGGATCCCACAGGTTTAAGTTGCACACACGGCCATGCCGAGTAATGATTCTTTCACCCGCCTCCCGGGTGTAGCCCACACGGCCAAGTCCTAGCTCGTGGGACATGAGCATGTCCTCCCCGCTGGCCGGAATGCAGACGCGACAGCTGGACTCCAGCAGCCGTCCGGGAACACGAGGTGGCAGCCGAGCACCAGGGAGCAGTGAGAAGACGGGAGGGGCCTGGGTCCCGCCGCCGCCCAGCACCCACCGGCTCCCACCCACCAGACTCTGCACCTCTTCCAGGCCAGAGGGACGTAGACATCTGTCCTACCGGGGGTTCTCCGTAACTCACAGCCAAACCTAATCCTAAGGACAACAGATGAGGCTTTGGGGTGCCGCAGTCCGGGGCCTACGTCCCTAATTTCGTTCTGGACCTGGCAGTGTCCGCTGGCATCCTCGCCACGGCCGTAACCGCAGGATAGAAGCCGCCGCGGCTGCGAATCATCGCTCACCCGTAACCGTGCCCGTCACGGTATTTTCTCCCCAAGCTTTTGAACAAGGTCGAGGAGGCCTCACCACTCCTCGTGACGGTGGGGTGACAGTGGCCACATTCCCGATGATTCTGGAAGTTGTGGCGTGGTGACTTGACGGAGACGTCTCTACTGGGATTCTCCGAGGGATGGCACAGGGTGCTCTGGGAAGGAACCGGCTGGTCCCCAGAGACACGAGTCCAAGGATCGGGGAACAGCCAGCAGCTGCCACGAGGTTTCGCTGGGAATACTTGGGCGGGGGGGGACAGCGACCGCCCAGCAAAAGCACAGCCAATGGCTGCCTCTCTCGGGAAGCAGCAGAGGCTTAAACATAATGGGGGGGGGGGCGCGGGGGGCTCAGTGGTTGAACTGAGCATCTGTCTTCAGCTCAGGGTGTGACCCCGGGGTCCTGGAATCGAGTCCCGTGTCGGGCTCCCCTCAGGGAGCCTGCTTCTCCCTCTGCCTGGGTCTCTGCCTCTCTCTCTGTCTCTTGTGAATAAATAAATAAAATATTTTTTTAAAAAAAGAAGCCCCGGAGCTGAGGGCGGCGCCCACATCAGGGCTTGAGGTCTGCCAGCGGCGCACCTGCTTTCCCAGGACTGTCCTGGGACTAGGAGCTCATGTCGACGGATGCTCCCCCCGCCGGGGCCCAAGGGGCTCTACTCTTTCGGAACCTGCCATTCCCAAGGCCCCAGACACGGCCGTGAGGCGAAGGAAGGGCAGTGGGGAGGGGGCGGCTTTCCTACATGGAATTCTCCAGGGGGCCCCATTTGGGCTCAGCTGGTTATAAATAGGATTGTTAGGTAAAATACAGGACTCGCCGTGAAATTTGAATTTCCAATAAAGAACAGATTTTTCAGTGCGTCTCGTGCAATATATGGGGACTACTCGTACTGGAAATGCTTTCACGGTTTATCTGACAACCAAATTTAACCGAAACTTCTGGTGGCTTTTGTTTGTTCTTTTTTTGCTAAACCTGGAACTTGAGATAAGGTCTTGGTAGGGAAGATCCAGAGGTTAAAAGGTACAAGGGGATTCCCCACAGTTAGAGTTTGAGGAAAAAAAATCCTACAGTCTCTATGTTGTTAAAGGGCCCAGGAAGAGTCTTCGAATACTTGGCAAGGACATTTGTTTGACGCCTTCCTTTACCCTGGCCCGGAGTATGCAGAGGCTGGGTAGACAGGTGCAGTGGGATGCCCTGCGACAGTGCTGGCGTGCTCCCTCCCACCACAAGGCCTTAGCGCATGCTGTTCCTTCTGCCTGGAACACTCTTCTCTCCCACTTGCACCTTGTTAATTTTTGTTCACTTGGTTAAATTGTGTTAATCGTTCACTGGGACCTCTGCCCAAATGTCACTTCCTCGGGGAAGCCCTGCCAAATCCCTCCGACTAGGCCAACGCCCCTCTCACCGGGCACAGACCTCTCCTCTATGGCACCACCACGGCTACACATCTGCGTCATTTAGGAGCGTCTTGGATTAACACGGCAGCCTGCTCCACGGGGCAAGGGAGGCCTGGCCCCACTTACCTCGGTATCTTCAGTGCCTGACAAAGTACTGGACAAATAATAGGGATCCAATAAATACCCGTGGACAAATGAATCTTGGGTGGGGGTTAGGTGCAAATAGAGGTAAAGACGCACCAACACCCGTCCCTATTTATTTATTCCTAAGCCAGGTCGCCACTGACGATGGGCACCGGGACAAGCCCACTGGCAACAGGCACAAGGGGCAATAAAGCGGAGTTCTTCATCCAACGGGTTGACGGGGGACACACTGAAAGATGGAAAAGGAGACGCCCTTGCTCCCTGGCAGTTTGTACGCCCGGCGTGCAGAGAGAGACAGTGAGACGGGAGCAAGGACAAGGGAGTCCAAGGAAATGGGACGGCAGCAGGTGGGGGCTCCTGGATGTTTGCCCAGAAAGGCTGCTGGTAGTCGTGGCTCGCTTTTGTGTACCATGTGGGGCATGGCGTGGGGTACGTCAGACTTAAAATGCCAGGGACATAAGGGACAGAAAGGACAGTGCAGGTGGATAACTAGGGACGCCTGCATCGGACCAGCAAGGGAGCCTGGCCAGAGAGATGCGCCAGATTTCTTCTCTTCCCACCTGTCACCCCCGTGGGTTCCCAGTGTGATCACCTGTCCCGGGCAATCCAGTCCTTCAGACGCTTATCCAACACCATCTCCCCCTCCCCAGCTCCCCTCAACAGGACCTCACGAACACCTACACGGGAGCAAGGGAGACCCCACTCTCTGCCTGTCCCTGCCCTCCTGCAACTTCACTTCAAAGGGCTCCTCCAATCGGTCCACTTCTCTCTGTGTCTGTTGCCATCAACCTAATCCGGACAACTGGGCAGTACGGTAGACGCAACGGACTCGAGAAGCTCCCGCTCACACACCCGCCCACCCCCAAACACGTGGAGATGCTGGATAAAATAAGGTCCAAAGGGGTCCCCGCTATAGTGTGCGCCACGCTTGAAAATAGGAAGAGAGAAGGCTTCGGGTGCTAGAAACAAAGAGGAAATTCGAAACCTCTTTGGGAAATTCCCAAAAAGGAAAGACAAACCTAAATCCGAAGTGAAAGGGACTCTAAGCCAAGTGAGCCAACGGGGATATTGGGCCAGACATATGCTAGAGGCTAGATGGTGATGCCCAGGGAGGGCGAGAGGGGAGCCCTCACACCTGTGCACCCCGGGGAGCTGGACGGGGACCCCGTGCAGGAAGCCAGCAGCCAGAAAAGGGTCCATTTCACTTACAAACGTGGACTGGAAAACTCAGGTCACGCTTCGGGAACGTGGCCGGGAAGTAGGATGCTGAGAATAAGAGCATTGAGGCTGCTTTGGTGTGTGGGTGTGGGTTCCAACGAGCACCGCCACTGAAACACAGAAACTTCAAGCTGAGACATGAACTCTAAAACTGGTCCTAAGCTCGGGCCGTATTTCGGCATGAAAAACACTGAACCATGAGGAAGGAGTGGGCGGTGGCAGGTGATGGTGCATGCATAAATTGTTAAAACGTGGTTGTAAATCTGAACTACTAAACCATAAAAGATTTAAAAAAAAAAAACCGAAGTGATTTGGCAGAATTTTTTTTTAAGAGCTATAATCAGAATACTAGACAAATACAACACGGGAGATGGGAGGAGGGAGCTAAGAAGGAAATTAAAGTGTTCCAAGGTTCTTGGTGTTTGCCTACGAAGGATGGAAATACTATTTTTAGACTTTATCAGAAAAATATTAAATTAGGCATATTTTCTAAAAATTTGAGGAAAAATCACTACCAAAATGTAAATGTCCAGTAGAAGGATAAAGAGAAATAAAGTAAATGTGATCAGTTCAATAGAAGGCAGAAAAGTAGAGGAGGAAGAGGAGGAGAGCAAAGAAAAAGCATGATAGAGGACTCGGCTGGCTGTCGGCGGAGCACGCAGCTCCTGACCTCGGGGGTGTGAGTTCAAGCCCCGTGTTGGGCCTAGAGCTTATTTGCGGGGGGGAAAATAAACAATGAAGAAAGAGCATATCAAATAAAAGATTTTTAAAGAGATAATAAAAATAAGTCCAAATAAATCAGTAATGAAAGATATAGATAAATTGATTAAATACATTTAGTAAATTTCAGCACAAGTAACAGATCTGAAACATAAGGATAAAGGGAGGATGAAAATCAAAGGATGATAAAAGATATTTTGGGAAGTTACCAAAAGAAAGTAGCCATAATAGCAAAATCAAGCAAAACAGACTTTGAGGCAAAAACCAGTAGGAAGGGGGAATCCCTGGGTGGCTCAGTGGTTTAGCACCTGCCTTCAGCCCAGGGTGTGATCCTGGGGTCCTGGGATCGAGTACCATATCGGGCTCCCTGCATGGAGCCTGCTTCTCCTTCTGCCTGTGTCTCTGCCTCTCTCCGTGTGTCTCTCGGGAATAAATAAATAAAATCTTAAAAAAAAAACCCAATAGGAAGGATGAAAAGCAGCCTATTTATGACAAAAGAACCAACCCATGAAAAAGCTATAACAATCGTAAGCCTGAATACATCTGAACAGAACTCTCAAACTAAAGAAAAAAATAAAATAAAATAGAATAAAATAAAAAATAAAGAAAAAAATTAATAAAATTACCAGGGGAAATGACACATCCAAAATCATGGTGAGACTTTTTTTTTTTTAAGAGAGAGTGAGTATGGCAAGGGGTGGGGGGGCACAAAGAGAGAGAGAATCTTAAGCAGACCCCATCATGCCCAGCGCAGAGCCCGTCCGAGGGTGCCACAACCCTGAGATCATGACCTGAGCTGGAATCAAGAGTTGGATGCTTTGGGGACACTGGGTGGCTCAGCAGTTGAGCATCTCCCTCTGGCTCAGGGTGTGACCCCGGGTCCTGGGATCGAGTCCCACATTGGGCTCCCTGCATGGAGCCTGCTTCTCCCTCTATCTGTGCCTCCGCCCCTCTCTCTCTCTGTATGTCTTTCATGAATAAATAAATAAAATCCTTAAAATAAAAAAAAAGATGCCTTGAAAGTTACACACAGCACTCCCACATCGCGTTGGCTGAAACCTCATCGAGGGGCGGCATCTAGCTGCAAGAGAGGCAGTGGTCTATGGTCGTAGTTGGGGAGCAACACAGTCAGCAGAGCACAGAGCTCAATACAGGGTTCTTGTGGCTAAAGACAAAGAAACATGGACATATGGAACTCCAGCAGTTTTTGTATAATCTTGATGTATTATTTTTTATAGATTTTACTGAATTTTTGAATAGCTATTGCTTTAAGAGTTCTAAAAAAATATCTATTTATTTGACAGAGAGAGAAAGAGAGGGAGTGAGTGAATGAGCACACGCAGGGGAAGTGGCAGGCAGAGGCAGAGGGAGAAGCAGTTTCCCCCGGAGCAGGGAGAGCCCAAGGCAGGACTCAATCCCAGGACCTGGGATCATGACCTGAGCCAAAGGCAGACGCTTACCCGACTGAGCCACCCAGGTGGCCCTCCTTTAAGATTTTTATAGTCTCTGTTCATAAGTAATATTAGCTGACGATTTTGCTCTATTGCAGTTATTCAGTTCGGGTATTTAGGTTAGGCTGGACTCCTAAAATGAGTTTGGTAGCATGCTCTGCGTTTCTGTTCTTTGGAACAATTTGTGTCAGGTAAGAATGATCTATTCCTTAAAGGTTTGGTAGAGGTTGCCCATAAAACTGTCTAGGCCCGATGCCTTTTGGGAATAGGAGAAACACGGGGAATCACACAGCTTTAGTTTCTTTTGTGGCTATTGACTTATCCTATTTTCTTTTTTTAAAAAATATTTTATTTATTTACTCGTGAGAGACAGAGAGAGAGAGAGAGGCAGAGACGCAGGCAGAGGGAGAAGCAGGCTCCATGCAGGGAGCTGGACGCGGGACTCGATCCTGGGTCTTCAGGATCACGCCCTGGGCCGAAAGCAGGCGCTAAACCGCTGAGCCACCCAGGCTGCCCCCTATCTGATTTTCTTTTTCTTCTTGAGTCAATTTTGGTCTTTTATATTTTTCAGGAAAATGGGCCATTTTACAAATTTTGACAGTTTTCAAACATTTTTGGCACAGATATTCTTTGTCATAGTGTTATGGTTTTTTTTTTTAGTGTTATGATTTTATAAGTTTTTATTGTATCTATGGCTTATGTCCCCTCTTTTCATTCCTAAATTCCATATATGTATGTTTTACCTCTATTTCTCGATCAGTGTTGTCCGGGGTTTGTATATCTTCTCATTTTAACATATTCTTATTTATTAATTAATGAAAAATGACTTCGTTTCATTTTATTTTATTTTTTTTAGAGAGAGATAGGGAGAGAGTGTGTGCACAAGTGGGCAGGGCAGGGCAGAGGGAGACGGAGAGAGAGAATTTTAAGCATGCTCCTTACCTGGCACAGAGCCGTCATGGGGCTCGATCTCATGACCTTGAGATCATGACCTGAGCCGAAATCAAGAGTCACGTACTGAACCAACTGAGCCACCCAGTCACCTCTTAATATATTTTTAAAGTTGTATTTTATCAGTCTTTTAAAAAACTAGCTTTTGGCATCAGTTAGCATCTCTATTGTTTCTTTGTCTTTTATCTTTATTTTCTCCCTCCTACCATCTTTGTCTTTTTTACAGCCTCTGAAAATGAAAATGAGAAAATGAGAAAACTCATTTTTTAACATGTGTTTTTAAGGCTATAAATTTCCCTTTAACTATCCTACTAGGGCTGCACCTCATAAGTTTTGAGGTGCAGTATTTCCAATGTTCCGTTTTGAATAGCTTGTAGCCATTAACACAATTTCCTTTCTCATTGATGAATTATTTTGAAGATTTTTTTTTTTTTTTTTTTTTTTTAGTTTCCAAATTTTGGCAGGGGGAAGGGTTGGGGAGGTACCTTTTGCACTACCGATTTCTAAATTTGCTGCATGTGGTAACACTATGCATTCTGTACGATGTTTTTATTCCTTAGAATTTGTTGAGGCTTCCTCAGTCATATATATGCAATTCTTACATAGATGATCGGACTTCTACATTATATATCTCAAATGCTTGATTTGCCAGTTCTGAGAGAGTTGTATTAAAAATGTCTCATCAGGGCAGCCCAGGTGGCTCAGCAGTTTAGCCCCTGCCTTCGGCCCAGGGCGTGACCCCGGAGACCCGGGATCGAGTCCCACGTCAGGCTCCCTGCATGGAGCCTGCTTCTCCCTCCTCCTGTGTCTCTGCCTCTCTCTCTCTATGTCTATCATGAACAAATAAATAAATAAATCTTAAAAAAACTTACAACTTAACCTTTAAAAAAAATAAAGATGTTATTTGTTTATTCACGAGAGACCCAGAGAGAGAGAAAGAGAGAGAGGCAAAGGGAGAAGCAGGCTCCATGCAGGGAGCTCGATGCAGGACTCGATCCCGGGACCCCAGGATGACAACCTGAGCCGAAGGCAGACGCTCCACCACTGAGCGCCCCAGGAGCCCTGCTGCTTCTTTTTCTAAGTGAGAGAGACACACACACTTAAGATGCTACTGAGGTCCTGTTACAGCCAAACTTAATCCAAACTGATAATAGCATCAAGCAGGGTTCATCCCAGGAATGAAATAATGGACCAACATGGAAAATCTATTAACATAAATCACATTATAGACGAATGGAGAAAATCTATGGTCATCTAAGTAGATTCTGAAAGAGCATCCGATAAAATTCCGGTCTCATTTTCTGTTGAAAAAGAAAGAGAAGTAAAACCTACAGGGCACCTGTACGGCTAGGCAGTGGAGCATCTAACTCGTGATTTGGCTCAGGTCGTGATCTCAGGGTGGCGAGATCGAGCCTCGTGTCACGCCCAGCTCGGGGCCCCCCTTAAAATTCTCTCTCCCCCTCACTTGCACACATGCTCTGTCTCACTCTCTCTCTCAAAAGAAGAAAGAAAAATCCTCATTTACAAAAAACATGCCTGACTAAAACCCATCATGATTTTCAGATAGATTATGCGTCCCAGTAAGACACAGAAGCAAAACACAGAGATCAGCGTATAAAGCTTTGCATCCTCCCCATGCGGGTGGTGCCCGGTCACCAACGACAATAGGAGAAAAGATCCTAGATCCTCCACAAGGCAAAAGACCGTCCCCTTTCTTGCGCATCAGGACACACTCCTGCTTACTCGCCTCCGCGTCCTCGCTATTATTTCCCTCGAATTCATTCTCCACTTAGCAGCTAGTGATCTTCTGTAAACATAAATTAGACCCTGTCATGCTCCTTTCACCCTTTAATGGCTACTCATCAGTTATAATTAAATTCCAGTTCCTTATCACGCCCATGCTCTGCGTGACCCGGCGCCCGCCTCTTCTCCGATCCACTCCCTCACCACTGCCCCGTCCCACCCCACGCCAGCCCCGGAACCTTCTTTCGGTTCTTGCTGTGTGTAAACGCTGCCCTGCCCCAGCGCCTTGTCGTGTGCTGCTCCCTCCTCCTGCGACGCTTCCACCCCCAGTCATCAGCTGAGCGTCCTACTCAATCCTGGAGTCCCAGCTTAAATGTCATCTGCTCACCCCACACGGGATCCCTTCTCTCTTAGCTTTCTTCTTTCATATCCTCCCCATAATATATGACAATATCCCATTACAGACTATCCCGTAGCGTGTGAGTGGGGGTAACGGGCTTGGTTTCGGGCGCCGGGGGCAGCAATAGAGTTGGGGGAAGTGTGCTCCACGCACAGCTGCATCCCTCCACATCTGCCACCCACCCCTCAAGAACTCAGGCCATCGACCTGCAAACTGGGCTGGCCATAAAGTTCTGGTTCTCTGGGATCTTTGGGGAATATTAAGAGTTGGAAGGAGGGACGCCTGGGTGGCCCAGTCGGCTGAGCTCTCGTGGTTTTGGCTCAGGTTGTGATCTAAGGGGTCAGAGGATGGAGCCCCACATAAGGCTCCTGGCTAAGAATTCTCTCACCCTCTGCCCCCCTCCGCTCACTCACATGCTCTCTCCTCTGTCTCTCAAATAAATAAATAAAATCTTCATTTATTTATTTATTTATTTGAGGGGGGACAGGCCTAAGAGCAGAGAGGGAGTGCCACACAGACAACTCCCCACTGAGCACAGAGCCTCACGCAGGGTGCAATCTCATGACCCTGAGATCACGACCTGAGCCAAAACCAAGAGTTGGACACTTAACCGACGAAACCACCAAGGCACCCTAATACATAAATCTTAAAAAAAAAAAAAAAGAGTTTGTAGGACAGTAGCTTTCAGGAATGATGGGGGCAATAAGACAGCTGTCACCCTTGATGGAGGCATTTACAGCCTGAAGAGCATAAGGGCCTGCGGGGGGCTGGAGGATGCACGGAGAACACAGCTGGAGCCCACAGGAACCCCAAGGAGACGTGACCATGCACATGTGACCGTGCACACACACGCACACAGGGGGACTTAGGGGAAGGGCCCAGTGATGGCAACTGGGAACAGAGCTATGAGGGGCTGCTACTAGGACCCTGGTCGTATCCCTCCCGGGCAACACGGATTACATGAAACTCTGATGGCCGCCCCACTCAAGGCCGCTGGCCTGGGGGCCCTGCAGCCCAGGGGGCAGACGGGCCACTGCGGCACTGCCACCTGGTCGCTAAAGAAAGCGTCTTCGCACAGGAAGCCAAAGACTGGGGGACTCCTCCCAGCACCCCACGTGCTGAGTCTGCAGCTGGAAATTAAGGAAACCGGGTTTCTGGGGCCACCGAAGGCCACACCCGTGGCTGCTGTAATCTGACCATCTCGGTATGTCACAGACTCGCGCATGCATGTAACAGGGGCCCTGACGGGTTGCACGCTGGGTGAGCAGCATTACATTGGCCCAGGGACCCCGGGAGGCAGTGTTCAGGCTGACGCATTTCTCAGTCCACATACTCGGACACCACAGGGAGCAACAGGGGACGGGAAAAATGCTGCTATCCCCCGGAAGGACAATTGTAGGAGGCCCTGCTTGGCACCTAGCAGTCACCTCTCCCCAGCGTCCCCTTCCCCCAACACTCCCATCCCTCTGGAGCCCGAGGCAGGCAGGGGTGGGAAGAGAACTCCCTTTAGGTCTGATGACTGCCCTGGCGACCCGAAGGAGGGGGAGCAGGCCGAGCGAGCGGGGAGGGCTGGGCAGCCGCTTCTCCCGCCCCAAACCTGAGAAGGCCGCACCCAGACCTACCTCTTGTCATCCTCCACCTGGACACCGATGGAGTGGAACTCTCTTCGACTCCGGTTCTCAGTGTCCGAGTCTGAGATAGTCTCCACCTGGGGCAGGATCAGGGGAGTCAGGGCCAGGGCTAGACCAGGGACGCAGGCACCCGGGGGGGGGGCAGTGTGAGTGGAGGCCAGGCCCCCAGCCAGGGGGCCCAAGCAAGTACAGGGACCCAGGAGGTCAAGAGGGCCCCCCCACTCCACACCCCTGGTGAGGTGGTGTTCACGGAAAGGAAGGGTGCCGAGGGCACGGGCTGGCCCTGGGGTTGGCGGTCCTGCCCCCACCCCCTCAGCAGCTCGGGAAGCAGGAGGAAAGCCCTGAGCACCGGGGAGGCCGCCCCCACCCTCTCAGCCCCCCTCCCCTACCTGCACCCCTATGGACGGCCGCCACTTGCGCTGGCGCGCCAGGCTCCGCAGCTCCTCCCTGCCTGGGATGGTCTTGATGATGAGTGTGGGGGGCTTGGGCCCGGCCCGGGGGGGCACGGGCGCCAGGTCCAGGGTGCGCGCGCCCAGGGCGGGCCCGTCCAGCCCGTCGGCAGAGCTGCAGCGCCGCGCAGGGCCCTCGGCGGCCGAGAAGCTCTCGTGGGCAGAGTCGGTGCTGCTCTGGGCGGTGATGGAGATGCGCGGCGGGGCCTGGCTGCCCGGCGGGATGGGGGACGGGGCCTTCCGGAAGTTGAAGGCTGCGGCGGGAAGGCGGCGGGTGAGCCGGGTGTCCCGGGTGTCCCGGGGGCGTCCGGGGGGTGTCCCAGGGGATGGCTCAGGGGGTGTCCCAGGGGTGGCCTGGGGGGTGTCCAGGGGGTGTCCCAGTGGGTGTCCTGGGGGGTGTCTCAGGGGGTGGCCCAGTGGGTGGCCCAGAGGGTGTCCCAGAGGGTGGCCCAGCAGGTGGCCCAGAGGGGTGGCCCGGGGGGTGGCCCTAGGGGTGTCTCAAGGGGCATCCCAGTGGGTGTCTCAGGGGGTGGCCCAGTGGGTGGCCCAGGGGGTGACCCAGAGGGTGTCCCGGGGGTGGCCCAGTGGGTGTCCCAGTGGGTGGCCCGGGGAGTGTCCCTAGGGGTGTCTCAAGGGGTGTCCCAGTGGGTGTCCCGGGGGGTGTCTCAGGAGGTGGCCCAGCAGGTGGCCCAGAGGCTGGCCCAGGGGGTGGCCCAGCAGATGTCCCAGTGGGTGGCCCGGGGGGGGGCCCAGGGGGTGTCCCAGTGGGTGTCCCTGGGGTGTCTCAAGGGGTGTCCCAGTGGGTGTCCCGGGGGGTGTCTCAGGGGGTGGCCCAGTGAGTGTCTCAGGAGGTGGCCCAGTGGGTGTCCCAGCAGGTGTCCCGGGGGTTTCCCAGGGACGTCCCAGCGGGTGTCTGGAGGGGTGTCCCAGCAGGTGTCCCAGGGGGTGTCTGGGGTTGTCCCAGGGGGCATCCCAGTGGGTGTCCCAGCAGGTGTCCGGGGGTGTCCCAGCGGGCGTCAGCCGCCCCCACCCACACCCTTGGGGCGCCAGAGGACCCAGGCCGCCCGCGCACCCCGCGCCAAGGCTCGAGCTCCGCCTCATCCGGCCCAGAGAGGCGAGCGGCCGCCCAGGTCACGCAGCCCTGGCCGGGCCGGGCCCCAGGAGGGCGCACTCACAGGAGCCGGGCCTCCCTGAGACAGAGGCGGGGGCGGCGAGGAGGGGCAGGCAGTCGTCGTCTTGAGAGCAGCCGGCCTGGATGGCCCGGAGGTAGCTGTGGCTCCGCATACGGAAACAGCCGGGCAGGTCCAGGGCGTCCACCGCCTGCGACTCCAGCTCCCCAAACACGGACCCGCACACGGCCTCCAGCTGCTGGTTCAGCTCCTCACTGAGCTGCGGGGGGACGGGGGGGGGGTGTTACTGGGGCTCTGGGAGGAAAGCGGTGCCTCCGACATACCAGATGTGCGCGGGCTGTGTGCCGCCTGCTTTCGGAGGAAGAGACCCTCCGTCGGGGCGCAGGAAGGTGGAGGCGCCTCTGCCCTGTGCTGCTCCCCAAGGCCTGCCTCGGGGTCTAGTGTTACCTCCCCCCGTGTCTGCCTTCCCAGGCTTCCAGGACCACCCTATCTCCCTCTGCACCAAGCCCCAACCCCTCCCATTTCTTTCACCTCCCCCTGAAGGTGTCAGGGACACCCACCCTCCAGCCCAGCATGGACGTGGGGAACTGCAGGGAAGGCCACCTCTCATTTTATTATGTATGACCCATCACATCACAAAATGGATTGACAGCAACCTATAGAGATCCATACCGTGAGGCTGGGAAGAAATCAATGGGTAAGTGATCAAGGAAAAATTATTAACCTTCGAGTGTTGTAAACCTTCTCCCACCTTCTGCCCACTCCCTCGGGTTCTGATTTGGCCTGCTGCTTCCCCTGCCTTCATCCTCTAAGGCAAGTTCAGCCATTGCTGACGGAGGTTCTTGTTTTTGTTCCTATATTTTGCGGTACAGAACCCATGGTGTTTAAAAAAAAAAAATCAAAGCAACTAAGAAAAATGCAAAACAAAAATTCTGTTCATGGAACCGTGTCCCATTGCACTGCACTGAGACTAAATATACTACAGAGATTGAGCTTCTATTCATATTATCTGAGCAAATTTGCACGAAGGAAAAAAAAAAGGTGGGTGGTCCCAGGGATAAGCTCTTCACCCAGAGCACAGGATAGGTGCACATTTGACCCCGAGCTTCCGAGCAGCCAAAGCATCATAGGAGTACAGCCTGCAGGTTGCCTGCACAGGCTAGCAGGGGGAGACCCACCTAGACTCAAGAGCTGGCCCTGCCACCTCCTAGTAGTGTGGCCTGGGGAAGCTACTTAAAACTTTGGGGCCCCAGTTGAATCACCTGCCCAATGGGAATGATAAGGGTACCATCTTCATGGGGCTATTTAGGGGACTCAAAGGAAAACATGGGAGGCACTTGATGCAGGTACTGGTACATACCAAGCCCTCGGTCAGTGTGGCAGGTGAAGGTCTCAGGACCTACCTGGAAATAGGCCACCACTCAAAAGAACCACAGCTATTCCTGTTACTGATCCTAAGAGAAATCCCCCCATGAATGATTATGGAGAGGCCATTGGAGGATGTCACGGATCATGGATAAATGTCATAGCAAATGTCCCCTGGCCGCATCTTATGACACCTCCCAGGGAAGATTCACAGCATCATATTGATGTGCAATCAACAGATAAAGAGGTGGCTTGACCACGTGTGTAACATGCAGCTCAATGTTTCCATAACCCCGCCTCCAAAGCATAACATGGTATCACTAAATTCTACCTCAAATTGAACAGAAGTTTCCATCCCGTTCTACTGATGGGCAAACTAAGGCTCAGAGAGAGCAGATGACTTGACCAGCAACGCCCAGCCTGTGAGCGACTTACCAAAGTTAACTACCAGGTGTCCTGGCTCTTTTGCCAGGCTCGATCAGACTCTCCTGGGGACCTTTTAAAACTACATTAACTCAAGCTCCACCCCCAGGCTCTGAACCCAGGGCTCTCTAATTATATGTTTCTCTTTGCTTTGGCTGTTTTGAAGCTCAGGGACAAAATTGGCTGGAAACTCAGATTCTGTGGTTCGAGTGTGGGCCCAGGAAATCAAAAAGGAGTGTCTGGACTTCTTTCTGCAGCTTGTACTATGGGAACTTCATTACAAGTGTACGGAAATCATAGGTCACGGAAAAATCAATTTGAGATCCTGTAGAAGTTAAATTGTGTCATGTTTGGCACAAGCCATACTCCTGTGGCAGCTGTGGCTTTCGTCACGACCCTCTGCAAGCCCACCTTCCGGTTTCCTATCTCGGGACGTCTGGGGTACAAAGGACCAGCAGTGCCAGAGTATTTCCCACAGCTCCGAAGTTGATCGAACTCCTGCTATTTCTAGGCCAGGATCAAGACAGTCCCCAAGTAGAACCAATCCATCTCAGAGGATCCCTCCTGGGGCACAGGACAGTTGATCTAACCCCAGTAGAGAGCATTCTGGTCTCAACTTTGGATACCACAGATGGAAGGAATCTCATTCTGCGGCTATCTCAGTATCTCCAAGCCTCTTCTGTGTGTAAAGTATTACCCATAATATCTGGCATATAGCGGGTGCCCAGTAGACATAGTAGACTACTCTTAGTAGTAAGAGATTCATAAATCACAGCGACGATACCTTTCAGGGGCCGCTCCTTCCCAGGGTCTCTGAAGCTCTTGAAGTCCCAACCATATGCAATTCCTGTGCCCAACTCCACCCAAGGCAGACAGAGGGAAGGTGAGAAACTCCCTGGGGCCACACGCCTTCCGTCTCTACTGGCCAAGAGGAGCTTTGGAAGTTCCCACAGGGTACCAGGTCCCAAGGGAAATACAGACTTGTAGAGACTCCCAAAGGAATTTTGCACCTGTGCTGATCTTTACTGTATCGTGATTATAAAACTGTAACATCGTGCTGTGCTGAACTGCCTTCCAGCCTGCTGCCCCCACACCCGCTTTCTGTAGAGTCAAAGTCAAAGAATCCTCTTAGAAAATGGGAACCTGGGGATCCCTGGGTGGCTCAGCAGTTTGGCGCCTGCCTTTGGCCCAGGGCGCCATCCCGGGATCCCGGGATCGAGTCCTGCGTCGGGCTCCCGGCATGGAGCCTGCTTCTCCCTCTGCCTGTGTCTCTGCCTCTCTCTCCTCTCTCTGTGACTATCATGAATAATTAAATAAATAACCTTAAAAACAAAAAAAGAAAATGGAACGTTAGCCTCTGTCCACACCAGGCTCAGGATCAGTAAACATCTCCAAGGGTGTGGGATGTTTCGAAGAACATACTTTGCTTGGGTCTAATTGCAAATTGTCTGCGCTAGAGTCACTGGGTTCATCTGGGGGCTGGGCAACATCCTGTATCCTTTACCTGTGTCATTTAGTTTAGCTAACCTTGGAAAATGCTCCCATTTCAAAACACTCTAAAACATTGGATAAAATATAAGAAATGTTTTATATGCATAGCTGAGCTCACAAGAAAGCAAGATATGTCCCCAGGGGACAAAAGCAGAGAAGAGATGGGGAAATCAGAATATTAACTGTGTGAGTCAGGGCTGCAAACAGCCCAGTGGTGGTGGGAGGTGGGGGCATGGGCTGCTGGCCTGAAGGACCAAAGGGCTTAGGTATCAACACCCACTTGGACGCAGGAGTAAGGCGTTGGGTCCACATGAAACACAGCATCAGAAATGAGAACCTCCATAAAGGTAGGAAAGTGGAAAATACCTGTCATGAAAGGTAAACTAAAAAAAAAAAAGAAAAAAGAAATCAATTATCAGCACAGGCTGATGACAGGGACCTTGTCTGTAGTCTAGGCACTGAAGAGAGGGAAAAGTGGGCTAATCTCATAAAATTTTTGTACCCACAAGCTGGTCCTCATACAGACACTGGGTTCTGTGGGCCTGTGGGCCTGTGTGGCCCAGACACCTCCCTGAAAATTAAAAGTTGACATAAAATGATCACAAGCCAAGAACAGTCTAACAGAAGCAACTGCAAAATATTTTCTGAGGGACCCGCTCCTAACCCAGGCTGTTCAGGATCCTCACAGATAAAGCCCCACTGAAGATGAGGTCGCACCAGACCATGTGGTGCCCTACCTCGGACACAGGCCCTGATGATCTGTACCTGCTGGCATTAATGCCCTGTGCAGTCCCCTCCTCTCGAGTGTGGACTGGACTTATCGTAATGAACAGAACACGGTAGATACAACGGGATGGCACTTCTGAGATTAGATTGCAAAAAGACTAGGCTTCCATCTTGGACACTCTCTTTCTCTCAGATCTTTGTTCTGGGAGAAGCAAGCTATTATGTTAGGAGTAGCCCTGTGGTGAGTCCCACATGTCAAAAAACTGATGACTCTGGCCGATAGCCAGTGAGGATCTGAGGCCTGCCAAGAGCCACGTGAGTGAGTGAGGAAGCAGATATTGCTCCAATCAAGCCTTGAGATGACTACAGCCCCGGCCAACACCTTAACTGAAGCCACATGAGTCACCTGATCCAGAGAGCACCTACGCTGCACTCAGATTCCAGACCCACAGAGATGGTGAGATAATAAGTACTTGTTTTAAGACACTGTGTTTGAGGGTAATAGGTTACGCAGCAATAGATAATAATAATGCAAACTGTGATATAGACAAAACCTAAGCTTTTGTTAAGTTAAGCCATTGAGAAGGCAAGCTTGATCTGTCACAGCTGCTGGTGTTACCTTACCTAAAACAGATTAGCTTTTTTTTTCAGATTAGCTTTTAAACTGTGTTTCAAACTTATAAACCTTATAAGAAAAAACTGAAGACATAGGAGACATAAGCTTCAAATAAAAGACGAGAAAGATATAAAGGAACCAAACCTGGTTTCCAGAACTGAAAGAAAAAAGTCAAATTAATAACACGATTAATGAATCCAATAGTAGATGGACACGCCTGCAGAGAAAGTTAGTGAATCAGAAGAGAGATCTGAGGAATTCACCCAGAAGACAGCATAGAGAGGAAGAGATGGAAAATATGAACAAGAGGTCAAGATGCACAGAGAGAAGAATAAGAAGGTCCCACAGACCACTAATAGGAGCTCCAGGTGACATACTAAATAAAATGTAGAAGCAGCAATATTTGAAGAGTTAATTAGACTGATGGAGATTTTTACAGACTTCTGGCTTTATGCATGACAGGGTGACAGGCAAGACAGCTATAAAGCTAGACAAAACTGTCGAAAACAACCACTTCATCACTCTGAAAATCAATCAAAGGTATACAACAAAGAAACATATATGTGAAAATTACTGAACAGCGTGAGTCTGTGGTGTCCTTGCCTGGGGCTGCTCCTGTTACTCAAGTTCCCGGCTCTATCAGTTGCAATAGTTCAACCAGGGTGAGGCAGGCTGTGAAAACCAGCTGCTTCACTGCCACTGCCAAAAGGGGCTCACTGAATTTGGAACATTGTCCTATAATATCAAGAATGGGGCTGGGGGGAGAGCTGGGGTGGGGAGGGGGGGAACAAGGATAACCAGCAGTACTGCTGAGCTGAGATTTCAGCACTTTTGGAAGCATGCAATGGACTGGCACACTAGGCAAGGATTTAACAGAGGAGTTCCAGGGGATGAGATAGCCAGAGAAGGTCTGATGAGCTCTCCACATATCCTGGGTTAACTAGAGGGGAGTGCATGCACAACAGCGACCAGAGAGGCCTCGAGCCACCCACACCTCTCTGGCCAATGGAGCACACCTGTAATGGTAACATAAGAGAGGCTGGCAAAAAGTAAAATCCAAGGTAGGCTTAAAAACAGCCTGCAGCACCTGCACCCCAATGTTCACAGCAGCAATGTCCACAATAGCCACACTGTGGAAGGAGCCTCAGTGTTTATCAACAGATGATGGATAAAGAAGATGTGGTCTCTGTATACGATGGAATATTCCTCAGCCATTAGAAACAACAAATACTTAAAAAAAAAAAAAAAGAAACAACAAATACCCACCATTTGCTTCGACGTGGATGGAACTGGAGGGTATTATGCTGAGTGAAATAAGTCAATCAGAGAAGGACAAACATTATATGGTCTCATTCATTTGGGGAATATAAAAAAATAGTGAAAGGGAATAAAGGGGAAAGGAGAGAAAATGAGTGGGAAATATTGGAGAGGGAGACAGAACACGAGAGACACCTAACTCTGGTAAACGAACAAGGGGTGGTAGAAGGGGAGGTGGGCGGGGGGTGGGGGTGACTGGGTGATGGGCACTGAGGGGGGCACTTGATGGGATGAGCACTGGGTGTTATGCTATATGTTGGCAAATTGAACTCCAATTAAAAAAAAAAAAAAAAAAAACAGCCTGCAGTCCCTAGTCCACACATAGAACCATAAGCCGAGAAAAGCCTTTCTGGCTCAAGGTTCTTGGGCACAATCTCTGACCAATCTCTGGCTGAACACTAAGTTATGCAGATGCAAGGACAACCCCTAGGAAACCAGGCTTAAAAATAAAAACAAGGAAAAAAATAGTGACTACATCAGAGACCATATTTAGCAGGGAAGACAGGTTTCACAGATTTAATCCAGGGATCCACAAACACATAAACAAAGCAATAACAATCTTCAAGAGGTAAAGTAAGAACCCACAACTATATGGTTAACTAATCTTCAATAGAGCAGGAAAGAATATCCAATGGAAAAAAGACAGTCTCTTCAACAAATGGTGTTGGGAAAACTGGACAGCTACATGCAGAAGAATGAAACTGAACCACTTTCTTACACCATGCACAAAAATAAATTCAAAATGGATGAAAAACCTAAATGTGAGACAGGAAACCATCAAAATCCTAGAGGAGAACACAGACAGCAACCTCTTTGACATTGGCCATAGCAACTTCTTACCAGTCACGTCACTGGAGGCAAGGGAAACAAAACCAAAAATGAACTATTGGGACTTCATCAAGATAAAAAGCTTCTGCACAGCAAAGGAAACAATCAACAAAACTGAAAGGCAGTGTACAGAATGGGAAAAGATATTTGCAAATGACATATCTGATAAAGGGTTAAAATCCAAAATCTATAAAGAACTTATCAAACTCAACACTCAAAAATCAAACAATCCAGTTAAGAAATGGGCAGAAGACATGAATTGATATTTTTCCAAACAAGACATCCAGATGGCTAATAGACACATGAAAAGATGCTCAACATCACTCATCATCAGGGAAATGCACATCAAAACTATGATGAAACACCACCTGACACCTGTGAGAATGGCTAAAATTAATGACACAAGAAACATTAAGTGTTGGCAAGGATGCAGAGAAAGGGGAGCCCCTCTTACACTGCTGGTGGGAATGCAAACTGGTACAGCCATTCTGAAGAACAGTATGGAGGTTCCTCAAAAAGTTAAAAATAGAGCTACTGTATAATCCAACAATTGCATTACTAGGGATTTACTCAAATGATTAAAAAATACAGATTTGAAGGGGTACATGCACCCTGATGTTTATAACAGCATTCTCAGCAATAGCCAGACTATGGAGAGAGCCCAAATGTCCAATGACTGATGAAAATGGATAAAGAAGGTGATATATATATATATATAATGGAATATTACTCAGCCATCAAAAAGAATGAAATCTTGCGATTTGCAACAATGAGGATGGAGCTAGAGTGCATTATGCTAAGTGAAATAATTCAGTCAGAGAAAGACAAATACCATATGATTTCACTCATATGTGGAATTTAAGAAACAAAACAAGTGAACATATGGGAAAGGGGGGAAAGGGAAAAAAAGAGAGAGAGAGAAGGAAAAAAATTAGAGACTCTTAACGATAGAGAACAAACTGAGGATTGATGGAAGGACATGGGTGGCAGATGGGCTAGATGGGTATTAAGGAGGGCTCTTGTGATGAGCACTAGGTGTTGTATATAAGCGATGAATTGCTGAATTCTACTCCTGAAACCAATATTGCACTGTATGTTAACTAACTAGAATGTAAATTTTTAAAAAATTTTAAAGGTCAAGTAAGAATCCAGAGTTGCTACAATATATTTCTTAAAATGTTCAGTATACAAGAAAAAAAAAATGAGACATGCAAATAAACAAGAAAATGTGAATGTCCCCAAATGTTTCATTTATCAGACAAAAGCGGCAAAGCAGCTATTACAAATATGTTAAAATATCTAAAGTAAATCATGTTTAAAGACTGAAAAGAAAACATAGCAATGACTTTCATGAATTAAAAAAAAGAATTTTTTTAAGAGCCAAAAGGAAATTCTGGAGCTGAAAAATACAGTAACGGAAGTGAAAAATTCACTAGAAGGGCTCAGCATTAGAAATGATCAGTAAACTAGATCAGTATAAATTATGCAATCTGAAGAATAGAGATTAAAAAAAAGAATAAAAATAAACAGAAACCCATTATTGTCCCATAGGTCTCTGACCTATGGGACAATAATAAACAAAGCAGTATACATGTAATGGGAATCCCAAAAGAAGAGAGAAAGGGAAAGAAAAAGATACTTGAAAAAATAACAGTTCAAAACTTTCCAAATGTGATGAAACATTAATCTACAGATTAAAGAAACTCAATAAATGCAAAGCAGGTTAAATACAAAGAGATCCATAGCCAGATATGTTAGGGCCAAAATGTTGGAAGCCATTTCGACAAAGAGAAAATCTTAATAGCAGCAAGGGGAAAACAATTCACGACACACAAGAAAACAACAATATGATTAACAACTGGCTTTTCATCACAGCAATAAGCATGGGAATGGTAGATTTGAAATGCTGAAAGAAAAAACTGTCAACCAGGAATTCCACATTCAGCAAAACTATTCTTCAAAAATGAAGTAAAACTAATGATGTTTCCAAATACATATAAACTGAAGAATTTGTCGCAGACCCAAGAAACGTTAATGGTAGTTCTTCAGGCTAAAGGGAAGTGACACTTAACAGTAACTCAAATCCACCAGAAAAGAGGAAAGGGAGCAGAAACGACAAATATAAAAGACTCTATAGATACAGTTGCCTGATTTTTTTCTCTCAACTTCTTTAAAAGGGGGAACCCTGGGTGGCGCAGCGGTTTGGCGCCTGCCTTTGGCCCAGGGCGCGATCCTGGAGACCCAGGATCGAATCCCACATCGGGCTCCCGGTGCATGGAGCCTGCTTCTCCCTCTGCCTGTGTCTCTGCCTCTCTCTCTCTCTCTCTCTCTCTGTATGACTATCATAAATAAAAAAAATAAAAAAAAAAATAAAAAAAAACTTCTTTAAAAGGCACGATATTTTACACCAAAACATTTCTGATACAAAAGAAGACAGTAAAGAAAGAACAGAGGAACGACAATGACACGATACAATCCAACCATATCAATAATCACATTAACCATGAATGAATGAGAAAGCCTCGTTCGAAAGGCAGAAATTGTTAGACTGGAGTTTTTTTTATAAAGCATAAGTAGGGCAGCCCAGGTGGCTCAGAGGTTTAGCACCACCTTCAGCCCAGGGCGTGATCCTGGAGTCCCCGGATCGAGTCCCATGTCGGGCTCCCTGCATGGAGCTGCTTCTCCCTCTGCCTGTGTCTCTGCCTCTCTTGCTCTCTCTCTCTCTCTGTGCATCTCTCATGAATAAATAAAATCTTTAAAAAATAAAAAAATAAAGCATAAGTAGGGGGATCCCTGGGTGGCTCAGTGGTTGAGCACCTGCCTTTGGCCCAGGGCACGATCTTGGAGTCCCGGGATCAAGTCCCACGTCGGCTCCCTGCATGGAGCCTGCTTCTCCCTCTGCCTGTGTCTCTGCCTCTCTCTCTGTGTCTCTCATGAATAAATAAATAAAATCCTTAAAAAATAAAAAATAAATAAAACCATAAGTAGGTTGGAAGTAAAAAGGATGAAAAAAGATGTGCCAGCAAACAGTAACCGTGAGGGAAATTTCCAGATTTGATGAATAGCACTAATCTTCGGATTCAGAGAGAACACACATGGAGTGAAACTGCAGAACACCAAAATCACAGACAAGATCTCAACAGCAATCAGAAGGAAATGAACGCCATCCACAAAGACGATTAGATTGATTGCAGACTTCCCAACGGCAACAACAGAAGACAGATGACAAAAGAATATCTTCAAAACACTGAGAGAAAACAAACGCTGACCTAAAATTCTATAATAAGCTGATTTATGGTAAATAATGAGGGTAGGCTACATTTTTCGTTAAAGGCAAAGTTTGCTACTAACAGACATTGACTGAGAAAGTTACTAAAGAATATTTAAAAGGAAGAAACGAAATATAAGGACGTACGGGGGCGGGGAGGTAAAGATGTGAGTCTATATAATCAAGTACTAAAGCATAAAATGTAACAACAATAATAAAGACTCATTCAGAGAGGTAAAAACAAGGTGGGACTAAAATACCAGGCAACATGCACAGGTAAGAAGGGAAGAGGTGATCACAACGTAAGTGTCCTAAGGCTAGAAGAAATTGTCGAATTTAGACTTTGCAAAGTCAAATATACACATGAAAATCCTAAGAGTAAGCACAAGAATGAAAATAGAATATAGAACTGCCGGGATCCCTGGGTGGCGCAGCGGTTTGGTGCCTGCCTTTGGCCCAGGGCGTGATCCTGGAGACCCGGGATCGAATCCCACATCAGGCTCCCGGTGCATGGAGCCTGCTTCTCCCTCTGCCTGTGTCTCTGCCTCTCTCTCTCTCTCTCTGTGACTATCATAATAAATAAATAAATAAATAAAATAAAATAAAATAAAAGAATATAGAACTGCCAAACCAGAGTGGGATTTGGTGGGAAGAAAAATGAAGAAAACTAAGCCAGGGGCGCTGGGGTGGCTCAGTCAGTCAAGCATCTGTCTGCCTTCAGCTCAGGTCATGATCCCAGGGTCCTGGGATCAAGCCCCACATCAGGCTCCCTGCTCAGCGGGGAGTCTGCTTCTCCCTCTGTCCCCCCCCCCCAACTCCGATTCATGCTCTCTCTCGCTCGCAAATAAATAAAATCTTTAAAAAAGAAAAATGAAGAAAACTAATCCAAAAGAAGGTAGCAAAGGAGTAGAAAAGCATCCCTCAAAAGGCGTGAGAAATAAGGGCACAAAATAAAACCACAAAACACGCCCAGGCCTATCAGTAACCACAACAAATATAAATGTACTAACCCTCAAGCAGTTGTCAGAATAGATGTGAAATAAACTCCTCAAACTGTTTACAAAAGACACACGTAACACGTAAGGAGACAAAAAGCTGGAGCACGCCCGTGGTGTCGGAGGAGCCAGGGGACCAGCGTGGCTGGGGTGGGGGATGGCAGGGGACAGCGTTAGAAGGACTTACCGGACGCACAAGGGCCAGATGCAGCAGAGCCTTAGAAGTCACAGTAACGTCCTCTGAGTAAGGCAAGGGTTTGGAATGAATCCAATTCTATTTTGAAACCATCCCCCCGGGGCCACGCGGAGAGAGAATGAATGGGAGGGGGGCTGCAGGAGACCCCTTTGGGGGCAATGAGATAGGGCAGACAAAAGCCATGCTTTGAGGAACCTCCACACAGTTTTCCAGAGTGGCTGTCCCAGTTCACATTCCCACCAAAGATGCAGATGCAGTGAAACTAAGGGACACCTGCACCCCGATGTTCATAGCAGCCATGTCCACAGCAGCCAACCTGTGGAAGGGGCCTCGGTGTCCACCGACAGATGATGGAGAGAGAAGATGTGGTCTATGTGTACAATGGAGTATGGCTCAGCCATCAGAAATGACAAATACCCACCATTTGCTTCGACGTGGATGGAACTGGAGGGTATGATACTGAGTGAAGTAAGTCCATTGGAGAAAGACAAATATTATATGGTTTCACTCATACGGGGAATATAAAGAATAGTGAAAGGGAATAAAGAGGAAAGGAGAGAAAATGAGTGGGAAATATCAGAGAGGAAGACAGAACATGAGAGCCTCCTGACTCTGAGAAACGAACAAGGGGTAGTGGAAAGGGAAGTGGGCGGGGGATTGGGGTGGCCGGGTGACTGGCACTGAGGGGGGCACTTGATGGGATGAGCACTGGGTGATATGCGATATGTTGGCAAATCCAACTCCAATAAAAATAATAATAAAATAAATTTCCCTAAATGTTGGGGGGGGGGGAAGCCATGCTGATGCAGATGGGAGTAGTGCAGTGGGCGTGGGGGGAAGCGCCTGGACCCCGGGCATGCCTGCAAGGGGGACCCACAGGATTTGCTGAAGGGTTGGATGTGGGCAAGTGAGACAAAGAGAAAGGAGTCGAGGCAGACTTCAGGCTTTGGGATCCGAGCTCCTAGAAGCTGCCCTTACCTGAGCCGGAGAGGACAGTGGATGGAGCAGGGTGTTTTGTGGGGGAAGGAGAAGGGGATGAGAGTGCAGCAGCCTCACTGTGGACCTCTTAAGTTTGAGTCTCCTCAACATCCAAGGGAGATTCTGATACCTCGTGAGACACGCATGCATTGGCAACTACTGGAAGATCGGAGCTGGAGACACACATAGGGGCCATCGGGCCGTCCCTGCTACTCCGAGCCACGGGCCCAAGGAGTGAGTGTGGAGAGAAGTCCGGCAACTACAGCCCTGGAAAAACCCAGTGCTGGGTCCTAGAGAGCTGGAGACGCTCCGCAGGGCGAGCAAGCCGGGCAGCCAGGGCGGGAATCCAGCAGAGCTGCAAGGTGCGGGTCTCCAGGGCCAACCAAGCACGGGGCTTCCAGAAGGGGAGAGCCGGCCCTGTTAGCTGGCGCTGAGGGGGCAGGTGAACCGAGGCCTGAGCACCCTCCATGGGGTTCAGCCACACGGCATGGGACGTTCCCTGGTTTGGGGACCATCCCAAAGACCCCAGCCACAAACAGTCGGGGCCAATCAGACCATCTTCTGCGTTGCTCCCCCCCACCCCCAGCAAACTAACGATAGCTAACCTTTCCCGAGCGCAGCTGCTGTGCCAAGAACACTACTATGATGCCTAGTTTTGAAATAAAGTGGGGCTCAAAAAAGTCGCGTAAGTTGCCCAAGTCGCTGAGCCGGCATTGCACCTGCCCCCGCTCAGCAGACGCTCTTGGCCCCAGGTCAGGGCAGGCACCCAGGTTCTCCCACTGAGCCCCCCACCGGGCGCCCCCAGAGCCCCAGGCACCTACTGCCAGGATGTGGAACGGCCCACGGGGTTGGGGAGAGCCCCTTCTCGGCCACAGTGCTGCCGCCCTTGCTCGGGGCCGGCTGCGACCAGGCCCGGTGGCCGGGGGACCCCAGAGAACTGAAGTCCCCCTGCAAAGTCAGCACCTGGGGACCCTTGGAGGTCTGAAGGGCGGGCTGAGACTGCGCCCAGCTGCGCTCCAGCTGCCCACCCCCCCCCCGGGCCCGGACCTGCTGAGGCGCGGGGGGCCTGGAAGTGCCCCCCTCCCCCCCTACAGGCACCTGCTGCCCCTACCTGTCCGGTGGTGAGGGAACGGCTGTAGCCAGGGATGGAGCTCCGGGGATGGATCCGGGGCGGGACACAGCAGCTGGTAAGGGTCAAAGGGCCACATTCAGAGTGGGGGTCTGAAGAAGGCGGGACTCCCAGCGCTGGGGCTCCCGGGCAGGTGGATGCCCCTCAGAAGCCCCCCGACAGGTCGCTCCTGGGCGCAGGGATCCCAGAGGCACCCAGATGGGAGTTACCAGCAGGGGCCCCTTCTCCAGGTGGGGTGGGACAAGACGCCCAGCTGAACCCAAAGCAGGCCCCGGCCCCGACGCGCCCGCAGGTGTCTCCTGCAGGGACCCCAAATCAGCTCCCACCCCAGCCCCAGCCCTCCCGTCCTTACTTGATCCGGGCCTGGTCCACACTGGAGGAGCGGCGGGAGGTGAAGCGCCGGGCCACGGCTTTGGGAGACGTCTTGGGGCTGCCGTCTGAGTCTCCGCTCTCCTCATCCCCCATGGCTTTGATGTAGCTGCCGCTCCGCATCCTGCGGCAGGGAATCTCCCCGTCCTTGCCCCCAGTGGGGTAACCCCCCCAGTCATCTTGCGGCACCTGCGGGGACAGCAGCTTCTGTCTCTCGGACACAGGCCTGCTAAACCTGGGAGTCAGGGCTCCTGTCCCCACCGCCAGGGTGGAGACACCAGAGGCAGAGCCCGAGGGAAGCGTTCAGGCTGTCCCCCCATTACGCGGGGGGGGGGGGGGGGGGCGGGGGGGGGCTTCATCATCCTCCGTGGACCTGTCGCTGCTCAATTGAGGTGACTGGTCAGGAGCCAAGAGGATGAGGATCAGAGGCCAGTGACCTGCGACCTGTGATGACCCACCCCCTGCACTGGAGTACCACCCATCCCCACCTATCACCCCTCCTTCTCCTTCCCCCTCTCAACCTGCTGACACCCCAAACCCTCCAAGCCTCCCATCCTTCCCTCTCTGAGGAGCCTTGGAGCAGAGGACTCCAAGCATTGGGTTCCAAAAGCGCGCCCCACAGTCCAAAGTGGGGGATGCACCGGGTGGGGCTGGGAGGGGGCAGGGGCTCGAGGGGCAGGAGGGAGACCAATTAGGAGGCTGGTGCTGTTAGCCAGGCAAGAGATGATGAGCCTAAATTAAGACCGTGACAATGAGGGGGACGGGAGATGGAAATGAGGTGTTAAAGAGCACCAGTGAGCCTGATTAGACGTAGGGGGCGAGGGGGCGAGGGGCGGGGAGGAGCCGCAGATGCCTGGGAGGCTGCTGGCTGAGGCCCCGGGGGAGGGTGCTGTCGCTCAGAGCCGCAGAATCCCAGAGGAACGGGTTTGGGGGAGAGGTGATAGGTTAGGGTTGAGTATCTTAAGTTTGGCAGGGAAATGCCGAGCAGGTGGTTGGGTGCTGGGTGCTGGGTGCTGGGTGCTAGAGTTCGGCGGAGGGATCCGGGCTCCAGGCAGACACGTGGGAGTCATGGGCGGCAGCTGAATCCCCAGGGGTGAGCGAAACAGCCCAGGGGGGAGAAGGAGAGCTGGGGAGGGATCCAGTGACATTTAAAAAGGGGACTGCAAAGAAAGGAAGAAAAGCCTATGAAGTCACCTGAGAAGGAGTGGGCCGAGGGGGTGGGAGGGAAGTCAGGAGAATGCCGTGTCATGGAAACAGGAGACATTTCCAGAATAAAAGGAGTTGATAATGTCAAATGCCACAGTGCGCTCCGAGGTTAGTGATTCGGGCGCGGGACGCGGATCCGTGTTAAGTTCTCGCCCCATCACTTGGCTACAGGAGGACCTGAGTGGAACCCACGACTCTGTCCAGTTCCTCGTCTGGGACTGGTGGGGACGAGGAGGCCCACATCCCGGGGAGGGGTGGGGGGCGAAGGATAAACAGGCGGACACAGCGTGCGGGGCCCAAGCAAGGCCTCCGGACTGTTGGCTGGGCCGGGCATAAGCACTGGAGGGCGTCCGTCAAGGCAGCCTATAGTGCAGGGAAAGGAGGTGAGGACGCAGAGGTGGTGCTCGAAGACCCTGGGTGTGAAGGGAAGACAGGGGATGGCAGGGGGTGTAGAGTTAAAGAAGGATTTCTCAGGATGAGAGATCCGGGCAGGTTTCCAGGGTAAGAGAAAGAGCCAGTAGACAAAGATAGTGTTTAAATGGGGAGGGGGCGGTGATGGGGGACAGTCAGTCCCGGGGTGGAGGGGGCCCTGGGGAGGTTGGCTCAAGCCCTGCTGCAGGAGTCAGCCCGGGATGAGTGGCCTCGGCCTTTCCTCTGAGCCAAGAAGGGAGGGCCCGGGGGTTGGGGGGGGGGGAGACCCAGAGGAGTCTGTGGGTGGGCTGACAGGAAGGCGAGGGAGCCGCTGACTCCACTAGGAGGCATGAGGTATAAACGGAGGCATGGGGGAGAGGGCCGGGGCGGCAGGGAAGACTGCAAACAGCCGTCGTAAGGAACACGTGGAATGGGGTGCGGCGGTGACAGGGGTCGGGACTCGGGGGGAGCACAGGGTTCAGGGAGGGACACGGACTCTGGGGGTGAGGCTAGCAGAGGGGACGGATGTCAGGATCCTAACAAAGTCCCAGGCATGGGATGGGGTCCCAGGACGGAAGGAACCCGCAGGGAGGGGCAGGGCTCAGGGAGGGAGCCGGAGCTCAGCCACAGGATGGAAACACGGGGACGGACTAGAGTCTGCAAAGGAACAAGGACTCCAGCGGACAGGAGGGGTTCAGAAGAGGGTGGAGGGAGCACTGGGGTCCAGCAAAAGGGTTAAGGAGCCCACGGAGGCACCTGGTCTGAAGGGGCCGGCTGCCTCTGTGTTCGTGCAAGGTCCCTGCGGTGTGCTGGTCCCTGCCCCCATGGGCTCCCACTCCGCCGTCCTAGGACACCCGGAGCCCCAGGCCCCAAGGGATCCTCCCTCCCTTGCCGCCGCCCGAGGAGAGGAGCCCCAGGCGCAGAGCGCACATGGGACAGGGACAGCCAGGCGGCTCCGCCACTGCAGGGCTCCCCCTCCACAGCCACTGCGGCTCCTCGCTCCTCTGCAGGACACTGTGAGGCGCATGTTAAAAAGGGAGCCCCCAGAGAGGTCAGGGCGGCCTGGAGCAGCGGCTGGCAGCGAGGCCCCAGGGACAGCCAGGCCCCAGCGGGGTCCGCCATCCCCCCTCGGCCCTTCCTGCGGGACCCTCAGCTCCCGGCGCCGAGAACCTCTGCCTCCCCAGCAAGGGGGCACACCCGAGGCCAGCCCAGAGTCTCCAACCTTCCCTAGCCCCCCGGCCACCCCTTCCAGCTCTCACGCGGCCCGATTTTTTTCTCCCTTGGGCTCTCGCAAGTTCTCCACCCAGGAGAGCCCCGCTGCGTGAAGAACTTACCGGCAAGGCCAGGGACCCTCAAACCACGCTCTGTACCCCGAACGGCTCAAGGTCAATGCTCTGTACCCCGAACGGCTGCGGCCTCTTCCTGGGGGACCCTTAATCGGCTGCTGCACGCGACCGACTCCAGCTCCGTGGGAGGGAATTCAGCTCAGGAGTCCCCGGCCCTGAGCCTGGCCCTGAGCAGCCCCCAGCCACCACCCCAGGGGGTGACGTGCCTCTTCCATGCTCCCGAGGTGCCTGGCCTTCTCCAGCCCGGCCTCGCCGCTCTATCCTACTTGCTTCCCAGTCTAATCGCTTCGCAAGCCGCACCTGTGTCTCTACCTTTGTATCCGGGGCTCCCCCCGGAAATGTGCCCCCAGTGAACGACCACGGATGAAATATGTGGAATGTGGGTTTGGGGGGAAACTCCAAGTCTGCTGGACTTCCAGAACTTGTATTGACTTTTCCTCCTAAACCTATGCGAGGCCTTAAGAGAGCAAGCGGGATGGGGTGGGGGGTCGTGGTGGGGGCAACTGGCTGGCTCAGTCAGAAGAGCGTGAGACTCTTGGTCTCAGGGTCATGAGTTGGAGCCCATATTGGGTGTAGACATGACCTAAATAAATAAAACTTAAAAAAGAAAAAAAAATGAAGCCAGCCAAGGAGTACAGGAGAGGGGCCTGAACAGAGAAGAGGAAGGTTGACAATGGGAAGAGCCCTGACCTCACCTCGGGAGGAAGACAGAGAGGGGACGGTGCGGGATGGATAAGGACCCCACAAGCAGAATGGATCAGAGCCCTTCGCCTCAGCTGCAGAGACCATGCAAGTGGCAAGACAGGACGGGGACATCATGCCAGCCGTCACCTGCACCATCCGCTCCCAAGACACCCTGCCCTTGGGTCGTATCTGGGGCTCAGACGTCAGCGTGTCCCCAACCCAGGAAAACCCCCAGGACAGGCTCCCCGGGCTCTCCCACGGCCTCGGCCTCGTGGAGTCCTCTGCCGCAGGCACCCCGGGACGACAGACCCAGCAGAGGCACATTCTGGAAATAACTGACCTTCTACTCAGTATCTGGACCACCCAGATCTGAGCAGAAAAGAGGCCTGGAGAAGGCCTGGGGGCGAGAGAACTGCTTTCCGACTGTGACCTCCAATCCCGAGGGCCGCGCCGTCCTGCCCGCGGCCCACCCTCGACCTCATTCTGCCTCCAAGCCCCTAAGACAGAGGCTCAGCACAGCTTGTCCAAACAGGTCGAAGGGAAGTCTTCTCCGCACTGACACCAATGTCAGAAATGGGGAAACTGAGATCCCCGAAGGGGCTCGCAGGGAGGCAGGGAGGCAGGGCACGACCTCCCTGCCTCCAGGTCTCCATTGCAGGGACAAGTGACTCCCAGCCAGCCCTTCTGAGAGCTCCCTGGGCGACAGCACCGATGAGGGTCAAGGACCCCGCTCCCCGGGCCCACCAAAGCCTCACCTGCAGATAGTGATAAGTCCTGGCTTTGGCCTTGGCCTCCGGACCCAGGAGCCCCTTGCCCGGCCCGGCCCCGGGGTATCCGTCCCGGCCCTGGCTGACCATCATGGTGTGCCAGGCACTTCGCTTGACCGATTGTCCATCCAGTGACATGGACATGCCAGTGCAGGCAAGGCAGCGGCCTTCTGACCCGCCCGAGCGCCCCTTGAAGCTCAAGTCCCGGTAGGACCCGTCTGGAGCCTCCAGGCAGAAGGGACCACCAGGCTCCCCAGGGGGCCGCCCACCCGCCAGGAAGCCACTATCGCTGTCCAAGTTGTCATCGGAGCTCCACCAGCCAGCGGCCTTGGACTGGTGCCGCCCGTCCCCCTTGCGGTCCTTGCTCTTGCTCCTCTTGCCGTGCCTGGACTGGTGGTGGTGGTGGTGGTGGTGGTGATGGTGGTGGTGGGAGGCGTGCGGGCCTCCGGAGCCCAGGCCAGGGTAGCTGTCTCCCGCGGAGCCACCTCTTCCCTCGGCCTTGGGCCCGTTGTAGTCCCGCTTCCCTGGGGCCTCCAAAGAGTGGGACTTGGCGAAGAGCTTCTGCACGGAGTGAACCAGGTGCCGGATGCGGCTGGGGCTCTCGCTGCGGGCCTCCGGGGTGGCGCCAGACGCGGGCCCTGACCCTGGCCCGGCCCCCGCCGGACCTCGCTGGTATGGAAGCGTGTGGAAGCCATCCTGTTGAACCGGCAACTGCTTTTCGAACTGGTCCAGGAGTGTGGACGGCAGGCGGGGGGCACCCTTGCCCTGGGGGTGGCCCACACAGTCTTCACAGGTGTCGAAGGGGCCCTGGCCAGGGTACATCCTGGGGAAGGTGCTGCTGCCTCCCCCAACCCCGGCCCCCCCTGGCCCTCCCTCGGGGCCTACTGATGGCCCCTCACTCAGGCTCAGGGGCCCTTCAGGAGAAAGGTGTCCCAGGCCAGCTCTTGGGGCACAGAAGCGGGGCTCGGTGGAGAAGGCCTCCCCAGAGCCCAGCAGGTACGGGGCCCTGGCAGCTGGGCCCACGTCCATATGCTGCTGGTCGGCAAAGCGGGCTGGGCGGGGATGGCTACCGCGGTCGCCATGGTAACCCCTCATGGCCTCAGCAAGGGTACTTCATGGTGCTGGGGGCCAGGCCCCAGGAACCTCCTGGGAAAAGAAGGAGAAAAAAGGATTCAGGTGGAACAGGCCACTTCACCCAAAACTCTCAATTATCAGGCATTCTCGTGTCCCTGCAGGTGACGCACATCGACTTATTGTGATTGATTGTACTATCTTTCCCCCGAATGAGCTTGAAATCCCTTACAACGGTCATACTAGGTGACGGCACTCACAAGGGTGCAAGATAATGCCATCGCCCGTCAAATGCTGCACGTTTTCATAAACACTTGTTCACGAGACTAAATGCCCTCAGCCGAGCGGATTTGGAAGAATCCTTAGGTCACCGAAAATAAAAGGATACCCGAGCAGACACAAAAATAGATATTCAGAGAAACCGGTCATTCGGTGAACTACCTTTTAACAAGCTGGCTTTAGGCGCACTGACCCAAGGCCACACCTGTGCCCCGGTCCTACCCACATCCACCGCTGTGTGGGGCAGGCCTCAGGGTCACGGCCTCCGGGAGCGGTAACCAAACAGAGCGCTGGACCCACACGGACATAGCCGCCCCCTCCCCTGCTTTCCGCACCCAGTTCCTTCCATCTGGCAGCAGGCTCACTCTCCTCCCGCCCACCATCCCCCCCGCCCACCCACTCCAGGGCTGAGACAGGAAGGAATAACCCGAGATGACTGCCACTTCCTCTTCTGGCTTCCAAGTGTTCCCCTTTTGCCTTTTATCCCCACCGCACCCTCATCCCACTGTTGAGGAGTCACACAGGGAGGAGAAACCATGCAGAGGAGGGACGCTGGCTGCAAAAGGCAGCGTCTAAATCCTAAACTGAGATGGGAATGCAGGAGTTCCTCCTCCCAGGGACAGAGGGCGGGCTGGGCAGGGAGGTAATGGAGAGCGAGCGCTGGAACCGGTGTCCCTGGCCCCCATCCCAGGCTTGCCAAGGCTACAGGACAGAGAGGTCAGCTCTCAGCAAGAACTGCCTCCGATCAGGACTGCAGAGCTGCCAGGACAGGAGCTACAGCAGGAGGGGGTGTCAGCAGGGGGGACAGGGACTGAGGAACTGGCAGACGGCGCCCTCCCTCATCCCAGACCAGGCTCTGGAGCCATCTGCTGACCAGGAGGGGATGACAGCCTCGAAGACTCCAGACAGCAGCACCTCGGACACCTGTCCTCCCTCGCTCCCCAGCACCACCTCTCCATACCCACTGCTTCACGCCGCGTCCAGGCTGATGTTTCAGAACCTCGAGCCGCGCCCCATGTCCCAGACTCCTACCACTCACCATCCAGGGTTTCCCATCCTTGGTGTCAGGATCCCCACCACCAGACAGAACGGAAGCTCCAGAAGGCTCAGGATCACTGGCTCCTACATGGAAGAGAAAAGCGTGGTGAGCAGTGGTCTGAGTCCTCGGAGGCCCAGCCTCAGGCCTGGACAGCTTCCCTTCCCAGTCGACCCCCGCGCCAGGACTGATTGGGTCCCCCATGATGCGCAGCCTTTGGACGCCCAGGGAAATGAAGTTGGCTTCATTATGCAAATACATGCAAATGAGCTGACGGGTTGGACTACCTCCAAGCGCAGGTGTCTCTGTGATCTGTCCATGGTGCTGAGCCACTGCGTGTTTGGGTTTTTTCCCCTCCCATCGCGTTTGGGTTCCCCCGCCCCATCGCCCTCAAATACGAATCCACTCCACAGAATTTGTTGAGCAGCTACCATAAGCCAGACTGAGCAAGACGTGTATAGAAGTGATCCGAGTATGGCCTCTGTCGTCGAGAGGCTTCCAGTCCAACAAGGGGACAATCCTACGTGGCAGGGTCATTTCAGGTCCCTGTATTTTTGCACAAGTTGTACCTCCTCCTAGAATCTCCTTCCATCCACTGCCCTCAGCTCTTTCCCTCGACCACCACTTACTCTCATGGAGCCTCACCTTCCCTCCGTGACTTTCCGGACTCTTATTCCGGGTTATGCCTCCCTATCGGGGTTTCCCCGCAGCCTTGGTTCCCCGGTGAAAGAAACCATAATGCGGCACTGAAATAGGTTCAGTCCGTGTCTCCCCAGCTACAGCGCAAGAAGGAACCGTATCCTACGTGTCCCTGGATCTCCCAACACCTAACTCGGGGCTTTGTGCCGAGCAGGTCCTCCTTCAAGTTTCACCAGGTAGATGAATAAATGACTGGACTCAATGCCACGCTGGTTCGGATGAAGACCAGACCGGATCCAATAGAGGGAGCTGAGGAGGACTTCCCGGGGAAGACTGTGCTGGGGACAGAGAACGAGGGCTGCGTGTCCCGAGACGAGGTGGTGGGGAGACCAAATTCCCAGAGGGCAGGAAACGGGAAACATAAAGGCACAAGAGGTGGGCAAGGAAGGAATTCGGGGGGGCGGGAGGGGGGCTGTGAAAGTTCCGGCAGACACGCAGGGCTTGGCCGATTCTGGGACGAGGTGGGGGAGAGAGAGTCAGGAAGGAAGACGACTCTGAAGTTTGCAGCAGCCGTGACTGGGAGACTGATGAAGCCATTATTGGACACAGCGACGTCCAGAGAAGAGCCAGCTTGGCCAGCATGATTGATAGCGGCGCAAGAGACACGGTCAGACCTCAGGAAGAACTTCCTGGCCCTGAGCTACGCGAGACGATGAAGAGAGCTGTGGAGTCTCCTGGAAACCTTCCATAGAGGAGACGGAGACATGTCCAGCCCCCGGCCCACCTGGTGGCCCGGACGGAAGACGCGGCTGCTTATCTTGCCTGAAGGGAGCCTGGGGTGACCTCATGGATCTCAACTGCTTGGCTTTGGGCAACAAGTCTTCTCCTCCACTGCCCTTCTCTGGGGCACCAGGGGGTACTTCAGACCCACATGGCCTCACAAGCAGTTGCTGGAAAAGCTCTTGGAAGCACCTCACTGCTCTGGAGAGAACTTTTGATAGCCCGGGCCTTCATCCTCATCACAGTCCTCGTCTCCTCGCCCCAGGCAGGACCATGATCAGGACTCGCAGCACAACAGTCCACTTCGGCAGAAGCCCAGCCCGTCTCATTGGCTTTGTTTGTGGTCCCATCACGCCGAGCTTCCCAAGGGTGGATATTCATTCCCCAGCTCCCCCCACCCTCAGCCCTGCCTGACACCGGGGGCTGCTGCCAAGCCTCTGAGCCTCCATCGAGATCTTATCAAACTTCAATCTCTGTCTCTTTTAAGATTTTACTTATTTATTCATGAGAGACACAGAGAGAGAGAGAGGCAGAGACCCAGGCAGAGGGAGAAGCAGGCTCCATGCAGGGAGCCCGACCTGGGACTCGATCCTGGGACCCGGGGGTCACGCCCTGAGCTGAAGGCAGATGCTCAACCGCTGAGCCACCCGGGGAATCCTCCAACTTCAGTCTCTTTAGCATCAATCCATGTTCTCCCAGAGCCAGTCTCAGGGGAGCCAGGCCTCTGTGACTGATGCTCTCCAGACAAGCTATCCTCGCCTCCCTTGCCCGCGTCCTATGGGGCAGCATCGTCTAGTGGGAAAAGCACAGCTTCTGAGACCAGAAGGTGTGTGACACCAGGCAAGTGACCTGATGCCTGCTGCTCCTCCATCTCCCAGGATCTGAATATCAAATGATAAAACGCATATGGAGCCATTTCACAGACTCTCCAAGATCACACAATATAATCCCCTCATATGAAGCCTTATTTTGGATTTCCAAAATCCCCGACGTCCAAATACTAAACCACGGTGAAACTAAAATACAGAGCACGGAGGGGAGGCAACAACGCAGTTTACGGGTTTCCTAAAGAAAAGACTTCCTTGATGTAGATTGGATCATCCAGGCTCCCCCCCCCCCCCCCCGCCCCGTACGGTGTGTTTTACCATCACGGTCTCCCGCCGTTGCCCCATCACTAATCAACAGGGAGGCAACACAAGCAGGGAGGGGACTCATAACTCCATCCATCACCAGGTCCTGTGGATTTTGCTTCCTCGGCATAGACCTGCCCGCTTACTTCCACAGCCACCAAATCATTGCCGGCTGACCAGCTCAGCCTCGGCCTCCGTGTCCTTTCCCTGTCCCAGCAGCCCCTGCAACCGGAGGCCACACGATTCACTCCTGGCTAATGATACCCAAACATCCGATAGTTTCTGGGAAATCCTTTGCCTTTGTGATAAAAGGGGTGGGGCCTGCTGGTACCATCCTTCCCCCCCTTTCTTCTGGGCCTGAACGCAGTCATGATGCCCAGAGCGAAGGCCGGGGTCTTGTTAGCATGACAGAAAGGCCTAGAGAATCCCAGAAACTCAAGTCCTGGAATCCAAGGAACCAACAGGAGCGGCTGCCTTCCTCCAGGCCTAACTGTTGGTAAGGAATCAACATCTCTGCCTTGAAACCATGGTCAGCCAGATTGGCCGGATTTGCAGGCAGAGAGCACTGCGAACTAGTCCAACTAACTCAGCACCCCTGTCCTGCCAGCTCCTAACTAGTCCCCCGGCTTCCTCTCCTGCCCCTTCCCTTCCAATCCAAATGGTCAAGTGGAGACGGACATCTGATCGGGTCACCTCTCTGCTTAAAACTCCTCACTGGTTTTACTGCCGTTGTTCAGATGAAACGCCATGACCGTCCCCACGTCTCCCGCGGCCCCCATGGCCCCGCGGCCCCCATGTCCCCCACGGCCTGCAGGGCCCAGCCCGCCAACATTTCCAAGCGACCCCTCATGCACGCTCCTCCGCACTCCCTCGGCTCCGACCAGGCCAGTCCTCCCGCAGCCCCGGGATCCCTCCCGTCGGGGCCGATCCCCCTGGTCGTCCAGAAAGCCTTCCCTCGTCCTCCTCTGCCTTGTCAACTCCCACACACCCTTCAGATCTCAGCCTCGCTGCTGCTTCCTCGGCGGCCTTCCCTGGCCTCCCGACTAGGTCAGATCTCCCTGCTGTTTGCTCTCGAGGCGCCAGGACCTGCGCCGCCCTCAGCCGCTGCCGTTTTCAGGTTGTGAGCAGGAGACAGGCCGCGGCCCCACTGGGACCTGGGCTCCGGGCAGGTGCAGGGGTTTCGTGCACCTTGGGGGTGCCTTCCTGCAGCCCCAGGTCGCCTTCCCGCAGCCCCAGGTCACCTTCCTGCAGCCCCAGGTCGCCTTCCCGCAGCCCCAGGTTGCCTTCCCGCGGCCCCAGGTCGCCTTCCCACGGCCCCAGGTCACCTTCCCATGGCCCTAGGTCACCTTCGCAGCCCCAGGTCGACGCCCGGTGCTCAGCAGGCGTTTGTGGGGTGAACGGGAGCCTTCCGCTTACACACCTTACGTACCTCCCTCAACGATCCCAAGGGACAGACGTGGGCCCCCGCTTCCATTTCACAGAAAGAGAAACTGAGGCTGAGAGAGGCCAATTGACCCACGCCAGGTCACAGATCGGGCGGCCAAGCCGGACCTTGTCAAGCCCGCAGCCTTGGCTTCCCTGCGGCCCCCGCCGCCAGCCCACAGAGGCCGCCTTTCCCCCCACGCCGTGCGGAGGCCAACACAGGGATGAAAGTGCAGTGGGCCAAAGAGGAAAAGACAGACAGACAGCAGCCCGCTCACAGCCACCCATCGCCAGAGCCAAGAGGCTGCGCCTTCCCAGCAGCGAGCGCCCCGGTCGCCCAGGTCCAAGGTCACAGGAGTGCAGAAGAGAGGAAGCTCCGGGAAGCCCCGCGGCAACCCCAGGCACCGGTGCCACCGCCCGCCCACTGCACCCCATCACCGCCCCACCACCACCCCCGTCACCCGTCTGCCCCCAGGGCCCCGAGAGTGGCCGCCCTCGCAGCGGCCTGTGCTGGCCCACGCGTGGGGCTGGAGGGCCCAGGGGCGCCGCAGTGACAGGTCCCCCGATGCGGCTCCAGCCCACCTGGGGATGGAGGAACTGGCACGCATGCCGTCACCAAGAAATTACCCGATTTAGCACCAACTACACAATCCGGCAATTAGTCCCTTAAACCGGAACTTGCCGGGGGCCGCCAGCCTGGCGGGGTTGTCGCTACAAAGCTCACTGGGAGTGCAGCTGTGCGCTCTGCCGGGAGGCTGTCCCTGCCCCAAGCAATTACCTTCCAGAAAAAGGATGGACCGTGGAGGCAGGGGGCAGGGCTGCGGAGGCCAGAGCCGCGCCTCCTTGGCTCTCCCCGGGCCTGCCCGCGCCCAGGCTGTGGCCCGGGCCCTGCCTCGCCCTCCGCGCCCACGCTCCCGCCTGCGAGACGGCAGAGCTATCGGGGTCGCCAGAAAGGGATCGACGTGTGCCGCCCGCAAGGTGCAGGCCACAAAGCCCTCGGTGGCACAGCCGGCACTTGGGAGCACTTAAAGTAGCCCTCGTCATCTGCACGCTCTTCCTTTCTCTTCTCTTGACTTCCTCCAATGGTTTACAGCGCGACCTCGGCTGGGTCCCTTAATCTCTCCGAGCCCATGGACAGAAGCTATTCTGCTGCGGACAGAAGCTATTCTGCTGCGGACAAAAGCAGGCCTTCGTCTAGACCGTCCACACCCGGGCACCAGGGGGCCAGGTGCGCTTGACAGCAAAGGCCTCCATGTCAGAGGCTGGCGCAGAGCGACCCTGGGCAAAGCAAAGACAGAGATTTCAAAAAGCAAATACAAACCGAGTCATGCCTTCCTCATGAAGCTGGCTGGGAGAGCGGCGGGCTGGCCACAGTGGTCCAGGTGGCAGCCCAGGGGTACGGTTGCCCCCTTGCCGGGGATCGGCCCCATCTCGCCCCACACCCTGGAACCTCTGAGATCGCCCCCACGCCAGGTCCAACACGGCGCAACTTGCCGCGAGTGAGGCCTGGATCTCGTCCTGCGGGTGAGCCGGGCCTGCTCCCGGGCCCCCAGAGCTCGGGCGTTGCCCACCCAGCCTGCCTGTTTCCCCAGGACCACCAGAGGAGCCAAGACCCTGCCTCGGGGTCTCGCCCTGGCCTCCACGCCCCCCATCCTGACAGCAGCCTGTGCACGGGGGCGGGGGGTGTGTCCACTCGTGTAAACGGGTCAGCGCAGGGTGCCTTCCCGGGGCCCACGGCCTGCAGCCCACATTGCTCTGCTCAGGGATGGGCGCTCTTCCCCGGCCTGACCCTGCACCCAGGGACCCCGCATCCAGGGCTTACCCGGGCCCCGGGCCCATCCCACCGGCTTGGCCATGCTGCCTTTGTAGGATCCTAGGGGCTGGGCTGGCGTCCTTGTCCCTTGCTTCTCTCTACCTCACCACCAGCCCTGTCGCGGACGACTCCGTGTGCCTCGTGCCCAGCCCCGGCCCCTCAGGACCCCAGAGAAAAACCTCCTCCTACCCTCACTGCCCCAAGAAAACAGAATAGAAGGAGGGAGGCGCGGGGTCTTTCTCGTTAGCCTTTATTACTTAATTTAATCAGCTCTTCTTGGGGGTGGGGGGGACGGTTAGGGTAGGAATTTTACAGAAAATGGGCTTACTGCTCCAAAATACTCGAGACATTTAGACAGAGCCAAGTCTAAATCCATCTCCTGACCCGTTGGACAGTGCTCAGTCTGTGAATAACCCACACTACCTATAATCTCTTTGAAAATCCCACCTCAGGGGGCTTTGCACTTGATGTTCTCTCTGCTGGAACGCTCTGCCCCAGATATTCCCATGGCTTCCTCTGCCTCATCTTGCAGGTCTCGGCTCAGAGAGGCCTTCCCTGACCACTCACCAGCTGGAGTTGAGCCCCACCCCCCAGGCATGCTCTCCATCACCCTGCTTCATTGTCTTCCCCGCACTTATTGCCCTTTGAAATTATTTTCTTTCTCTATTACATGTTTATAGTATGTCTCCCCATAGGAGGACATAAGCCCCAGCAGGACGCGGACCGTGTCTGTCTCAGGTGCTGCGGGATTCTGAGTGTCGCAAACAACGCCTGGTATTACAGGCGCTCAAAACGATACCCATCTGGGGGCCCCTGGGGGGCTCGGCCAGTTAAGTGGGCGACTCTCAATTTCAGCTCAGGTCATGATCTTAGGGTCATGGGCTCGAGGCCCATGTCAGGCTCTGCACTCAGTGGGGAGTCTGCTTGGGGGATGTTCTCCCTCTGCCTCTGCCTCTGCCCCCCTATGCATGCCCCCCTCTTTAAAGTAAATATGTAAATAAATCTTAAAAAATATGTATCTATTTATAAGAATGAAAGTCCTCACTTGCCACCTTCACCCACTCTTCTCTTGTGCCCAGCAGGGCATAGAAGGGACCTCTAGTCCTTTCCCTCTACAGGCTTTAGCGAGCCCTTGAAGGATTTGGTATTAGACATCCAGCCTCCAAGCCCAGCCCTGCTCTCATACTCCTCTAGCCCGTCTCAACTGGGCAGGTCTGGACGGCTCTTTGCCAGCGGCATGTGGGTCCCTCCAGATGCGCCCCCTTGGCACGGTTCGAGGAAGGTGTTCAGGGGAACAGAAGAAGAAAGAGCGGGGAGATGGCCTCCCCACACTGCAGGGAGGACTGAGGCTCTGAGGAGGGACTCTCAGGGTTCGGAGTCCGCCACCAGCCCCACGCAGGTCTCTTCACTCCTGCTCCCTGGGCCCAGCTCCTCTCCCCGGCTGGCACCATCAGCCGAGAGGCCCCGGGAGCAGAAGTCAGGCCTCCTCCTCCTCCTCCAGGGCTGCCGAAGGCCCCGTGAGGCTCAGCTCAGCCATCACCCCCCGCCCCCCGCGCCTCTTAACTGCGGCCGCCGCCGGCTTCGGCCTGCTCTTCCTGGCCTGCCGAGCGAACCCATTCTCAGGCTCTCCTGCCTCGACGTGTCCCCCCTCCCGAAGGCCTCACAGAAGCCTCATGGGGAAGCCATCCCTGCCCACTCGCCACGGGGCAGGATTCCCAAGACCAGACTCTCAGGGACCCTGGTCAAGGGCGCTGATAAGAGAGACTGTGGGTCTGGAGTTAAACTATTTGGGTTCATATCCCAGGCCCACCATTTACTGGACACGGGGCCGAAGGAAGGCCCTTCGTAGTCTCTCTTGAGTTCAGTTTCCTCAACTTCCAAATAGTTCCTTTCTCAAGAATAGTTCCTTTCTCATCATGACGTCATAAGGATTAAGAATTAAGCAGGGAAAAGGTCCATCAATGCCACTGAGAATGGGTGGAGGGACCACTAGAATGTGTGAGGCCTGGAAGCAGGGCCTCCAAGAGGGTCTCTCCAAGGGCCTTGGGCAGAGGCTGAGCCATGCCTCATTTGGACTGGGATCAGAAACAGGTGCTCTGAAAATTCATTTGTTTCACGTTTCACCCAGGACTTGGTGTGCCCGAGCTGCTTCTGGAGGCCTCCTGCACCTCGAGCTGCTAAAACTAGCAGAGCAGCCCTGGTGGCCAAAGATGGTGGCATCTGAGACAACCAGAGGCCTTGATTTGCAGGCCCCACCAGTCCCTCCAGCCAGGGATGGTGCCTCTCTTCGGTCGGGATCTGGAAGGGAAGGCCCGGGGACCTTACTGCTGGGTATTGAGAAGACAGGCATCTGCTTCCAACTATTATATCACAGCCCACCCGATGACCCTGGAAAACCGCTCCATCTGTCTGATTCTCAATTTGCTCATCTGTAAAATGGGGAGAATAAACCTCCTAAGGCCATCGCAACGACAAAAGAAGTTGATCTATCCAAGGCAACTGACACACAGGTCTCCCTGCATACACTGGCTTCTCCTGACTTCAGCGCCCTTCACTTGTATGTGTTTGAGGACATTTGGGCCGCTGGGGCTCTGGCCTCCAGACTTCATCCTGCTAGAGACATGAGAGAACAACAGGGAGGATCCCAAGCCCGTGGCGAGGGTCCACTGGGCAGCAGCTTCTCAGCCAGCCCAGGCCCTGTGGCCCAGATGTCCGATGGAGTCCAGAATTTAGGTCGGCCCCCCGGGTTAGCACCCTGTCCTGTAAGCAACCTGTGTGAACTTGTAGACGGGAGCTGTCCACATTGGGGCCCGTCTCCTCCTCTGGGCCTCTCCTGCAGGGAGGTCATGCACAGGGCTAGTCCACGGGGCCCCATGGAGCCTGGCTGGTGGGCAGGGTGCCAGGTTTAGGGGGTAACACCTCCCACCCTTCCCAGCCTCTGGGTTACCTCAGCCTCTGCTCTCCTCTCTGGATTTCTGGGCTTAGCAGGAGCCACGGCCACAGGGGCAGACAGCATGGGGAGAGGAGATCCTTCCAGAGGGAAGGCCTATCCTCCCAGCTTCACCTCTGATGCAGTGCAGGCCTCCGTCCTCCCAAGAAAACTTCCCCATGAGCGCCCTCCCCATCAGCCCCAGCCATTGCGACCTCCTCTTAGGCCCCACGCTTCAGCACAGTAGAGCGAACGTTTGCTTGCAGGCCGTAAGCTCCAGGAAAACCAGATGCATCTGATCTGTCTCAGTATGGACAGACCCGGCATACAGTAGGTGCTCAATACGCTCAGGATCAGTGACTGAGCCATCGAGAGCTCGTACCCCTCAGCTGGGGCACAGGTTGTAGAGGAGACAAGAAGAAGGCAGGAGGGAAATGCCTGCCGGTGGCTGCGCCAGAAGGGCCCAGCAGCCGCAGCTGCTCCAGGGTGGGGGGTTCCCTGAGGACCCGGCGAGGCACGGAGGCGGAGGTTGCAGGGCTGCTCTGGGAGACGCTATAGAGTGGATTCAAGCGCTTGACACGTGTCACACACACCACCTCTGGTGCCCTGCAACTCTGGAGTCCATGGTCCGGCGCTCGGAATGCCCGCAACTAAAAAGCCATCGTGTCCGGCGCTTCGGACGCACTTCTCCACGCAGCCCTCGCGAACTGGCCTCTGCGGAAGCTAGCATTTTTACTTCCGTTTTACAGATGGGGAAGTGAGGCTTAGAAACATGACGAAAAGCGGCCAAGGTCACAGAGGTGGCGGAAGAGGGACTGGCATCTGGTCTGAGTCCGCACCCAACATTCTCCACCACTGAGAGACCAAGGCCAAGCAGGCCCCAAGGAGCCCGGCTCTCTGACCGAAGCGGTTTGACAAGGCCCCCAGGGGGACCCCCAGTGTGCCCTGACTCATCACTCGGCCTGAGAAAGCCTCCATCCCCGCCATCCCTCCCTCGCACACAGGCACATGTTGCCGAGGCCGCTTATTCACAGCTTAACATATGTGCTCATCCAAAGTCAGATTACAAAGCCATGCAGATCACATGGCACTCGCATGGCACTCGTCGTGTACATAGTCACCAGCACATAATGTGCACAGATACACGCTAACTTGTTCCCACAAGGGGTCACATACTTCTGCACTTTTACCCAACGGACAGTGATGCTTGTCCACATGGAGGCTGCACAGGTACAGACCTCACATACCCGCTCACTCACGTGCTTACCCCACACAACAAATACACCTGTGCGCCCCACATCACGCAGGCACCCACATCTGCTCAATGTCATGCACCAGATCCTCCCCAACAAGACTGTGTCCATTGTTCCCAGACCCTGTACTAGGCCCAGGTGAGCAATGATGCTCCCTCCCTCTGGGGTTGGCCAGGAGGCCCTGAAAGGGGAAGAAGGCTCAGCCTGCCTGTGATGGATGGAATTAATCTATTGAGCTGGAGAAACTAAATAATTAAATCCCTAATCACCCCCCAAGCCGGCCCAGGCCAATATAGCCGAGGGAGGGAGGGGGCTCTGAGGCCCAGACCAATATCGTAGAGAGAGGGAAGGGCTTGGGAGGGGAGGCATAGAACAGAACCCTCTAGGAGTTTCTCTGGGAGGAGCTCCAGCAGGCAGGCAGACAGACAGACAGACACAGTCCTCAAGGGCCACAGGCTGTCCCTTTCCACGCTTAAGAAGAAGCACAGCACCACCCACTCATACAGGGCGGGCCTCCCCCAGCTCCCCAGGGCCTTCCTGTCCCACCACGGATGCGTCCCGCGCGGGTCTGGGGGTGGCAGGCAGGACGCTCAGGCTGCCTGGGGCTGCGGCTGCCCCTGGGGTCCGCCCAGGTGGAGCCGAGGTGGGGTCAGCAGGGAAGGACCCTCCGCACAGATGCACCTGCTTCCCTCTGGGGGCGGGTCCAGCACGTGGCCGGCAGGCTGAGGCCGGGGCAGAGGCCTGGGCAGGGGGGCTCGGGATCGGCCTGGGAGCAGGCCCCAGTACCATTGGCTGAAAAGTGGGTCATTTTCCTTTTGAAAAATAGTGAGAAAATGGAGAAGTAGGTCGGGCTCTCATCCCCTCAGCCCCAGGCGCCGGCCTGACTTGCAGGGCGGGGAGGACTTGCAGGGCAGGAGAGGCGACACCTGCACAACCACAGCCCAGCTCCCCCAGGGCACGCTCCCCCCCCTCCACAGGCCGAGGCCGTCAGCAGCCCCCAGGCCCCAGGACTGTGCTCCGCAGCGGCTCCTGCCCCCTGCCCGGCGGGTGAGCGCCCAGGCCGGGAGCCTCCTCCCATCCTCCCGGCTGTCGTGATACCTCCTCTCTTCTCCCTTCCTCTGCGTCCACGTGGGCAGAGTCGTTGCCATGACACCGCGGGCAGGTGGGCGGCTCTGGCGGCAGCTTGAGCCCAGCCCCCAGCCCCGAGCCCAGGTGGGGGGAGCGGCGCCCCCGCCCCAGCCGGATGCAGCGAGCCTGGCCGAAGGCCCCGCGCCCGGGCCTAGGGCACCCAGTGGGCACCCGGCGGGCACCCGGCGGGCACGGGCTGCGGCTGTGGGGCCAGTCCTCCCACCACCGCGGTCCCCACCCGGCTGACATCCAAGCCCGTCCTTCCCGAGCGACCCCAGCGCGACCCCAGGCCTCTGGGGAGAGGCCGGATGGCCCAAAGTGGAGCCGCCCCAGAGCCCCCTCCCTGCCCCCTAGCCCGGCTGGTCCTCTGGAGCGCCGTCCCTTTCCCCAGGGTGTCCCCACACGACTAAATTCACGTCACAGCCTGGGGAGGCCCAGTGCTCCTGAGCCCACACATGGCCCAGTGCGACCAGGGGTGTGGGCCCAGGACCCAGGATGGCGCAGGGAGGACCCAGGACGGCCCCACCGGGCACACCGGGCCCGCCCACCCAGGCCTGGGCCCCTGGGCCGGGCCTGAGCTGAAGGTTCTCAGGCCTCCGGTCCGCTCCAGGGTGGGCCCTGGGTCCCTGGGTGTCCAAGCGTCCGTGGCTCTGACTCCCTGAGGCTCTCCCAGGGTTGCCCATGCTGCTCCCCAAGGCGGGAGCCCCGTATCACTGAGCCCCCCCGCGCACCGGCCACAGGGGTGGGTGCATGGTGCGGTGGTGACGGGATCCCAGAGGAAGGGAGAAGGGTCAGCCAAGGTCAACCGGAGGGAGTCCAGCTGGCGGCGGGCTGTCCCCGACCCACACTCTGCGGACGCACAGACCTCTTCACCCCCCTTAGGCTCCTCCGGCCAAGGCAATGACCGGGCTGCCCAAAATACCTCCGTGTGCCTGTGTGTGCTCGCGTGTGCTCGCCTGTGCACGGGGGCGCACGCGTCCCATCTCCTTTCCTCCACTTCCATCGGGGCGGCCCTCGCCCTGGGTTCTCTCGGAAGCCACTGCAGGGGCTCCCAGCTGGGCCCCTGCCCCACAGCCTGGCCCGACCCCAGCCGTTCCCCTCACTGGCCGCCTGCGTGATCTGCCAACTGCGGGCCGGGGACCCGCGGGCCGGGGACCTACAGGGCCACATGCTCCTCTGGACGCCGCAGGGGCGGCCGCGAACACGACTCAGGAAGCTCCCACTGTCAGGAAGTTCGCTTTCTGGTACAGGACGCGTATTAAGATGGAGAGGATGCCTGTCCCCTCGGGGCGCCCAAGCCCCCCAGCGTCGCACGGGCCCTGGCCTCGGCTCCCTGCCTCAGAGAGAGAGAGATGATAAGAAATAGATTGGATAACGGAGTGCGGGGAGGGGACAGAAAGGCAAGCGGACGTCTAAGGTAAACGGTGGGTGAGGCCTCTCCAAAAAAAGTGACTTTTGAGCAAAGACTTGAGAGCAAATCACATGGATATCTGGGGGAAGAACAGCTCAAGCTGAGGGAAAAATTAGCACGACGGCCTTGAGGTGGGACTGTGCTTACCGTCTTGGTGGCACCGAAAGGAAGCCCTGGCATGGGGTGGCACCTCGGATCGGGGAGGTGACTGGAGCTATTTTACATACGGCAGTCAGTGCCACCCAGGCCCCACTGAGCATATGGACCTCACCCCGAGCCGAGAAGCCATGGGAGAGGCATGACCTCATCTCACTGCTTTTGCAGGGGAGGATCTGCGGAGGAGGGGCTGGCAACGGTGGAAGTAGGGAGACCAGTCGGGACATTTACTGCAACCCCTTTTCCTACCGTTGCCCACCTGGGGACCACCCGTTCTCACGTTGCGCAGCAGCTCGGAGGCCTCCTCTCCTGTGGACGCTTCACCAACCCCTCCTGTCCCCGCCCCAGGACTGACCGAGCCCTGTCTAGGTCTCCACGCCCCCACCACCCCCGTGAACACTTGCGTCACACAACCTTCCCTAACGCTCTCCTTACTTGGTGCGGGTCTCTTACCTTCTCTAGATTATAAGTTCCCTGAGGTCGAGGACCCTCCCCGGTGTTCAGCACAGAACGTGGCAGATCATGGGCATGGAATAAACGTTGGCTGAATGAATGGAGGTACTGTGGGGGGCACCGGGGGGGTGGCAGGGAAACCACGTGCAGGCCGCTGCTAGTGTGCGAGTGGGTGAGTGAGGTAGGTGCACACGGATGCGCTCACGGGTTGCAATCAGGCCGCTGTTAGCACATGCCCACATACTTCTGCACGCTCTGGTCATGTGTACGTGTGTTAGCAGGCGGGTACGTGCGGACAAATCCCCGTGTTGGTGCACACATTCCTGCCAATCCGTTCATGCGCGTACACCTTAGTGCAATTATGCCAAGAGCGGCGTATGAAAGCTCGGACAGGTGGTATGCACATGCACACGTACACACATACCGCCACCTGCCCCGCGAGTGTGAGGCTCATGCACACGCTTGGGCCTCTCTATTATCCTTGCCCCCTTCACCCACCAAGCCCCACTCGTTCCCCTCGATTCTCAAAATGTCTCGAGTCATGTCGAGGTTTAAGCTCCCATACTCTTTCCCCACACACGCTTCTGAGCACCCCAGCCTCCGATAGCCTTGGGTTGGGCTCCCCCACTCAGCTGTGTCCAAGGCCTGTGTAGGCTTCTCCTCTGCAAACCCCCACCATGTGGATGGTAGTGAGGAACAGTTGGGTCCCTGTGACCTGAGAATTGGAGATACCTCAAGGAGGCTGCTTTCTGGAGAAGAGCCACAGGCATCAGGGTGGATCAAATTTAAGCATGTGGGAAAACAGCTTCTGGGCAGCTCCAGTGTTCAGAGCCTCTCTCTCTCCCTCCCTCCCTCTCTCTCTGTGTCACATTTATTCACATGACCCAGCTTACGTACATAATTCACGTGCTACTAATTCACGTATGCACATGTGTGTCCCCACATGTATGCCCACATGCAAACTTCCACTCCCATATATGCATTGTTGGGTGAGCACCCCAGCACACACACACACTCTCTCATGTGCAGGTTTAATTAAGTCATTGCCTTCAAAGTCACATATATATAAGGATGCACACTAGAGTCGTGCACACATACACCTACGTATACACGTGTCCACGCTTCTACACGAAATCATAAGTGTTTGTACACATTTATACGGCATGCTCACACGTATGTGTGTACCTATGCACAGTCACATACCCCCTCACAGGCACGTGCGCCGGAACAGCAGAGCTATCCAGCCCCTCCCCTGGCTTCTATCCCACGCACAAAGCCAGGAGTCCATATCCTCTCCAAGGGACATCACAAGTTTGCACTTGCTCTCTTTCTTGCCAGTCTCCCACTTCTCCATTTGGAAAGTTGTTCCTACTATCAATAGGATATGCCCCACTCCTGGACACACCCCATTCCCACCCACGCTCAGGAAAAACAAAACAAAAAAAAAAGTCATTCTAAAAATGGGCTGTTATCCCCTTGTCCCATGCCGGTAGTAACCAATATTTCCTCAGACAACCTCGGGAATCGGTACCAACGAAGCAGGTGCACCCATCCCAAGGTGCACTTTTTCCTCCACCTAAGAGGCCACCCCCACCTCGCCCCCATATACACATACAACTCTTTAATGCAAAAGGGGGACATAAGAAGAAAATATCGAGACCCGAGTTTTTCCTCCCCATACCTCTGGGTATGGCCCACCACTCCCAGACTCCAAAACAGTTATTGGGGCGCAGGAAGGAACAGTCAGAAAATTATCTCTGGGCTCTAAAACCTCCTGGGATCCCTCTCTTCCTCCCTAGAGGGCAACTTCATGATGTCCAGCGAACCCCTTCCATCCCAGCCCAAGGACCCTGCCAAAAAGAGGCCAGACCTTAAGGCTTAAAAATGTAAAGATGGTGACCTTGGCTCAAGATAACAAAAGAAGCAAGTATTTAGAAAAACAAAAAACAAAAACAAAAAACAAAAATAAAACAAACCATGAGCTGGGTAGGGAGCAGGGAGGGGAACTGAAGACACCTCCTAGCAGGAAAGTGGCTGCTGGAACATTAGATCATGGATAGCAGGACTCTCCAAGGGGCCAGGGAGAGGGGGGTGGACATCCAGCATTGCATGTGGGGGTGGAGGGGTGACTGCTTCAGGCAGTAGCAGCAGCTCCAAAGTAAAGTCTTATCAAAGCTGTTATGTAACGGAGGGAGCTGAGTGGAGCACAAACACCTCCCCTCCCCAAACAGGCACCCACACCCACACCCACCACCTCCCAGCACCCACAGCATAGGAAAACTCGGCTCCTCCCAAGCAGCGAGAAGGGAAGAATCATCCTGATGAGTTACATCAAAAACATGATGGGTGATGGGCTCCTTATTAACTACAAGTCACATCTGGGAAAGAACAAACTGGCTTGGTTTGGGGTCCCTGGATACGTCCCCCCTTTCCTTGAACTCCCTGCCACACCCAGTTTCTGCCCAGCATCATCTGGAAACCTTCTCTGCTCTCCCCTCAAGAAGGATCCCATTTGAATATTTGATTGTGCTCTTGGGGCTGGGAGGTGAAGCTGCCATCAACCCTTCCTGCCTGTTGTTCCCCACAGTCTCATCTGCATGTCCTGACATTTGGCTCTCATCCCCCTGGGATGACAAGGGAAGGGACCTGGAGAAATAACTCCTTGCTCTATTCCCTTCAGAGTTACAAAGACAAAGCACAAGAAAATTGAGACGCTAGGTTAGTGGGGAAAAGATTTCCAAGGAAGCTGAGGATCGAAACCTGGACCCTACCCCCTAATTTGAAGGGGTTTTTCTTCCTCTAGATCTTCCTCTTTCCCCATTGCCCTGTCTCCAGTAGCCTCCTCCTCTGCTCCATGGCACTGAACAACCCCACCCACTCCTTGAATCCTCTGCTTGGAAATCTTCCTCCCCAACAAAAGTCTCTCCCAAATGCTGCTCCGAGCTGTGGTTAGGGTGGGCAGAGAACAGGAGGCAGGCTTGCAGAATATTTCGCTGTCCCCTGTCTCGATTCCAAGTATGCTGGGCAAAGGGGTGCCACGCAGTGGAGCAAATTGTCCCGAACTCCTGGGCTCTGTGTACCCCCAGGCCTAACTTGCAAAACCTAAGCTCTCCCAGTCCAGAGCTGCCTTGAGCCTGAACTTCGGGGGCCCGGGAGGAGAAAAAGCCAGTGTCCGTAACCCCAAGCTCATGGCACTAAAAACTATGCAGAAGAAGAGTGAGCTCGCCGCCACGGTACCCCCCTCCATGGCCACCCCCACACTCACGGAAAAGTGGTCTGGGAGAGGGGTGAGGGGACTGGAACAGGAAGAGAGGAGGCCTCCCCCCCAAAATACGGCTAATAACTAACCCTGAGGCCTAAAGCCCCAGGGAGGACCCCAAAATCTATCTCCCCATGCACAGGCTCCGTCCTTGGAAAGTGGGTCATCCAGGAGAATTCTGCTAGTGAGCCCCGAGCGCGGCCGGGTCCCCTTCGGTCCCCTTCCCGACACGGGCCCCAGCGCAGCGCGGCTCAGCCCTGAGGCCGAGGCCAGGAAGGAGCCAGTCCCCACTGAGCCCGTTCAGCACTCGGGACAGCTCCCAGAGAGCCTGCGCCCCGGGGCGCCCACCTGACACCCCCACCGCGCCCGCCGAGCCCCCGAGCCCCTGCCCACCCCACGCTCGGCTCCTGGCCACCGGGAGCACCTGCTGTCGCTCCCTCGCCTCTGTGTCCAAAGAGAGAAAGGAAACCCAGCCACGAGGCTTCCCTGAGGGAGCCCAGGGAGAGGACCCCACCCACCTCCTTTTCAGCCCAGAGCCTCTCAACGCCACTCACAGCTGGCTCTAAAAACCACTTTTTCCTTCTTAACCACCACCCCGAAGATAAGAGAAATACTCACGTGGGGGCTCCCAGCCCTGTAGGCAGATGTGGTGGGGGGAGGCCGAGAGAGGTAGCTCCCCACACCCCGATCGGAGCCCCCTTTCTGAAGGAGCCAGCTCCCATCTGGACTGGGGGGAGGAGAGACATGTGGAAGCACTGATTGAGGGGAGGGGAGAAGAAAAAGGGGAGGAGGCAAGAGCGGGGGACTGCAGGGTGGGGGTGTCGGGATGGGGGCAAGGGAATCCTTTTTAATTTCATTCTCTCTCCATGTCTACATCAGCCCTGCAGGCTCAGCTCTTTAATATTTACACATAGGAAGAGGAGAGGATGGGAAAGAACAGAGAGTGAGGGGGGCAGGGGGTACCTGAGCTCAAAGGACACAGAGGCAGGAGCCTGCAGGAGCTGGGAGCTTGAGCCCCCCGCCTCCTTCCTGGCCCGCTCCCATTCTGAGCTCTTGGCTGGGAGGAAGAAGGGACCCCGGGACCATTCTGGCCCTTTGTTAACAAGACACTTTGAAGCCGCATCAGAAAAAAGGATCAGATCCCCACCCACATACCTGGACACCCCCACAAACCCAGATTTCTTGGGTGCCTTATGTGCAGATGGTAGAAGCAAGTATTCAGGCGCAAGCATGTTCTGATGCTCGGAAGCATGTTTTGCATGTGGGCTGCTGGGCAAGCACATGAACACATCAGCTAGCATGTGCAGGTCGGTGCAAGTATGTTCTGGGTGGATTCCCATGTCACAGCCCAGGCGATCCTACACAAACTTATGTAATCCCACGCGTAAATCGGCCCCCAAGTGACCCAAGGGCAAGGCCATCCTCTCCCCCCAGACACCCTTACTCATCGGCCCTTCCCTCGCAGCCTCACTTTTCCTTTCTGTGACTTGGGGACAAGGGCTGGTGGGGAGGCAGGCTGCCTCGGAGCCCAGGGACTTGACGAGTTATTAGCAACAATGAGCTAGCAGCTCGTTACCATAACGATGGTGCCGCTGCCTCGCCCCAGCTCAAACCCAGACTCCCCAGGCGGCAGGAGGCCCGCTGAGCCAGCAGTCTTCAGACTGGGGCTGGGGTGGGGGGGCAGGCGGGCAAAGAAGGCAGCAAGACACGATGCTTGTACAGCGGAGGGCACGCAGCTGGTCCTCCAACTCCCACTGAGACAACAGTTGACTCCACCAAGTGGGAATCAAATCAGACTCTGGGAAGGCTTCCTGACGGCGGAGACGGCAAGACCCTGGAAGGGGTCTGTAGGAGCCCCTCTAGGCAAAAGATTCGGCTGTCATTTGCCGCCTCGTCCCCTCACTCCAAGAAACTCTTCCACTGATCTTAGCAGATTAAGAGAAAAAATTAAAAAAAAAAAAAAAAAAAAAAACACCAAATAGAAGGCCCCTCTCTGAATTCCAGTCTTCCCATCTGGCAAATGGGGACAATTATCTTAGCGTTTACCCTAGGTTTCTGGAAAGTGTGATTCGAAAGGGTTTAAGGGTAACTATAGACCCTCCCCAAACCAGAAAAGCCCCAGAAGTTTCTCTACCCAACAGGAACCCATGAAATAAGGACTGTCAGGCCAGCTAGAGGCGGAATGCATCAGAAACTGGGTGGGATGAAGGAAGATGGAGCCCGGCCAGCTCGAGCCCCAACATCAGCTGGAGAGAGATGATGTGAGGTGCCAGGCGGCAGCTGAAAGCAGGCACCGCCACGGAGAGTCTAGGAGTCTGGTCTTCAGCAGATCCGGCCCCTCACATGCAGGAATCCGGACAAGCCCGTGGCCTACTCCGCGGTGGGCATGGCCGCGAAGCCACCCCCAACCCCTGGCCCTCTCTTTTATAAAGGGTCCCAGGCTAAAGGATCTACAGCCTCGGGCTTATTGGGTCTTTGAAACCCCCTCTGCTCGGCTCTGACGGGCATAGACTGGGGCGGGCAGGGGGTCCAGGAATGGAAAGCAACGCGCAGGGTTGGAAAGTTTCCGGGCTGAGACTCGCCAGGAACACGCAAGTTTGCTGTGTGACCTTGGGCAAGTCCGCGCCCTTCTCTGGGCTTCGGTGCCCTCACTTTAGAATCAAGAGGTTAGAGCAAGTCAGTCCCAAGGTTCCTCTCCCGGCCGCCGTTCCACAGCTCCATGCAAGCGCACCCCTTGGACGGGAGCCCCCTGGCATAAAATGCAGTGGGCACCACGTGCAGGATCAGTGGGGGCATTGAGGGTGGGGGCTGCAGGGCTTGCGTCTGAGGCTGTTCATCCTATGCTCATGTTCCTTTTAGAAACACCTGCCACCCTAGCCCTCCCAGCTCCCTTTTTAGACCCTGATTCACTGCCAACTCACGAAGCCTCTCCCTTCCCTCCCTCCTCTCTTCTCCCCCAATCTCTCTTTTAGGCCTTGGCAGCTGGGTGCAGAAGTAGCCCCGGCACTCAGGGAACGCTGGGTGGGGGGAGACACGGCGGCCCAGGGTCTGAGAGAAGACTGCCGGGAAGCGCCACTCTTTCGCCTTGGCCCAGCCCAACTCTGCGAGTCACCCCAAGACCTGGGTTGGAGTTCTTCTGCCCCGCTGGTTAGCAGGGGGCAATCCGGAGAACCGCCATTCACCTCTGAAGCCTCAACACCCTCATCTGTCAACTGGCATCATACTAAGCCAAACTACGTGAAATTGCTGCTCTTGTAGGCAAAAAACAAAAACAGCTGAATCCTGGCCCTTTCAGAGCCTTAACCGGGCCTGCCTGCTTCCTGAGGCTGTTGGGGGGATAAGAGGAAGGAGGTGAGGGGGGGTTAGTTTTTCAAAAGCCCTGCACTGATACAAAGGCACTGTTTTCTTACTATTCTTACTTCAAAAGCTTTAGCACAGACCCACCTGGAGCCAAGGGCCTGAACAAATGACCCAGAACTTGGAAATTTAGGACTTGGAAGTCTGGGAGACAGCCACCTGCTCTGATGACTAACAACAGGACAGCAGCTTCCACCTGGCCTCCTCAGCTCCTGGCACTAAGGGGCCCTTGGTGAGCGTCACGGGGGTGACACAAGTTCCTAGGCCCCAAGATTCTTAGCAGCACACACACTCCCGCGCCCCCCGGGCCCCCGACCACCGGGGCCCCACAGGCAGCAAGGACCCAGCCTGTGGCATCGTGGGGGGTGGCCCCTGGGGAGGTGAAGGTGAACCTCAAGGTGGGGAACGCAGCGCAGCCCTTGCCTGAGTCAGGGGCAGGAGTCGCAGGCGCGGAGGGATGACCCGACCTGGGCCAAGTCTCATCTCCCAGCGCCAGGCCTCCCAGCGCCCGCGGTGTCCCCGTCCCGTCCCCGTCCCGTCCCCGTCCCCGGGGAAGGAGGGACAAAGCCCGGGTGCTGTGATTCAGAGTGAGCCCCGCTCACATACAGCCTGACACACACACACACACACACACACACACACACACACACAGGCCACGGATGCCCGGACCACTCACGGAGACACAGGCACACGGGCACACACACATCCTGTTCGCAGGGACATACACAGGCACGCGTGGCGGCCGCGCACACGCTCATTCACACACATGTCTACAGACACACACAGCGACACACTCCACGCTCACACCGCACACACCCGCGGACACGCTCGCGCCGCGCACACGGCCGCCCGCAGACCCACGCGGGGACACTCGCACACTCACCGCGGGCACCGTGACACGCACGCACACTCGCGCACCTGCAGGGGAAACTTCTCTCCGGGTCTCCCCGACACCACCGCTGCCCCCGCGGCCGGCGGGCTGCCCCCCCCGCGGCCCGAGCCCCCCGCGCCCCCCGCGCCGGCCCGCAGCCCCCTCGGCCCCGCGCGGCCCTCCCGCCGCCCCCCTGCTCGGGGTCAGGCCGCGGCCGCCTGCAGGGGCGGGGGCGGGGGGGGGCGGCCCAGGGCTCCCTCCTTCCCTCCACCCCTCCCCTCCACCCCAACCCCGTCCCTCCCCCCTCTCCCCTCCCCCCGCCCCCTCCCCCCTCCCCGGGCCCGGAGCCGAGGCCGCGGGCGCCCGGGGCGTGGGCGGCGCCGGGGCCGCAGCCAGGCCGAGGCTGGGGGGCGCTGCCGAGGGCGCGGCCCCGGCCCCCCGCGCTTACCTGGCCCGGCTGGGGCTCCGGCCGGGGGCCATGGTGCGGGCGGCGGGGGGGCGGCACTGCGGAGCCCCCGGCGGAGGGGCCGCGCCGGCTGCGGAGCCCCGAGCGAGCGCCGGGCGGCTGCGGGCGCGGGAGCGGGAGGCGGCCAAGCCACGGAGGCTGGATTTCCCGGGGACCGGGACGGGGAGGCGGGGGGATCCCGCCCGCGCGCTCCGCCCCCGCCCCCGCCCCCGCCCCCGCGCGCCTGCCCGGCCCGAGGCGGCCGCGCTCCTGCCCCCGCAGCGGCCCGGGCTCCCCGCCAGCCCCTCCCCCGGGACCACCCGCGCCGCGGGCCCGGGCAGCCACCGCGTCGCCACCACGCGCAGCCGGGGACACGGTCGGGCAGCCCCGGGCACAGGGCTCGCGCCCCCCGAGGCAGGTCACAGCCTGGGTGTCACCCGGGAGCCCCCCCGCATCCCCTCGGGAGGCTCCTCGGGCCCCCCCGTATCCCCCCCCGTATCCCCCCCCGCATCCCCTCGGGCGGCTCCTCTGGCCCCCCCGTATCGCCCCCCGCATCCCCTCGGGAGGCCCCTCGGGTCCCCCCGTATCCCCCCAATCCCCTCGGGAGGCTCCTCGGGTCACCCCCCCGCATCCCCCCTCATCCCCTCGGGAGGCTCCTCGGGTCTCCCCCCATCCCCCCCCATACCCTCGGGAGGCTCTTCGGGTCCCCCCATCCCCTCGGGAGGCTCCTCAGGTCCGCCCCCTGCATCCCCCCCTGCATCTCCCCCATCCTCTCGGGAGCCTCCTCGGGTCCCCCCGCATCCCCCCCATCCCCTCGGGCGGCTCTTCGGGTCCCCCGTATCCCCCCCCCTGCATCCCCTCGGGAGGCTCTTGGGGTCCCCGCGGGCCGCCCCCCAGCCGCGGCCGGGGAGGGGCGCTGTGCCCGGGGGCCCCCCAGCCTGACACCGGCGCGGCCCAGGCCACCTGCCGGCCGGCGGCCCCCCAGCCCCTGTGCCCGCCCACCTCGGGGCCCTGGGCCGTGCGGGGCGCTGCGGGGAGGGCAGGGGACAGTCCAGCCCGGAGGCGGAGAGCTGACTGCAGCACTTCCCGGCTGGAGTCGGTCCCAGCGCCCGGGAGACGCTGGGCGAGGCGGGGAGAGGGGGGCCTGGGGAAGCCGCAGGGGGAGGGGCTGGAAGGCGGGGGAGGAGCTGGTCCTGGGTTCGGATTCCGCGGGGTGCGGCGGGCGCCGGGAAGGGGGAGCCTGTGCTGCTTGGAGCCCCCCTCCGCCCTGCCTGCCTCCGCCGGTTCTGGTCCCCAGCCAGGGCTCGGGAGCCTCGGAGACCAGCTGTCCTAGCTGTCCTCCTCTCCAGGGACACACATTCAAGTTATTGTGACTCCACGTTCACCCAACTACCCCCTTTGCCCGGTTCCCCTCTGGGGTTGCCGGCTCTCTTCCTTGTATAAAGGGAGAAACTGAGGCGGGGAAAGTAGGAGTCACAGGCTCCAGAAAAGTTAAAACTGGGAGTAAGCCCTTTCCCCTTCCTGCAGAGAACTGCTTAAAGATCCCACATGACATAAATGACAAAAAGGAGTGTGGAGGGATCCCTGGGTGGCGCAGCGGTTTGGCGCCTGCCTTTGGCCCAGGGCGCGATCCTGGAGACCCGGGATTGAATCCCACGTCGGGCTCCCGGTGCATGGAGCCTGCTTCTCCCTCTGCCTGTGTCTCTGCCCCCCCTCTCTCTCTCTGTGACTATCATAAATAAATAAAAATTAAAAAAAAAAAAAAAGAAGGAGTGTGGAAAGCCCTTGCCCAAGGAAATCTAGACTCTGGGATGGGGGCCGGGCAGGACGGTTACCTTGCCCTGCGCTGCAGCCCACGAGAGCGTTTCCATCAGGAATTTTCAATCTAAGCTAAGGTTGCAGCTCATTTCCAGCCCAGGGACCAGGCAAAACCAGATACAACAGAAAAGAAAGTGGAAAGTTGGTCCCAGGAACCCACCTTAGAACTGAAAGAACCACTTTGCTTTCCGTGGAGGATAAGACCAGCCATCACTAGGACACCCAGGGCACCACCGTGGTTTCTGAGTCCTAAGATGAACGTTTTGTTAGCTATTCTGAAATTGGAACGCATCCTGCAACCGATAGGGACCTTCAATACGGTTTTCTGCTTTTCTCTGAAGGCTGTTATCCAAGGGTTGACGTGTTTTAGAATTGAGAACATGATGTAGTTTTCATCTGTTAATTCAACAACCATTTACTGATTAAGATTAATCAGACAGGTTTACCCTGGGCAGTGTGCTTTCACAGCCGTCCGGTGATGTGTAAGGGAGACAGAGATGTAAACCAATAATTACTTCCAGGGCCAGCTTCGAACGAGTGTGAGCTGTGCAGTCACACAGAGCCCCACACTTAAAAAGGCCCCACTCTTGGTTTAATGCTCTCCTGTCACCGTCTCGAAATTCTTAATGATTTCTTAACAAGGGGCCCTGCACTTCACAAATTATGATTGCTATGTTAGGAATTCCACGCCTCCACAGAGATGGGCACAAGATACTCTGAGTCTAGAGGCAACAGTGAGCCCTGCCTCAGTGAAGAGGGGCAGGCAGAGAAGTAAGGAAACATAAAGGAGGCACTGGAGACTTCCAAGCCCGGAGAGAGAATTAGGGCCGAGAACCCCACACATGCAGGGACCAGAACTCCTCAAACGGTCATTCTAGCAATATGACGGGCTGGTGCTTATTGATCCTTCCACCGAAAACGTGGTAAGTGTTAAACAATGATAGATAAAAAATTGTTTTAATTTTCTTAAATGCATCAATGAGCTGGCAAGAAAATAAACACCCCAGCCAAAATCTAAGCGAAGGCATAATCAGAGAAGTATGCAGAACACTGAAGCCGACCTTAGTCTTGGGGCCTGAGATCCATTGATTGTAAAAATGGCACCAGTTCACCCCTCCCTGAATCCAGGTCCTTTGCCATAAGACTTTGGAACTCCCTGCACCAAGAGATAGTCTGTTTTCCCACACCTTCAACCTGTCTGACTTGTGACTTGCTATGACCGACAGAACAAGGAGGAAATCCTAGTGGACCAGTTCTAAGCCTAAGCTTCAGCGTTTGCATACTTCTACTCTTTCTCTTTAATTCTTGCTTCCGCTAGGAGTATAAGCCTAGAATAATCTGCTGGAGACAAGAGACAAGGTGCAAGAGAGCCAGGCTTTCCAAGCCAAGACCATCGGAGCAATCATCTCATGGTCAGGTATAGCCAGCTGACCCCCAAACACAAGAGGGCCCAGCCAGGAGCAAGAGGGGTAGATACCTGACTGACATCTAAGTGAGATCAGCTGAATAAGAAGAACCGTTCCATGGATTTGATGGCTCTTGCATTATTAATTTAAGCCACTGAATCTTTTAATGCTATGTTATACCATAATATTGTGGCAATAAATAACTGATATAAGGGTACTTGTTAACAGATGAAATTGAACTTCAGTTCTCATGATCTCTCAGGGCATATGGGAAAGAAGATGAAGCAAAGGGTCTGCCCAAGTTGGGCAAACACTCCCCTGCATTTACTTAGAATCCCAAAGAGCGCGCTCCCAAAGAGCTCCTTCTACTCTAAGGTACAGGTGAACTAGAAAAAACTTGCCCCAACCTACACCCAGGAAATTGCAAGAAAATTACTATTGGGTTTTGTTGGGGTTTTTTTTTAAAGATTTTATTTATTTGTTTGTTTGTTCATTTATTTATGAGAGAGAGCAGGGGAAGGGGCAGAGGGAGAGAGAGAATCTTAAGCAGACTCCCCACAGCAGGGAGCTTGATGCAGGGCTCTATCTCATGACCCTGAAATCATGACCTTAGACGAAATAAAGAGTCCTACATTTAAGCCACTGAACCACCCAGGTGCCCCAGAAAACTACTGTTTTAAACCATAGCAATAGTGATGAATGTAGGAAAGAAGGATCACCTCCTAAGATTCCAAACCTACAACTTAGACTTCACACCATAGGTGATCAGATCTAGGAGATCCAGAAAACCTCAAACCAAGAATTTAGTATAAAATGGCCCCAAACTGCTAGTGCCCTCAGTGCCTTGCAGAAGCCAATATAAATCCCAGGCTTCAAGTAAATTCCACAGATAAAGTTCCAAAGGAAATAAGCTAACACAATCAAATATCACCAAACACACAAGGAAACATGGCATCAAGAACAAGAACCAGCTAAAACAACAAATAGCAGAAAGACATCTGCAAATAACTCAAAACTGTGAGACACAGAATATAAAATAATTATGTTTAATATATTTAGAGAAATAAAATAAAACTGTTGCCTTTGGCATATTTTCCTTTTCTTATTGCTCTGGCCAGGTCCTAAAGGACAACGTTAGAAAGAAGGGGGTGATGGTGAGTATGTTTGTCTTATTTGTAATTTTAATGCTCTGACATTTCTTCTCTAGGATGGTATTTATTCTAGTTTTTGGAAACCTCTCTTGATCAAGTAAAGGAAGTTCAATTTTGGTTCCAATTTACTAAAATTTTAACTAAATGTACATTGAATTTTATCAAGAGCTTTTTCTGCATCTTTTAAGGGACCATACATATGATTTTTCTCCTGTAATCTGTTGTGATCAATTACATTTAGAGATTTTCCTGATATTTAAATTTGCTTTCTTGAAGTAAAATCAACTTAATCAAGGAACTTTATGATTTATTGTACACATATCATATAGATTGTTGCATCTATATTAATGAATAAAACAAGCCTGATGTTTTCATTTTTTGTTATTAGAATTTGATATTTAAATGATTCTACTTTTATAGAATGAGTTGGGAGAGTACTATCTTATTTTTTTTTCCTCTGAAAAAATGTTTATTTAAGGTTGGAAGGATCTGATATTTCTAAGTTTGGTGAAACACATTGGTAAAACCATCTGGAACTGATGTTTACAGAAGTTTTTTTGTTTTGTTTCACTATTGCTTGTTTCTTTAACAGGACTATTTAAAGGACTATTTCAGGTGTTCTATTTCTTTGTGAGTCAGTTCTAATAAGTTATAGTTCTCTAATACTATGTCTGTTTTGTCTAAGTTTTCAAATGTGTTTCCATAAAGTTGTTGACAAAATTCTCTCATTATCATCTGAATCTCTGCTTCCCCTGTAATCGTGCCCACCTTGTAATATTTATGTGTATTCTCTATTTTTGTGATTCCCACTGACAGAGATTCATCCATATTTTAATAGTTGTAAAGAGTCAGTTTGTTAGTTTTGCTGATCTTCTCTACTATAGCTTTTCTAATTGCTTAATTTCTGCTCTTATTTTTATCACCTACTTTCTTTTACTTTCTTTGGGTTTACTCATTCTTCAACTTACCACTTAAATTGGAAACTTAGATTCTTAATTTTCAGCTTTTCTTCTTTTTTAATGTAAATATGTAATGCTATAAATTACCCTTGAAGAACTATCTTCACTGTATCTCACATGTTTTACTATCATTCAGTTCTGAGTACTTTAAAATATCCATTATGATTTCTTCTTTGACACATGAGTTATTTGAAAGTGTTTTTCACTTACAAATAGTATTTAGTGTATATTTTTGTTACTAACTTCTAATTTAATTGCACTGTGATCAAAGAACCTTGCCTGTATGATCATTATTCTTTGAAATTTATTGAAACTTGCTCTGTGACTAGTATATAATCAGTGTTTGTAAATATAACACATGTGCTTGTGGTTATCAGTCTTTAAGGTGGCCCTCAATTATTCTCATCTCGAGGCATTAATGGTCTTGGGTAGTCCCCTCCCACATTGAATAATAAGGCTGATATGGACAAGCAATAGGATGTTGCAGAAATGATAGCATGTGGCTTCTGAGGCTAAGCCATAAAACACCTTGCAGCTTCCACTTTGCTGTCTGAAGTTGCTCACCCTAAGGGAAACCAGCTGCCATGTCATGAAGATATTCCAGTAGACCTGTGAAAAGACCTACATGAGGAGGAACTGAGGCTTCTTTCCAACCACTAGCAACAACTTACTAATTATGTGGATAAATCAGTTTGAAAGCAGATATTCTTGCTTCAGTCAAGCCATCAGATAACTGTAATCACTAACAACATCTCTGTGAATCTCATGAGAAATATTGACCTAAAACCATCCAGTCAATCTCTCCTGAATTCCTCACCCATAGACATTGAGATGTTTTTTAAATGCCTTTTTTTTTTTTAACACTACTGAGTTCATGCAACAATAGATAATTAAGACAGTTCTGGAGAATGTTTTGTACTCTCTAATTGTAGGAAGCAGAATTATGTATACGTCAAGTCTCTGCTGTTCAATTTTGTTGTTCACATCTTCAACATCATTTGTGGATTTTTATCTGCTTGACTTATCAGTGATTTAAGGAAAAGTATTGCAATCTCCCACTATGGTGGTGGATTTGTTTTTTTTCATATCTATTGTAGCCCAATAAAATTTTCTTTAAGTATTTTAAGACACTTCATCAGGCACATGCATGTTAGGATTAAAGAGGGAAAATAAAACCAACATTATTTTCAGATGACATATTGTTTACTTGGAAAATACAAAAGAATCTAAAAAATTGTTAGATGAAATTGTATTTAGGGCAGCCCAGGTGGCTCAGCGGTTTAGCGCTGCCTTCGGCCCAGGGCATGATCCTGGAGACCCGGGATTGAGTCCCACATTGGGCTCCCTGCATGGAGCCTGCTTCTCCCTCTGCTTGTGTCTCTGCCCCTCTCTGTCTGTCTGTCTGTCTCTCTCTCTCTCTGTCTCTCATGAATAAATAAATAAAAATTTTTTAAAAAAATAAACTATATTTAGCAAGGTGCCTGAATAGAAGATCAATACACAAAAGTTATTTGCATGTTTTTACATTAGCACATTAGCAAAATATGTCATTTGCAAATGTACATCATTTACAATATCTACAATGATGTTATATATTTAGAAATAAATCTAAGATACAGAAAAGTATAGATAGTTACTGAAAGTCATTTTAAAAGACCTAATCAATGGAAAGATAATTCACATTCATGAAAAAATTATAACTTTATAATGATATTGATTCTTTTCATATTGATCCTCAGATTCAATGCAATTTCAATTAAAAAACCATGTAATTTGATAAGCTGGTTCTAAAATCAATATGGAAAAGTAAACAATCAAGAATGATTAAGGCATAGTTTTTAAACTTTTTACCATGATAAATTTCAAACACACACACATACACACACCAAAAATGTAGAAGAGAGAATAATATAATTATTATTTATAATAATTCAATTATTAGAAATTCCAAGCCAATCTTGTTTAATACATATCTTTCACTCCCCTCTCTCTTTGTATTATTTTGAAGCAAGTCCCAGACATATCTTGTTAATAAACATTTTAGTATGTATCTCTAAAATACAAGCATTTTTGTTAAATATAATTACAATGTGATAATCACATCTAAAAATTTAACAATAATCCCTCGATATCATCAAATATCATCAAAAATCTATTAAAATATGCGGTCAAATTTCTGATTTTTCTCATATATTGTAATTGAGTGATGTCACTTAAGTCTTTTTAATATATAGATTCCCTCTCTCCACTTTTTTTTTTCAGCAAATGTATTTGTGGCAGAAAGAAGTTTGTCTTGAGAATTTCCTATAGT